>NC_136226.1:32566770-33200903 GCF_963402885.1 Antedon bifida
TTGGATTGCAAACATATAATGTAATGAAGCTTTTTTTTTATATAGGACCTGCAACATCCAAATGAGTTCATTCGTGGATCAACATTGCGATTTCTTTGTAAGTTAAAAGAACCTGAGCTGTTAGAACCTCTGATGCCTGCCATCACTGAGTGTCTAGAACATCGTCACAGTTATGTCCGTCGTAATGCTGTACTTGCTATTTTCACTATTTACAAGTAAGACCATTTGAAATTACAAACAACTTAATATATTAATGATATTAAAATTTAGGAAAACAGATTACGTATTAAAAAAGTTAGTTTTTTTGCAAGAAAAACGTTTCATACTGGTTTGAAGTAAAAACTGAATTGCATCAAAATTTATAGTTAAAATTTATAATTAAAAAATTCATTTTTGATTTTTAGAAACTTTGATTTCTTGATTCCTGATGCTCCTGAATTAATACACAACTTTCTTGAGCAGGAGAAGGATGCTTCATGTAAGCGCAATGCATTCATGATGCTTATCCACGTTGATCAGGTAAACATTGTTTAAATACTTACCTAAGTATGTGTTCTAAGTACTAAGTGTGTAATATTTTTAGCATGCAACAACTTGATTATGTATAACCATAGAGATACTATAATATCTCTATGGTATAACCATACATTATTGTATAAATATATATAATTGTATAAATAATATGTATAAATATTTATATTGGTGAATCCATAAAACTATGATGAATTAGTGCTCATATACTGCTGCATGTTCTTCTATTCTTTCTATAGTAGGATAGTTTTTCAGGTTTTTGATAATTAATGTGCAAGTGGGGTACAATATATCCAGTTATGTACGAATGCCTTAAAATTAACTCTACATTACAGAACGCCTTGCAATCTACTGTACAAATGTAAACCCTTTACACAATTACATTTTAATACTTTATAATTTGTTTCAGGAACGTGCGTTGGATTATCTCAGCACATGCATTGATCAGATTAACAGTTTCAATGACATTCTTCAACTCGTCATTGTTGAGCTTGTGTACAAGGTGAGTGTGTCGCACTAAAACAGTGCTTTATTTTGTTGTGAAACAGCTACTGAATATACAATCTTAAAGATATATTGTCCTAAAATTATTATTTTTTTTTCAAATTTTTTCAAAAAATGTAATTTAAAGCAAAAAATACTTAAATAGTCTGTCAGACAATGGTTTTTGGTTAATATGGTTAAAAACCGTTTTTGTTTGTCTTTTTATAAGTGAAATCTTTTTGTTTACATGTCATAAATAAGGTTATTAAAAGAGCTGAACACAAAATAATTTGGATATAAATTCAGATGATAAAGTATCACAAAATATTTTTATTTTGAATACCAGGTGTGTCATACGAATCCATCAGAGCGTTCTCGTTTTATACGTTGCATCTACAATCTTCTTCAGTCAACAAGTGCAGCTGTACGCTATGAGGCAGCTGGCACGCTTGTCACGCTCTCTAGCGCTCCAACTGCTGTTAAGGTATGTACATTGCTGCCATGTCTTGTGCTAATCGCCAATCTAATCTAATTTATATATAGTTTACATACATGGAAATAACATTTATATTTATTTTTGATTTGATATACACATAAATGCAAATAGAGATGCAAAATGAGAGTGGTTCACTGTTATGTTCCTGAGGGGTAAGAATTATACTAAAGAGACCACAACTCCTCCCCAAACCTTGAATAAGCAATAAATATATAGAAATACAAACCATTTTGCATAGTACACCTTTGATATACACATAAATGCAAATATTTTACCGAGGGTGGTTCACTGACATTATGTTCCTGGGATAAGAATAAGAAATAAACAGAAATAAATTTGCAGAGTGCACCTAACAAATATAAAACTTATTTAACTGATTTTAATTAATTTTTAATTTTTTTTGTTATAGGCAGCTGCATCATGCTACATTGATTTGATAATCAAGGAAAGTGATAACAATGTAAAACTGATAGTTCTGGATCGTCTCATCAGCCTTAAAGATGATCCTGTTCACGAGAAAATACTTCAGGTATGACAGGAAGCAAATAGTAGAATAAGAAATTCGTATACATTATTAAATAGAATACCATTCTAATCAATATTATTATTCAATCCTTACATCAGATCCATTATTACACAACATTGTAATTAATGCCATTTATAAACACTTTTACTATTTATGGAATTTTTAGATTTACACAAAATTAAATTAATAATGAATGAATGACAATAATTTTCAACTTTTTTACTATTATATTCATTAAAAAAAATATTTGTAATGTTACATGCAATTTGGCTGTTGGACCACCATATGTAATGGTATTTTTAATGTGCAATAAAGATAATAATAATTCTGCTAAAAATAGTTTAATATCTATCCAGTAAAAAATTTAAAAAATTATTGGATTTTTTTTTTGTGCAGGAACTTGTGATGGATATTATGCGAGTATTATCGGCATCTGACCTGGAGGTCAGGAAGAAGACCCTGGATCTTGCCTTGGATCTGGTTTCCTCTAGGAATGTTGAGGAGGTAAAGTAAATCCTCACAGCTCCATATTCCCACGTATGGTTAAGTGAATGTACATATTGCAACACAGCTGTATTCAAGATGACCTGTAATGGGGGACATGTCCTTTATATGAACTGTATTATTAAATGAGTCCCAGATCTCTTCTGATAATGATTTCAATTTGGTATACAAAATATTTCCATGTTTCCCAAGCACAGCATAAATGTTATAGCTAATTGTTGTATCAATTTCTACTACAAATGTTAATGCTCAATTACATTTTAGGAAGTGTATCTCTGCTTTGTAAATATTCAAGCAAAACAAACTTTGAAATTATACCAGTAATAATGTGCGGCATACATAAAACATGATTTAACTGAAGCCAGTACTTCAGTTATTTTAACATTTGTTGTAACAATACTATTGTTAACTTCTATAGATGGTTCTTGTTCTGAAGAAAGAAGTGACCAAGACCCACAACACAGGAGAACATGAGGACACTGGCAAATACAGACAGGTATATTGCTATTAATAAGCAAATGATAAATAAAATGATGAACATAAGGTCACCATGCAAAGTTTTAAAGTAAGCGTGATATGTTGCAAAACTGTTGATAATCAGATGTATGTTGATATATTTACTGTAGTGATAATTCATTCATGTCATTTGCATATAAAATATACATTATGTTTGCTCTGAGATATACAAAAACAGATAAATAAAAAACTAACAAAAACAATTACAAAGTGTCACATCACTCTTGTACGGTATATACTGACAAGCAGTCAGTGCCCGAATGGCAGCTGGATAAAAGCTGTTACGAAACGTATTTGTAGATAATAATGTAATTAACATTATCAGTGCTTTAAATAATCATTTTAGATATCAACTTTTATTATTTCAGCTTCTTGTGCGTACGTTGCATACATGTAGCATCAAATTCCCTGACATTGCTGCACAAGTTATTCCAGTGGTGAGTACAAAACCAATTGCTTATGAATTAGCAGTAACAAAATATTATCTATACAGTAAATTTTCCCAAAACCGGACACCTTTGGGCTGGCCTAATATGTCTGGTTTTCCAAAAATTCTGGTATTCGGAATGTGTTTGTAATGGTAAAAATAAATTTGGGACCTTTTGGACCTCATGAAAAGTCTGGTTTTGGGAGAGTTTCTGGTTTTCAGAGAGTCTGGTATTGGGTGAGTTGACTGTATAACATAAATTGTACCTCTATCTTTATATTGAATTATTATTATGAATAATTGAGGATTGTAATTTGTTGTGTGTTTTTAGTTGATGGAGTTCTTGAGTGACACTAATGAACTCGCCGCTTCAGATGTTCTTGTTTTTGTCCGTGAAGCTATTCAGCGTTTTGAACAACTTAAATCACTTGTTATATCTAAGTTACTTGAAGTGTTCCCAACTATTCGCAATGTCAAGTAAGTGGTTAACATAACATAATCTAGTCTAGCCAAGCCTAACCTAGGCTAATGTAATCTAGTATAACAATTTCAACAACCATTAGACTTTCATGTTCAAGTAAGTGACTACTAAAGCTTGATTCTCACTAGCAACGCAAAGGACGTAACACAACGTGAGTTGACCAATCACAAGCGATGGATTATTCAAACAGTGGCTTGTCATTGGTCAACTCGCCTGCGTTGCTGCTTTTCAGCTTCAGTGCTACATACTTCACACCGTGTATTTTTATTTCCAGAATTCACCGTGCTGCTCTATGGATTCTGGGTGAATACTGTACCACTGTTGAAGACATCCAGAGTGTCATGACCGAGATTCGCAATTCACTCGGCGAAATTCCAATAGTTGATGATGAAATGCGCAAAGCTGCTGGTGAATCTACTGATGGTAAATAGTTGTTTACTATCTGACAAACTTTTAATACAGATTGTGATGAGTTTATGGTTTATTTAAAATAAAATATTTCCATAGAGTGTGCAGTATTGCATTTATCAAATAATTCAAAAATAGTCTACAGGCCTACTATAATTCTTGTATGGTACTCTGCACTGTATACTGCTCCAACACTAATAATTGTAACTTTGCATCCGAGAGCTAAGCTAATCAGAATGTTTGGCACACTCAAACATAATTGTACTGAATACTCAGTACTCTGTAGTAAATATCATTATATTAACCCGATAGTTTGCTATACTTGTTACAGAAGAGAGTGTTCAAATTTCAAGTGGTAGACGTCTTGTGACAGACATGGGTACATATGCTACCCAGAGTGCACTCAGCTCAGCATCACACAAGTCCTCTGATGACACAAGGTATAAACATGAACACCATTGAAATATTTTCAGAAAAGCACATGTTGCTAATTAATTTTTTTAATTATTAAAATTAATTAATCTTTTTGCACTTGACCACCAACCAATGGTGTTTGTACATTACGGATACAGATAAAACATAAAGGATAAAAACATGGTATATGATGCTTTGTTTTGAGAGTCCAAGAAATAGGATTTCCAGTCCCTTATAATGTTGTCCATGTAATGTAATGTATGTTTTTTTTCTTAAACAAATGACAATAAATGATACTTGACTTGACTAATGTATGTAATGTATAATAAACAACTTTGAAATTCCCAACATATCAATACTGTACCTTTATTATTTAGTTTTTTATAAGAATATTTGCAGTGATAACATTTTGTTTCTTTTATGCATTTTAGACCACCAATGAGAGGATTCCTCATGGATGGTGATTTCTTTGTTGGCGCTTGTCTGGCCACTGTTCTCTCTAAGCTTGCATTTAGATATGTTGACTTGGTAGCAAGCGAGAAAAAACAAAATGTAAGAATATCTTATTTAAACAATTGATTATTTGACCTATTGATTATTGACATTTTTTTTTTCATCTGATTTATTGACGAAAGTGAAAAGATTTGTTGTTGGTTTTACATTTATTAACTTTAAATGCTGAACATACATAGTGGATATGTGTACATTAAAAATTGTATTTGATAAATTATCTCTTTGTTTCACTTTCTAGTCATTTTTAGCTGAGGCTATGTTAATTATGGCTACAACCATCCACCTTGGAAAGTCTGGCCTAGCTAAGAAGGTAATCAGATTATCAATTATTATTTATTATTGTCAGTGTAAATTATATTTGTAGCCTGAATGGGCATCATACAACATCAAATGGGAATTTGTAAAGCTTTTATACATATAGTGAAGCTGTCACTTGGTGGTTAACATACTTGCCTTCCAATCCTAAGGTCCAGGGTTAAATCCTGACTTAGTGCCATGGTTGTAACTCACGACTCTTTCGACTCCACTCCCTAAGCCTCAAATGAGACTTAGTTTATAAGCACGATAAATTATAAAATAGTTTATCCATCCTGTAATTGGCAAGTTTGTGCTCGCTGTTGTATACAGATACGTAACAAATTTTTAAAAAAGCAATATTATTTTATGTTTATTGTTTTAGAATATCACTGATGATGATGTAGACCGTATCTCGATGTGTTTGAAAGTTTTGGCAGAGCGCCACCCACTAATGTCAGCAGTATTCCAGAAGGAATGTCGGGCATCTCTAGACGCTATGTTGCTGGCTAAGCAGAAGGAGGACTCTGGTTCTAAGAAAGATGTATTTGATAGAAAGTCAGTGAAGATACAACCAGACGACCCCATCAACTTTATGCAGCTTCTAGCTAATACAGAGAGTAGCAGCTCACAGGTAGAGATGTAGTTGTTTTAGAGTTTTTGCTTAAATACAATAAAAAAAAAATAAAGTTAAAAAGTACATATGAAAAAATTACAGTAGCATCATAATATATGTGTGTGTTAGTTAGTGTTAGTAGCTAACTTGTTTAATTATAATTTTTAGGATCAATTGACCATGAGTTTAACCTTGGCTACCATGGGTGTTTCCACCCGCAAGGAAGCTGCAGACATATCCTCCTCCAAGCTTAGCAAAGTGACCCAATTGACTGGTTTCTCTGATCCTGTATACGGCGAGGCCTACATCAATATTAATCAGTATGACATTGTACTGGATGTGTTAGTGGTTAACCAGACTGCTGACACTCTACAGAACTGCTCACTAGAGTTAGCCACACTCGGTTCGTATATACTATACTTATTTATCTATTTGTACACTATATTTCATACTTTATTTTGTATATATATTATTCTTTTGTCAAATCAAGTAGGTGAAATTATGGTCTATCACAGGCCTGGTCTATCACAGGCCTGGTCGATCACAGGCCTGGTCGATCACAGGCCTGGTCGATCACAGGCCTGGTCGATCACAGGCCTGGTCGATCACAGGCCTGGTCGATCACAGGCCTGGTCTATCCTATTGTATACATTTATTCTAAAATTCTTTTCTTTTTACTTCAAATACCTCCATTTAATCTGGATTTTTGTAGGAGGTATGTTTGTATTCTGTGAACATAAATGTTGCTTTATTCTGGTTTAACATCCACATGACTGAAATTCTAAACATTAGCAAATTTATTTACAGATTTTAATGTGTAGCCTAGATATGTCACGTTTATATGTTTACTACTAACGTGTCCTTTATATTTGACCACAAATTCACTCAAGTAGCTTATTTATGTGTAATGCATCCATAGATTTATTTATAGATTTCTATGAATAGCATTATGGTAAACACTTCCTTATTAGTTTATTGATCCTGTGATGTAATACAAGATTACTAATCATAGTCACAAGATACAGTAGCTTTTGTTAAAGATATATTGCCCCCTGAAAAAAAAATTATTGAAAATTTGTTTGTTGAATATGTTATTTTAATGACCAAAAATTAGATCGAAAAAAAAAATTATTTACCTGAAAAATTTAAAGTAAAAAAATAGTCAAATTGGATGCCAGCTAATGGATTTTTGAATGAGTTTAACCATTTATTTTGTCATTTTATAAGTGAAAACATTGATTTTTTCCATTTTTTTTATGGAAGTGATTAACTTTTTTAAAACTGCAAAATAACATATTCAAAGTCTAATTTAATTAATCTTCATTTTTCATGTTTTTAGGGGACAATACATCTTTAATATGTATCTTATTTTATAATTTAGTATCTCAGAAGGTTTTGATATTTTATTAATAATTTATTTTTTTTAGGTGATCTGAAACTGGTAGAGAAGCCCCAGCCAATGACTCTAGGCCCACATGACTTTTGTAACATCAAAGCTAACGTTAAAGTGGCGTCCACTGAGAATGGCATCATCTTTGGTAACATAGGTAGGTAATCACAGAGAAAAACTGAATTGCTTGGGATTTACAAAAAATATAGATATATAGAAAAATAATAATAAACATCAATACAAACGAACAATACATTACAAAAGTCTCTCCCCAGTGCTCCCTCTTTATGTTTCACTGAAAGGAATAAATAAAATAATACCTGTAGTCTTGTCTTCATCTTGTTTATGCCATTATATCAGTCACAATTTACTTATACTACTCCTATACCTTTTATATAGTGTACGATGTGACCGGTGCAGCTAATGACCGTAACGTTGTCGTTCTTAATGATATCCACATTGACATTATGGATTACATTGTTCCTGCTACATGTACTGATGCAGAGTTCCGCACCATGTGGGCCGAGTTTGAATGGGAAAACAAGGTATGAGTGACCAGAGATACCTAATTGACCATTACAGATGACCATTTAACTACTCGCCAGAGATACCTAATTGACCATTACAGATGACCATTTAACTACTCACCAGAGATACCTAATTGACCATTATAGATGACCATTTAATTTCCAATAACTAATCCTCTTTCATATTTGACATAGGTGACAGTAAACACCAATATCGCTGACCTACCTGGATACCTGAAGCATGTACTTAAGTGTACCAACATGAGATGCTTAACGCCTGAGAAGGTTGGTTTTATTCATTCAACTCAAATATTCTGTTATCTTTGACGTTGCGTTCATTCATTCATATATACATTTATTCATCAACAATTTAAGATAATTTAAACATAAATTGATTAAGCAGAAGGAGAAAAGAAATAAATTGTTGATAGGGCCACAAACTAGAAGGCGAAGCATTTTATTTCTTTTGTCTCGTGAAAATTCAAAAATTATCTTGTTTCTTTTGCATAAAGCTGAACACATTCCTATTTAATTATGAAACAATCTATGATACAATAACATAAAAAGCAAAACTTTGCATTATGTGTCAGTAATTCCGGTTTGTTATCTTAGGCATTGTCTGGTGATTGTGGGTTCATGGCAGCCAATCTGTACGCTCGTTCTATATTTGGTGAAGATGCTCTTGCCAATCTAAGCATTGAGAAGCCTGTGACAGCTGCAGCTGATGCTCCAGTACAAGGCCATATCAGAATCCGTGCTAAGAGTCAGGTAAGTTTTAACTTATGAGTAGGTAACCTCTTCAGTCAAAGACTGGTCTCCCAGGGGCCCAGTTATGATCAGTGGCTGTGTGTGTACTAGTACACTGAGGTAACCCCCTATTCATCTCGAAAGATGTACTAGGTTCTTTAAAGTGCACATGATCTAGATGTGTACACTGGAACTACGGTTTGTAGTACTTATCCGAGAAGAATTGTTCTACCATGGAGCGAGTGAGCCTTGGACCCTTGCCAAGGTTATGGCTACGTAATTACGGTTCCACTGTCCGCTCAACCACACTTGCTAAAGATAACACTTACCAACTCTTTCTTTCTTTCTTTCTTTCTACAGGGTATGGCTCTAAGCTTGGGAGATAAGATTAACCTTTCTCAGAAGAAAGACAAAGATGGCAAATAGACCATTCGAACAAGGAATTCATTTTGATCATCAAATTAATAATTAGATTTGAATTATTATTAATAACTTATATGAGATAATCTAAATTTATTATATAAAATAGGTTAAAAATGCTACAAATAACAAATTTAGATATACAATTACTATAGAAATGGTGTACACTGTACTGTAATGGTTATGGGTTGTTTTTACAATGAAATATTTAAACAATTGAATAAAAGTACTTGGATGATCATATAATCATTTCTGTATACTCAATAACATCAGTAAAAAACATATATATGTATTAGATGAGCACAATCATATATATTATAGCAGTATCCTGCAAAGTACTTTCTAAATCCTAAAAAAAATGCTTTTATTTCTTCAGGTATTTACTCATCTGCATCATCATGTTTCTTCCCCGCCCCACGAAATAGCACATCAAAGCTTTATTATATAGTGTCAACTCTCTCAATACCGGACACCTTTGGCTGGCCTAATATGTCTGTATGTTTTCTAGCCTAGTATTCAGAATGTGTTTTTGATGGTAGAAATGAATTTGGGACATTTTGAACCTCAGAGAGACCGGTATTGGGAGAATTGACTGTACACACCAGAAAAAATGAAATGGTGTTTTGTGGTAATTTATTTAAAGGAAAAATGAGATCATTGTAACAAACACTGACATTTATTGTAATGCTTTCTGTATGGCTCAAATAATTTCTTGGTTGCACTTCTTACTGTATGCTTAAATATTAAGTTCTGAAACATTGTGTATTGAAGTAATGCTAATAAAATCATGATTAGAAAAGTATAAAGTGTACTGTTGTCAAATATTAAGATCAAACCATGTGATGAGTGGTACCATATTTATTGGGAGAGTAGATAAGCAGAGGTGAACAGATGGTAGCCAATCGTCGGTATCGAGTCCGGTCACTTGATTGTTTTTAGTAAATTAGGAATACAATATTTTAATAGGAAAAATATGAAGGAAAATGCAATTTAAAAAGCTGCATTAAGTTAATCAATTGATTTTGCTCGATGGGCTAGAAATGGAGAAGAATTCCAAAGAAAAACCAATGCCCTAAAATAATATAATTATTGCTTCGTTGATGGATAGAATGATACGCCAAGATATGGATAAATTGTGGAAAATAGAAGCTGTTGATTACTGCTTGAATTGACGCAATACAAAATACATAAATACATCAGTTTGTACTTTATTATTATTGTCAATTTCAGCATAAAAACAGTGTAATTTTAATGAAACAAAAATAAAAATCTACATCATAATTATCTCATTGTTAAAATATACATTTAATAATACAATCTAATCAAATATATATCCCAAAATAAATAGGACATTATTAAGATATTGGATGGAAGCCCATAGAAATAAAATTAGTAACTAAAACAAAGTAGTGCAACAAGTGGAAGGATATTAATTAAGAATGCACATATAAATAATGGCGTATTAATAATATTGCTATTAACAAATTATAGTACTATTCGTATTATGTGCAAGTGTAAACACAATAGGATTTAAATTCTTATTTAAAGTGGTAACAGTGATGTTTGCAATTTGGAATGCCATTTCTTTAAGCTTTGTCTACACTATCAAAATGATAGATTGCCTAGCCTAATATATGAACATGATTCGATGTCATATCGCTACCATATTATGGGCACATCACACTTTTTTTCAAACTAGTTTGATACTGTAGACAGAGCTTTACAGAATATCAATCTTTTACATCTCTGTTCCATCAATCCTAACTTTGCTAAATTGCTAGCATATACCATTGATTAAAATAAACAATATGTAGTGTAGCAGATCACTGAAATTACTTTATCTACAAATAAAATATAATAGTTAACTATATCTCAACCGTAATAGTAAATAACTTTGAGTCAGGTATATTTTATTTTTTAAAGTATGCTCCCTCCAAGTTTATCAACTTTTGGGAGTATAAAATACCTTTAAATGGTCAGTAACTACTGCTTTTTGTAGCAGACATTTTAAAGAATTAACTGGAAAACAAACACCTAACTTTTCCATAGTGTACCACTGTGCATTCACATTAATTAAATACATAAACAAACATAGAAGGTACAGCACCAGATACGATAAATTGGAAATCAATTCTCATCTAACGCTGAAATAATAAATATTGCTGAAAAGCGCACACATTCTACAAATAGCATTTCCTATAAACTAATATTTGGTTTTAAATTGAGTTGTGCAAGTATTATTAATATCATATATATGTAATTCATTAATTGTAAACCAGAATAATTTTAACTTACGTTTCAAGAAAGTTTCGTCTAGCTGTCAGCTAGACTTTATCAGTTGTTGTGTGTTGAAACGCAAGTTAAAATTACTGGTTTACAATCAATGAACTACATATCAATATGCTTATCGAAACCAGAGGAAAATGTTTTCACTATAAAAATAGCTATAGTAATTGTTTAATTATATATTAAGCCACTGTTTTGAAGAAACACAAACACAATCATTTTTCTCTGTGAAACACCCTCTCTTTTCAACTTCCCATATTTTTCAAAGTCACTTAATAATGAGTATACTAGCCACAGAATACTGAGACACTACCACTCTCTAAGCATACAGTGCATACCCCAACCAATAATGCCACTTAGTTTAATGCTAGAGATTCAGGTTAATCCTGGTGACCTATCCCAGAAGGAATATCTCAATTTTAAATAACTTGACCTACTTCAATTAAACAATTCTAAACATGCATTATATTTAATTTTTTGAAAAAAAAAGGCTAAATTATCAATAACCTTATGTTACTATCAGGATGAATGACAATATTCATAATCGTAAATTCTCGATAAGGAAATTAGAATATTTTAGCTACTGAAGACAAACTATACTCTTTGGTGAAGATTGCCTGATTACAATCTGTATATATACATTTGCATAGGTTACATAATTCAAAGAGAAATTATTGCAAAATACATTTGTAGCAAAAATAATTATACATATCATATTAAATTGAAAAATACATATACATCATTAGTACTAAATTAGGGAGTATATTATTGGAAACCAATTCGGTAGTGGTAATGATAATGACATGATAATGATAACAATGATGATGTTTGATAAGATGGTTGATGATGATGTAGACAAGGGACCAAGCCAAAAATTGGTCTACTGCAGTTACTGCAGTAATACATTTTGTTTCATCCTTCTGTTTATACAATTGTTTACCATTTATTATTTATCATTTTTCTGGATAATCATACGCACTGTTTATTTCAATGACTTCCCATTGAAACAAGCTAACATAAATAGCAGTACAAAAAATGTCATTATTGCAGTAAAATAATTTTGACACAGTCCCTAATTTTTATGAATACATGATAAAATAATACCAAACACACAATTATTTTTAGTACTTGCTTTTTAAAACTCGTACCAAAAGGAAAACAGCTAAATTTGTTTGGATTGAAAACACAGGAAGATTTAAGTAATGTAAATAAGGCACCTAAATAAAATATTTATCAATCAAAAAACAGAAATTGTTAAACTATTGCAATATATTTCTTCATGTTGAAATAAAATACAAGATACAAATTGCAGTTCTTTTATAATAAAAACAAAATATTAACAATCTTGCACAAGCATTTTAACTATAGACAAAAAAACAAGAAAACTTTGAAAGACAACAATAAAGATGACTTAGTTGCAGAAAATAAAATGACAAGAATGGAGGCGATGGCAAGTCTTGAAGACAGCGTGATGGGTTACTTCAGTAGCTGCAGTAATATCAACAACAATCTGTAAAAGAGAAAATTCAAATTATTTCATTTCACTTTCAAGAAAAACTGTTGAAGCGGAATGTTGAAGAAGATAAATTTAATGGCTTTAAAAATTAGCTTTTAGGATGTCCCGGTCAGTGTGAGCTGATTTTATAGGCCATCAACAAGAAAATACAACAACAAAGAATACAAAATTTAAAATAAAGCTCTGTCTACATTATCAAACTAGTTTGACAAAAAAGTTGTTATGTGCCCAAATATGGTAGTGATATGCTTAAATATGGTAGTGATATCACATCATCATGTCCATATATGGGCACATCACAGTTTTTGTCACATAAAGTTTGATATTGTAGACAGAGATATAGCTATTGACAATTTAAATTCCATGGAAGCAATAAAAAGATTAAAATGAACAGTCAAAATATGATATCATAAATGATTTAAAATTTCAAACATTATTTATACCATGGAGAAATAATGTTTATACTTACTTGAACTTGAAACCTCTTCAAAGCTCTCACAAAATTACACAACGGATTGGTCTAATTTTCTTGTGATTTTTTGTAGGTGGGTTTTCATCTTGTTTAAACTTCCTGGTAAATTGAAAATATAAAAACAACTCAAGTTAGAAAGAGATACAGTGTAGCATAGATGACGCAATAGTTATTTTATTATTATTATTATCCTAATAATAATAAATGTAAACATTCAGATTCAGATTCGATTTATTAAGTCATTCATACATAGTACAATGATAATTGTTTTCTTGGCAGAAAAACACAAGCAAAACAATACATACATAATATTTAGGTATATGCTACATATTCTAGATATACAGTATAGTAGTTATTTGTTTTGGTTTTGACTATATACAGTATTTACATGACCTATCAATCTAGAAAACAGTGATTTGACTTTTAAAATAACAAACAAAACTATATAATTCTATAATTAAACCTTCAACAAGAAGTATGTAACGTAATTGTTATTTGTGACGTCTATATTATTTTTTATTTATTCCAATATTGTTTCAATCTTAAAAGGAAGTAAATAAATGTTATTTTGGGTTGAATTTGAATAAAATAATATTATTTTTACCGGATAATCCTGACCAATTCATGAAATGATTCATCTACATTCTGTCTTGTTTTAGCACTGCATTCTACAAACTTTATATTCAAGTCTCTTGACAGCATTTCTATATCATTTGTTGATACCTGTAAATAAACAACTTGTTTCTTACTGTACTTCTGGGAGCCTAGGCGTAAAGTTTAACTTATATAGGTTTCCTTCCACACATACTATGTTTTACTCATTACTATTGAACATGTTTATATAATTATTATTTTTATGTATTTTTAATATATGTATGGAGAATGTATATTGAATAAACAAATAAAAAAAATGTGTATAAATGCTGATTGTTGATAAATGGCGGATCATCAATTAGTACAATAAAGTTTTGCTGGTAACACAGAAATTTAAAATACAGCATAGTGTTATTTGGGGTTTGGACAACATTCTTTACAAGCTTTATTTCATTAATTATTGTTTTTATGTAAATTTGTTATGATGAATGAATAAATTTGAATTCTGAAATTCTATTCACTTTCAATGAATATGTTGACGCCACAATTTCCTTTTCTTCTGTCAAAAAATGATTAAAACATCTGGTACTTTGTTGTAGAAGTTTCTACTTCATTTGTTTCTTGAAGAAACAACTTCAATTTAATTTGATTAGCTGCCAATGCCTTCAAGGGCAAATATCCGTCATAAACAGACAATACAATATATACAATTGTTTACAATGTAATCTTAATATCATTTTCGAGGGGAGAAAAGGATTGTATTTTTATGTATAATTGAATAAAATATACCAGTGAGTGATATATATGTGCAATATACCAGTTATTATATATATGTGCAATATATCAGTTATATATATGTGCAATATACCAGTTATATATATGTGCAATATACCAACCTGTCTTTGTTCTTTAAGATCTGCTTTATTCCCAATAAGAACCATGGGAAACTCCTCTCGGTCTTTCACTCGCAATATTTGACGGTGAAATTTGAAAATTTCATCAAAACTATGAATGAAAAATTCTGCAATGTTATATAAAGATGAATTTGAGACAAAACAAGTAAATGTAGAGAAACATTAATTTGTAATTGTTTGTAACTAGACCACCAAGCTTGCGCTGATGGCTAGGGGTTAGATTTGAGCCCAAAAAGTACAAATTATGTCAGAGAAGGGCAAAACATCTGACTAATTTCATCTTTATTTTGGAAATTTTATATTACAGTATAAATAGTGAGAAAAAAAATAACAAAGATATCGCAGTACAGTTGTTCATACCAAGTTGTACAGATGTTAAATGTTGCATGATGAATAAAATACATAAGTACTTGTTGATTATAGTTCACAACCAATATGATACTGACCTATTTTTATTACACAATGAGAAGACCAATAGAAAGCCATCTCCTGTTCTCATGTATTGTTCTCTCATTGCACTGAATTCATCTTGTCCAGCTGTATCCAAAACTAGCAAGTTAAATAAACATTAAGTATTATTAGTCATTTTTATATATATTTATTTATAAATTGCCAAATTCTGCGAGCTTTTCTCATTTTTTAATGAGCCTAGTCGTCATCATTTGATATTCAAAATGGAAGCATCGGAATAATTAAAGTTGACATAATAACAGGTAGGTACTGTAGGTGAATGTTGAGAGAGAACATTCATGGAAAGTCTAACTGTCCTAATCGAATCTTTCAACCAATTCCATTCAATTCATGAAGATTCATTATCATTACAAATGTACAATATTCAAATATAATAATCGAGGTAAAATAGTAGAATACACACTTAATTTTAAGGTCAGGAGAAAATCCAAAAATGATTCATAACATTTTGTTTTAATTCTTAGAAATATTAACAATAGGCTGTTTACCATCTAGGCGCAATAATAACGTTATAACTATTGTCCATGGAAAATGATAGGTCATTACACCAAATAACTTCCAGGTTATACTAACTTATTTCCTGTTTACAGTCTCTATACATTCTCAATACTGGATAGTAATTGTGATATACTGTATATTCATAATTGTAAAAATAGATTTCTGAAAATGAATTTTATACTGCAATGTCTTGGGTATAATCTAATCTGTCTATTAAAGTCCGTCCAGCAATAGGTCTAAATTTGGCATGTACATTACAGTAGCTCTACACAAAAAAATAGTGAATTCTATATATTATATTATTATATATATAGTAGCACAGACAGAAAAACAATAGTGTTACAAAAAACGTGGCACTTCTTTTCGGCTGTTTTACTTTATCATTTGGATTAGCTTTGTGCTTATCTTATTTGTATTTCCATTGAGATCAATCTACAGTACTGATACCCAGAGCATTGCCAATGTCTTCAGTAATTTGGATTTATATTTTATAATAACTACAAAATCATAGCCAATTAACAAAATATTGAAGCCATTAAACTAGCTAGGTTTGGTTCACATCAATAGGAACATATGGTCTACATCCTCATTAGTAATTAACAGGGATTATTCCTATGGAAAACTGAACAATTAGTTTTTGTCAAACATATACTGTAAAAAACTAATTTCTAGTACTTAAATCTGGACATGTGAACTAAGCCACAGAATATTATCACCAATATCATCTTTCAATATCATGTGATCAATTCCAAGCAAGACATGACTTAATACTGACCTAGATGTAATCTATACAAAACACCAGGGTATTTAAAAATACAACAAAAACAATATTGTCATTCCCATAAGAAATGCACAGAATAAAAGGGCTTATGTTGCAGCTCAATACTTGCTACCAAGGCCTCTGGTATTGACTTTAGGAATCATTCACACTAAATGATATATCTGGTTGAACAAATATTATTCATAATAATATACTAAAGTAAGTGTGCTTATCTGTGCATAAGTAGTGCTTAAAGTGCTGAAACAAGTAAAAACAATAATTAATTCCACAAAACTGAATCTAAACTCAATTCTCAGCCTCAACATTAATTACAAATACCTCTGTAAACACACAAGCTAAGGTTTAGGAAGCTTTTATGATTGAATAATAAATACATATTGTAAGATACTTACTGTCCAACTTGGAAACAACATTATCAATTTGGCATTGCTTTGTGTATGAGTCTTCAATTGTTGGGTCATAATCGGAGACAAAATATGACTGAAATGACAAATAAAAACCTTATTAATCACCTTAATAACAATTAAATCTACATGTACAACTGATTTATTAGGATTTAATTAATATAATATATAACATATAGTAATTATTAGACCTACTTTCAAGAAAATTAATGATGGTAAGATATCGTAATATCCTCATAAAAAAGTTACTAAAATTATACTATTATTATGAAACTGGCAATAAATACAATTTTGTAGGTTTAATGACAGTTGTTTGACCTTGTTTGACCTTGCTTGCAAGTACATAAATGAGTCAATGTTTGACAAGGTACTGGTGGTAGTAAGACCATAACGTTTACAGTGGTATAACTAGTTTTTTTAAAAAATATACATTTTTAATATCGTATTAAAGTTTACACCAAACTTACTATAGATGACATGATTAGAAGACAAGATGGGGTAATATAATTTGGCAAATTTTATTTTAAATTTAGCATGGCTCTAAGGTCAATTTACACGGGCGAGCGGAAAACCGTTCAGCTTGTCCCACGTAATATCTTATCTATCCTGAGCAGAAATTGCCCATCCGCTCCATGTTTTGTGTAAATGGTCATAAGGAATAACATAGAATCTATATTTTTATTATCGTTTACCACTCGTCTGCGCAACCACTGTAAGTGGTCAAATATGAATGTTGATATTAAAGCATAGAGGAAGTATGTACAATATTAATAAGTGATATATAAAGCTGAAACACAATCTATCTACTTGGATTTGTTAATTCCAGCTAATACTGTATGTTAATGTTTTCCTACAAATGTGAAATTATTGTAGTCACTGGAACAAAATTAAGTTTTCTGTTTCAAGCTAATCTTTCGGCCAGACAACCAACATACCACGAATTGAAATCTGTATATTTTTATTTGCTATTTTGACAAATTTTGTGATTTATATTAAATTTAGTTACCCTTTCTATAAATAACTTTACTTGAAGAAATAAAATCCACTCTCAGAAATGGATCCCGGATTTTTAAAATGGGGAGCAAACTATATTAATAATTTGTGAATTTTAAATAATATCAAAAATTCATTCTTCATTTTAGTTGGCAAAATTGAGCCCGATCCATAATAGTTAATACTTACTATTCTATTCCCTTATTCGTCGGTGGGCCTATTGTCTTTAAATGGGCCACATCATTTACAACATATTCACACTTACAGAAAAATATCAATATATGCACAACAACTTTTTTTGGACAATAAAAACAATATTGTATATTGTTCCCATATAAAAAAATAAATGATGTATAAATTCAAATGTAGGAAGGTGTCCGAACAAGATCTTCGAACAATCTAAAAATCTGCCAAGATAAGATTAAGAATTATACAATTCCGCTCAGTCTCGAAAAGGTAAACAATACTTACTTGAATAAATTGTATTGTTAGGGCGCTTTTACCAACGCCTCCACCGCCAACCACTACAACTTTGTGCATCTGCTCGTTGCCACCTCCATTCGCAGTCCCTCCGGACATTCTAAAGTTAGGCCTAGCTTAGCCTAGGCTAGTTCATTAATTCATGAAGGGAAAAACAACCAGCTTTAGTGTCTATAAGTGGTCCATTTACTGACGAAAAATGTCTTTCAATGTTTGTAATATAACTATTATTAATCGACTTAAGGTTTACCAGGAAGAACCTAAAGTTTGTCCCGAAAATCCACACAGCTCATCAACCAGCCAGCAGAGATTTGTGTTTCTTACATGAAACCGGAAGTATGCAGGAAATTACCGGTTTTGAAGTGTATAGAGTGCCGCGCGGTACTTATTTAGGCGGGTACCACCACCGCCGGTATGTTTAAAAAGTTGTGTTTATCGCACGGCTTTTTAAATGTTTTTATTAAAGATTGAAAAATAATTTCTTTTAATTTCCATTTTTTACATAATGGTTAACTAGAAAAAAAATTACACCATTAAACAAAAATAATGTAACGAAAAACCCATTATTATTCCTGTCAGACATGAACGAGTTTGTTTATCTTGCTGTTTTAGTTATTTTTTTATTTTTATGAGTTTCTATATTTTTTCCATGCGGAAATGATAAACTTGATTTAAAATTTGATTGGTCATCTCATGTCATCACTTTGAGGTACAGAGAATGTGTTTTTGTAATCTATATGCATAAATGTGGTTTGTGACATGGCAAAATTACACGACAAATCTTCATGTTTTATATAAAATATAAATTTTTATCTTTTGTATATTATTAAAAACATAATATTTCTTTATTTAAATCAATCTATATAACCTATAATTCGTCATAGTGACGAATTTAATCTATTAAAAAAAATGATGGATGTTCATTTGGTTTCAACATAGATTCAGAAATACCTTGTTTGTATTGAATTGTATACTAAGTTTCACCATTTATATTGTACCATGGAGTAAAGAATTTACTCCATGGTTGTACTATAAAAAGTAAACCAGCTCTTTCGTTTATTATAATTTAATACAAACAAATCAGTTGTATTGATACCAATAGCAAACAAAAATTGCCTATGAAATGCATTATCATTTTATTTGAATGATTTCGAGGCAACGAAATATTATTCTTTTCTTTCAACTCAGGGCCTTTTACACTAGGCTCAAACTAGATAGTCTCCTATATAAATATCTCCATGATGAACAATTTATAGATCATCAGCATACATTCCAATATTAGGAAAAAGAATAGTGTATAATGTTATACTCACAGACTAGACAAAACTTTCGTAAAATCATTGAATGTACATTTTAATAAAAATCTGTTTAGCGCCCCCTAATGTGATCAATTTTAGCAGACGATCGGCAAGGAAGAAGAATTGAAGACCTCATGGGCCGGATCAAAACATTGTCAATTGATGTGAGTATTCCCTGTGTTATTAAAGTTTTAGCTCTCGTCTGATATCTGTACAACAGTATGTTGTTGGTGAATATGTTGTCGATGTGTTGAATTTCTAGGCCTAGTAACATTTAATGTATGTCAGTGTCAAAAAGTGGATTTATCTGGATGTATGAATGTGCAAGCCTGGCAAGGAAGGCTCCGTCGTCCGCGCGTGAACAACACACAGGACAAAAGTCGTTTGGCCACCACCGAAGTTTTTGTTTTTAAATTGAGCCTAGCCTAGTACGCTTCACTGTGTGATACTTGAATTTACCATTAAGCCTGTATATAAATAGGCATAGACTAGGCAGAAACAATTTAGAACAATTTGTGACGTTTAAAAATGGAAACATCGGCCTCACAACACAACACGTTAGGCCCGGACGAGAATAGCATAAAGTTAATGGCAGTTGAGGCGGAAGCCGCTTTGCAAGACATCCGATTTGCAGTGGATTCGGTCGCAGTTTCAACAACGTTACCCTCACGCCAGGATATTGTGTATATGAATATAAAGACCAAAGAAGCAGAGGAACTCTGTATTGAGCTCTCAGTATCAGGTTATAGAGTAAGTATTGTCTTGACACATCACATACATTACAATACATTGTTTTCAAAATATATAGGATAGGCATAACAATAACATTTGTTTTAAAGTTTCATTTTTCAAGTAAACTATGACATTTTTTCCCTTGTCTAAAGACTTTATTCAATAATATTTTCTATTTATACATATTTGACATTTTGTTGCTTTTTGTGTTCATACGTACAGAAACATTCAGAATTTGTTTTAAATAACATACATTTTTAAAATGTTATCCTATTGTGAATAGATAGGCAGGTAAAATCAGAAAGAACCTAAATATTGACAACAGCAAACAAATATAATAACATTGCTATCTGAAAGTATTTGAATTGTGCACAATACCGGCCCACATAGACAGTAATTAAATCATGACCTTTGAATTAGATAAAGTCTGGACAATAAGAAAGATATGAATGCAAACACTACATACTACACCCTGCTGTTATTATACCGTAAAACCTCGAAAATAAGCCCATCTAAAAAAGAAGCCCCCTGCCCCTCTGTGGTTTGTAACAGTAATCTTGAAAAGAGGCCCGTCTTGATACATGATTGTATAGATATATAGTATATCTTTTCAAGATAGACTGTATTTGAATGTCAAAGGAATATAAATGTATGATCGATGATCAGGCATCATTAAATGTTTTATTGTTTATGTTTAGATTGTTGCCACCCAGTATGATAGTATAAACAAAGCACCACTTTCACAATACTACGAAACAATCTACGCTCTGTTGGATAACCGTAGTCCTGGCTACCGTCTCTCATTTGGGGAGGCTTTAGTGGGTAAATTAAAGGACCTACAGGAAGATAGGTGTGCTGAGATGACGACGCAAAGCCAGAGCTGATACCACATTCTATCTACTGTAGTGAGGATTAATTTACACATTATCTCATTCTGGCACGTACTTGTTCTTGATCATGTTTCTATGGTGTAGACCTATGATGCCTAAGTGTCTAGGGGCGGATCCAGTATTATAGATTAGGCGGGGCTAAAGCCTGTTTAGCCCCGTCTAAATCTGTGCCTGGTGTCTAGTATTTAGTAGAACTGAGGATACAATACAAACCATTGGATATCATTGTTGTTGTTTTAAAAACATTCAATTGAATAAACATGGTGAAAAAGAACAATGTACTGTATGAAATAGAGTTTTAAACGATGAAACAGAGAAATGTCATAAAAACCTACAGAACAGTGATCCCAACTTAAAAAACAAGATTTTGTGAAAAAAATTATTACAATTGTAATATTATTATTAGTGGAAATAAGCAGGATTGCCAAGGTTTAAGTATTTGTAAGGTTATAACCTGAAAAATCCCTGAAAATATTGTTTTCTGTGAGTAAGTGAGCCCGAGAGATAACAGTAAATCCTGGTGGAAAGATTGAGATAAGTAGACCACCTATTGATTAGGTATTGGAAATTGAAAGTTAATTTAAGAGTTGACATAGATCGAATAAGGCTTTTGACATTTGTATATTTAGCTGGTCTATAGAGAATATGAGTTTATTGCCACTACTAAAGTATATATTTTTAATTTTCTAAAGCCATTTTGGCTTGACCTGTTTTTAACCTTTTCTGTTATAGGTGACTTCCATTACGTTCAACCTGTGATTCTTAATGAAATTCAATATTCAATTCATTTGAAACAAATGATAAATTTCTTGGAAACGTTTTCAGATTTATAATGAATCAATCTTCTGTAAAGATTATAATAATTTAGGCTATAGCACATTATGCTAAAGTTTCTATGCGCTTTTATATAATAAAAATGGCAGAAAATAAATATATATATAGATATAGTGTAGTCTACATTCAGAGAGTCAAGGTTTTTTACAAATTATTAAAATATATTTTACAGATTACAGTATGTAAGCGATTTCCAATATGATTAATTGATAACAAATTAGGTATCTTTGGTTCCTAACCTTAGATAATGAGTTTAAACTTAACAAGCAATATTTTCACTAAGAATGCTGTCTTTTTTTAGAATTTTAAGCGGATGATTTATTTCAATAGAAAGGTGTAATTAAGTCTAAAGAGAAAATATAAGTATTACTTGCCTATCATGACAACAATTATTATGGTAAAGTGAATGTTTTGTTTGAACAGGAGAATCTTGTTAAATGAACTGTATTTTGAACCATGTGTAAACAGTTCAATTGTTATTAAAGTGTAAATAAACAAAACAATATCTGGTACTTTATACTCCTATACAATCCAGCAATAGACCATGGACATAGGTCCATGAATAGACTATTCACTCTATCATTGTAAAATGATCTATGTGTTTGTTGACCCGTGGTCTAGACAACGCAACTAAGAGGAAAGAAAAATAGACTAATTGTCTATTTTTGTTTTGACAAAAAGTTGTCTTTTGATAATAACTCTGTGTTCAGCACAGTGCATATATAGATCTGAATGGTATTGTTAGTTTAGTCCCAGCAACTTGTAAATCTTTGGTTTTAATTTAATTTTCTTCCTAATATTAATGATATTTAATCTTGCTAACCATTGTATTATCCAAGGCCCCAATGATCAGCTGTGCTGGGTGGGCCACCCTTATAAAACATGGTTCAATACAAAATAAAAACCTATTTTAAATTGAATCTGACAAAACAATTCATTAGAAATGGCATTTTAGAAGAACATTCAGCCTGAAATAATTGCCAACAAATAACTTAAGAAACGTATGTACCATGCACCATGTTGATTGATTGAAGTAGTTATAAGGTATGTCAGACCATAATTAAGTAATGTACTTAATTTTCCCCTCAATATGATACATATATACTGTACAAACAATTAGTAGGTAGACTTTATCACTTTTTATAACATTGTTTGCTTCATACATGTTTATGAGTGTTCCAATAAAGATATCAACACATTCCATGTTGGTATTGGCTTCCAAAATTCCATTATAAATTATTATGTCTCGTTTTAATAATTTGTTATCACAGTTGTGATTATCAGATGTTTAATTTTTTTATATTAATGTATATTTTTTTATAAATTGAATGAACTTATAAATTAAATAGATTAATGTAAATATCTACGTCAAGGGGACAGTCACAGGCATTACAGTATGTCCCTCTAATCGGTAAATTATGCTACCTTTCATTAGTATCGAAATGAAAAAGATAATAGATATTAAGGTATTATTAACGATCAGATCAGTACAATGTGTTCACAAGCAATGATGTTTGGTGTGGTAAAATTGTTTTCGTCAGACATGACCCAGACCCATGAGATTTAAAAGCGGGTTATTATTTTATTCAAATCACAGTCAGACAGAAGCCATTAAAGCTCTTTCTACACTATCAAACTAGTTTGAAAAAAAAAAGTGTGATGTGCCCAAATATGGTAGTGATATACCCAAATATGGTAGTGATATGAATCATCATGTCCATATATGGGCACATCACATTTTGTTGTCACATAAAGTTTGATTGTCTAGACAGTCCTTCGTTTGTGGTAGAGTTGTTTTCACCCAGCCCCTGATTATTTTGGTTATTCTGTTATTCAAATGTAAGTTACGTGTTATACATTAGGTTACAGCTTCCGCTCATTGTCTTTAAAACGCAAATTCGACAACGTGTCCCATGTTGACGACTATTAATCATGTTGGTTTACATTTTCTAAATACACTCATTTATATGGTAATTCTTTCAACCAAATTATCCCATTTTAAATGGATATTTTATCTGTACGTTTAGGTGTGAAAATGAATATTAAGAATATGAACATTTTGCGAGAGTTTGTTTGCCATCCTGTAAGATGAGTAGCAGTCATAATTAGTACAGTCTTGTTTATTTTTTATTAAAATTTACTTTTACTTTCTATGGACCAGAGATTCCGAAATAAAGGATTGAATGAATGATTGAATGAATGAAAGATTGAATGAATGAACGAATGAATATGATAATGTGACTTAAAAATAATTAAATTCCAATAATACTTAAATTGAGATTCTTTTGTGAATGTTCCAATTATGTCCAATTATTGATTTTTTTAAAATAACAATTGATTTTAACAAGATTTTAAAAGCAGATCCCTCAGTCATGGTACGATGTATTATTATTTTTTATTATAGTAAAAATGCGTATACATTTATATTCATTCCTCAGTCGAGTCCTGTATAGACCACGCACGTATAAAGTATATATTGTTATTACATAAATATATCTATCATAATTGCATTATAGGTCAAAGTAGTACAGTATGCGATGATTACAATATGGTGATATATTTAATATTCCGATCGGCAGAAATAAAAACTCTCGCAATTAATATTACTTCAGTTTAGAGGCGGATGTTCTGAAATCATTGATTTTATTATTATGAAACTGGGTTACCTCTGTACTGAATTATGAGTAATGCTTTTTAGTGATTATTTCGCCATTCGTTAGATCATTGACATTCAATGTGTAATACATAATTGCCAAAAGATGCAATTTAAGTCAAATTTGTTATGCTTTTATATCATCTGTATAATTATAAGGTATTCAGTAAGGTTTACTTTGCCGCGTTCTTAAGCTCTGTCTACACTATCAAACTAGTTTGACAAAAATAGTGTGATGTGCCCAAATGGTAGTGATATGCCCAAATATAGTAATGACATCATCTATCCATATATGGGCACATCACATGTTTTTGTAACATAAAGTTTGATAGAGTTTAGACAAGGCTTTAGACAAGAAGGCTCAACATGTGTGACTAAATAAAGAGGCTTGATTATCATACCGTTATTATTTATATTTGTCATCGTAATATCTAACTTTATGACATCGTCATAATCTATGACAGACATCGTCATAATCTATGACAGACATCGTCATAATCTATGACGGACATCGTCATAATCTATGACAGACATCGTCATAATCTATGACAGACATCGTCATAATCTATGACAGACATCGTCATAATCTATGACAGACATCGTCATAATCTATGACAGACATCGTCATAATCTATGACAGACATCGTCATAATCTATGACAGACATCGTCATAATCTATGACAGACATCGTCATAATCTATGACAGACATCGTCATAATTTAGCGAAATTATGACAATATACATTGTCATAATAACAAGTAACATCATTATGACAGACGTCGACATGATCTAACATCGTTATGACCGCGACATCATCTCATGATTTAGCAACAGTATTGCCAAAATCGTCATCATAATCTTTACATCAGTGCAGTGACCGATATCGTCATAATCTTAACATCATTGTGACCGATATCGTCATAATCTTAACATCATTGTGAGCGATATCGTCAAAATCTTAACATCATTGTGACCGATATCGTCATAATCTTAACATCATTGTGACCGATATCGTCATAATCTTAACATCATTGTGACCGACATCGTCATAATCTAACATTATTATGACCGACATCGTAGTCGTAGCTTTAATAAAACTTCTTTCTTAAATGCGTTGCTGCTCTACTAATAAAGACACGTATTATTGCTAACCTATTTCACAATACGTAATTACATATTTGTTGTGACCTGTGTTGACCTCATTGGAAACAGTTCAATATCTCATGATGTTTGCTTATTCACACCTTCGCATTACAACATGCTCTATATACAATGTGCATACATAATGAATAACATTAATGTAGTCATGTGTAAAGATACTTCCCGTTGACCGACATCGCTTTATCAATATTAATCGATATCAGTAATTTATTGATAAAGATAATGAATTATTGATTAATATTACAATATTAATGAAGATTCTCGCATCATGAAACTGGCAATTCTCCAAATGTTTTTTTTTCACAAAACATTTTTTCCCTGATTTTTTTGTATTTAAGACAGGGCCACAATGCAAACCAGGTTTTCTTTTACCTGATTGTGTAATCTTGTATAAAGATGTTATTAAATAAATAAATAATAAATGCTTCAGAGACCTCATTTCTTGGTGATTTGATCCAGTCACCTTCCGAACCAAAGTGAGCCCAACCACCAGATTAAAACAGATTTTTTAATTGATTATAATTGTTTTTAATAATAATGAATAAGATAAATTATAATCAATATAGGCTAGAATCGGAATTGGGATTGTTTGCTTCTTCTCAGAGAAATTATTTCTCAGAAAAGAAGCGCTCGGTGAAACAGTACATTTATTTTGTCTAAAATTTCAAATTACAGTTTTATTTCAAACTTCCCAAATTAGCCAATTATTACTGGATATAAGGTTAACGTGCAGTAATGAAAAGTACTACTATTTGTTAAAGCAGTGATAGAACATAAGGTCACGTAACCATATATTTCTCATATATAATGTGTGTAGTCCATTATATAAATCCCTATTAACATTTAGATTGTGCATTGTAATCTTCCCATGTTGATATCAAAGGCCTTCATCGTTAGTAAGGCTTAAAAGTGACAGTAAAGCATTTTTGTATTCATAATCACAAGAGGACTAATCTGTAGCAACTATTAGTGTAATGAATTGAAGTGCGTTCATATTCTAGATCATAGCTTTCGGTGTAATCAGTAAGATTACGTAAGATAAAGCAGCAGAATGTCTGTATGTTATACTTAACATTGTCTGGTGCATACAACACATATACCCTACCAACATGCTGCACACTCTCCAAAAGAAGGCTAACAGGATTATATCTGGAGCACCTCCACTGTTTCTCACATCAAATTTATTCTTGAATCTTCACCTTATCAAACGATATTAATTCAACAAATATCTTTTTTCTACTCTTCCATTAACCAAATCCTGTCTAATCATCTCTGTCATCCTTTTACCTTCAATTCCTCTTTGATTTATTCATTCATACATTCATTCGTTCGTTCATACATTCATTCATTCGTTCGTTCGTTCGTTCATACATTCATTCATACATTCATTCGTTCGTTCATACATTCCTTCCTTCCTTCCTAGGCCTAATTCCATTCACAAAAAAAAAGATGACAAAGGGAAGTAGACTACTATATTATTACACTGGACTCAACACCCTCATTCATGATCATTCATTATCATTCATAATGGTTCATGATTATTCATGATCACTCATGATCATTCATAATGGTTCATGATTATTCATGATCACTCCTGATCATTCATAATGGTTCATGATTATTCATGATCACTCATGATCATTCATAATGGTTCATGATCATTCATTCATTATCAAACATGGTGTGTCGATGATGTCTCTCTTCTTCGCGGAACGTTCGGCTCATCGACGGACAATCCTCTTTTCTATTATTCTCTCCTCCTCAGCTCCAGCAAAGCCCAAATTAGTTTTCTCAGGTTAATGCCAAGACATTTACATATACGCCTACTATAAAGCGTTCATTTATTATTTACATCTTACAAGCCTTCAAAATAATATCTGGCGAATACCCCGCATAATAATACATCATCATTACTTTTTTCCGAGAATTGAATTAAACGTGAAATTAACTTCAATTATTGATAATATTATGTTGATCATTAAGTATTTCAGTGTACTCAAATTACATTGTTGGAAATGCCATGTTCAAAATATATAATAGATGTTTATGGTTGATTTAAATTAAACTCTGAATTGTTTATGGATGTGTTCACAGCACTCCCCGATTACGTATTTAAAAGCATAATTACTGGGCCTGATTACATCGACCTACGCAGTTTCCATAACTGCGTACAAACTCATTTATTTTATGTCAAAATCAGCGGATTAAACCCAAGTTACGCGTAATTGTCCTGAATAAAGTTATTTTATAATTAAATTATTAATAGTATAAGCAAATCGTACTGATACTTTTGAGCTCGCGTGAAAAATTAGCATGAATAATTGAGTTTTCTATGATTCTTCTCATTTTAGTATGATTTATTCTCCGAGGATCGACTTTACAATCATCGGAGATGTGACTCCACGTGAAGTATATTGTACGTGCACCATGCATGTACACAACCTGTAATTTAGTATATTACGTGATATTAGATTTAATAAACGTTACATGTTTCTTGCCGCTCGTGTACCTGGTGTACCTAAGTGCGTTCTAATCCTATAAGACGCATCAAACAAGTTGATGCTTAAGATCATGCTTAGCTAACACGTTGACCAACAGTAACCCCAATTCATGAGTGGTATAGTTTAGACTATTTTGTTCATTTTTCGTACATATCTGATTTTTTAAAATCTTACCGTAATATTATTGAATTTATATCAACCCTAATTGATTAAATTCTGAATGTATAATTATGTTCTTATTACTGTTTCTTTATATACTTTAAAAACATAGCATCCATGTTCTTTGGTATAGTATTATTATACATACCACTTACTTAATGACAGTATAACGTTCGCGTCGAGTATAAGTATTTTAACTCTATTTGATATCGACCGTACATTGATCTGATCAGCTGATCAGGGAGGTATAAAAATAAGATACCTCCCTGATCTGACAATACCTAATTTCTTTAATGTTCTTTTATGTCTCTGTGTTTTCGAATAGTTTATACATTGTCATTTCAACGCCATCGTCATTTTACATTCTTTTCACATAGGCGGCTTGCCCCCGTAATGATTCTAATGATAAAATTTACCTTCGGATGTAATTTATATTGACTAGCTCTCTATAAACAAATTTATTGAATATTGTATTTTGTTATTAAATTGTAGTTGAATATTGTATTTTGTTCGCTTTGGGAATAGAAAGTAACCTAATAACCAGTATCGTAGCTAGTTTAAACAAAATATTGCATCATATTAATTTCCCCCGCACCATGATGCAAGTAAACCATTACGTGAGTCGGTGTCTGTTATCAGTCTACTAAACGCGGAAAGTAACGTTTAATTAACTTGAAATTTATGTCTTTAATTTGTCATTACTCTATAATAATTTATCCTGGTTGTGTACAGTACTTGTATTTTAATTTAAGATCGTAAATCTATTTTTAATCATCGTCGTCTCTCAATTTAAATTACATTAGGAAATGTTCGTTTCATTTGCGTCACAAATTGCGTTCTGAACGCGTAATATTAAACAATATAACGTATCGGTTTGTAACATTCAACGGCGATCTACAATTGACCAATGAATGAGTTATTTTTACATTTAAAAAATTATAAATAAACCTGAGTACGGCACCTGTTACAGTATACAAAAACAAAGTGTTCATGTAATGGTATAATATTCAACGTTAACATGATAATAGCCACAATAAAGGTCTGTCTACACTATCAAACCATGGAGGTATAACTATATGTAACAAAAAAATCTGATGTGACCATATATGGACATGATGATGTCATATCACTCCCATTTGGGTATATAACTACCATATTTGGGCACATCACACATTTTTGTCAAACTAATTTGATAATGTAGACAGAGCTTTATAATATTCATACGTTAACATAGTAATAGCCACACTTATATTTAATACGAATTCCGTGTTGATTGAGGTGATGTATCGGAAAGGAGGATGTGCATAGCTTTTTAACGTGTTTACTTCATCAGTTTAACTAAAAACGTTTTAACCAGAGTAAGTCTCTTGGGCACTCAGACAGGAAATGGTTCGATTAATTATCACGATATTCGACGGCGGCGGTGCGTATCGGTTTGTGCATTCTACGATAATTAATGTATTTGGTCGATTGAACTTAAAATAAGCAGTTATACTGGACAAAATAGCTGTAATCTTAAGCATATGAAGAAACTTTAAAGAGCATTGAACTGCTCATGTGCGACAAATTTCATAAAAGATCTTTGGGTGCCGCGCTTCATCGTGCATCGTGCTTCCTTACTCACGTAATCATGAATGTTATTTAACAGCAAACAAGTACACGAATGCGTCTATGAATGTGTATCATGTAATTACACATCAAGAGAATGTGTCATCAGTTCGTGACTGATCTATAGTAATAATGTCGATCTTAAAAACATAGACGACTTTCTTGGAAACATCATTAATATGCGGTATTGTCTTACGTACGTCATGAGCGCGGGACGTTTGAGTGTGGGAAAACTAGTGTGCTATCCCTTTAAAGTTTGGTTTCCTCTAGAGACGGAATGCAACTACGTAACGCAACGTAAGTGATTTGAACAACCACGTCGCTTGTCATTGGTCTACTCGCTTGCTTTACGTCTACGTCCTTGTGTTGCGTTCTAGTGGGAACCCATCTTTACTTGCTAGAACGGTATGGTATTACAGATACATCAATGTTACAATACAGGAATACATTCATGACTCAGGCCTTAACCAAGCTGTCACTCGTCCTATCCATAAGGTTCTTTAAAAATGTAAACATTCTTTCTATATTCTGTTAATTAAATGGCAGCCTGTGACAGCTAGACATGTTTGCATCGTCAACATCGTATTGTTCATTAACACAAGACTGATATCAACTCTCTCACTGATTTTCTATTATTAAAGTCGACTAATTTAGCTTGAAATTTCATTTATGGTTTACAGCCGTGAACTATTATACGTTTAAAAATAGATGAATAGCGCTCTAACCAAGCAGGCGAGTATTTTAATCGTCCGTGAGATCGTAGAGGTTAGAACTGTCTATACGGTAGGCCTATACTAAATCATGAAGTCGTCAATGCGCCGGGAACCAGTGCACATCTGAATGGTGGCGTTTTTTCTTTTCGGAACTGGGTTACTTTTTTTTTATTAGAAAGAAATAATCCTGAGTTTTCGAATGTATCTATATAATCCATCAAGAACAAACATTAATGCTCTCATATCTAATGTTAAGAACACATTAATACAGCGAAGTACCTGACTGAACCTACTTTTTAGTTTGATATGATGATTCGTCTTTTTAAACACTCATAATACAAGGTTGTCTTTCTTGATTATGTCGTCATTTATAACCAACCGCGCGAGCATCATCAGCATTGTTAATTTTATAGGGCGTTTTATTACTGATAAATGAAAATTGAACAAACCAAAATAAATAATTCTTCAGCTCTGTCTACACTATTAAACTTTATGTGACAAAAAAAATATGATGTGCCCATTATATAGACATGATGATGTCATATCACTACCATATTTGGGCATATCGCTACCATGGTTACATCACAATTTTTTGTCAAACTAGTTTGATAGTGTAGACATAGCTTTAGATTTTAAACACTCATAAAACAATGTTGTCTTTCGTGATTACGTCATCATTCTATCTTCAACTTCTTCATATCAATTCCATTGCCCACGCGGCGCGCATTAGCATTGTTAATTTTATAGGGCGGCGTATTAGTGATAAATGAAAATTGAACAAACAAAAATAATCTTAGGACTAGCAGTGATTTACCTTTATACTAGATTGTAATCACCGGTTTGCAAATTCTGTTTTGAGAAATTCTGATACAATCCCGAGCGACGCTTAATGCCGTTCTGTAGAATATATTTGCATATTTGCATATATTTTAACAGAGTATCATTGATTTCAATCATTCATTTCATCAGTGGAAAATTACTTTTTACATTTATTGTCATTTGCATATAAAATATACATAGGAATTATGTTAGCCCTGAGATATACAAAAACAGATGAAAAACTAACAAAAACAATTATAAAGTGTCACATCACTCTCATATGGTATACTGACAAGCATTCAGTGCCCCATGGCAGTTGTGAAACCTATTTGTACGAGAGATGATGGATCAGTAACGTCTACCCGTTACGTAACACCTCAAATTTGCTTGAATTGAATGTAAACTTTTTACTTAGATTCATTATTGACACAAATAATTAAAAAGTTGAGCAATAATAAAACAATACCAGGAAATATCTATACATTAAATAACGAATAAAAATAATTGTTCATGTTCATGTGACGTCTAGACTAAACTCATTGTCGAGGCGATAATATCGACGTGAGAAATCGACCATAAAACAATAAAATAACCCTGTATATAGCCACCCACCACCTTCCTAGTAAAACAATTAGGTGATTCTTGCGCTTATAATGAGGGCAGACAGACAAATAAATCAACATACTGGGCCAATTTTTAATTTGGCCAAGTAATAAACCTGTGCGTGCGTAAACCTGGTCCGACACTTCTTGTAATTTGTAAATCCTTAGAAGTATCACCACCGTGACTGTTTCTTGACATTTACTGACCTGATTGATATACTGTATCTAATATCTTATTCAATTGTTATATATAAGATTGATATACTGTATCTAATATCTTATTCAATTGTTGTATATAAGAGTGTTTTAACTGTATTAATATAAGTGTGTGTGATTAGGTCGTCGCATGAATCTATGGAGAAATAAGGTAGGATATTTCTCCATGCATGAATAGAGCGATGCGTATATGTCGTTGTTAAGTTCTGTCTACACTATCAAACTAGTTTGACAAAATAAGTGTGCCCAACTATGGCAGTGGGTATGCTTATGGTAGTGATATGACATTGTCATATCCATATACACGTCACATTTCTGTTGTCACATAAAGTTTGATAGTGTAGACAGAGCTTAGGTGTGGTGAGAGATGTCTCTCCTCACTAACATACCAGCAACCCTTCCTATCCTAAGATAATATACCGATTCGAGTGCTCTTCTTTCGTTTTAACTAAAAATGCAATAAATCATACACATATTAAACTTTGTTGTTTCGTCTAAATTTATTTTGTCTTACAATTCAATACAGATCAATTCATGGTATCAATCGATATTGATAACTTTTAAAACAAAGTTTATTAACAATCGAACCGCATTACTGTCTCTCGTCTAGGCCTGCTCCAATGTGTTTACTTGACGTAGTACCTCCACATCACCAGGTTAGCAGGTGGTATGCCAGTTTGCCGCTTCTTATGATCAGTTTGCCGCGAGAAGTAGAATCCGCACGTCGGCTTACCCAGCGTCGTAAAAGGAGCAACAGAATTTGAGACAAACCCGCCTTTTGGTACTCTACCACTGCAATTGTCAGCAACCTTTGGTGTCACAGGTGCTCCATGGTCTCGTGTCGGTACTCCTCGGTTCAGATGTCGAGAGTACTTGTTGTTTATTGGGGGCAGGCTGTTCTTTGCCGATGGTGGTGGAGCTGCTCTACTGACGTATGAACACCAGAAAGCTGGGTTAGGTAGGTTACCTTGGTAGTACTTCTCACCTACAGGTAGTTTCCCTACATCCCTCTTTGCCGTACCGCAATACTGGTAGTTTATTTGTCCTTGGTATCCGGAGTTCGGCATCGTGATATCTACCACTTGTTATAATAAAACGACAAAAGAAAACAGTAAATATCCAGCAAAGCTCGATTTATTGGCTACAAGAATGTCAAATTAACTTCGTAGTTGTCAGTTGTTTTATGAAATGTATCCACGTCGATGTAACCCAAATTGTGTGATATAAACCCCCCAAATAGCCAGGTAAAATCCGTAAAAAAACGCAACAAATTGTCTGGTCTTGTTGATGTGTTCTGAAACTATGGAGATTAAAAGATGTAGCGCGCCCTACTGTTAAAAGACCTGTTACGTCACATCGATAAAGGTACAAATAGCATCATGTCATGACAATACAATTGACCACTAACCCTAACAGTCAATCAAATAAGATTAACAAGACACAAACAAAATAAAACGCAAGTCCAAAAGGTCGATTAGGCTTTCATATAAACCATTATATTTCTTTAATCGAAACTTGCTTCTAGATTGTATTTTATTTTGTTGATCGATTCCTCGGTATAAGCACTGAATTCGTAATTATGTTTTTTAAATGTTCTCATTATTAGTTTAAAATCTTCATATGGATCTAAAAATAAATATAATAAACGTTATTATGATAATTTTGACTATACTAAGTATCATCTAAGAAATTTGTATAAGATTTTACGCGTACTTAATTTATAATATTTTTATACCGTTGTTCAATTCTTCGCGTCATAATTCGTCGCTCTAGTAACTGCTGTCCAAACGCGCGCGTAATGTGTTGCTATGGATATGTATCTTAGTTAAGAATTAAAAGGCTACATCTCGCATTCTCTGTCATTTCTGCCAACTAACATCAAGCAGCAGATAGGACGTGGCTAAATTGTTGGTCAGGTTTGTTTATTTGGCCTAGGCCTAAGAGCCGTATTTGAACATCACGGTCATGGCAGCCGGAACTGAAGTGGACTCAGTAGGGACGTATGCCATCGTCAAAGTCTCACCCACAGTCCTTTCCAGTGACCTATTTACACCATGCCAGCTAACTCCACGAGTCACTTTACCGAGCGTCGGGTAAGTTTTCTTTTATATAGATAGGCCTAGGCCTACAGTATAGTTTTTTCTTGACATCTCACTTAAAATTGGCGATAGGTTTTGGCTTTTCTAAATCGAAAGATGCAAATTTAAAAAATGAGATTTGAAATAGAACTTGAAATTATTTAGTCACTGAGTTAGGCCCTTGGATCTGTAATAGTTAATTACTAAATTGTCAATCGTGCATTTAAAATGTGTTTTTATTTAATTTCATTCTCAGGGAGTTCCATCATCCGATATGTACAAGTTGCGGCACGTGGGGTTGTGACATCACGCACTATGGTGGTATTGGTCCGTATACCTTCCAGGGAAAACAGAGGATACGTCGAGATCTACCAGTTAGCCGCAGCCATCGGCATTATGGTAGTGGGCTAGGAAAAAGGTAAAGCTCTGTCTACACATCAAACTTTATGGGACAAAATGATGTGCTCCTATATGGAAGTAATATGCACAATAAGCTATGACATCATCATCATGTCCATATATAGGCACATCACATTTTGCTGATAGTTTGATAGTGTGTAGATACAGCTTTAGATTTGAAATGGTATGTTAGTAAATGTTACTTTGGCATTCAAATATGTGCAGACGATACGAAAGTCGTTCCATTGATTCATCGTTTGGTCAGGTCTTCACCATCTTCAACATTCTTTTTCAAGTTTCTGCAGAATCCAATTAGAATCTAAGATTCAGAATCCAAGATTAGATTAGATAAACTCTATCATCAGCAACAACCACTGCAACCGTTACATAGTACTGTACATGGCTTCACAATATGTTACAAATCGTTTTGAAGTTACTACAGGAAGGACCTACTTCTCTCACTTTATTGGCAATATATTCTATCGCGAAAGTAGAAAATGGTCACTGAATATTCGTGGCTGCTGCATGCCTTGATGCACATGTTCGTGGGTTTATATCTATAGAACCGAACCTACTTCTTGATATTGGCTTGCGAGTGTCTCACATTGTAAAACATAATTTTGGATCTTTTTTAATCATAGTTTATTTTAAAAAAAGAATGAAATAGGTGAGGTCCGGATAACGAATTCTACGAACTCATTAAAATAAAAGCAAATTGATAACAGATTATGTGACGACGTGAATGGAATTTTAAAATACAGACAATTCTTAACAAGCGATCATTAACATCCAGAATTAACGTTTATTTCTTTAAAAATAACTTCTGCAAATACCAACATAAAATGATTTTATTGTTAATCACCAGAAGAAGTCACTTCTATGTCTACTTAAAATGTTTTCATTATTATATGACTTTATGCTCGAGTGAAAATTCGAATGAAATATTCACCTTGGGAAATATAAAAACATGACCGATTTCGTGAATGTTAAGTCTGATATTACGACTTAAGCTCTGTCTACACTATCAACCAGTTTGACAAAATGTGAACCAAATATGGTAGTGATATGCTCAAATATGGTTGTGATATGATGTCATCGTGTCAATGGGCACATCACATTTGTTTGTCGCATAAAGTTTGATAGTGTAAACAGAGCTTTAGATCATGTGACGTATTAGACAGGTGAATAAGAGGAGTCGGCTCTTTTTGTGTACGGTTGACTCCGCATACTGCAGTTTCTGTAACACAAGTCCAAGATCTACCGTCATTTCTCCCTGTCTCTTAAATTTACCTTGGTTTTAAAAAAATATTGCATGTGGGATTGACACTCCATGACATCTATTTGTTCGCTGTTAGTTCATTGGACGTTTTATTTTTCTAAGACTAAAATCGTAGACATTTTACATTTCAAAGTATAAATCTAAAGATTTACTTTGCAGTGTCTCGATCGTGACAAGAATCGATCGGTACTCGATGGCGATCATCGATTTACTGAAAGCTTTGCATTACAGTTCACCATCGCTCGGTCAATTTATTCATATTGTATTTGCAGTTAAAACGACATCTTTAACTTTCTGGAAATTGATTTTATATAATTTATCAAAATTGATAGATACATTCAATATAAAACGTGCAAAAAAAATTGAATCAAATTTAATTTTCTATTTTTTCAACCAAGCTCACTCTCTTCCCTTTGCTGGCCTTATTAAATCCTCTATATCTTTATTTCAATCAAATGTCGACATTGTGTGAATACAATAATTTGTCTGACAAGGGAGTCCCTGGTCCGCCGGCCGCCGACTGAATAGTGAAACCAGGGAAGAGTGTTTCGCTCTTTCCTGGTGAAACATATTTTTATCAGGCTTTATATAATACTATATTTAATATCGTTTTTATAGTTCAACTAGCCCACAGCCATATCGTCTGACGTCATTGAAGCTGAGTGGAAGTCGCAAGAATGATGAGATGTGAGTTGTTTTATACATCTTGTTTTTGTTTATCAATACATTTCTTCGTTCTACCTAATTAATTCTGCTTGAGTATTGTGTTCATTTTCGTACTAATGTGTTTGTGTATGTAATCTACCTTTTGCTTCTTGTTTGTTCTGTGTCCAATCTTTTATGATTATTAAACAATTTATGATTTTAAATTGCATAAAAATGATTTGTAACGTATTCGAATCTTGGTACATTTTTTCTCTTTTTCTGGTGTAACCTACCATTTTTATTCGTTCATCATAATTATTAAAAATGCATATTGCTCACATAATATTCTCTTTTTTCCCCATTATTTCTTGGTGGTACATTATCCCTTGAATATCGAGGAACCATCATATATACTTTTGATAACGAGACAGCGACATAATAATGAAATATGGCCTTTCGTTGTTATATCGTAATTGCAGTTGTGAAAAAAAAAATTAATAATAATGAATATAAAAATAAACTACTCAGGCATCAAGTCGCCAATAATAGATTCTAATTATATAGGAATGTATGGAAGGTATTAAAAAAAACCTGACAGACAAATTGTGCTTATTAATATTAATACCGTATTTTTTTCGATCCAATTTGTAATCACTCAAACTTTACCTTATGATAATTTTAATTATAAAGAAATGTACCAGGTTTCCATTTTCGAAAAAAAAAAATCCCTGTAGCCTACTCTCCGCACGCTTTTTGTTGCCAAATTTCTCTTGGCCCTTTGAGCACCCATGCCACCAAATATAATTTGTTTAAACATCGGTGTATTATCGTCATACTTTTTTATTATTGTTGCGTTTGTTACGTTTCAAACATAGATTATTATAGACCCCCTCCCCCACTCCTTTCTATTGCAAATGATTTATTATATATTATATGTTTTATGTTATGAGAGAGACGAGAGAAGTTGTCTTATAATGGAATCAATCTAAGTTAAATCGCCTTGCTATAATTAACTCTGTCGAATTATCTGACGTTTTTGTTTTTTTACCTCATGCCGAGTGTTAATATATTTCAGATTTTGAATTAAAATCTAGCTTATCAATTATTACGGTAATATTTCATTTTATGACAGTAGATGTTTGTTTGGTTATTTTTAGATTGCCACCTCCGATGCGAGTGACTTTCCCCAGGTGAGACATTTTGTTTGCGTATCGTCAACATCGTCATCATATTTGTCACTATATTACAGCCAAAGATCCATACCTATCACCGTTGTGAATCAGTATCACAATGATAATCATTATTCATAACTTTTCTTTGTCATGACAACATCATCATCATCGATCAATAACCATCCATCGTCTTCAGTATAGTTTTAAAGATAGTTAAAGATGGATTGTTTTACGAAAACATGAAAAATAAAATCAGGCCATTTTGCAATTTTATTCACTTCCGTAGAAATAAATGGTTTTTATAAAGGCAAATTGTGCTTTAAATTTCATTTTTCGATCCAATTTTTGATCACTTAAAGTAAATAACTATACATTTCATGGGACAATATTTGATAATTTGTATCGTTGCAGATCGTCAACTTGGCAGAATGAGCCGTGGCCAGGACACCATGCCTACACGTCACATCGTTCCAAGTTTGAGGTTTTTCCCAGAATTGATCCTCAACAAACAGAATATGGCGGTACGTTTTCTGATAAAAGTTTCAAAATAATCGTAATAGTGAGGGCGCTGCTCAAATTTTATTTCTGAATAGAGCAGACTTTCGATTCTAATTTGCCGATTTTTTTTTAGGTCCTGTGTTACCACAAAGCCGAACCGAACAGGTGAGTATATGAATATCGGTATTGATATTTATCAAAAGAAAGATACTCAATATTCAATTGACGCTTAAGGATGCATTTTAAACACTGTTGGATCGTCAGTAACATCAGAATATTATATCGTCGATAACAGTGCAACTCAGAAGTTTATGTCTCTTATACGAAATGCACGCGGTTAATGTTGTAACTAAAACAAGTGCTGAACATAACTTAATGTTCTATCTTTTGCTGCATTATAATTTACAATATTTAGAGGGAGTCCGGCGCAGCCGACTGCCTTACCCTCTCCTGCTCCAAACGATAGCGTAACATATTTCACATTTCAATGAAATCAGCTATTTTTCTGTTAACGTCATAATGTGTGTATAATTATATTTATCCAGGAACTGGGACGCGCAACCAACATCGCCCTGGGTGAGTTAACTCGGAAACGGTACCAGTCAACACAATACAGAGAGGGGTTCCAAGGTACCTCAACACCACCACCGACATTTAACCAACTTCTCGACCAAACCAAAATCAGTGACGCTAACCCTCCTGCTACTGAAAGCACAGAGCATCAAGAATCGGATGAATTGGACTCTTCCGAGGAAGAAGACGTGGATGACGAAGAGAAAGAAAATGAAAATGATTCCGGTATTGGTAGTGACAACGGAAGCGTGACGTCACTAAACGTACCACCAGATTCAAATGGCAGCAGACATTCGGACAATTGTCCATTACATCATCCAAATACCAACCTGCGTCACGTGACATTTTGTGACAAATCAAAAACGGTTGAAGATTGGACGATTGAAAACAGTGATGAGAAACAACTCCAGACTGTTACAGGAATCGGACCTTGTTGGCCGCCGAGTACCAGTTACGTCATTGAAAACATCAATGGTACGCAGCTGCTCGAGCGTGACGACATTCAGACGTATCCACCCGCGTATCGTAGCTCATTGAAGCCTGAATGCACGTGCAAAAAGACGAGAATAAAATCTGCAACTGGTAGGCGATCGACAACTCATTCGTATGGTCTTAAGTCTTCTGGCAGTGTGTTCAATCATGTTTTGACGACATCGACAGATCAGCATAACGGCCAACTCAACCCTATCACCCACCGTCTTATTGACTACTCTACACGGCCTAGGTCACCATTAGTCAAGAAAGATAGTAAGGTTGCATCTAGCGAAGTCCTGCTGAAGAAGCTTGGAGTCGCTACCAACCCATCGAAAGAAGACATCACTATCGACAAACGGCCATTTGTGATTCCTAGGAGTTACAGCAAGGCTGGTAATAAAGATAACTTACCAGCACTGAAGCCAACCAACTCGTCTTTGAATGTTTTGACCAAACCAAACTGGTCATCTTTACCGTTGCCACCAGCACCTTTATCGGATTGCTTATCGGCATCAGGAAATCGAGTTCCTCACAGACTTGGTCTTCGTTTTAAAACGGAAGCGCACCACAGGTATTTAGATATGCACTAATAAATAGTTGACAGACAAGATATATACCACCATACCGACTATAAATTTGTGTTTTGTACATTTTCTCTGTCGGTGGCTTGCTTGTCCCCAACGTCACATGCATATACACAAAATATTGTATTACAACATTTCTATTTGTTGTAGAATTCATTGACTTCCGTGATCTACAACCCTGAGACGTTTATTCGAATAAATGCGGTATTTTACGTTTTTATTTTTCAGGTTTATATCTCTCCATCCAGAGCCTGTTCCCGATCTCCGTGACGCCCGCAACAGTGGAAGAAGGGTCATCTTCTTTAACTACCACTCGTCCGCGTTCAGGGGATAACGATAACTTATCACAGATATTAAAGATGCGCTATAAAACCCATTATCGTTTATACGTTGATGATTATTTAAATTAAGTTGATCATAGAAATCGTGTTGGTGGCTGTACCACTGAAAATAATAAAAGTGTAATACTCTCATTGTGATTTTTTTTTTGTGTGTGACTGCGCAGTATTTTTATTGAGGTTATTAATTCGACTCTTCTGAGTCATACTCGACTCTTTTGAGTCATACTCGACTCTTCTGAGTCATACTCGACTCTTTTGAGTCATACTCATCGACTCTTCTCTGAGTCATACTCGACTCGGACAATTTCAGCCTTTTGATATCAACATTAAGTTTCAGCCTAAGTTTGCAATGCATTGTATCAATCCTGTCTCTGTCTGTTTTTCTTATTGCAAAATATATAGAATTAAGAGTGAAAAACATAGAGAGTAAAACATATTATGCACAATAAAAAGAGAGACAATGGTTAAAATTGATCAATGTAATAACGGCATCTCGGTGCTTATTCGAATTGTGTTCATCACATCGTGTACAATTTTTATATATCGCCATCTATAAGTAAGTTTAATCATCCAACCAATAGATGGCGCTCTTCTAAAATGGATTGAGTTGTTTGGTGGGCAAAACAAAAAAAACCCTATAGTTAGCTATGTTGGTAATAAACTTTGCTTACAATAAACTGAAACATCTCTAAAATTCTGGATATTTGTTTGTCAGGTAAGTACTTATTTTATCAACTTATAAAATATTTATCAAATTTAAATAATAACGATAAGGTTCTATTCGTTGGAATGAAGAAATTTCTTTTTTTCCCGAACCGTTTGTGTGATGACCGTTGTACGTATTGATATTTAAGCCTCCCTTGTGCCCTCATAATCCCCTGTTTCACCTTTGTGTGAAAGGTGGGCAACTGGAGGTATCTATGGTTGGAATTCCAGTGTATTTTCGTTCATTTTTTACCTATATCATAATGCTTAATATTAAAAAAAATAAATAAGTATTATATATTCTAGCTAGGATCAGGTGCAGTTTTCAGCCACTTTGACATTCAATTATTTATTTCCATCGGTAAGACTGAATAAAGACGAAAATTTACATTTTTAAACAATTTTCTGTCTACTTTAGTTGTGTTGTAGTTAGGCCTAAACAAATTGAAGGGGAAGGAGAGAGTGGGGAACACGTTGTAAAGAGTTCCTCATCAGGATCCTTAGTAGGTTGTAACATCCATAATTACTACGGAAATTGAGCCCGAAAAGAACTTGCCGAAATTGAGATGAATTATTATTATACCAGCTTAAATTATGGGAAAATCGAAGCAAAACGCAATCTTAAATCATTATGGACAAATCAAAATGTCACCATTAAAAGCCCTGCTTCTGGGGTTTTCCCCGATCATAGAACAAAAACAAAATTGTTGTGGCCTTTTCGTTTCATGATGCACCAAGCAAACTAAAATACTGTAAAATCGTTAAATTATTCTGTTTTTTGGTCTTGTTTTATTTATTCAGTTCACTTGGATGAGCCACAGTATGCCAAAGGCCCAAGTTGCAGAATTTGAAAGTAAAGTATTCTGATGGTTTTATGTTCCTTGGGCTGACCTGGGCATAGATGTCAAACTTGCATGTTAAAGGACAACTCGACCGAGAACCATATTTTGACAACGTATTAGGGATGTACATATGATTTCAGAACAATTGCAAGATTTCTGATATGTCAAAATATGGTTCTCAGTAATGTTGTCCTTTAAAGAAAGAGTTTACCTGTATATTATGAGCTGTTTAATTTAATATTTAGACACCAATATTACAGTACATCTCATTGTAAATATTATCTGGTCATATACCTTTAGATGTAAATTGCTAAATTTATAGGCCCTACAAGCATCTTTTGTTAAATATGATAAATTAAATCTAAAAAGAGATTTCAAAACTGCGCTTAGCACCTTAGCAGTAACTGTGATTAACCGTTCAAACTGACAGCTTCAACAATTCAAAATGACCTCATTCCAATCAATATCAACTAACCATATGATATTAGCTAATTATTTGAAATCATACACTTAATGCAAACTAGACTGACTGAATAGATTGACTTCAGTCGTATTATGTTCAACACTACAGCAGCATCATTTTAAACAGTCTTAATGTAAATGTAATGTGTCCTAGGCCTTAGCCATTTTATTTTGAAAGGACTCAGTACTCATCAATATGCAGCCTCCACTCCCTTTTGTCTTTCTTTGTTATGCATAAATACACCATTTGGTTTGTTATTTCCACTCCACTGGCTTAATCTTGCATACTGTACTGTACATACACTATGTATACACTACACTATTTCAGTATTTCAATATTTTATTGGTACTCACTTTAGAATCAGTGGCACACACCTTTTGATGGTGCGTTCATACAAATACTGTATAAATCAATGAGGGATTCAGGCAGCTACCACATTGAGAGGCAAGGGAAGGATTTCTCATTCTGAGAAGTGTATTCCATCTATCATACCACCACACCACCACCATTGGTGTAAAGATATGGAAAACCATAGTAAATTAATTCATTAATTCATATCAGTATGTACTAATCTAACTTATCACCACTGTTGGTATAGATTTAATATTTAATAACCTTATTAAATTAATTCATCAACTCGTATAAGTATGTACTTATAATCCTTTTAACATTTAAATTTGATTAAGTTAATCATGAATATAAAGAATAGATGTATAATAGGCTAATTATGGCCCACTTGTAGATTACTGTCAGAGGTCGGTGTTAAATAACAACCAGAAAGAAATAAGTACTGACTTGTAATCGATAATATTTACTTAAGTGTGCAAACATGCTTCTGTAATTATCATACAGTTAGTCATAACTTAAATATCATTATGATATATTTTAAAATACTTCTTGTTTTACCAATTTAATATTTGTTCTGAAATCTATTGTTAATATTATAATAAGTCTAAACTTATTATTAGTTAGTTAATTGATAGTTTGGATGACTGATATTAAGCAAATTTGTTTAAGTTAGGTTGTGTTGACTTAAGTTGAATAATATGAGAATAAAGTACTTTCATGATGACATAACCCAACTACTATAACTGCTGGAAGGGACTTATTAAATTATAGTATATTATATTTACTTAAGAACAGTAACTTAGTTATACAGCATCACCAATAATCGTCAGTGATGTTGCATACAGTAACAGGTTTAGGGTACCGTACATACAGTAGAGTAGGTGCCAACATATAAAATGAATATATTTCTATAATACAGTACATACAATAGTAATACTGTTACTGTACTTTGGTGTCCTGTACATCACATACTACAGTACTACTGGATTTCATTTTCCTTATTTCTTTTACTGAGAAGCTATGAATTATTCAGAGCCAACTGGACAGTTTCATGAAACACACTTATTTGCATTAAACTGTCTTAAATGGAAATTTATTGTCTGAAATTAAATTAGATTTAAAACAGATATTAATTGGCAAGTTTCTGAGAAACTGAATTCATCATTTCTATTTAAAGACCCCTTCCCTGCAATTTTGGACGTTTTTTGGAAAATAATACATATATATCACTTTAAAAACATTAAACCATGTCATTCCTTGTCTTAAATGATGTACGTTTTATGGTAAATTATGATAAAAAGTGAGAAACAATGCACTACCTAAGTAGCTCGCGGCGATCGACCTCTCGTGGACGGTCTTAGGCCTAGCCTAGCTAGGCTTAGTTTTGTAGGCCTAGCTGGTAAACATCGGTAACGTACGAACATCGTACGCTAGCTATATACCTAGCCTGACGTTGTATAGTTGCTGCATTAATTGTCTTTCTATTTTTGCCAGACTCCGTTGATACAAATTGGGGAAAACCCGGTATTTTCGCTGAAAAGTTAGGAGTCTTCCATTTGTTTTGGTCTCACGATCGATCGAAAAGTGGACGAATTACAGGTGAAAAACAAAAATATCAATCCGCGCGCAATGCATTTTGGGATTTATAGCGGGCCGCTATAATTATTAGAATCGACTTATTTTTCACATTTTTAACCGTTTAAAGACGAAAAAAGTTATCGCAATAGGACCATACAGTATTATTTTTACATTAAATATAGTTTGTGATCTTAAATTAGATCTAAAAAACGTAGGGAAGGGGGCTTTAAATAAAAAATAAAGCAAAAAGCTCTGGCAACATTGAAACAGACATTTAAAAATCGATTGTAGATGTCACCTTTCATAATGAATAACAATATTCATGAATCATTCATTTATTAGGTACTGCACTGCTGTACTGTAGGAATCGATACAGTAGAATTACTTTGTTACTGTCATTAAGATAGAGCATTTTATATATTTTTAAAAATGTTATACATGCATCCAACATCGAGTAACTCGCCAATTACAGGATGGATAAACTATTTAATAATTGATCATGCTTATAAACTAAGTCTCATTTAAGGCTTAGGGAGTGGAGTTGAAAGAGTTGTGAGTTACAACCCTGGCACTAGGTCAGGATTGAACCCCGGCACTACTGTAGGTCAGGATTGAACCCCGGACCTTGGGATTGGAAGGAAGCATGTTAATCACCAAGCTACAGCTCCACTACATTCTCCCCATCGATAGAGGAACTTTACAATGTTATAAACATTGTGTCATTTAATAACCCTATTGTTAATATTATAATTCTAAAATGCTTATTCAGGATGTAACATGTTATACAGGAAGCTCTTGACAGTATTACACAATACATGCTAGGCAATAAACGACACCTGATTGGACGATACCGGTGTTATTGGCTGCTTATTGTGCCATTACACCTGAAGTATTTTCCGGAGTTCTACTAGTAATAAATTGCAATTAACAATACCATTTTGCAACAATGCAGGTTTTTTTTAATGTTTTTACTGTCAGGAACAAGTAATTTTTTCTAGTTTTTCTTGCTGTACCCACTTTTATCTATTTGTTAATATTATGGCGCCATATTAACCTAATGCCATGATTTGTTCTTGATTGATATACTTCTTGATTGATAAATATGATTTTTCATGTATAAAAATAGGCCTACTGCAAATCCAAAAAATCCAAAAACCTTATAGGTATCAGATTGATATACCTGTATTTTTTATTAATTTTTGTTTAAAGCTCTGTCTACACTCAAACTTTATGTGACAAAAAAAAGTGTGATGTTTTTTTTGTCGGGAAGTAAATAAAAGAATTGCATTAAAGGGATGACTGAGAAAACAAAACAACATTAATTAGTTTTCAAATTAACTTCCTTTACAGTGCTGCAATTAATTGATTACATCACTAAATATTAATAGTTTGATCTTGGCAGTTAAATATTGCATATCCTTTTCAAACCCAACTGTATACAGTTTTTTATACACAGCTAAAATGTTTTTTCTTTTATTCATAAGTGAATTTTCAGACAGCTAGACTGAGGTTTTCTTGTCTCTGGTTTTGGAACATTTTTAGTTTCCATTTATCATTCACTAATCATTTTAACAATTGTTTAAAAAAAAAAATTTACATTAAAACATATCACTCTCACTATTGAAATTAAAATGTATTATTATTATTATTTCTTTCTTTATTTCCATTCATCATACACATTCATAAAACATACATTAAACATAGTGTACTGTAGTACAAAGAGGAAAAAAAAGAAATGGGGAATCTCAGATCTTCTTTTTGTATTTATTTCCATTCATCATACACATTCATAAACATGCATACATAAGCATAGTACAAAGATGTATAAAAATATAAAAAGTAAATACTGTATATTCAAATATCGAGAAGCTCTTCTACTAGAAAATGTCACACCTAGTAATTTGATAAAACCCAATTGATTCCAGTCAAACGCACACCAATCATTCATAAACTACGATTCAATGTTTGTGTTCTTTTGAGCGTTTAGTTATCTTGTCTGTCAAAGCATTAATGCGTATGAAGGGTTGCATCATTTACACTTGACCGCTGTCGTCCAGAGGTGTATAATAATTTGGAAAATGTTCTCATCTTTAAAAGGTGTGCTTACGAGCCTCAAAATCCTGGATCTTCCACTAAATTGTAAATAATTAACTTGTCTTTTTTTTGTCTTCTCCCCTCATTATCTTTTTAAATTACTTTGTTAATGTTAAAGTAATCTTGTGTCTCTACCACACAAACCTCCTGGTTTCCTGAGTCCCCATTTCCTTGCTTCATTGTACATGCTATTATTTTATTTGTGATTTGATGAATAAATGTATTTGTATTTGAATAGAGATAAATTATTATTGGATACTTAAGCATAGAGAAATAAGTACCTACAGTAGGCCTACATGGTAGTTCAGAAGGAAAATTTACACTACAGTAAGCCTACTCTGTTGAGGCCTACAGAAATACATGTACACACAGCATTAACACCCTAATAAGGAACCCATGGAGTTAAAATATGACCCATTTGGGATTCTCTTTCTCTACCAGGGGGGTAATCACCATGGTAACCAGCTAAAACATGAGGTCCCAAAGGAGACAAAATAAATAACTTTGGAATAACAGAAACAATAGACTATACATTCATGATCATTATTTTTTTTAAATTTCAAAATAAAACATCAAAGATGTATTGTCCCCCAAAAACATGAAAAATGAATACTAATAAAATCAGACTTTAAATAGGTCATTTTGCATAAAGTTATTCATCAATGTAAAAAAAAAATTATTTCACTTATTAAAAGAGAAAACAAACGTTTAATTTATAACTAAAAACCATTGTCTGACATACAAAGTATTTTCTCCTTTACATTCTTACATTTTTTCAGGTTTTTTCAATCCAGTTTTTGGTCAAAGTGAATAACTATTATGTGACATTAAAAATGGCATATTCAAAATTTGAAAAAAAAAATGTTTTAGGGGGAAAATAGGCCTATATCTTTAAATAAACAAAATTGTTGGTACAGACTATAAAACTGGCTTTCATTATTATTAAGTATACTGTAGTAACATTGTATATTAACATGTATTTTATTCATTCAATAAGTAATGTTATCAGACACATTCACTTACTGTATCTTTACATTCATTCTAGTTACATACAGATTTAATAAGTAATGTTATCAGACACACTCATATATTAATCTATCATGATGTCACATGATATCACAGGTTTTCTGTAAGATTTATCACATACAGTATGTTTTCAGTATGAGTTATCAATATGCTCCAATATACAATAATGATATATTGTAGTCTGTGTGACAAATTTCTCAAAGATTTCGTTTCTTAAACACATGTTTAACACTATATAATTCAAAATCTCAGAAATAAAAAAGAAATATTTTTACTGAAATCTTATACAGTATTGGAAATATTGTACAGTATGTTGTATTCAATCTGTTGATAAAATATTATAAAAACTAATATACTACTGAAAGACATAGGCTTTACTTCTGATCTGTCCAACTATGACCATGTTCAGTCTATTTCAAGCTTGCTTACTTGGATAAAACGACAAAATTGCCCTCTCTCTCCAAAGAGAGGAGACAATTACGAAAAGAGAAAATTCATTGAGCACTTCTATCAGATTTTTATTGTTGCACACATTTAAAATAATGGAATGATTATGATTATTTTTGCTTTGTGTTTTTCAGAATAAATGAAGAATGATATAATGTTACTTAACCATCACTGAGTTGAGAATTCTTAAAACGTAAGTAGTTAATTTAAAGCATTTTCTGTTTAATTATATAACAACAAGCACTGTATGTATGTACAGTATACAATGCACACTTTCCCTGAATATGTAGTTATGCAATGAGTGAACCTGGTCAAATATTTACAAAGTCCCTGCATATTTAGCTTAGTATTGATTAGCAATGAATGAGGTTGGAACTTATCGTTTCCTATTGGACCGTTTCACCTGTAAGTACGCTTATTATTGTCATGATTAATTGTGTTTTTTTTATGTGAATCAATATGCAAATTACAGAAAATAAAATATAGTTCAAATTGAACTGAAATTGTAGATATATTATGTGTATTTTTAGAGAAATTAAATTATGTAACTGAAATATGTGTAATATACAGTACTACAGTAGTAACAGATTACTGTAGATGATGGATATTAACATCTAGTGAGAAGAAAATGTTGAATTCAAGCAGACATACGTTTTACAAAACCAAAGACCTACTGAATCATGATTGTCCAAACACTGCAATAAGAAGTCTCAAATGAAGGGATCCTGAAATTGTCTTTAATTAAAATTCATTTTAAGTAGCATGATCAAGAGAGAAGAGATGTTTTTTTAAAAGGACTGGCTCCGAGATCTCTGGTTGTAATTCTCAAATTACTCCAAATTTTAATTTTAGAAATGCTCAGTTTAGTTGTATGATACCATGATGCCCTTGATCTTTCATAATAATTGTTTAATATAAGATTATGATTAACTGTTTTGCTAGCTTCGCAAGGACAATTTTAAAATTGAAACAATTTATTGGAGGTTATAATATTTAGTACATACAATGCAGAGGCAAGACACATAACCAACAGAGGGCAGTTATCTGTTTCATTTTCAAAACAATAATCTAAGCACTTCCTTACAGAAATAATGTTATCCTTTGATGATATTGATTTTGCTTTTGTAATGATACAATTCTAATACATATTGTAAATGTTCACTACTGTGTATGATTTATGAGTTGGCCCTTTCTTCCCAAAAAAATAGAATAGTAACAAGGCCATAGCGAGAGGTTTAAAACAGAAGATGCAAAGATGCTTTAAATATCATTATTTATATAAAATATGATGAGCTGTGCTGGGGGATTAGGGGTGTGTGGTGTTAACTGAAAATATCAGACAAGGCGAGTGCCTCGTCTGCCTCATGCTGGCTACGGCCCTGATAAAATTAGGCTAAAAGTTTGACACTAAATTTTACCGGAAGAGGGGTTATTATTATACTTTGAGTGGGATGGACTTGCTTCATTGATTTTACGGACAGGATCAATATACAGATAGAGTGAATCCCTTTTACAAATCATGAATAGAGTATTGGACAGTACTGACAATAGGAACTGCTCACAATCTATTTTAACTGAGTATATGAACATTTTAAACTAAGGAGATGAAGAATGTGGTTGAGCCTTGAACACAAATGCTTCTTTTGTGATGCGTAGGCCTCTGTTCATGACTTCATTAACAAGTTACTAATTGGCTTCTTCTATCAGTCGGCATAAGTCTACAGTTGTAAAATAACATGGCCTGTTTATGCTTAATCCTCCCCTGATCTTATACTGAATATACTCATTAAAATTCTAGTCAGTTTTATTAAATAAACTTCCAATTTGAAATAATATTTTAAATACTTGTAACATTGTTTAGTTTATATTAGATTCTGATTCTCTAATTGCATACAAATCCTGGTATAAACATAACGGAGGCGTAAGTAAATAAATTTCATGCAGTATGCATCTATAATTTGCGTGTACCCTGGTACTCTTTGTTTTCTATCTCTACAACCCATGCTATAACCTAATGAACTTCTAATGGCAGAAGAATCTATTCAGGTGAGCACAGGGCTCGGGTAGGCCTTTTATATGCAAATGAGCATTCCAACATGCCCTTATTCAAACCTCTTTATTTCTTCACGCTTGATCGCCTCTTTTGAGTAGATAGTTGCGCAAAGTGGTGCCAGAGTTTAAAACTGATTACCCACGATTCAATATGCTTAAGTAATGCCCAATAACACATGCCCAATTGCCTTTAAGATCTTTCTACCTGTATTTCGTTTGCTGTGCTGTTGGTAGCTAATGTTGTTTTGTTGGAAAACATTCATTATTTAGTGTTTTTTTATCTCTGCATTGTCCCTGGAATTCACATGTTTTTATAACCAGCATTTATGCCAGCATGTTTCTATTATTTAAAGATTCTTTTATTTTACATTTGTAACTCGGATATTACTAACTGACGTTGTTGTGGAGGTTTGTTGATCCGTTTGGGAAAACGTATTCTGATCATTTCTCAAGTTTCTCAGCTGAAAGAATTGTTTATGCACAGTCATAAAATTGTATCTGCCGGTTTGGATATTTTATCATGATGTTTGTATAATGAGAACTTTAAAATAATGTCATTCCGTAACCTTACTCTCGTAAATGTACCATAGATTTGATTATTGTTACGGTTGAGTAAACATCTTTTACTCGGTATACCGCTTCATGTAGATCAATATTGTTTATCAAAAAGTCCTCAAAAACAAACATAAGAATAGAAGAGTTGTTGACATTACCATTGAAGGAGTGCTGCTTAAATAGTCATTTTGTATACAGTGCTGAATGTGAAGTGACAGTTAAAATCAGAGTTCCAGCGCAATGTTTGTCTTGACTCTCATGAAGTTTCTGTTAAAAATGTTATTAGCGGTATAATTGCTGTTAAACTTATCTAACAAGGAGACAATTTCTAGGACTAGAGTTATCGAGTTTGCTAATAATAGTATCTTTAACGAATCAGATCAAGGTGGCTTGGATATTCCAGACGATATTTTAGAAAGTCTCTCTCTATTTACTAAATACTGTTTGATGTTTTAAATTTCTGGTTATTTTGATGTTTTGCATTAAAACAAGTGTTTATGTGATACAAGCAACGTGGTGCATCACACACCTACTTGTTTAGAGGTCTACCATCATCTCGGAACATTCATCACGCTACAATAGCACTTGGGAGAACATTAAAACAATCGCTAAAGCCATCATAAACTGATGAATAATGTGCTGATGACAATAGCAGACTTTCTTTTGACAACTGTGTTTATAACCTGTGTCACCTAGTCTGACCCCTTCCTCATGTACTGTGTTGCCATGGATACTCAGCAGGGGAAATTATTGGAAGTATTTTTACTGATTCTAAGAACAGTGCTCTAATCTATGCCCTATTGCAGCTAAAGCTAAAGTATCCTTTTATATTAATTTGCATTAACCTGTGGCAAGAGTAAAGTTACTGACAATTCTTGTTATTTGCTTGTTCATAAGAATTATACATTTACACCGGAAATTAGGTAAATAACTGTGACTGCCCTAAACAAATTAATTGTGTTAAGTTCCTTAAAACTTGAAGTTCAAGTAGGAATTACAAAGCATTTGTACAAAACAAAAACACAACTGATTGTGCTACTATTATACTTTAAAACATCTTTTATAATATGTAACAGATTCTTTGTAAAGAGAAACAAACAATGGATTGTGGTTCTTTATAAAGTGAGCTATGATTGGCTAAGTCTAACTTTGTCTTTGTTAAGTTCCTTTGATTTTCACCTATTCTGTAATTTTGGTGCTAACACGTTCTTGACTCCTATAAAATTTTGTCCATTTAAACAAACCACAAACTTTGGTAGACTAAATAAACATGCATGTAAAGGCAGTTCAGGAAGAAGTATTGATTTTTGTGTTCCATAGTTAAAACACCACGGTCAAGAGTAACTATTGATTTTCAAAGGTTTACAAAGTTTACCGATTGATATTTTTCATCCTTAACGATTTTGATTCTAGACGAGAACAGTTTTTTCAAATGTGTAAACTAGTATGAGGCCAGTTGTAAGAAGAACTGTGTTTTGATTAATTACTTTGAAAATGTGCGATTCTTCAATGTTTTCAGCAAGTTCACTTTTTCATGTTGTAAGCAGCAGTGTTCAAGATCTTCTATAGTTGTAACACATCCTTTGTATTATATAACAAAAACAGTGTATTATCAGACTATGGTAGACTGTATTATTCACTGTTGTGGAACAGTTCTTTAAGTTTGAAGCTTAAGAATATTCTTAAACACTTCCCACTACTTAAATGCTGTACATCCGTTACTCAATCCAGTTAAGTACAGACTGATTGATTTTTAGTTGGATTTGGAAGAAAATGTCCAGAGTTTTAAATTGCAAACAATCAAGATAAAATTACTATTTTAGCATTTGAGTTTTGGATGTAGAACTGCAAGGTAAACTTAACTTGATAAGTAGAATGAATAAATCACTTAATGGTTATGATAGCGATGCCAGCGATTCAAGTTCCGACACAGTTATCGAGTTTGCTCTATCTAATAATAGTATCTCTAACGGATCAGATCAAGGTGTCTCGGATATTCCCGACGATATTTTAGAGACTCTCTCTAAGCAGGATATTAATCAATCGAGTGCACCATCATCAGTTCCAAAGCTTTCCCTACAGAGTTCTGATGACAACAATAATAATAAAGTAGGCGGATATTTGGATTTAACAATTACTGGGAGAATCAACTTGACTTCTTTGGATTTAGAACTTGTAGCAAAGTTTATGGACTTTCTTCAAAATGGCCAGATTGAAGCGTGTATGTTTATAGATGAAATCGGTGAATCAACAACAGACGAATGTGAAAAGGATAAAACCGTTCATTCAAACAATCGTATAAAAGTTCAATTGACGAATAATTCAATTGACGATTTACAAAAGGTGGGTTATTTATTTATGATTAATGACCATCAGTATTAAGAATACTGTACAATATCCTGTTGGATTAGAACCATTTCATTTATTTTATTTAACCTTATTTATAGAGGGTGACTCTAAACAGCGTATGCTGACAATCAAAGGGGCCCTCATGATGATAAGTGTGTTTGTGTGACAGTGGCTGTGTGAACTACAGTAGTACACCGGGGTAACCCTCTACTTCTCTCGACAGATGTACTGGGTTCTTTAAAGTGCACATGAGCTAGGAGTGTACACTGGACCTACGGTTTATAGTCCTTATCCGAGAAGGCTTGTTCTACCACCAGAACCATGGAGTGAGTGAGCCTTGAACCTTTGCCAATGTTATGGCTAGGTATTACGGTTCCACTGTCTCAAACACTTGGCCACTCACTTGCTACTGTGTTGTATAACCATAGACCTACACATTTATAGGTCCATGTTATCAACAGTCCGTGAAACTAGCTTTCAAAATTAGGAATATTTTATTCATTCAGATTTCATATAATTTGTTTTCTCCAATACATACAGTAGTCTAATTGACTCGTAACTGTAATTGAGTTGAGGCTGGCTATGGGTTAGCCAAAGAATTCTATTATGCTAAAGTATAATACATACCTGGTGAGAAGGTAAACAGTTGGGTTTAATTTACAAGCATTTAATTACATTGATATGGTAGCTAAAAATACTTTGAAATTACGTTACTTGTATGTTTTAGTGATATGCTGATATACCTATGTTGAGTTTACTTTGAACCGTTAGTGATATGCTGATATACCTATGTTGAGTTTACTTTGAACCGTTCTAGTGAACCAATAGAGGATAATTTCTAGTGCCATCTCTCAGATGACAGTTTTTAAGAAACCAATACAACAAGTTTGTTCTAATTTTACAAACCTAAACATGCTAGTTTACCTGCAACAAATGACAATGGCATATTCTCTTAGTTTTAGTTTTCCTGAATAGGTAAGAATTTCCCATACAAAATAAAAGAAATCCTTTTTCTGGTTTTAACTAACCTAAAACGTTTGTCCACTGTAGTTATATATACTGTATAACAATAATAATATTTCATCAAAGAAAGGTTAGATATTTACTTGCCAGTGGCGAATCCAGGATTTTGAAATAGGGGGCTTAATTTGATGTCTTATCGTTTGCATTACAATTTGCGAAATTTGGCCCTGCTTGCTATTTTTACTCTTGAAGCCCTGGTGCCAAGAGAGTGTCTAGAAATTCCTGCTAGAGGTTTTCAGGTTATATCACCTTTGTTTGTTTTCTTCTCATTAATTTAAAGCTAATTATACCAAACGTTAAAGGTCAATATCATCTTATGACTTGTGTTTGATACTGTAACCCAATTATTGTATCTGACGACACCGAGACGCTTTCTATCGGTCAGCACTCGGTAGAGTAAGTAATGTGTTAAGATGACATTTCTTGTCGTCGGTTTCCTCCCCAAGGCCAAATATCAAACATTCCATATCTCATGCTTTGTGAGTTTATCCTACCGGTAGACCAGGTGCTACTATAGGCCTCTTAGTCTTTACTTACGTGTGTCTATACAGTATATTAACTTCCTTATTCTGGAATATGTTACCGGATAATATGCAAACTACTATAATTGTTGAGTGGAGTGTGAAACGGAATAAGTAATGTGAGGTGAGGTTTTAAGTTACAGTCTAAATTAAGATGTTCCTTAATTTGTCATGCTTGTTAAATCCGGTCTGATAGACTTCTAAGGTGGTTTCAAGTTTTTAATGATGTTGTTTGTTTTGTATCAAAATTATCAACCTAGGATTACTGCATTAAGATTTGATTCTACAGATTAAGGTAGGTTTTGTTGAAATGTTTTGTAACAATATATCTGTCACTTCTGTGGTTATCACATGAAAGTTTTCATATTTGTGTTATGAATATCCCACTGAAATCAACACTTATATACAGTACTGTATAATATATTGTAATTAGTTAGCATTATCTAATTCAAAATGACACTGACAGTGACAGCTCTATTTAAATTATTATAATAATTATGAATTAAAACCGAACGAAATTCAAAAATACATGTCAATTTCTAGTGAGGCAAACTGGAAAGAAGGTCTAGTAGTAGTGTATTTCATATGTCATATGATTGCAGACGTCTGTATGTTTAGAGGCCTCTTCGATAGAAGAATATCCAAACGAGCGACTACTGTTTGCATTTTTTAAAATAATATCTGAAATAGCTAATTAATGAGTGTGTGTATCAATCTGTTAATAAGTAAAAATATTGTTTATGTTATTTGTACTTCAATTTATTATATTTTGAACAGATGTTGAAATTGTTCCAGTTTTAATTTCAACTATAATTATACAACTCAATGTAAATATTATGTGCAATATTAAATTCTTCAATGTTTATGATGTTATTATTATATTGGCATCTGCCAGTCTTTCCTAGTATTTGTGTCTATATATTATAAGTACTAATATAGCTCATTATTGAAAAAGAATAAAATCTTTTTGCATTCGAGTGTTTTGAAATTGCGTCGTTCATTATTTGAAGATCAAACACTTACTCGAAGGTAGTTAGGGATGTGTTGGAGTTATTTAGGATCGTAACCTTCAGGTCATAGGTTCGAGATGTCAGTAGTCACTCCTTTGTTGATTTTCTGTACTGTAAAGCTTGTGGTACAACACACAAATGGGCTTTGTGAAACATTCTTGTGTTATGTATTATCTGATAACATTGGGAGAATTTGTCCTTCAATACAGACATTGACATTGCAAAGAGATATTACCATTGATATGAAATATGGTAAGTCTATTTGCACGCATCAATATTCTTGTCACTGACAATATTACTCCTTTGGTCTTTCTCTTCCTCTGGTCGTTTTCTACCTATTCTCTTCTAAAGCTCTTTCTACACTATCAAACTTTATGTGACAAAAAATGTGATGTGTCCATATATGATGATGTCATAGCACTACCATATTTGGGTATATCACTACCATATTTGTTAGTGTAGATAGAACTTTATATTGCAAATTGTCTGCTCCTCAATATGTCCCAGGTCAGTTATGGAATGTCAATTTGTATCTTTTGATTTGATCATTAATCATTATAATCATCCAAGTATCAATCAACTGTTAAAGTTATTCCATAATGACCATAGGTGATTGACAGTTACACCTCTAGGCCTACTAACTACCGATCTTAAAATCAAAACATAATACAACTGAGGTTTGTTTTCATCCAATTATAATAATGTAAATTAGAATAGAATTAGATTGTTAATAATTAATAATGTCCATAGATGGTGAGGTTAATAATTAATTTAATTAATTACTGTAGATAAGAATAAGGATTATATAAATTGATTATTAAGATTAATGATGTTATCAATAGTAGAGAATAGTAGAAAACATTTAATTATTAGATCAAATCTACTCTAATGATCAATCAATATCCTCTAAGGTTACTTTATTCTCTTGCATGTTTCTCATCGTGTAGGTATACAGTTGCTATGTATAATTGTAGGCATGGATTTGTGAAGGTATTTTATTCTTTGGAGTGAGTGACTTGGCCAAACCTTTTCCGGTATGTTCCAATTGTGAAGTGAAGACTATAATATTGAGAATACAGTGCTTTTTTATTTTATAGTTCATGGTTCACTACCCTTCTTATTAAAGTCCGGTGGTTTTTAAAATTTATCCAGGCTAAAAATTCCAGGTCCTGTAGTAAGCACTTACTTAGGCAAGTTGATGTTCAAGCTGCCGTTAGTGCGCTTTTCATTTCTCCTTTAATACGCCCGTAGCTTTGTATTTTTAAATCAAAATGAATGGCATCAAATTTTGAAATAAATTGAATTTAAAATCCATTAAACTGATTAATGATCTCATGTTGTACTGATATGTTAAACTAGTTTAAATTATAATACATAACTGAATACATACTGAATTTTTTATAATGAATTTTTTAATAAGATAACTTTAATCTTAATTTACATATATTAACAGACGATTGAAGAATTCCTTTATTGATATCATTATGCTAATATTTGTAATTCAGCTATAAAGAATATTCATTATAATATGGCGTGTTGTGTCTTTTTTATACTACTGTACAAGTATTCTAATTCAATGGAAATATAAATAGACATGTACAATTTTTTATTCAAGAAATGATGTATTTTGTAAGAGCACTGTACTCCCTTTTCAAGATGAATTTTAATATTTTTCTACAGTACAACAAAGTACTTTTGTCGGTATATGATCTATATAGATTATTAAAGCCATCAAAGGAATATTATTATCTGAAAAATACTTTTTATTCTATTCTAATGGAAGATAATATACAGTGGGATTATAGGGTATAGTTTAATTTACCTTTACAATTTTTAGAAACTATTTTTAAAAGTAATTTCAAGATTTAAGAAATGCTATTGGTCCACTTTAAAATGGAAATTTGTTTTGATTGGCATGATTAAGACAATAAAACAACAAAGCAATGTTAAAGTACTATTTATAGGCCTATGTTAAAATACTGTTAAATTTCTGTTAAAAATTCAGATTGCAAAAAATACCATAGGCCCTGTAAAATACTGTTAAAACAATTAAAAAATTTATCGTCGAACGTTAGAATTATACATATTATTGTTGAATAAATTCACATCTAAAAAAGATTTTCCATAGCTACTTTCTCTTCTGTTCTAAAAGTAAGATTTAATTAAAAAGTCACATAACTTTCATTTCCACATAGTGGAACTATAAAATAGTTGAATACATTGTGTTGTAATTTTTGCTTATATTTTGAAAACCTTGTTTATTGTATCCAGTCAAAATATGTAAGAGTGACTGTAACCTTTAAAATGCAACCTTTGTTCTGTAAAGCATGCACCTTTTGTTGGTAGTCGCACGTCAGAATTGACCAAACTTGTGTTTGAATAACTTTAACCGGAATTAAAAGGATCTAGACAATACATGACACTGTGGTTTAGGTAGTACAATTGTATTTAAATACCGGAATTGGGAAAAACTGGATCAGTTACCATAAAGTTGGAATTCCATTTAGAAAGAAAATAGGAGTTAAGTTAAAAATTATAGTTTAATGACACCAGTTTTGAATGTTTGTACCTTGATATAAACAACATAAAAGTGGACTAGTTTTTATGGAAGTTTGAGTTTTACAGGCCACATAAACTTTTTACATGGAATTTTAGGATACAACTGTATATAGTTTTTTGTAAGTACTGTACTGTACCTTAAGTGTAATAAAGCATTAGACATACTGTACATACATGTCAGTAATTTAAAATTAGGTTAACAAATACACCATACATGATACTGGGGTGAAAATACATGCAAAATTAGACGACAGTATGTTGTTTTATTTTTAAAATGGCTTATTGGAACTAATTATCTATTTGTTGATATTAAATATTCTTTCAATGATGATCTATATTTGCATAGTAACCGTATGGTTAGATATTAATATCAGTGCTGATTTTATTGAGTTTTCTACACATTTTGCAAGTTTAATCAAATTATAAATCTCATAGTAAACCTATAAGTATAGAATGTTTTATTCAAAACTTGTATCAAACTAGGATCATTCAATTAGATTTGTTTGTCTAGGCAACTTAAACAAAGTCTGTTGGCATTTTTGGATCCTGGAATTAAAATAATTGTTACCAAATCTATGTATTGATGATTAAGGTTGAAAGTAAATTACCCATGTCAGTCTTTTTTGGCTTAAATCTCCTTCACACCCTCAACTTAAAAAAACAGGATTCCCAAATACTTCTGGATTCATACTATACTTAATACAGTACTATAATATAAATATTGCGATCAAAGGCTCTGAATGGACAATGTATGTTGTACAGGAATCAGATTTTCTCAAGTGATATACAAATCTACAGTGTGATACATATTTTGTTTAGGTCCTGGAGTGTAATTACCCATACCTCAAAGTTATCAAAATAATCCCGGTTATCAATATTTTTTGACAAGTGTCAAATATTTTATGTTTTCTCATTAACTATTGATTGCTTTGTGAACTAATATATCTGATTATTAATACATTAAATATAAACCTGCAGGAAAATAAAAGAGATTAAATAAATAGAGACACAAATTGTCTGGTTTACGTACTGATCTATGTAAATTTTATTTTCATTTAACCATACAATGAATTTACCACAAACTGTGTGCTCCAAATTATTCACAAAGACTGGTTTTGTTTTGTGGGCATCGGTTTAATTCGGTTCATATGACGACAATACCATACTGAGTCATGACGAATCAAGCATGTAATAAGCAACGCCTCCTGACTATACCCAGCCATGCAGTCAACAATTAACACACTACACTGCTATCAGTTATGCTAATTTCAATTAACATAAAATATGAATATTAATTGTATTGACCCAATGTCAAGTATTTGGAGGTTGTAAAATGATTGATTTAACTAGGTGCTTTAGAACAAAACAAACATCACAGAACATGTGAAGAAGACGAGGCATACATTAATTTACGATTGATAGTGATTCATTACAACTGCAGCTGATGTCTTGTTGCATTTGAATCTACATCTGTGATTGCAAAGGAATAATAAACTCGCTACAGCATTTTGGAAATAATACTAGAAAATCTCTGAGATGTAAGTAGGTGAAATTAAGAATTTATTTTTTAAGATTGTGAGCAGGTTAGATTTCCGCATGGCATGGTTTTATGCTTGTTTTTGTTGAAACCAATTATGATTGTAATTAACACTAATCTGCGTTTCTCGTATTTGATGCATTTATTTTTTTACTTTGAGAGAATTGATTTTTAGTACTTGGTGTAGTACTGTAGTTTATGTATTTTAAAATGAATTCCTTCTAATAAAATATAGAAAAGTATATTCGAACAATAATTATGTGTATTTAACAAAAAAATGTTTAAATTTCAGTAAGAAAAAATACATTTTTTTTACAATTTTTGAACTGTGCTATATTTAGAAAAGTAATTTGACAATTCAGAAGTTAATATTAACTTATAATATCTTTTTTACAATTTTTGAAGAGTGCTCCATTTTGTTCATGCAAAATGTTTGTTTGCAGTGACTGATTCTAACTCAAGGTATTTCCTTTCAAATTGTAAAATCTTCAAGATTGGTGAATGAATTATTCACAATTGTATATATCACTTTGCATTTGATTCTTATCTTGACGTATGCATACAGTAACTGAACCCCTCTATTCTCAAGGTTGGTACGAGTGAATACTGCATCTATCCTACCTCAAGATAAATGCATAGCATAGTTTTTTAATCATACAGTAGATATTTGACATGTGCTTTATATGAATCATGAATGGTATTTAATAACTCATCAAGAAACCATACATTTGAATAAATAAATACTTGAATGAATAAATACTTATAATGAATAAATACTTATAATGAATAAATACTTATAATGAATAAATACTTATAATGAATAAATACTTATAATGAATAAATACTTATAATGAATAAATACTTATAATGAATAAATACTTATAATGAATAAATACTTATAAAAAAATAAATACTTATAATGAATAAATACTTATAATGAATAAATACTTATAATGAATAAAGACTTATAATGAATAAATACTTATAATGAATAAATACTTATAATGAATAAATACTTATAATGAATAAATACTTATAATGAATAAATACTTATAATGAATAAATACTTATAATGAATAAATACTTATAATGAATAAATACTTATAATGAATAAATACTTATAATGAATAAATACTTATAATGAATAAATACTTATAATGAATAAATACTTATAATGAATAAATACTTATAATGAATAAATACTTATAATGAATAAATACTTATAATGAATAAATACTTATAATGAATAAATACTTATAATGAATAAATACTTATAATGAATAAAGACTTATAATGAATAAATACTTATAATGAATAAAGACTTATATAATTTCAAACAGGAATACAGTACATTAAAGTAATCTTTAAGAATTTTCAATAACTTTAGCTGAGCTTCTTCTCGTACCTCAATACACCAGAATTCATGATAAACAAACATGAACACACTAGATTTTCCAGAAAACTGGACTTTCTAGGACAACCCAATAAAGTTCAATTTCGGGATAGTTGTCCATGATAATCAAATGTTATAATAATTGTATCAGTATTTAATCTAGTCAGGAATTTATACTATTGTCACAGTTGAAAGTCCACAATATTTCACAATCACTCACTGACGTAGTATTTCATTTTGGTTTAGCCTATGCGGGCATTTTAATGTACAATAACCTCTAGATATTATGTCTTTTGAACTTTTAAAGTTTTTAGATCAACACAAGTTGTTATTACATACTTCCTTAACATGTAGCGATTGTATTTCAATACTTTTCATCTAGTAGAAGTGGAATCTTTACACAAAATATTTAAAACCGCATTTAAACATATATAGTACAGTATGACTCTTTTCCCTTCCCAATACCCTTCCCAAATTATTTAAAGACGCTATTGTTTTCACCTGGTTACTTGTCTATCCAAAAGTCATTATTTCAAATGAACGTTTGGCCAAAATTGATTAAAGAAAGCCTACTTGTTGCTACTGAAAAAAAGGTTGTTTTAATAAGCATGATTTATTTATTAATATCTGCTTATTAATATATATTTAATTTGTATTTCAGTCCATCGGCAAATTAGAGATATTATATAGCTCCACGGTTTGATGATGTCAAATCATAGTTCAAAACAATGTAATATGATACCACCAATAAAAGTACAATATTCATGTCGTAACAACCAACCATGTTAGGATAAGGGGCTGGCGTATGAGAGTCCTACTAATGATAGCCTTATAGTATTGATTTATGTATTAATAAAACTTATTTAATGGATGTCGGAGAAATGAATTATGATGTATTGATCATAAACCTTGATCTATTAATAATGTAATGGATCGGAAAGCTTCCGAAGTTTCTTATACCTACATTATTGGTGGCGCAATATATTGCATTGCATTGCTATTGTTCACTACTGGTATTCGCGGGCGTATTTGCATATCAGGTGAATGATTATATCGAATAGGCTGCGTGAGCGTTGGTTCTGCAGAAGTTGTTTTAGTTGTTGTCTGAGTAAGACATGTTATATACTGTATTTCTTTTAAGTGTGGATTCTCGCCAGTACTGTGAGTAGATAATTATTTTCTATACAACCATAATGTTTTACAGTATTACTCCATGTGCATAACCGAGTTAAGTTGTTATCGTTCATTATTTGTAACGACAATGAATTCACTGTTTATAATTTCTCTTTGATATACAGCTTTGTCTTATTAGATAGCATACATGTTGAAGTTAGTTGTATCACATACCATGTTGAAGTTAATTGGATAACTTACCAGGTTGATGTGATTAGTAGTATGAAATTGGTGTATTGGATCCAGGTATAAGTTCGTTAAATGTTATATACAGTAATACTAATGTTATATACAGTAATACTAATTGATAATTAGTGAAGTGACCATATTATAGTAAGCTTGCTTGTGATTGTTTTTATTGTTGAATTATATTACACTGCTGGAAAAATAATAATTATGACGTTGTTTTATACAGGGTTTGTTCCTGTTTAGAGAAATAAATGATACAGAGTAAATGCAGCCTCATCTTGCGTATTGTTTTGTTGCATGGGATACATGGCTTCACAAACCAAACCTTAATGGTCTAAACCTAGCAAATCAATATTAAGGATTCCCGAACCACGACAATAATCTTTAATACAATATTATATTACCTTTCTTTATGCTTATTAATATAAATAATTAGGAAACTCATTAAAGTTTATGGTTGTTTGTTTATTGTCCTTTTGTAGAAAGGTACAGTATGTATTTATTCATGGTTGTTGAATAGATATTAAGCACTGCTAACTGTATTGCAAAAGGTTATCATTAACTGATATGCCGCGTACAATGTTACGTGCTTTTACATAACAGGGAAGTTGGGAAGTACAGTGTTTACATTGAGACTTGAGAAGTTGATTTGAGGCGACCATTATCTTATCATATCAATCGGAATTTACTGCTAGTCGTAAATGGTTGTACTTTTGGCAGGGCGTTATAGAGTTATAGAGGGAAAGATAACGCTGCCGATTTACGAGTTGATAATTCTGTTTGCGATTACTCACAGTATCTGAACTGCTATGTTCACTTCTACTGCTGCTATTGTATTAGCAACAGGTGCTGTCGTCTGCTAGGAACTTTAAAACGTCGTTTTTAACATTTTCTGTCTAACAATTTGTCTGGATTTCTATACAAAATGAGGAAGAAACAATACTCGGTTAAACTGTCTAAATCCATGGTAAGTTTCAATGTTTGTGGAAGGACTACAGAATTATGGAATTGACTACAGGAATTTGTGTGAAACATCATATTTCACATTTGTTGGAACAAATTATTTCTAACAATAATTTGTTGATTATTTGTTAATTATATCCATATGGAAGTCGTAATTTGTGTTTAAATTTAGAATTTATTACAAAGAAGTCAAATTTTAGTTTGTTAGTGATTGTGGTTAAAACCACCACATGAGGCACATGAGGAAAAATTTAAGAAAAATGTTTGAAAATTATTAAAACTGTAGTGCCTAGGAAAGTACTGTTCTTCATTCATCAGTGGAAAAATTAATTCCATTTATTGTCATTTGCATATAAAATATACATAGGAATTATGTTTGCTCTGAGATATACAAAAACAGATAAATAAAAAACAATTACAAAGTGTCACATCGTACAGTATACTTCTTTGTATTCGTACGTTGATTTGAGTCAAGAACACTATAGCACACGCTGTATCATGAAAACTAATTCATATGACTGTTACCATTGTTTTTAAATGACATACTTGGCATTTATTTAATTGTTTTCCAATCTTCTAGGCGTCAATTTAGTTAGTAAATTAAAAAAAAAAAGTTTAAGTACTCTTACTTCTTTCTGAAAACTTTTAAAATGTTGTTTATACATGGCATTTATTTCATTGTTTTCATCTAGGCGTCAATTTAGATTAATTTTTTTTTTTTTTTGAGTTTGAAAAGTCTTTCTGAAAACGGTAAATTTTTGTATATAGTTAAAACGTCCAACTTTCATGAACTACTGTGTGGATCAAACATATTATTATTTAATCATATTATTTAATATTTTTATATTGAGATTCATATTTTGTTTCACCCTTATTCATTACTACTCTTATTCTTTGCCCGTCAAAATATTATACAAATTTCTCCATTTTTATTTGCGAAAGCTTGTCATAAATTTTCTATCGTCAAAGGGATCTTCTTAACATTCATGATAAAAGTTACATTGAAGAAGAGTTTGCATAATACCATATGTCTGTCTTCCCCATGAGGCTATTACAGGAAACCACACAATGTGTGTTTACAATATACATATGTCAAAGTGGGTGATTCACTCTGTCTAGTGGGTCACAGGGATTAGAACCACACCTCTCTCACATGTAGGCAATGTTGATGAATTGTGTCATATAATATTTTCATCATTTTTAGTGAGAGTGGCATGCATAATTAAGTTGATTTAAATATGCTGGTATACTTTAAACATAAATTAATGTGAATATTTACAGTAATATTTTTTTCAGATTTTTATCTCAAAAGAACTATAAATAAATAAACATGTTTAAAAAAAGCTATAATATATTATTTATTTGGAATCTTGTAGGTTGATAAGAAACCAGCATCCCAAATAGAAGGGAAAAAGATGGAGTCTGCGGCGGCGTCATACAGCGCAACACCGCAACATCAACGCCATCTTCAATATTACAATGCAATTCCAGAACCAGTTGTTCACCAACAAAACGGAAATTATAGCTCCTCAGAGGATACGCTCTCTGTGGGCTCAGCTGGCTCTGATTCGGTTGAAACGATTCCAATTCGAATACGATTACCGGATGAAGATATACAGGTAAAATTGGAATATTTCAACTAAACTTTAATATTAATAAAGCTTAGTTGTACATAAGAATAGTTAGTGAGTTCTAGAACTTAAATTATAAAGCTTAAACCCATGACACAAATGATTGGATACACAAATCGTGTTCCCCCTTCTTTATGTTGTTGTTGTGTTCAGGTTAAATCTTCTAAGCTCTATGGTTCTCGGTAAAGTTGTCCTTTAACTCTTCTTTCTAGATCGTAATGTAAAACCATGATAGTACCTTCACATTTTACACATAAAACAACCGTAGAGTGTTTAATAATAGTCTTTAGTTCAGGTTGTAATGTAATGGACATTAGCTGGCATTTATGGTTGTAACAAGCTGTAGAATGTCATGGAAAACCATGGTAAATACAGGTACTATCACAGTAGTACCTTCACATTTCACACATAAAAAAAACGTAGGGTATTTAATAATTTCAGAGAATCTGAAAGTTTTCATTTAATTAGCCTTAAACTTGAATGTGACACAGATTTTTAGATCGATATAATTATGAGAATACAAGGAGGAAGTTTGGCAATGAAATATGGTTTACATTATTATGCAAATTTGTATTTCTGCTTGGAGGCTACTGTACAATAGGATATATTTTACAGACCCTCAAGCTGTTCATATCAAAACTATACAAATTCAATTAAATTGTTTTTAAAATTTATGTAATAGGAAAAATACAATCAGATTAACATGGCTTTCAATGTTATTTTTGAGTTTATTTAATTAGAACATTAAAAAGAGTCTTTATGTGAAGAAATCCTTGGACTTCAACGCATTTGTTCTTCTCGTTAATAATCTGATTGAATAAATACTGTAAACAGATTGCTGAATGTTTTGGTATAATTAGATTTTACAAAATTGTCAATTACAGTTCTATTTCTAGTTGTCCCATGACCTAGAGGATCGTAGGGTGTAGCAGATGAGATACAGTAGCTAGTAATACTCATCATGACACAACGATACACAGGCGTATCTCCCAGTGGTGCCTATCTCCTCTCCGGGCTGGCGTTTTTTTTTAAAGCTGGAAGGCCATCATTGGTTCTCCTCAACCGACGCCCTTGTAGTCGTTTTTTGTTTTTAGTACCAACTGGGTGTCCAACCACCCTCCATACCATGCTCCTAAAGGAGTTGATATAGGTACCGGTTCAGTACTTTAATAAAATAGTTTTTTTCATAATCAGTTGGTATGCCAAGATTTCATGTTGTAACTTTAAGAAGAATAGAATTCCACATTTTGTTTTATGACTTAATTGTATCAAACCTGACTCATCACTGTGTCAATATGTGCTCAGTAGTAGGCAGATGGGTGTGTATACGTAAACTCCCTTTTAATCACTGTATGACCATTAACATACTTGGACTTTGCTACAACTTGACCAATGGTCAAGTTGTGGAAAGGTTCAGTACTAGCCACCAAAACCAAATATTTAATGTTTCAGTAGATCTGGTACTAATTTTTTAGTAGTAAGACATTATAATTTTATACCATGTATACCGGACTAGAGTAGACTGTACTCTGGGTGCTACTGCACTTCCGCACCACAATCTCTCGACTTTACCCAATTTAAAAACATTCACCCGCTGCGTGACGGTAATGGTGACCGTGAAGTCTTATGCCCAGTTTAAGGTGCGAAAGTGCAGTAGCGTCCTATACTGTGAATTGAGATATATTTGTATCTGATTGTATGATCTGGTCCACTCATACTTTGCACGCCTACTTACAATGATTGGCAAAATTCCCCAGCGTTGTATGACCTTATAAAAATCTAAATGTCAAATATTGTTTATTTCAGCTGATATTATAACCTTCATTTGCGACTGTTTATAAATCGTCTGACATTTCAAAGCGTCGACTTTGATGTTCATTTTCAAAAGTGCATCATTAGTTGAAATTTGTAGTTTTCTTGAAGCAAAAATCGATTCACAGTTATAGTTTAATCATGATAAATATACTAAATATAAAATCTATACAGTAGTAGAACAGTAGAACTTATGGTATTAATAGTGTTGCATAAAACGTTCAAAAAGTATATTTTGCAATAAATATTTAGCATAGAACTGCAACATAAATAGAAATAAAATGGATGTTAGTTATCACCAAAACTGAGTAATCCCTCTAATTTTTCATTTTACTTTTTTTCTCCTCTCAGAAATGTTTATGTTTCAAACCGATGCAATCAGTATGGCATGCGAAGCAACAAGTTATTGCAAGTATAACTCAGGTAAATTTTTTTAATCTTTCCCACTGTATGTTGGCATCCATGCATTTTTTCCACCTCCCCTCTCCCCACCCTCACTCTCGCCCTCACCTTTCTCCTGCCCTCTATTAGTAACTTTTTATGACATAAGTACAAGAATATCTTTTAAATTCTGTTTTATTGTTTTCTGATAAAAAATATTCATTTTCATATAAAGTTCTGAAGACAGAAAGAATAACATCTCTTTTATTTATAATCTAGGATTTAAAAGACACATCAAATTATGGATTTTATATACCACCATTTAACGGCAGAGCTGGAAAATTCTTAGATGAAGAGAGGTTGCTGAAAGATTATCCAATGAATGGACCTGTTGGCTATCTGGAGGTATTACATGTGCTGATTAAACAGAATCTTATATTCATATTTTCATCATCATATTATCTTGATATCAACATTTAATGGTGTCAGTAAAGTTAAATCAACATTATCATCACTTTTGTTTAGTTATCTTCATCTCCATTCATACATTATACAGTATCACTATCATCATCAACTTCTTTATCTGAAAGTAAGAAAGTGAAATTCCCTTTTTTAAATTCACCATTGAATTTGAAGATCCACAAATACCAAGTAAATTAAAATTTACACATGTCTAAATCAACATTGATATTTTCCCACAGTCCCAAATGATGCATTGACTGGAACATAAGTAAGGGGTAATAAATCACAGTGAAATTACAGATTTAGATTAGAAATTCATAATGCATTATTCGTAATTTGATATCGCAGGTTAAACTGTAGTATATGTCCACACACGTCCCTAAACAATTCATTCTTATGAATAAAATAGATTACCATATACAGCTCTAAAAGAACAGACAAGCAGGAGACAAAAACTGTTCATAAATACTGTATACAAACTCAGATGTTTGTTAATATAAAGCTCTGTCTACACTATCAAACTTTATGTGAAATGTGATGTGCCCATATATGGACATGATGACATCATATCACTACCATATTTAAGCATATCATCACCATATTTGGGTAAATCACACTTTTTTTCCCAAAATAGTTTGATAGTGTAAACAGAGCTTAAATGACACTTTTTACTCTTCCTGATATTTTACTATTATATAATTTGTGTGTGGTTCTCTGGAGAATAGAATCAATCTCAATTAAATAGTAATAAACTAGTAATTACACAGTGTGGAATGTTGCTGTTCCATCGGCATTTTACTAATGACAACACGCTAGTGTGAAAACCCTACAGGCTATGTTTATTAATGTGCTCTATTACATATAGTATTATAATATTAAACATTTATTGAATATTAATACTGTAATGTTATTTATTTTGATTATTAATAACATATTTCCAAAATTGTTCACTATTAAATTCTGTAAAGATACAGTAGTTCAAATTTAATTTGTATGAAGTTAAACTGTGGTAGATGTATTTTATGTCCTTAACAACCTCAATATATCTATAAAGCTCTGTCTACACTTATCAAACTTTATGTGACAAAAAAATTTGTGTATGTATGGACCTACTGTCATATCACTACCATATTTGGGCATATCACTACCATATTTGGGCATATTACTACTATATTTGGCCACACTTTTTTTTGTCAAACTAATTTGATAGTGTAGACAGAGCTTAACAACTCTAGATTATTAGAGGGCTCTCTGCATACAATAAATGTTATTTTGATTTCTGTCCCCAGCTGCTGGGTCAATGGATGTCAGTTTGTTCCTCGAGTTCAAAGCAAACAAGATCAAACATGACTATTTTTATATTAGTAGCTACAGCAAATATTGAATATTTGTCTTGCTATTTCATAATACTTATATGGACTGCAATCTTAACCAGCAGCTGAAGCACTGTTTTTAAATTTACCCCAGTTTATTAAAACATAAATTGTTACTGTTAACTGTTCTTGTAGCCATCTTCTTCTGAAGACAGACTGATACTTAATATCAGTTGACTTCACTGCTGGTGTACTCAAGATCTACGTTTATATCATGCTATACTATAAACACAATGATCAAACATGGAACTTCAAATTTTAAAATATATATATTGATGATCAGTGTTATTACCTAGTGCATCTGAATCTACCTGTATTAACAATACTTTAACTATTTTTTCATTTCAGTTTAAATACAAGAGGCGTGTTTACAAACAATTGAACCTAGACGGCAGTCAGATTAAGAAATATAATGGGCGATCATATCAGAAAAATATGATGGAATATGTAAAAAGTAACTCCCCTGAAAAAGTGAAAAAGTTGCTTGACAAAGGACTTGATCCTAACTTCATTGATGAAACCTCAGGAGGTTAGTACTATGCACATTTATTGGTTTGGCTTTTGTTTAGTGCTATGCACATTTATTGGTTTGGCTTTTGTTTAGTGCTATGCACATTTATTGGTTTGGCTTTTGTTTAGTACTATGCACATTTATTGGTTTGGCTTTTGTTTAGTGCTATAGTTTCATTATTGGGATGAAATATAGTACAGTCAACTCTCCCAATACTGGACTCTCTGAAAACTGGAAACTCAAAAAAAAAACAGACTTTTCTTAAGGTCCAAAATGTCAACAAATTCATTTTTACCATTAGAAACACATTCCAAATACCAGACTTTCTGGAAAACCAGACATATTAGGCAGCCCAATGGTGTCCGTTATTGGGAGAGGTGACTATACTGGGTTTCCTCTATATTGTATTGCAATATTTGATTCATAATACTGATTAAGTTCACAAAAATATTGATTCCTTTAATTTAACGTAATCATTTTATATTTTGCATCGTTACATTTTATATTTTGCGTTGTTACATTTCACTGTATTGGAAGATGAGGAAGTGCTGTAGGCATTTTGTTTAGATATCATTGTATCTTATGACATAGGAATGAAATGAACACGTTTGTAATCAATAGTGCTGATGATGTGGATGGCTAGAGCTGTAGTAGAGCATTATTGACATCTGATCACAGCCTAATAACCTACTCCGTCATCATATTGGTTTTTGAAACACAACCCTCAATTTACCAAACCTGAATTTTGTTTACAATTGAATCTGTCAAAAATGTCAAAATATAGGTTATTCCACTTTTAAGCTCTGTCTACACTATTAAACTAGTTTGACAAACAAAATGTATAGTAGTAATATGCCTAAATATGGTAGTAATATGCCCAAATATGGCAGTGATATGACATCATCATGTCCATATATGGGCATATCACATTTTTTGTCACATAAAGTTTGATAGTATAGACAGAGCTTTAAGAGGGAACAAGGATACATGGTGAATGTCTGACAAACACTAATAATTCATATTTGGATAATGAAACTCCTAAACTAATAACAAGTTTAGTTAATAAAAGATTTTACAAGAACCTACCTTTGTAATTATGAACCTCAATATTATTATCATTTTCGTTTTGAAATTTAATATTAACATTACATACAATGTCAATAAAACTGTGTTTTGTTAACTTCAATATTGTGTACTAAGCTGTCAAAAACATGTCACAATTTATGGTGTTCTTTATTGTGAAAGGTGTAATTACATTGTATGTTAGACACATAAATTGTAATGTATACTATGAATTCATATTTTTGATTTGTGATAGACATTTCCAGAGATTTATGTATTTCAAATTTGTAATAAATTGTCTCCTTTACTACTTCTTCTTATGATTCAAATCTTTAAAAAATTGTTGGCTTGCCTCTAGTGCAGTACGTATCAATTTCAATATATCACTGAAATTTAACTTACGATTGATCATCACTATAAATTCGTAGAACAAAAAAATGTATTAAATTTTTTGAAAATGTGGTGACAAGAATCATCGAAGTAATGATGTAACAACTGACTTCCAATGGAGAAGAGGAAATAGATTAACATACAGATGCTGACCACCTGTGAAATGCAAATTAATTGGCATCATAAATGTGGCACAAGTCTGTTCTTCTCTTAGTCAAATCAGAATAATGATGTATGCGATTTAAATGAATGTTGAAATAACGTTCACTTTAATACTTGCATTACGTTAAATCCTGTAATGGAGGTAGCTTGATTCTTCAGATTTTCATTCAATAAACTTATAATAATTTAGCTTAAATTCAAAAGTATTTATTAAAGAAGTATTACAGTGGTTGTTTCTATTGCTGTTTATAATCCTTTAGTTGTATACTACCTCTTAAATTATTTGAAACACATGACATAATCCACCTATTAACATCTTAAATCCTTTCTCTGTTCTTTCTTTTATGCGTTTTCAACATAACGATTATTATCCCTGTTAACTGCCTTTGCTATGTTTCTTTATAATCTTTGTTTCTGCTCGCGTCACTATATTTTTTATTAATATATTTATGTACCCTACTCCCACTTGTAGCTTATGTACTCAAATTAATGTATCAATGTTTTAATTTCATCTTCAGAAACGCCCCTGACGCTGGCGTCAACTTTGAATAAATCGGAAGAGGTGATCAAGTTCCTGCTAAACGGTGGTTACCATAATGACTTCCGCAACAAGAGTGGTTTAACTGCCGTACACCGGACTGTTGTGAAAGGCAATGCACGCCTCCTAGAGGTAAACACACATGATGCCTTTAAACTCTACACTATCAAACTAGTTGACAAAAAGTGTGATGTGCCCAAATATGGTAGTGATGTGCCCAAAAATGGTAGTGATATGCCTAAATATGGTAGTGATATTCTCAAATATGATAGTGATATGACATCATCATGTCCATATATGGGCACATCACATTTTTTGATAGTGTTTCTATCTATACAGTATTATTAAATTCTATAACTTTCATTATAAACCTGTTCGTTTCTAGTTTGATACGTGCATGCAGTCTTTAAAAAAATAGCACATCAAAGTAAAACAGAATATTGATCGCGATTCTTAGTTAGTATTAACTAAGCTATGTTTCTATGGTTTAATTGTCAAATGTAAATTTTAATTTCCTTTTCACATTGAACCCTTTGATATATAGGCACTTCAATAAATAGGTTCAATACTCTTATTTTCAGTAATATCTAATGAATATTCATGCAATTAAAATCAATTCTATAATCTTATTGGACAAGCGCTTCTGTTGACTAATTTATCAAATCCAATGGAGATACTGTGTTTTATGATCACACATATTGTTTCATATTGATGTGTGAATATATTTTTTTTTTATGTAAAATTCAATATGAATATTTTTCATGGATTTTTGTTATTCAGGTGATATTAGATCTAGGTGCATCTCCAAATTACAAGGATGATAAAGGACTGACGCCGCTGTACTACACCGCAATGAATGGAGGCGACCCACGAATAGCAGAGATTTTGTTGAAAGATAAAGCAACAGTAAATAACGTTGACAGTCAAGGGTGGTCTGAAGTGCATCAGGTTAGTTAATGTTTAAATTTATGTTACTGTCGCGCAAGCACTCCCTCAAACAGGAGACGTACACCATGCGTTAAATAATTTACGACGACTCCAGTGTGGTTGTTATGGCAGAGAAGGAGAAAAAACAATTCATGTTAGACTTTTTAGGCTCTGTCTACACTATCAAACTAGTTTGACAAAAAACGTGTGATGTGCCCAAATATGGTAGTGATATAACTCAGCATGTCCATATATGGTCACATCACATTTTTTGTCACATAAAGTTTGATAGTATAGACAAGGCTTAAGACATGTTGTACAAGTACATTATTCAATCTTAGCATTTGTGTCAGAAACATTTTAATTGGACAATGTTCATAATATACACAATATATAACTTGTAGTTCAATGTTTACTCTATCCTTTTTTATTTCACTAATGTATGGTAATTAACTTACATAATGGTCTTACTACCAATCCCATCATGCTTATGTGTTACATTTCATGTTTTAACAACATGATAATTTGTGAAACTAGCTATAAATAAATCCACTTGTGTAACAGTGGAATCAGTACTAATTGACTGGTTTAATATGATTCCCTTGATAATTGTCAAATATAAATATCAGATTATTTTTACCAAATGAATTAATAACATGTACTCAATTATAATAAATAATATTACTTTATAATTATCTAATAAATCATCGTCCTAATTTTATTTTTTTATTGAATTTTACCAAACCTGCATTTACTTAATATTTAACTTTTAACTTTTCTGATTCAAATTTTAAATTAAACTTTTGATTAAGTTAAGATTTGCAAATAAATAAATAAATTAAAATTAGCATTTCTTAAAGCATCAACATATATTACGTTTCCATGTATAAAATAATAATAATATAAAATTTAAAATAATTGTGCTGTTTTTTTTTTATCGAGCTGTAAGTGTATATTTGTTTTCATAGAGAATGAGGAAAGCCAAATATAGGTTATATTCAGCAACGACACAAATGTATTCTGAAAAACGATATGTTAATGAGTATTATAATTTTGATATATAGTTTGTATGTGGTTTGTAGACCTTTTTCTGTTAGCTTGTGTTGATAGATCAGATAGAATTCCAATTCTCTTAACGACCGTCACCACTGCAACAAACGTAATTTAGAACGACATTAATTTTTTTTTCTCCCCGTAGGCATGTCGTTATGGTCGCGTGCAGCATCTAGAACACTTACTGTTCTACGGAGCGGAGATCGACGCGCAGAACGAAGCAGGGAACACCGGGCTTCACGTCTGCGCTCTTTATAATCACACGCCAGCAGCTCGTACGCTTCTCTTTCGTGGGGTCAATAAGGAGATAAAGAACAAAGCGAATCAGACCGCATATCAGGTGAGTACATCACTCATTCACGCTTTTTTCCTAGCCATCTGTCGTAAGAATTTTTTTTAAATCAACAGGAAAGAAAATTTATATTGTAATTTCAATGTATGCACTGTGGCTTCATTACTGTATTATTGTAGCTACAATTGGACATTTTTTTATACAAATCAAAAGAGGATAGGAATAGCAACATTAATTATAATTGTTTATAATTGTTTTAATACTGTATATTGTATATGATGTTTTTTGAAATTGATTTCTTACACTATTTTCAGGTTGCTATTGTTGCCAACAATGTCCAACTAGCTGAGATTATCAGAGATCATGCAGAGGATGCAGTTGGTATGTTTTTAAATGTTTTGTTATTCATATACATTCACAACAACACAATACATTGTAATCTAGTTTCTATTTAAATTAGTTAATAGTAGATTTTATCTTCAATCTTTGAATCACCTCTGATACCCTTTCCTCACCCAGTCTTTTATTACAATGCTCTTTACCAATAAGTGAAGTTCCTCTGTAATCTTTTCCTGTTTCTTTAAATTCAAAATTTAAAAATTCACAAATATTAGTAGTAAAATAGATTGGTTGCTGTAGATTCAACATTATTCTCATGAGAGCAAAATGCCATCAATTTACGTCAACTGAAATCTGGAGCAATATTGTGGGTGGTTGTGATTTAATAAGGTTATCTTAATATTCTTGTAATTGTTCATTTGACCTTTGGTTTCATAGGTTTTTCATAATCAACTGTGACATCTATTCAAATGTAAATTTAATGAAACATTTGTAGAGTTATGAATATATGATATCCTGTAGTACAAAAATAAAAACCTGTTTTTAATGGTCGTCCTAAAAAAACAATTTTTATTACTGTCTTGACGAATACAAAACACAATCTAGATAATGTGTTTTGATACTTTAATTATGATAATTAAGAAAAACCTTTTTTTTTTTAAAATTGCCGTTCGCATTGCAGGGCTTCTCAAATGTACGTCAGCTTATGTTGACGCCCTCAATTTCTTATACGAAATGTATCCAGCTGATTAGGATAGATCAAAGTAGTGTCGATGAGTTTTATATAAGTTAGCAAAAATAGAATACCTTACCACCAGGAACTTATCTGCATTGTGATTTGCATACTATTTGCATACTGATACATTTTTGCATATATCTGCATGTTTGATAAAGAATGCAAATATAAGCACATTGTTATTGTTTATTACTCCCAATGCCTCACTGCTTTAGACATTGATTGGGTAGAACCTATAGTTGATCCAGGTGAGTGTAGAACCAGGTGGTGGCCCAGACAGGTGGTGGATTTTATTTATTTATCAATGTATTCTTGTTGAATTTACAAGCATGGACAGATTTTTTTATTTATTTAAGTTATAATTGTATTTAATATGCATGCATTGCATTGATTCTAAATTCCAATCTAATATTTACTTTGTCGAAGGCCAATGAAGGAATGAAAATAGTAGTAATAATAATAATCGATAATGTGTATTTATTGTTATAAAAAACATAAAGTTGCATTTTCAATGAGTTGTACGGTATGTTCTTGTTTGCTGTATAACTATTATATAAATAACGCATAAATCAAATCTGTAATAATTTCGGTTTCAAATTCAGTATTTAGATGTAATTATATACTCATTTTTCATCTTTTTTTTATTTTAAGCTTATTTTTATGTTTGTGTCTTTAAGTAATGTGTACTAAAAATTAAATTCTGAATGTAGGGCTACTGTTTTTTTATTTCCTGTAAATACTAACATATTTCTTTTTTATAATTTAACTGTGTTATGTGCTGCAAGCCTGCATGATCAATTAACATGAAATACTTTATCTTTACAGTAATGCATAGACGGTTACCACAATACACAAATCGACGTCGATGGACTCAAGCACAAGGGTCGCTGACCCGGACAATAAGCGAGCCCCTTTTACCAGGTAGTTATTCTACCTTAGGTAGGATGGGGCATAGATTCCCCCGTCAGTTATCCTCTACCCCACTCACAGATTGTATCAGCACCGCATCCCTAGATATATCAGGTGAGCTCGGTGTGTTATACAAGCTCCTATGTCAATCACCTCTAACAAGTTGTCATCGCTGTTTGGTGTTAATTTACAATTTTTCTTTCATTTTTTATGCAAATTTGAATTTCTAAATTATATGTTGACTAACATCTGAATTGTTTTATGTTTTTTAAAAAAACTTATTCCATAAATTTTTTTCAAATTGTTGTATTCAAATTTTCTAAATTATTATTTGGTATTAGTTAAAATATATTATTTTTTTATGAAATTTGCAAGCATTTTTATTGGAAATTTTGCATGGCATTAAAATTGGATTAAAATGTATGTGTGTATCTTGATGACATAGGAGCTGAACTCACTTGGTTGTGATTTCATGCACTAACCGCTCATATTGCACTCACACTATTGCACCTATTTCTTGACGCACTAACCAATCCTAAATCTCTGTCTACACTATCAAACTTTATGTGACAAAAAAATGTGATGTGCCCATATATGGACATGATGATGTCATATCACTACCATATTTAACCATATCACTACCATTATATTCATAACATTTTTCAAACTAGTTTGATAGTATAGACAGAGCTTAATTGATATAAGGGTATGTTCAGACTATAAATGTATTTCTCAACAAAATATTTAATCCATCTATATTCAATTCACACTACAAGCTTTAATGAAAACATGTAACAATCTATCAACTGGACCAGTAAAAATACAATTGACCTTAATACCAAATTGATGGAAAGTAATTCCTCCAAGGAATTAAACAAACAACATTATCATGTTTGTAATATATTGGTATGATTATATGTTAATGTATTAAGATGTGATTAAACTGTTGGTTTCTAATGGCCAACAAGCATCATATTGAAAATTCAATATTGTCTGAACACACTTGAATATTTATTGCCATAGAAATGTACTTTTTATATGTACTAATATCTGCATGGCGATTTGAATAAAGCGTCAATTGAATATAGTATATAAGTGCAATATAGTACATATTCAATGGCCAAACATTCAATAGTTCATGAGCATGCTCTAATTGCATTACTAACACTGGTGGCAGTAGATAGGTTTCTTAGAATAATAGTTCCAGAAGGTCTGATATATTATACCCTAGATAGAACAACAGAGAGATTGTTTTTTCATCTCCCTAGCATGATATTAAAACAGTAACAATATATTAAAATACCTTTATAGATTAAAATATTTCCCTTGGAAATATTTTGAATAGAGCTTATTATATTAGTGAAACAACAATTTTATTCTGTCAAACTAGACTGGTGACTCTATGTAGCTTAGTGTTCTTAGATACAATATAGATATAAATATAATATAATCCTATGCTTTTAACAGTGACCCATTTGTCTTGGAGTGTACAACCCTGTTGTTAGTACTTATCCCCTTACTGAACTTTGTGTGAACAAAAGGTAGTATAGAGTGTTTATATACCTGGATATAGGCAGTGGGAGTGAAAAGGCTTTGATAATAGCCGGCTGTTTTCAATGATAGGATAGGTACAGTTAGTACAACAATCTGTTTACTTATCACCTTACATTGCAGAATTGTTTAAAATCATTCGTGCGGTTTATATACATCTAATATATTTGTCTATTGAGAATACAGGATTGGTTATGAAACAGAACTAAACTATTTTGTTAAAATTAAAAAAAAAAAAAAAAATTATCATTGTGGAAAGATTAATGCAATGAGAAAACATTTAAGCTAGAACATAATTATAGTGAATACATATTTTTATTACCAAAACATTTATGATTATAAATATATTATTTATTAGTCTTTCATTTAAAAGTACAAAAGACTACTAAGTCTACAATTTAGGAGATCCGACCTGTCAACAAATTTAACTAATGACTCTAGCATTTCAAGTTGATCCAACACCAAAATATTAACATACAAACATTTAAATGAACATAGAATCAGTATATTATGAATTTGAGAAAGGGGCCATCCAGAACTACAACATTTATAATTTATTCATAATTTATGATTTATGTCATACCACAAACGTATGACAGTTCATTTTGACGTGTTTCACAAATTATGGTTTTAATCAAGGTAAAAGCTTACCAATATATTTTAGTACGTAGGCAGATGCACAATTACGCCAAAGAGGTATATGCTGGTAGTTTCTGATTTAATCGTCTATTTTTGACGTATTTGGATTGTTTATGCAGTATAAATTGCTACTGTATTCATCTAATAGGACGTAAGCAAGTTTCATTGTGGGTTTTGTTGTCTTTCACGTCAATGTCGGACAATCCTTGAGGCTGAATTAATTAAATAAATACTGATATGTTCTACCTTTAGTATGTACAATGTTAGGTTATGCTTTATTTCATATTTATAGTTTTACATAAACGCAATTCATTCATTTTAATGTTACATTCATTATCATGATTTTTCATTTATATAATAATTTCATATTTCATCATTATTATTATTATTATGATCTATAAATCCTATATGTATATGCAAAATGTCATATTGATATTGTAACGTTGTATTACACTATTATATTATATGCTTACACTATTATATTATATGCTGTATTTTCACACTATAATACACTGCAATACACTCTTACAGTCTTATACTCTGTATATATATCTTGTATACTTCGCTCTGTATTCTTTTTAACTACTTCCCTATAATACAGTCAACTCTGGAACTCTTACTCTCTATATACCGTACCAGAAACTTGGCATAAAATAAGGGCGAATAAAGAAAGTATTTGGACTAGAAATTTAACTGGTGGACAAAAAATGATCATGAGCTAGGCTAGGCTAAAAGAAAATGTTGTTTTCATACCTTAAGCTCTGTCTACACTATCAAACTTGATTTGACAAAAAATGTTATGTGCCCATATATGGACATGATGATGTCATATCACTACCATAGTTAGACATATCACAACCATAATATATGAGCACATCATACTTTATTTGTCAAACTAGTTTGTGTAGACATCAGAGCTATACAAACCCCACTTGCTACGGGCTTGTATGTATTCTGAAAACCACATTTTACCAGCCCAAGGGTATCCTAATGTTGAGTTGACTGTAATAATAACATTCTTTCTTTGTTTAATTCCTTCTTCTCACTGTTCACTTCTTTTTTCACTTGGTTCTTCAAGACGGTACAAGATCTCTACGAGCCTCACCATCTTCAGCACTACTGCACCCCTCTGTCGTCAACGGTAGTAGTATATGTTATATTGCTGTAAAGACTTATAGGGGCTTGCAACCTGGGGAACTGTCGCTAACTAAAGGCGACATTGTACAAGGTATACTAACTTAACTCAATTTTATTTGCTTTACTAATACTACATTTATTTGGAAGTCAAAACAATATGAAAGCCTAGCCCTCATGCATAAATGTTGTCAAATTTCTTGGTTGTGGTTCTTTTTATGTACATTTTTCCAATTGTGTTTTTATTAAATTGCAGTTTTATTCAGTTAAAGGGTGGTTTTCAGGGAGGGCTGTTATTATTTTAATGCAAGTCATTTCTAGTTCTGTATTTTTAGTATATTTTTCCCTTTACTCATAATTGTATAATCAATGCGATTTATTTAAAATTATTTCTGACAGAGTTCTCTTATACAAAAAGGGGGTGAATCAACTCTGATTAGTATATAAGAGAGCCTTTACGCGAATTCATCATTTACACTTAAATTACATTTAAGTTGTAATTCTAAGATTTATGTATTAATTTTAAATCACATGCATCATCGGATTACTACCAAAGATATTAACATTCAAATGTTATGTGAATAAAACTCTTAATAGTATTAAAAGATGAATAAATCTGCAGTTTAATTCAGCACAAATGTTTCTTTAGTAAAAGACAGATATAGTTTAGTACAATTTTAAAGTGTTAAGGTTTCTTTTGTTGTAAAACAAGACTTACTATCCTGCTACAACCTTGGTTGTTTTGTATAATAATTGATAAGTAGGATAAATCTGGATTATTCAATCTGTATGTACTGTAGGCCTTAAATAATGCTATTCTATATTGTTAAACTTTAATATAAAACCTTCAATCAAGGCTCCTTGTCTGTAAAATGGTTTAGATATAAAATGTTCTGTTCATGTTGTTTTGTGACAAAAAATGATCTAGGCCCCTACTAAGTAACTGCAGGCGGTTTTTTTTAAAGCATAAGACCTCTTAAAGACCAAATACTACTAGTGATAAATATGTTTGGAACAAATACCCAAGTTGAATAGAAAGTATTGAGGACTCTAAAGCCTTGTCTACACTATGACAAAAAAAAGTGATGTGCCCATATATGAACATGGTGATGTCATATCACTACCTTATTTTGGCACGTCACACATTTTTTTGTCAAACTAGTTTGATAGTATAGACAGAGCTTTATACATTAAAATGCAGTTGATACATAATTTGTATATTTCTTTCAACTTTAGTGACAAACAGAACAGATGAGAGTTACTGGGAGGGAAGTGTTGGACATGCGCATGGAGTGTTTCCAGCATATTGCGTTGATAAAGTTGTAATGCGAGGTACGTGTATGTTATTTCATTTGTTACCTTTAATAAATAAAAATGATGGTTCATAACTGAAAATGTCATAACTTGTCAATTTGTGTAGAGTATGGCTGGCGTCTAATAGAGATTTGTCATGGAGGCCTTTTCCTCAGCACCTTAATGTTTGTTTATAATGTTTAGGAGTATAACTGTATTAAATTGTAGTAGAACTGTAGCTTGATGTTTGTCTTCTAATCCCAGAAACAGGGTTCAATGTTGACCTTGTGTCGAACTCAAAACTCTTTCTACTCCCTACACCTCAAGTGAGACTTAATTTTATAAGCACAATAATTATATAGTTTATCCATCCTGTAATTGACTAGTTTTTCGATGTTGGATCCATATGAAAAAATATATATATTATGAGTCCATTGCAGATGTACTATACAGTAATTATACTTCAATAATGTACAATTTTGAACTCTGTTTATTATGGCACTGGGAGGTCTACAAATTAACCCCTGCTTGCAATCTGTAGATATTTACTTTTCTTTTCAAAACAACATCTGTAAACATCATGTTTTGATGAGCACTGTAAACTTTCACTTTTAGTTACACTTTGTTGGTATATAAGCATCGATAAGTTTAAATAAAAGGACCCAGGTGTGCTTAAGTTCCAGCTGTCTATAGCACCTGAATAGAAACGTTCTTTCATTGTAAAAATCTCAAATTTCAATAATCTTCAAATTTTGATGTTTTAACCTATTTGTACACAATTTGAAATAAGGAACATTTCTAATTTATTTATCCCTATGCTGTCTAGATAATATTTTGTTTAAGAATATTTAATTAATATTTATTCAAAATAAATATTATTTATGTATATTTTATTTGATCTGAGATTGTGGATAAAATTATTATTACCGGTATATTATTCTTATAAATTATAAAATGTCTTCATATATTGGATATAAAAATAAACAGAATTTATATCGAATAATTGACAAAATATTTTAGCCTGCCCTCTATAAAATCTATATTAACTTTGTGGTTAAGGCAGGGAGTTAACTCCCTGGCTAAGGCAAGCCCATTTGGCTTCTACGTGTATAGAATATAAACTATGTATTTCTTTTTAACAAAAGACAAATTGTTTGAATACCAAAATCATAAAATTGTTTATGATTATGTATGAATCATGTTAAATGTATTGTTAAACCCCAAACCATTAATTCAGTTGAATATTGTAATGAGATCAGTGAAGCGTATCAATTACTCATCCACCAATAGGCAGCTTATCTATTCAGAGTTAGTAGAGTAGTAAGTTGACATTCATTCGCGGTTTAGTTAGGTGGTAGAAAGGTAGATGGTCCTTGATAGGTAGACAGACCTACGGGGTTACTGCTGTGTCTGTTATGAGGGTTTCTTCGCCAGCTTCTTGCTGCGTTCGTTTGGATTTGTTTACTTCTTAGTCTTTCATCATGTTAAAATTTGTGGTTTACTCGACAGGCAAGAAGGTGGAAGCAGACACTATATCATTGTCTGTTGGATCGGATTCAAGCTCCACTTCTGGGTAAGTTGAAACATTATATTTATTATCTAAATTATTTTTAGACAATAATTTAAGAATTATGATTTGGAATTTTTTGTTTTGTTCTCTTTTTTTCTGTTCAAATAATTAAACAATGAATTTATACAGCATTAACACGCTCACTCTATCCGCCTGAAATGTACAGGTACATGTAGAAGAATAGCAGATTAATATAACTACATTATATTTATGTTATTAAATGTACATCCTGAAGTGGAATTGATTTGTTTTGAAGTTTAATCATCATGACATAGTAGTTTAGCTATGATTTACAGTTTCGATCTTTATTTGATCATCATCAGGAATGTAGTAGTTTTATTTTATACATATTTTACTGTATATGATTACCTTTTTGTTTTCTTTTTCTTTTTCTGAAGTGAATTTTGTATTATATTATGAACTTATTTTAAATAATTTAAACTGTAAACTATTAAAAATGAGAAAACTACAAGTAACTAATGAAGCATGGCAAAACACAACTCACCTTTTGTATACCTTGAATCATATGAAATACAATAGGGTGGTTTAAACTTTACTTACGTTATTCAAATAATGTATTCATTCATATGCTACGTGTGTACATTAATATTTAGCATGGTAGTAGGGGAATTAGTTTTACAAATAATCACACGAAAATATTGTACTACTTTAGTGAATCATTCATTCATGAAATACTCTGGTTTTTTAAATGCTACAGTAAATGCTATGGTGTTGCCAGATTGAAATAGAACTTCTTGATAAAGTTTAGCTGTAGATGTACACTAGAGTTTGAAGCATGTAATGCCATACATTAACTGATTACATTGTCAAACTAACAGATTTGATAATTGAATTAAATGTACAGATTGGATGGCTTTTGACTTTCTGCTTTCAAACCATTTATCAACCTTCTTTCGTTCTTGAACTGAGATGTCACTGCAGAAAGATAAAGTGATATATGAATAATTTATCTCACTTAAAATGGAACATAAATGCTGCGGAATGAATTTATCGTGAGATAAGCTTTTAATATTCACAGTTTTTCTGAATGATGCTAACATTAAAATTAGAATGTAAGACTTTTTAGAACTGAGATATACCATCTGTTACAGTATGCTTCCTTGTGCTGTAGTATCATGTATATTTTAGATTATCTAAATTGTTGAATATGATATTAAAAGATATAATTAAATTTTAAACAGCAAAATCTTTTGAGATATAGACCTCTGTACTACATCCTGTCTATAAATAACTGTTGGGGTAATAAAGTATTATTACCCATTTCACATCGTCTAGCAAAACTCTGGTGTTTACATACACTTGTGTGCAGACCATACAAAACTTCATGTAGTTAAAATATTAATTCTTATTTCAAATTTTAGATTCAGTTGATCACTTAATTCTTAACCTTGGTACTAATAGTAATACTATACTAATCAAGTTCTTTCTCAGTGGTCAGTCTGTACTTTCATGGACTTTACTGAACTTAAGTTCTTTCTCAGTGGTCAGTCTGTACTTTACTGGACTTCTCCCTGGATAAACCTAAATCTATTTGGCCTAATTACTATCAATCAACAATGCAAGCTCACAACAATATGGCAATGCTATTTTATTCATTTTGTTGAAAGGAGATGAACCTTTGTGACCTGAAGGTCATAATGTACAATCACTTTGTTTGTTTCAAGTGTCAGAATAGCAACTTACAAATAATACATTGATTAACATTAACATTTGCTGGTATATTGTTTAGAAAGAACATTATTACTTTATATAATTCTATATTCAATTCAACTTTATTTCAAACTGTTCATATGAAACATATACATACAATAAAAATAAAAAAAGAGAAAGAAATACAAAGCATTATATGACTGGATATTGGAATATACAGTTTGTTTGTTCATTTTATTTTTCACACACAAAGTATAAATGAACTTAAATTTTTCTCACAGATTTTTTTCATCTTTATTATTATCAATAACTTTTATTACTTCATTTTTAGCATATCACCAGGCAGTTTATTAGAATTTCTTCTGTTCTTGTAATGTTATTGCTCAGTGCTTGATCATTTTTCAAGGACCAACCCCACAGGCTAAGGACCACTGGTCACTTTCTTCTTTTCTGTTCAAGAACCACCAGTCACTTTCCTAATACTGTTACTTTAATACTTGCATTCTATTTTATCCATTGTGTTCTGTAAATTGTTAGGTGTACTGTAAATGCAAGGACGATCTTAAAATCCTTAATTGAAATAGCTTTAAACTTTTGCTTCTAATCCCATCAGTGAGTTTTTTTTAATTGATCACCTACCAGTACTTCTTTAATATTATAAATAACTATGAATTCCTTGGAAATAAGAGAATAATCCATAACGAAAAATAATTGTCTCAAAGCCTATTCGGATATACGACGATGGTAATTAAAAGTTATTACATTTTGCGCAATTAGTTTCATTGAACATTTCCATAATGGAACATTTCATCTAGGTGTACTGTATGTTGACAAAGTTGTAGTTGTTTTGTTTAAATTCAGATGGGTTAATTGAAGTAGGATATCTGCTTTGTTTGGCAGTAAAGGAACTGTTTTTATTTGCTTGATATATTTCTCCATTGCTATCACTTTCTTTTTGATAAGGTTTCAGGGTTAAAAAGCATGGTGGCCACTTCCAACAGTCACTAAAACTTCATCAACATTACAAACAGAGATCCTCACCTATGAACTACTGTCTCTATCAACATGTATACAGTATGCATGGTTTTATTTGTCAATCAGTTTTCAGTCTCAAAAGGTGGTGAATGATACAATGGCAACTAATAAAAGTTCATCATCAACAAAAACAAACAGTGAACACCAGCTATGGACTATTGTACACTTTGTCTATGAGGATATATATTGTGGTCAACTTTTAAAATCCATCATGGGTCTCTTATTTAGAGACCAGCTTGAGATGTTAATGAGTTGTGTCAAAGGTCAGGTAGTTTGAGTCACAAGCGTCTACAACAGCTTGAGAAAACAATTATTTATTGTCTAGCATAATAATGGTTCATAGTCGCTTATACAAAGTAGAGTGTTGTTGAAATAATTAATATGTAGATTAATTCTTGTTGTATCTAATCAATAAATGTGTATACTAGTATTACTACTGTTCTGATTTGTTTATACAGATTTTCAGAAAGACTCTAATGCCAATGCCAGGTTGAAAATAAAGACAATTTTTACGTTCACCTTGTTGTGGTCATGACAATAGAACAATTTATCTTATCTTATCTAAAAAATACAGTAGTTAGTTCAAAATTAACGTACATTTACAGAGTAAACCACTTTGTATCAAGTAAATAATTGCCTTGACCATTTAAATGAAAGAAATTCAAACAATTCCACTTGCAGACCCCAAGAAGCACATTTTAACTGCCCACTAGTGGACAGACATTTTAACATCCCATAGGGAGAATTTCTGCTGTCCAAAGTTAAACTTTTCATTGCTTGGAGAACTTATCTATTTATTGGAACATACATTTCTACAAATATTGATTGTCTTCTGTTTCTGGAAAGGTGTAAAGAACTTGACCTAAACGTGACCCCAATCTCATATTTAATATGTATGAAATATTATCCACCTTGATACTGAAGAAGGAGTTGACATTTCCTGTCTCTGATGGGACTTGTAAAATGTGTCGCCTCAGGCTTGAAATTGTTTGTCAGTTTTTGTGGTAAATTAACTCTTGTGTCTGCTTTTGATTGATGTTTTTATCTAAATTAAAAATGTACTTTTAATTATTAAATATGTTTTATTGTCTTGTTTTGTCCATTTGGCAGGTCCATGACAGTCTTCTTTCTCCATGCCTCTCTATTTAGTGCTTCTTCTTTTAGTTCCGAATATGTATTGTTATTTTTTAATCTATCAAGCATAGCTATCCTTTTTCTTCCTCTTCTTGTTTTACCTTCATATCTTCCTTCTATCACAATGTTATGTTTATTAGTATTTACAATTATCTTCATTCTGTTGCAAATGTTGTTTTATATTTAAAAAATTCATTCTGTACTCTTGTAGGTTCAATCAATGTGCTATTTTCAATTGTGTTCAGGTGTTATTATTCCTGGCAAGTTCAGTTTTTAGTTTCGATGGTCTGGTCTTTTTTACGTCTGCTTGCTTAGTCATCAAACTAAAATAGGTGTAACCCTGACTTTGGTGGGATCTGTTGGGAACACCAAACATGAATCATTCAGTAAATATTGTTTGATTGTTGATCATTTGCCTTTAAGGATATTCTGATGGCTGTTCTCTTTGTTTGTTACAATTCATACTGACTTAAATAATCAATGGATTGTAGACCACTGTTTCCTATGAGTTGTAGTTTAATGGCTATTGTTAAAAAAAGAAAGACTATAAAAGCTAATTGTATTGATTTTCAGTAAAAGTGCAGTAAGAGTTTTGTTGTTATAAAGCCACTGAAGCTACATGTTCAGTTGTAATAAACATATTTTTCCAACCAACAGATTGTTTGTGGGAAAAAAAAGATAATTAACAACAACTTTATGAAAAACATTAATTACGATGTAGTCGTACCTTGGCCTTCAAGTTCTTAGCTCATACTTATGTGAGAAGTAAAAATTATAAAAACAACTAAATTATAACAACTTCCTTTATTATATAAATTATAATATTGTATTGTAATATTTGAAATCACCATGGAAACATATTGTAACTAAAGGCCATTAAATTCCTTTTGTATAGAAGGAAGTAAAATGGAATAAAAATGCTATAAAAATGATAATTATTAGATTTTGTTTGAAAGAGTGGATGATGCAAGTGAATAAGCCACCCTGGAAAAGATTCAAATAAATGATTACGGCAATAATTATAAGCGATAACAATAATACCTTTCCAATAATAACATCCACATAGAATAAAGAATAGTATACCAGCATCATCAAACTACATCAGGTGATTAAAATACCTACAGGTGGCGTAGAACAAGACACCACCCAACGGTGACTCACAACTAGTCTTGTTTATCCATCTCACGCTTCCCGATAAATTCTATTTTAATATTCAATACAATTACTCTATTTTCCAGAATTTCATTGATTTCGTGGAATATTTTTTATAGCTTCCTCATCTCAAGCCGAGAGTGTAATTGGTAGATTTCTAAGTTACATATCTTTTGAATTTAATCTGGTAGTACTGTACATCATAGTGGTGGTATTTCATGTATTTCAGTTACTTGATATGCTTTCATTGATAAGTTCAGCTTTTAATGTCTGCCACTGCCAGCATAAGATTATATCTACCATAGTAGTTGTATCTCCTCATTTTTGCCTTATCATGGAATGAACTTACTTACTTGTTACTTGTTTCCATAGCTATCCTCATTATTGGGGACATTTCGCCTCCATTGACATTATGTTGACATAGCACAACAATGAAAGACATTAATTTTGATGAGAAGGTCATGGAACACTAATTAGTTTTAAAAAAAACAACTAAAAACCTGAGACCTGTAACCCTAGGTAGGGACCCTGACGGGTACTCTCCCTCCGGGTCAAAGGGATCCCGAAAGCCATCGGTGGGCAGGGGTGCTCATCTCCCTGTTCAGGACTATTCTTGATGATTACCCAGCCTATTTACATTTAAAATTAAACATCAAGACATATAAATTAATCAACTTACTTAGTAGTAAACTAAACGTTGTAATACGTTGAATTTGATTTGTTTTAAATGTTTGTCCATAGTAAAAAAGATCTACTACTTAGCCAGTATTATTTATTTTGTCCATTTTCTTTCTAAATCTGAAATTCGGGGAAATCAAGATCGATCGATCACACATTTTTACAAGTGTGTCAACTGTGCCAGAGTTCAAGTAGAGACCTAATATTTAATCATGATAAAATCATTTCATTTTTGAAAGATCACAAATGAGTATACTTAATGCAACAGAAACATACCTTGTTAATTCCACTTAGGCACGTATGTTGTGAAGGTATTAATTAATATTTATCTCTACATATAGCACACATGTTATGTTATATTGGTTAGTTAATATTTATCACTCTGCTTCTATTTATAGGAATGTCATCATTGCATTATACAGTAATGGTAGTTGATATCATATTCCAGTTTTGGGGATTTTAAGAAATCTACTAATTAATATTTATTAATTTTAAAGCCTATTTATAGCTTAATTAGAATGCTAGGATTTTGAAGTAAGGCAAACAGAGCAGAGTATTTGAAACCTTTTGTCATTTCTTTTAAATTGACATTTGGTTTGTTTTCATTTCAAGTAACAATACTATTGTCACTTAAAAATATTATTTTAGAAATTCATAAGTTTTGTTTAGTACTATCTAAACTATTTATTTATTTACAAATTCACAATTTGAATTATCTGAAGGTTTTTTTCTGACAGATGTAGTCTTGTCATTAGTATACCAGTTATTTTTATACCAGCATTATATAATCATATGTATTAAATATACATATTTATAGGCTACTTTTTGAAGCTTATAACACCAGTTTAGACTTAAGTATAGCTGTGAAATAAGATTGAGTATACTCCATAATATAACAATTTGTTTGATATACAGTAACCTATTTTGGTTTTAATGATGTTACTTTTTTTTACATGACTTAAATGGGCTTTATAATATAATAATTTGTTTGATAATCTATTTTGGTTTTAATGTTATTTTACATTGCTGTTCTTAAATGGGTTTTATTTAGATATAATTATGCAATGACGACTAGGTTATTACCCCATGTTTTCACAGACATTGTAAATGAGTTGTTAATTTAGAAGGACTTATGGTCCATTAGCATGTTTGCTTCAACCATTTTATTTCCTTCATGTTTCTACAAACCGCATTATAATTGAGTTTAAAAATAAACTGTACTCATTTTATTGTACTTATTTACCAATTTGTCTTTTATATTAATAAGGAAATTATGCAATAATGAAGTAAAAGTACATATCCCAAGTAAAATGATGTTTTTCGGCACAATTTTTTATTGTACTGAACAAAGGATGTGCGATTTTGTTCTACTTCTAATTATAATTAGCTAATTAAAGAGATAAATCCAACACTCTTGTAACATTGACAAACAATACATCTACCTGTCATGTTCACATTTTGTTCATTGCTGCATCGTATTTAGTTCAATGCCATACACATCGCAGGATTTGTCAGAAATCATAATGTATCTGTTTTTTTCTCTGAATTTATAACTCTATTTCGAGTTTGATAAGTTCAGCTATAGGTCATGTAAAATTTGATTAATTATTCATAGAATTGTCATATTCACAGATTAAACTTTGAGGTAATTGTTATCACACTTTCCCAATAGTGGTTATGACATTAGATACATAATTATGTCCACTGTTTAATAACTATATTAAATAAAAAAAAAAAAAAAAATTAAATATATTTTCTTTCAGTGGTGCAACGTATGAACACATTCTCAAGACTGTTACTATAAAACGAGGCAAGAAGGGATTTGGATTTGTTCTACGTGGCGCAAAGAGTAAGTACCCATCCTTTTTCAGAGTCTATCCACCTCAACAGCTAGATATCTCTTCAAGAGGACATTTTATTGTATAATTTTCTTTTTTCAGATCAATCTAAAAAAGCTACAGAGCATACTTATATAAACAGTAAGAAACATGTATTAGTTTAAGCACAGGTGATGGAGGATTTAATTGGATAATAAGGGGAACATGTTTACCCATGTTTTAAAAATAGTATATAACTATATATATACAATTACAACTTTGCAATGAGAGGATCGACCAAAAGTTGACAAAACCCGTCTTGTGGTCATTGAGGGCTCATGTTATGTCCTAGCATTTTAAAATAAAATTTGTGGTCATACTTGTAGACCCATGTTATATAGTGCATATTAAAATAAAAAGGTTATTAAATTTGCTTTCTAACATTATAGGAAATATTTACACACGCTTAGTTTTACATATTTTATGTATTTTTTAAATATTGTGCACTCAATTTTATAAGTCAGCTACTAACTAGATGGGCTTATTTAGAATAACAAAATTAAGATTATGATGATGCGATTATTACAGAATTTAATATCGTTAAAACAACTTACAACACTGTACCTTGGATGATATTTGAGGATTAATTATGAGCACTTAACTTATAACTTAACTAAAACTATTCATATATTTACTATTTCACATTATTAATCATTTACAAAGTTGGGAAGTTTTGCCCTACTCTGCCGTAAATTGCAAAAAACTCCCCTCAAGAATGTTTCTGCAAATGTTCTTAAATGTAATTCAAACTTCAAAAATTCAAAGCTTAAATAGCTACTTTGATTTTTATTCTTGAAAGAACCTAGATGCATAGTTACTTTATTAAAAAAGTACAGTAATTTAATTATTTGAATTACTAATAACTAATTAATCTAAAATATATCATGACAAACCGTATCTATCAACTGTGTGTACTACAAATAAATCTGATTTGACATTAATGATTGTTTGTTTGTTTTCAGGTAAACATGACATGGTATTCAAGCCAACATCAGAGAACCCAGCACTTCAGTATCTGGACTCAGTTGACCAGGGTAGTAACGCTGAAAAGGCTGGCCTAAAACCTGGCGACTTTCTTCTAGAGGTTTGTAATAATAATAATATAATAATACCACATTTATATAGCGCCCTTTTCATGAGTAATCATGCTCAAAGGCGCTTTACAAGCATTATTACCCCAGTATTTTTTTTGGGATCAAACACGTATGGAAACATACTCCCATAATGCAGACGGTAACCAGCGCAAAGTTGTGTGTAGATCTAACTGGGTACCCATTTATACACCTGGGTGGAGAGAGGCAACGTAAGTAAAGTATCTTGCCTACGGATACAAGCAATGCGGCGAGAGTTGGATTCGAACCTAGGTCTGACGATCGGTAGTCCAACGTCCAGCACACTGCGCCACACGCCCTTTGTCTACATTGTTACCATATTTGGAGTGGAGTTGTGGCTTGGTGGTTATGATGCTTGGCTACCACTCCAAGGGTCCTGGGTTCAAGTCCAAAAAATGACAACTCCACTCCCAATGGATCACCCTCATTAAAATATGGTTTAAAAAAAAAATTCCATGATCATTTTTTAGTTTAGTAATTAAATATTTACAGTCTGAAGCAATGCGGTAGCGAGAGGTTAAAAACAGACCAGGCAAAGATGCTTTAAATATAATTATTAATATAAAATATAACGATTTGTGCTGGGAAATTGGGGTGAGTGGTGAAAGTTGAAAATTTGAAAATGTCTACCTTATGCTGGCTATGGCCCTGGTTAAAAAGGACAGTTCATTGTCACTTGAGAGAATATTTAAGTTTATTCCATAATTGTTAACTGTTTATATATGTTTCACATGGGAATATTACAGGTCAAATACTATAATTAATTTATTTCTAAAGTGTGGTTTTGATACAAAAATACCATATTATCATCTGTTTTCATTTCCATCATTTAGGATATCCGACTTTTTATACAAACAATTCATTTTTTGTCACAAATAATATTTGACACACAAGTTTGCATACTATTAATCTACATATTTTTTTATATTATGTACCACAAAATTAACAAAATGATATTTGAGAAATAAGAAAATAATGTCTTCCTCCAACTGACAGTAATTCTACATGACTCAATGTAAACAAATGTAAATGAGTTTAATAATGACCACACCCTAAATGAGTAAACGCTCCGCATCTTTCATCATCCTCCTCACGTAATTAATAATAAAAGCATCAATGATTGCTCTTAAGAATAGACATTTCTTAGATTGCCTTTGCCATTATTGTTGACGTCATTTGGATTTACTTCGTTAAATGAAAAGTGGGCTAAATTAATTGCAATCTTAATTTGTATATATTTCCTATATCTGAAAAAAAGATATTTCAAATATATTGTTACCTCATATACAATACTGAAACATGTTTACCTTCTTTAGCACTAGTCATCATTCTTATATCATTATATTTGGGTGTGGATCTCAATATCATGTTTTCGTATCAAAGTACTATGTTATATCGTCCAATGAATTAGTGCCAACAGATCATGTGACTAGATTACTCAAGGATAAAGTTCGGTCATCTATAAAAGTAGATTACTGTATAAAACACAATCAGTTTAATTCAATTTGTCCTCCCTGTGCACCATTATTCTGATTCCAGTTTTAGACCAATGGCAATTTAGAACAAATCAGTTATATTTAATTTGAAATGTTTAATAATAGCAAACAAACAGAGCTGGATCAAAAAGTCTCCATATAATATACAGTAATAGAAATTAAATAAATTGATTCCAATATCTTAAACGTTAGTACTTGATTTTAGAGCATGTTAGATTTTGTTTTCTATGTCAGATGTATTTTAGTGTGTTTGTTCTGTGATATTTCCGAATACTTAATATGTTTTTCACTTTTTAATCTGAATACTTGATCAACTTGACTGGATAAATGTTTCATAAGATGATTTTTTTATCCTCCTTATCGTAGATTAACGGAGAAGATGTGCGTCAAGCAGAGCATCATCGAGTTGTTCAAATAGTCTCTAAGTGTCCAGACACTCTGGTGATTAAAGTAGTGACTGTGGAGAAGACTATCACTCCACGTACACCTAGCCTAGATTCGCATGGCTCGTACAAACGAAAAGGTGAGGCACTCTCCTGTACTTTGATGGCATATCAAATCTACCAATTTCTTTATTAATATAGTAATTAATTAAAGTATCTAATATAGTTTCACTCCTCCACCATTATTAAATCAATTATTACATTTACAAATTAATTAATTATGAAGATACAGTATATTTAATTTATTGGTGATATACATTATTTAATTAACACTATTATTATTATTAACAACTTTATATATGCACAGTTTAATCTTTCAATATTACTATTTTGTTGACATCTATGGAGCTCTAATGTATTATTATATTACTTATAAAACACTATAAATTTGCACATAACATAATTATTTCTTTGAATAATAAGAATTGTAACTTATTTTTTAAATTAGCCCCACCACCACCTTTGAGGTCAACCAATACCAGACTAAGTTTATATGGTAATTTAATTAGTTCCTAGAAGCTTTCTCACACTTGCTTTTCTTCAATTTAAAGCCTACACTTTCAATTTATTATCATGTTTGCAGTATAGTGCTATAAATTCGATTCATGTCTAAATTATTCAGTTGTGACACAATTAAAGATTTTCAGCGTCCTGAGTGGATTGAATATAGTAGTGCTTGAAATAATGTGCTGTGTTTTTACTAAAGAGTACTTATGTTACTGATAAATAATGTGACATCATAGATCAATGGTTTCATTTCCCTTGTGTGAGTTAAATGGTGTTTGTTATAACACCAAGTGTGGATATACACATGCTTTGAATTTAATGGGTTATTGCTATTGTTACTAATATCAAGGAATTCTTATGCTTAAAATAAATTCTTATGGTTATTGGGTAGATAAAGGTTTTCCATCAACTAAACAAATTTAACTTCATAAAATATCTTTAGATTTTCTAGACTATTCATATTAGATTGTCTAATACTTTCATGTAACAACTAAACTAGTTCCATCTAAAGTCTTAACACAAAAATAATGTATGTCTATCATAAATCTTATATAATTTGCCAAATTTGTTTTCCAATATTTATTGTCTTATGGATTGTTTGCCTTATTTCCACTAATGGTCAGTGGCGTAATTGCTATGAGCGCTCACTGGCTAAACCCAGAGGCCCCGAAGCTTATGGGACCTTTGAGCAGTGCCCAGAGGAAAAACAGGCATTAAAATAAAAAGTTAAAAACGTCTGAGGTCTCCAGCATTGGAGGGCCACTTGGTTCTTAAACCAGGGGCCTCAGGCATCTGCGTTACGTCACTGCTAATGGTACTTTGATCACCATTGTTTTTTATTAAAAAAATTTATGAATGTTTGAAATCACAAAATGTTAGCTAACTATGTTGACAATTTACTCTTTTTTAGTTAATAATCTTCATTTATAAGCATTAAGCTGTTGTATGTTATTTCAATTTTCCTTTTTTTTTGAGTTACTATCTTTTCATGGATCTTGTTATAAATAGTCTTCTAGTTTTTAAATATCTTTTTAAATTTGTCTTTTAGATGATGACAGTATTTCAATTGCAAGTGATGCATCATCAACCAGTAGTCAAGGCAGTAATAAGATTGCATCAATAAGATCACGGCCTACATCAAAGAGAGTGTCTTCTCAGCACCTCGATCAGATTTTGCAAAGACAAGGCAGCAAAACATCAATAGTGTCAACATCTTCAAATCCTAACAAACCAGTCATTCCTGCTACTCCTATATTCCGTTACGGAACAATGGGAAGAAATCCTAAAGGCACCGGTGATCCAACAGACAATACGTTACCTAGGAGGTCGTCAAATTGTGGCAGTGATTCTGCTCATTCATCTTTGAGGTCGTCTCCGGCTTCCTCGTACTCTCTAGCAACTGATTCCTCATGTCAAAGTAGTACTGATAGTGGCGTGCCTATGAAAATGGAAAGAAGCGTGTCGGAGCATTTTAGTCAATCGCAGCCATACGCCATTCCTCACAAACCTCAACAAGCATTGAATACACGATCAAAATCAATGATCAGTTTGGACACAGCAGCACCTCCAGTTACACCGGAACCAAAACCGAAGAAATCAACGCCAAGTCCATCTCCTGCAAGAGCTCTTGCTCTGCGTGAACAGAAGAAGCGTAATGGTCAAACACCAGCAAACCCACCTCCACAATTTAATCCTAAAACGCCCCCTGTCAAATCGAAAGTTTCTCATGGAGCACCTCCCGCTCCTCCACCACCTCCTCCGATTGAACCTCCTCAAAATAATAATACAATACAAGCAAAACAAAGTAATAGATTAACCCAAGAAATCAATTCGAATGGTGGTATGCCTGTAAGGCGAAAGAGCGAACCTCGAGAGCCAAACACATTTGCGGCTTCGATAGCACGTGCTGCAGAGAAAAGGAAGGAACAGGATAGTTTAGAACAAGGTGGTGATCCTCAACAGTCGCATGCTATGCAGATCGCATTAGCCGCCCGACAACGAAATATGAATCAAAATAATCAATCACCGCGAGTTGGCGCACCCCCACCTACAGGTTTACAAGCCGAGATCTTACAAAGGAAAGCTAAGTTTAACGCGAACGTACAAAGTAACGAAACGATTGAGCAAAAAATTCAAAAACGTCAGCGAGAGAACAATGCACAAAGACCTAAATCAACTCATGATGCTTTGTTGGAAGCCATTGCTAAAAGAAAGTCGAGGCTTGATCAAAAAGAAATGGAAGCCACCAGTAATGAAAGTCAAAGCAGACAAAATAGTTTTGAATTGTGGAATGATCCTCCTCCGCAAACAACAAAACCAGTTAAAATTCCTCCAACTGTTGCTCCGAAAAGAAACCCAAACACAAAACTTTCTCAAAGTGATGGTTTACTCGAAAGGAATTCAACTCCACAATCAAACAAAAATGGGTTTAGTAATACAAACTTTAAAACCAGTACACCTAAGCAAAATGGTTTAGATAGTACAGACTCAAGGAGTCAATCTCCTGTAGTTCAACCCAAACAATTTAATGGCACTCACAAAGGCAAAACTATTGATCAGTCTCAAAATAATTTCTCATCAATTTTAACTCGCTTCCAGAATAGTAGTCCAAATGGAACACTTAACCCAAATTTAGGCGTACCACCTCCACCAAGCAATAGTGAAAACATTAATCAAATGGTGTTGGAAATTGTGCCGCCACCACCAGCTATGGATATCAACAACAGACCTCAAAGGATCAGTCGTGATCATGCATTTGACACAGCTAGTGTTATCTCTTCAATGTCTTCTGTGTCAACTTTGTCAAACTTATCCAATGAACCATGGGATTCATTCCAGCCAATTGGAGAGCAAGATGATAAAATGGCGACCATTCGTTCAAATGCGGGATCTAATAAAATCAGTAACGGACTTGTATCAAACTCATTCCAAGGTTTGTGAACTTCTTAATTCTGTCTCTATACAACCCCTCCCTATCCAAAGTATTCTAAAGCTCTGTCTACATTATCAAACTTTATGTGACAAAAAATGGGATGTGCCCATATATGGACATGATGATGTCATATCACTACCATATTTAAGCATATCACTACCATATTTGGGCACAGTTTGATATTGTAGACAGAGCTTAAGGGCCAAATTATTTTATTTTTACTTTCCAATACATTGTGATAATTATAATATATCTATTATTTGGAGTTATTATTCAGTGAATAATATTCAACTTCATTTTATTTTTACAGCTTCAACTTCTTTCAACGACAAAGAACTGAGTGAATGGCAGCCAGAGGATGTTGCTGATTGGCTAGTTAGTCTTAAACTCGGAGAATATCGTGATAGCTTTTTGGAAAATGAAATCTCAGGCGAACACCTTATGGCACTTTCAAAAGACGACTTTAGCGAACTTGGAGTTACACGTATTGGCCATCGATTAACAATTGAAAAAAATCTCAGGAAGATTAGAAGTACATGATGCTCGTTAGCGAAAAGTTGTAAAATGTGAGCGTTTCTGGAATGTTTATCTAGGATATAGTTCAGATATCCAATTATGGTGTTTCTATACTAGTCTGACTGAAGTATACTAAGTTACAAATTACACAGCAAGACAATGACACCAAAATGCAAGATTTTAAATGGATTATATTTAACAGCATTCAAGATAGAGAGTGTCTTTCTCTGCATCTTCTTTCATCTTTATCATCAATTGTGACTATTTGGAAAATGGAAAATACACTGAACATACAATTTGACTTTTTTTTATCTGCAATATGATTGGTCACAAGTTGAACCATTATTATTACCTAACAGACTGCCAAAATATTTGCGATATTTCTCAACAAACCATTGTGCAAAATAGTTTATAAACTGATAGTAAACATGAGGATAATATACCAATCACAATAGCATGCAGAGAACCGAATGTGATGGACGTTTTAACTGTTCAGCCTGTTTATTCATACTACATAAAACATGGTTTTATTTCTCTAGACTTTTTGCACAAAATCTATTGCTGAAGAGGATAGATATGAATAGACATATACTTTATATGTAAATATGAATAAATGTAAATTAAATAAGTTCATAATTTGGATATATTGAAGATTTACATAGAATTATATGAATTGTGTTTACTTTTGTTGTTTTACTATGTTACATCCAGCATTTTTAATTTAGGTGAAATGTGTTTTAAGAATGGAAGGTTTGTGTGTGGGTGTATTCCTCTTGTTTCATTTTGTATCATATTTCCTATTATATTTTTGCAGTATTTTAAAAAAGAATAGAATTATTTTTGCGCGCTTTCTAATTTCTCCTTATTTAGATTTTTGATACCAAAGCTTAGATATTTATGATCAGGATGTTGCACAGAGGAGGAGATATTTTAACAGATTTTTCCATATTTATGATAAATTATATATAGATGGCGCATTTTCAATTATTTCAAATTTGGACAAAAAGATGTTCAAATAATGTAGTTTATTTATTAACAGCCCAGTTTAAAATTGTTGGAACACTTTTGGTAAAACTTGTCGGAGTATGATGAGATTATAGAATAGAAAATACTTTATTTCTCAATCATTCATGGAAAGTTTAATTATTTAACATTTACCACAATTCAGCTTCAGTGTACAAATATTTGTTATTTTGGTGAGTTTGTACATTATTAACCATCCTAGTGTAAATTGTGACAGAGAGTCAGTCAAATTGTACAGAAATGTGCTGCTTAAATAAAAATAATAATAATAATAAAATTAATAATAATAATTTGATTTTAATACAATCGATATACACCTTGTTTTGAAAATGTTGTGATTTTAATGATAGCAACTTTTGTTTATATATATAAATACATTATATAGCTTTATTAGAGCAAAATATTAGCAAATACAGAAGGTACAGAATGATAAATAGTATTTATTGAAGTTTATTGTTTATTTGCTTATTTTTTATATTGAAAATTTATTGATTATTATTTTTTAGTGATGATACTGTACTTTAAATATTTTATTATTAGCCTTTCTTTTTTGTTGATATTTATCACATGTCATTTTACAATTTATTTTTGTTTATATTTTCCTTGTAAAATAATTAATGTTATTTTAAACTCTAGACAATTAGAGAAAACTTTAATAATTTCATCTAATTATTGATTTATATTTTGATATTCCAGTACAGGGTATCACAAATGACACCTGGAAATTCACTAATATTTGCATATGCAAACTGCCTAATTAGCATAATTACATGTTGTGTGGCTCTGTCTTCTGTCTCACCTTAGTCGATGCATACAGAATCAGTTTATTTTAGTGTGTTTGTAAATAATGTATGTTCGAATGGTTTTATAATATATAAGATGGTTCTTGATAAAGATTAAAGTGTATCGGCAAATGAATTCTGTCATTTATTTCTTTCTTGTCACGGTTGATTGCATTTGGCCTATCATCTCACTTAAAACATCATACAGTTCAAGTAAGAATCAATGTCATAAGGCATTTAATAAAAATGCAGATTGTCATAAAATTACTTGACATACTATTCTCATCATCAGAACTGAAATCAACGCCTAGTGCATTTATATACCTACTACACAGATATATTTAAATGAGGCAATAATTAACATAATAATGAACGAGGTAAGCGGACAACATAACAATCATTGCAAGCGTCTTATAATACAGTTCATGCATGAAAAATAGAAACAATAATTTTTTATGATCTGTTATGACACTGCAAGAATTGGCTTTAACTGAACAATAAAAGAACTGTACTGTAGAGAATGAGTCACTTTTTAAAATATTGTAAGTAGCAGAAAATGGCAGGCCTAATTAGGTTAAGATCGACAAAAAGACGCACAATCGTTACGTTGAGTTCAATTCCAGCGCGCTCCAGCGGTTAAACGAAACAAAAGATCTGACCAATCACAGTGTCGGAAACTTTCATCTAACACACTTTCTTTTAAGCTCACGGCGGCGGAAAGCAGCAGACGACCTATATATGTAGGCCTACAGCAATCGTGATTAATTCTGGATTTACAAAGCACAACGAAAAGGTAAAATCATATTATACTGACACAATATATGCTATAGGTAATGTTCAATATTTAAGAATAGTCGAATGTAAATAATTAGTGATACAGTATTAGGAAGTGTTAGCCTCGTGGTGATTCTAGCTAGTATAGGTAGACTAGAGAAGACGGGGTTGGAAGCTAAGTCATGCTATTGCTTCCCAGCCCTGATCGTACCACAGGGCTAGGCCTAGCCAGTTAAGAGACAACTTTGAATGTATTTAGAAAAATATTTGTATTTTTATATTATGTATTTAGATAACCGAAAGGTTGGTACAGGTGTCACTCTGAATAATATTGCAAAATCTATATAAATATAATTAAGAAGTCAAATTATTCACTTTAGATGAATGTCTTCTTCTCTGTGTTCTTGAACAAAATATACTCACTTTGCAATTAGTAGGGACTTCTTATAGAACCATCTTCTACTTGTGAAGATTTTCTCTTGATCATAATAGGTATGTTTTGAGACTGTCATGTGACCTGATGACACAGTGCCTATATCCTATAGGTAGTTCATGTACAGTTTGCATTGTACATGATCAAGGCTGTAGCGAGAGGTTAAAAACAGACGAGGCAAAGATGCTTTAAATATCATTATTTATATAAAATGTGACAATCTGTGCAGGGGAATTGGGTGGTGAAAATTGAAAATTTCAGGCAGGACAAGCACCTCGTCTGCCTCATGCTGGCTACGGCCCTGAAACAGAAGAAGAAACAGACAATGTCTTTAAAACAAACAAGTTTATTTTCATCATCATCTTGGTTACAATTAACAGTAAACCAATTTCTTTGGCTCCTATTTACAATACAATTATTATGCTCAGTCTGAATCAGTCTTTACATCCAAGATGTGCATTGATTGTAAGCATAGAGATAGCATAGTTCACTATCTAAATGTTGTAATTGATACATAAGCATAAACATTAAAAACAAATTCAGAGGCAAGTTTCTATTTAAGCGCACAGCAATATTACAGAAAAATAATCCATGGTTTCCTAGACTTTTCAGAGTATGGTACCAACATTTGAGTTCAAGGGGATTTAATACAGGCCATCTGAGTTTGAACTAACTCTGCTCTAATTCAAAGCTAGTAACCTATCCCACTGTTACTATTGACCATTATCCCAGTAATTTACTATTAAAGCACAGGGATGATTTATTATAAATGAAGTTAAACAAATTTTATATTTGACACCAATTTATTATGGTGAGTTTAAGCAAATGGCAAATAAACACAGCAGCACAAAATACATTTTGATACATTTGCTTAGAAAGCAACAGAGAAACTAAAGTAACACATAAAATATAGAAAATATAAAAACAAAAATATTTCATTTGATATATTATTAACTTAAAATTTGAAAAAACATAAATTTCATCATAATCAGAAAAATAAATTAATAGTAACATGTTATAACAGGTTATATAATATTATATATAATATAATATAATATACTCCTGTTTAAAGCCTACATTATCAACCTTTATGTGAAAAGAGAATGTGATGTGCCCATATATGGATATGGATATATATTTGGGCATATCACTACCATATTTGGGCACATCACACTTTTTTTGTGAAACTAATTTGATAATCTAAAGCTATCAGAAATCAAGGCTCAAAAGCATGGACATCAGCTACTGCTTATGAGATAGTTAACATGGTACCGTACCAATAAAGTACACACAATTTAAAGCAATACTATACCCAACTACATTATTAATCAATATTTTTGATTGAACTATTATTTATAAGAATGGAGCGCAACAACTGTGTAACATTTTGCATAGTGTACCAAAATATTTACTATTAACAATAAGTCTAGGGGCTTAAATACACCACATGAAAACTTAAAAAAATTAATCACATTTAATCAATATATTATTATAAATTCTTTATTTACTTTGCCAGTACTATATTTTACTTTACATGTGTTGTAACTCTTTCAACTCCACTCCATAAGCCTCAAATGAGACTTCGTTTATAAGCACGATAAATTATAAGTTTATCCATCCTGTAATTGGCGAGTTACTCGCTGTTGGATGTGTATAAAATATAAAATACTTTTCTGTTTATTTTACATTTCTGTGTATGTGTAGCATGGTATAAAATGTAGCAAACAGAATAGGAATATGGTAACTCTTATGCTATATATAACAATTCCAGTACACCTGATACTAAAGCTCTGTCTACACTATCAAGCTAGTTTGACAAAAAAAGTGGAATGTGCCCAAATTATGGTAGTGATATACCCAAATATGGTAGTGATATGACATCATCCTGTCTATATATAGGCACATCACATTTTTTCATCATTTCATATTTGTCACATGATAGCGTAGACCTGATACTTATTTTTACCATATCATTAATTTCCAATACTTTGCATTAAACAAGAACACATAGCAAATCAATACTGGAATGCTTAAAGTACTTGGACGGCGGTTCCCTTCTATGAGGGCGCACTTTGCATTAATAAGGGCTTTCCAGTGTATAGGAATTCTAAATGGAATTAGTCTATATTGTATCATCTTTTACTAGATTGTTAATTTTAGTTTGATTTGATTTCATTCTATTACTAAAGTAAATTATACCAAACTACCTACAAATTTTATTTTTGAAATAAAAGAACTACTGTATAATCAAGGTACTGTATAATAATAATAATTAATTAGTATTATTAAATACCTAAACATTTTCCATTTAAATAGAGAGTTAGGCTGAATTACTGTATAATCAAGGTATAGTCATAAAATTAAGTTACTTAAATTGAATTTGTGAGCAATTAGATTTAAACTTAAATTTAAAGCTTCAAGAGTACCAAGTTTACATCAAGGTATTTTTCCAATGAATGTATAGGAAGGTTAAAGGTCAATTACAGCGCTTCACCTCACCCAAGAGTCAAATTGGTACATCCTACATATAGTTAAAGTGCAAAATAGATTTGGCTGCACTTTTTGTTGGGTCAATTATCCCAATTGGATGGGAACTTCAAGTTCTAACCATATTATATTCTTAATTTTAAATATTGAGTAAATTATTTAAAAAATGATGTACTGTACTGTCATTAATATAATTAAAATTATTAATAACAATTATAAGGTTCACTAATTATCTTTTCGGAGAATCAAAACTTGACCATTTCTGGTCAAATTGATAAATCTAATCTTTCTTTACACAAATAATCTTGTCATACAAGACCCCTACCACATATATTGCATCTTGTAATATTACCAACTGTGTGTGGACAAAAATGCGAGACATAGCAAGACCCAAGACATAAGTTTCCTTAGTTTAGAAATTGCTTAACAAACCCCCTCCCCTGCCCAAAATAAAACAACCAAACTAATGATAGAGTGAATGGATACCTTAGCCCTTCACTTTGAAGTAGAGAAATACAAGGCAAATCGTCCATCTGTAATATATATACATACACCACAGATAAAGCACTCAGCTCAGGCTTCCCAGAATGGTTAAGATAAATTGGTGGTACATCTTACATCTTCAACTAATAAATTCTTAATAAAAACTGCTACATTTTCCGTCATGATTTGCTTGTTGCAACATTTGTTTCATCTTCGTCATCCTTTTCGTCTTTATCCTCAGAATTTGGTGCCGTTTCTAAACCACTATCTGGTGAAACTTTCATATCTTCAAAATACTATTGAGAAAAATATATTAAATTATGTGAAGGTGTGAAGTTGGATTACTGATCGAATCCAACTCTGGCCGCAATGCTTGTATCCTTGGGCAAGATACTTTACTTGCATTTTCCTCTCTCCACCCAGGTGTATAAAATGGGTAGATCAAGATACAACTTTGCGCTGATTACTAGCTGCATTATTTAATATGGGAGTACGTGTCTGTATGTAGTTTATTAAAATCTTTACCTCTAATTCTCGCATGACTTCATCCATAAAATCTGTTGAGTTATTTTTGTATTCAACTGCTTGTTTTATGGCCTCTCTAAATAACTAGAAAATAAATATTTTCATTTATTGTGTTATTAAGAAAAGATAGATGTTTTGTACATTATATAATTGTCATTCATACTAGAAAAAGAACAGATTATATTTAGAACTTAACCCAGGGTGTGACTGTTAACAACAAGGCTTCATTACAAGTACAAACACTTAATATAATGTATTATACTAATAATTAACCTCACCTCCTATCCCCCACATAATGTATTATACTAATAATTAACCTCACCTCCTATCCCCCACCCCTTTTTAGATGTTATCTAGATTAACATAAATTGTTATGTGTACCAAAGATATTTTCAATATTGTTTAATAAAATAATGTATTGTACTAAAATCATTGACAATGAAATTCAATAACAAAACCTTATTGTTAGGTTGATTTTTTATGAAACAAATTATAATGTTTCCATGGCAAATATTATTAGCTTTTTATTAAACATTGCTCTACTCAACCAATTTAAAATAAGGTATTCAAATGATATTGCAACATTTTTTCAAATCTATATTTATTAAAGTAGTGATGTCTATTGATATTCTGCTTTGACTGTAGTTTCTCTGTAAGAACTATATTTTTGTAAAGCTGTCTACACTATCAAACTAGTTTGACAAAAAAGTGTGATGTGCCCAAATATGGTAGTGATATGCCCAAATATGGTAGTGATATGATATCATCATGTCCATATATGGGCACTTCACATTTTTTTGTCACATAAAGTTTGAGACAGAGCTTTATGTGTGTACCATGAAAAATAAAATTACCTTGGTTGATTGAGGTGTATGTATTACTAATCATTTTTTAAAGGTACACTATGCAAATTAATATAGCAAAATATATATTGTGTATAACATAGATATTCTTTAGCTAATCAAGTATTGATTTTGAATACAAGTATTGCCTTCAAATTGCAATGTTCTTGGTATCTTTTCATTTTATCTGTACTAAAGGGAGATCATTCGTTGATTATTCATTATAAAATGTTTACTACAGTATTGCATACATCTATCAAAATGACCAGAATTTCCCTGCAAATATTTTAATTTGAAAACTGCCCTATGGGTAGGTATCTTTCCTAATAAAGTAATATATACTTATAATCCCAGGGTTTTTACATCCTAGTTCTTAGTAGCAGACTGTTTCTTATAATAATTCCCTTTTTATGCATTTGTTGCTTTTGTATTTTACCCCTTGTTGCCGTACTGTTTATATTTTTTCCATTTTATCATATTTTTAATGTTTTATAATTAATATATACATGTGACAAGCAAGACAATTTTCGAGCCAGAGTCCTTGACAGAATTAAATAATTGAATTTAATTCGAAAGTGTATTTTCTATCTTTGAATAAAGATGAAGTATTTACTGTCTGCTAATGTACACATAATAGTACTTACTTTAACTACATTCGTTCCATCTGACGCTGATACGAAGTAGAATGGTAAATTAAATTTCTTTGGAAAATTAAAGGCTTTCTGTGTTACTTTATAATCAACTGTAAAAAGACAAAATTGCAAGTTTATAAAATTGCTCATATTGATTATAACATATTTTATAACAAAAGGTAATACAATTTAAAAGAATATATGAATATAAAGTAGATTTAAAAAAAAATAACACACATTTAGAAAGATACACAAACAAGATACTGTAATACATTAGTGTTTAAGCAGTGCACTCATAATGGATTTAATATGTTGATGACAGTAAAACAATTATAAAAATATCAGCAATAATTTGTTAAGTACAGCTGATGACAACCTTGTTTAAATGATATTGCCATGGTTACTAACTATTAGTACAATTTGTAATTCACATTAAGTGGGATTACATGCAACATTATAATTTTGTGTCAACATCAATGTTGATATGTTAAATGTTTCTATCTCATTAGTACTTGGTTGTATATCTAACTAACTTACCATCTATCTTATTAGCTGCACATAAGCATGGTATATTTGGTCTGTATTCCCTTAGTTCTTTGTACCACGTAGGTAGGTTTTTATAAGTCACTTTTCTAGTAACATCAAATACCTGTGAAAAGAAACAGTGAAAATATGGTTACATTATAAAATATATTTTAGAAGAATTAAATCACTCTTTTGTTCATTAAATATGTGCTACAGTATTTTGGTTAAATTAAGTGCCTACTGTATGTTAGCTAACAAATTTAAAACCATTTATATTTTAAAGAAAATAATAAAATACACAAATGCCATACTTGTACATTACTGTATACAATGTACATTATTAAATATGTGCTAAAGTATTTTAGTTAAATTAAGTAAGGCCCAAATTACAAGTACCTATGTTAGCTACTGTAACAAATTTAAGAAAATTAGTAAATAATAAAATACACAAATGTCATACTTGTACATTATACTGTGTCTTAAACATATAAGAGAATTATTATGGTGGAAAAATCAAATTAGTTTGATGTCTGAATATTATAGTATAGATTTTTATAAATATAGAGCAGCAGTTAATCATAAGGGACAGTGGCTAGTTAGTGTCTGACACAGTCTTGTACTAGACGCATTGTGAAATATCTATCCTAGAATATTGATTGAAAGCAAAGAATCAATAGACAGCTCTTCAGTAACTGTAAATTACCATCAAAACAGACAATTGTACATTTAAAATTACTTCACTCTATCAATACTAATTAATATATATAATATGTGGTTATTATTATATTTCTCAGGGAAAAATTTCATTTTAAAATTTTGTTTAGCAAAATTGCTGATTTTTTAGTCGAGAAACATAGTTTGGCAAATTGTATTTTTTGCTACACAATTTTAGAAATGTGTAGCAGTCAGGTTGTTTTGTATAGCTTTTTGCGATCACACTGACAAAATTATTTCCTGCATTTTTATCAAAAGTGGGCCATATACAAAATGTGAGAATGGGAAACGTATGTACAATTTTTGGTAGCATTTAGATGGAGAGTGAATAATTTCAAATTACTGTAGAAAGATTTATAAATCTTTCCACAGGCATTCTTATTTTCATCCCAGAAATGAAAATATTGTGTTATTGTTTTAATAAGCAAGTGCTTTATTATAATTGGTAGTCAATTATTAATAACCAAATATTGTATGCCTTTATTCTATGTACAATAGATGAGAATTGAGTGACGGCAAATGAGACTAAAAGTAGCACACACACTAATTACAGCAGCACAAGAACTTGCTACATAATATGAATGACACTCTAGTAAATTGTTCAATTATATTCAGTATACACAATATTACTCTAAAGCAATTGTGGGAATGTAAACAAAATTATTCATCATGCACTAAGGAAATGTATTGTATAAAGAGCAATTACTTAGAATGATCTTTGGACATAGTTTAAGTAGCAATAAACCTTTCACATACAGCAGAATAAATGGCAGAATTAATGGCAGAGTTGCACATATAAACCAAGTTGTTCTTGTATTAAAATAAGAGTAATGTAGACTTTTTTCGCAAATAAAACAGATCTATTTTATTTTTATCAAGATATAAATTACATTTAATGATGTTTGTTATTTGTTTAGCTTTATACTAGATTTTAGTGTCTATGTATAATTAATCTGTCCTTCCTACACACTGCTATTTTAACATTTACATTATTATAATTATCTATTAGCATTAGAGATGTTCTTAATATAATTTGTTCTTCTTCAATACATTATCATATTCCCTAATGAATGTGGCTTTCATTTATTTTTAGTTATTATTACTAAAACTATTACTACATGTATTGCAAAAAATATATACTTTGGTAAAAAATTAATATATTATTATTAATGCTATGACTGAATAGTCTTATGCTTGTTCCTACTTCTTAATTTAAGACAGATTTTAAAAGGTAAATTCCATTGTTATTGCAATCCAAGTATAAGCACACACCACTTAAATTTCGCCAAAGTTCATATCTAACCCCATGGGACTATACTCTGTTCATAATTACATATTATTTAATATCATACGGTAATTATTTTCAATTTCAGTATGACAATATCAACTTAAATATCAATATTTGATTGACGGCAAAATTGATCTGTATTTTTGTTGGAACAAATTACTTCTTTGTTGACAATTTGTTCACCTTAACATTGAGTAGTCTGAAGGTGTCAAGTAATGAAATACAGTTCATTTATTTACATTATTGTTTCTATCAAAAATATATAAATTTCAAATATTACCTAAAAAACAAAGGCTTGGATTTATGTGTGTGTAACACTGAAGCACTAAAAACAGTGTTAAATAAATTGAACAAACTTGAGAATATGCCTCGATTTAGTCCTAGTGAGGTACACGTAAATTATACCAAAGAATTTTATTGGAAACTTACAAGAATACAGGAATGTGCTTGGTGATAATATGAAGGATGCATCTTACTAAATCGTTCTTGACCTGCTGTATCCCAAAAATCTAAAAAAAATATGAAAATAAGAATATTACTATAAACAAAAGAACCTAGTACATCTTTCAAGACAAGTAGGGGTTACCCCAGTGTACTACAGTACTACAGCCACTGATCATAACTGTGCTTTCTGTGAGAACAGTCTTTGACTGAAGAGGATACCAAGTATGAATAAATAACAAATTCAAAAAAGTTACATTTAAAACATCATTTAAATAGAAGAAACACTTTATGAATAAATTCAACATGATAAGTAGCCAAATTACTTTCAGCCTTTTCATTGTCACTTCTCTCAGGTCTTCAATGATATAATAGGTATTATCAAGGATTTATAGCATAGATGTTATGCACTGTAAAATGTATTGTGATGTTGAAATGATCTTTGAAATTCTTCTATTTTCTTCATATATTTTATTAAATAATATGACACATTTTTTTTATTAAATAACCGAACTGTCTGATCAATGATGTATTTTTAAATATTTTTATCATTACTTTTTATAATATAATTTATATATATAATTTTTTATGTTTAAATTTGAACTTTTTGATGTCAGTTTCATATTATTATATTGTATTTGTAATATTGTAATTTTATTGTAAAATCGATGGTCTTTTTATACATAAATGTTAACTTTTTGATGTGATTTTTATATGTAATATTGTAATTTTCTTGTTCAAAAATAAAGATACCATGATATACATTGTATTACTCACCTACAGTAACTTCTTTTCCATTAATTTTAGTATTGTAAGTAAAAAGTGTAAGAGCAAAGGTTGATAGCTGTTGAGGTTGACTGTAAACACATTAAGGATTTCAATATACATGATGAGATTATTAAATATCATTCCATTGTATACAAAGTACACTGTTGTAGATTATTATCTAAAATATCTAAAAATGAGAAAGATTATCTACTGTACCATTATTACTATGATGATGATAATAATGATGATCTGGAGCTTGAAAATTGTAATATTGCAATTTTATTATTTTATTGCAATTTTTATATCTTTATAGTTAGTGTTTTTTGGTTGAATTTTTATGATATGTATTTGTGTACTGTTTCGTATTGTATTGTCGAGGGCCCCAATGATCAGCTTTGTTTGATGGGCTACTCCATGAAACATGATTCAATAAAAACAATATATCAGATTCATCATTATTAAGCTTGGAATATCAGTTTAATTAAGTTATTTTTTAATATTGTTTTTTGATGTTATCTTGTCTTATATGTATTTTCTTTTTTTCTATTTTTACTGCGTCCAACTTAATGATATATTGTACTAGGCCCAACCACTCACCTTTTCAGTTAATACGGATTGGACCCCATTGGAAATAAGTTTACTTTTTATTTGTCGACTTAATGGGTTATCCTGGTATTCTTTTTGTACATTGTATATTTTAACTTTTGTGTATGAATATCGAATAAAATCAATCAATCAATCAAGCTCTGTCTACACTATCAAACTAATTTGACAAAAAAAAAGTGTGATGTGTCCAAATATGGGCACATCAGGTTTTTTTGTCACATAAAGTTTGATAGTTGTAGACAAGGCTTATTTACAGTACAGTAGTTTCATAATTTTATAAATTAGTTAACATTTAATAAAAGGATACTATCCATCCATTAGAAAACGCTCCACTAACCTGAAAAAAAATTATATGTTTAAAAAAATAGTTGACCTTATTTTAGGTTAATTCGAATACAAATGGTAGATTCTCTCAATTCACTAGAAAAAAATCTAGAAAATTGGTCTTTTTTTTGCTTTATAATATTAATATAAATAGGAGAATACGGTTGGTTGAGTCTGGACAGCAAATTTATATTTTAGGCTTTATCAATTCAACAAAAGCAAACTAATCCGTATCTATGGACGCCGCCACGGTTTGACAGAGATCGTGTCATCTGACAGAAATATTGTAGGCCTACACAACACAGTCGTCGTACGTACGGGGCTCTGTCGTCCCCGATCAACTCAGACAGTCAGGCTTAGATTTTGTAGACAACCTGAGCTACTATTTACCTATTTATTAGCAAAACAGAAGTTTGTGTTCAACACTTACTTGGATTTTCCAACAGCAGAATCGCCAAGACAAATGATCTTAACGGAATTCTCCCTAGATTTTGCATCTTTTTCCGGAATAGCGGAACTCAGGCCTGTGTTGTTTTCCGCCATGATTTTACCGCAAAACTATGCGAGTGCGTTTTTCCGTAGTAATTGGTGGCGCACTTTGGAAGTATGGCACGTAGTTCACGCAAAAATATGATACCAGTGAATGCATTGATATTCTTTCAAATATCGGGTCCATAGTAAGTAAAATTACGTATAAATAAAAAAAACATTTTTGACTAATATTTTCACTTGAATTAAGTCTACACATCAGACCATATAGATTTTCTTTATAATGTATAAAAAAAAATTCTATTCATATATTCATATACATGCCAATTAGGTACATATTAGGCTAATGGTCTGATAATTTTGTCACGATGTGAGACATTTGATTTTCGTATCTATGTACTTAAAGCATGAATAACCCATATATATATATTTTAATTTACAGAGAACCGTTACGCTGGATAGGTATCTCATTATCATTAATTCATCTAGTGATATAAAAATACAAAACATAGATATATATTGACTACGCCCTCTCGGTCTTGAGATAAGTACAGAGAAAAATGAATGACAAAATGGCATCATATATCATATTATAACGTTGTGTCTGAGTCCGTTATCATAACATTTCAACAAGCACGTTAGTTATTTTCCCGCAACGTTTTCTCATGGTTTTGGTCTGCTCCCGCTGGATTTGCCGCTCTTAAAGAGTTTTCGAAATAAATCGATTAATTCAGCGTGTTGTCAAATAACAGCTGAAAATAACAAAAAAGCACATCGCATAATAATGGATTGATTCGCATGGTATATTCCACATGGAAGTATGCAAATTAGAATGTGGCACGTGGTTTAGCTCTCGACTGTTGGACGTTCATTCAACATAACAGCGACATGGAAGTTGCAGGATCTGATTGATCAGTGTGTAAGCAAGTATTTATATTTAATAATCTGTATACTAAAATAGGAAACATAATTATACGACTTGGTCCTCCATGTTAAATATAGGCCTATTACATTTGAGCACCACGGGCACAGAACAAATTCTAAACCGCCCAGCAATATACTAGACTGAAAATGTATGAATTAATTTGAAACGATAAGATGAGGAAATCTGTTGATGAGATGAGGAATCTCGCCCCAACCGAGATTCGAACCCAGAACTCTTTTGATATTTAAGACGTTATGTTTCTGCAGGGCATCCCAGCTTTTGTAGGCTGTGATTTTCCCGCCGTTTGCTACATAAAAAACCCAATTGATTATTGAGAAGAGAATGAATTGTTTTAAATGCATTGTGGCTCATACTTTTCTATAAACCGCCATGAAATCCAAGTTAAAAATAAATTTATTTTATAAAAATATAGCCTTACGAATGTGTTTAATATGACCGTACACACCTGTGTTTTTGCTGACCAGAGCGTGAATAAAACAAAAATGAAACGATTATATAAGAACTATTTTAACTATTTCCTTGTGTGTTGTACACGCCCTATGTAATAGTAGGGTGTATATTTGTGATATTACGGTACCTGGATTGGTGGCTGCTACATGCTGTCACTGGGGTTTTTTGGGGTGAAGGTTTTCAATGTGTTTCATCTGTGACAGCCACTATGTTCTATCTAGCTTTTGTTCAACATCAAACAATAATTCACATATAATTGCCCCGGTGGTGTAACTGGTGGGCGGACGTCATTCGAGGTAGTGTATTGTAATAGAAACCGCTCGTCATCCGTGTTAGAGCATTTTTTAGAATCACGGAAGGTCACTTCGATAAAGAATGTTTACAGCTTTGCATTAGAGCTGGATCAAACTGATATTAGTGTTTGTACAAACTCTGTATATAGTTTAGTGTATTCATATATAAAAGGTAACTGTAGGACTGAACAGTGCTGTACTGTATATTTGTTGTGATCTGTTGCGAAACTCGATTGGGATTTACTACCGGTGTCACAAGTCGTTCATGCTTGAAACTTTGTATTTTTATTTTAGACTCTAACTGATGGAAAGTCCTGCAGGTAAACATAAAAAAATACGATTGTACGATTTAGCAATGGAGTCATCGCATCCACCAGAAGACCCTGTAAAGTACCGTGAACGAATGGCATATCAAAAACTGGAAAGCGAGGATCCTATAAATGTATCTACAGGACCAGCATTGGCAATGTATAGTAAGTACTGTACTAATAAAACATTCAATGTATAGTAAGTACTGTATTGAAATATCGGACTTGACTGGGTGACTTCCGGGTTTCAATTTTATTGTTTAGATGGGTTTAGCTCGGTTTCTTTTTCCAAATACTTTATTATTTTAAACAAAAAGGAATAATTTAAATGTAGCGAAGGTAGGTTTGGTTTTATCTGTAGGAGACTATACAATTATTTATATATTTGTTAAATACTCGCCAACAATTATGAGTAAACTTTGAATACTTACTGTGCAAAATGACTACGACCTTCACCAAGGGAAGGAAATAAACAATAACTAGGATTTATTTAATATGTTGCAATAGTATTCTAAAAGTACTTATTTTCGAACCAGCAAATTAGCGTTGTTTCTATTTACGGTATTTACTTTACGGGGTAGGCCTATCTGAAACAACGTGTTAGATCATGGGGAGAGAAAGTAAATTCAAGTATACTGAACTTAAAGTTTTTTGTTATGTCGCCCTCTTTGTTAATCCGATATAACTTCATCACTGCATAAAACCATGGATAGCTCCATGTGATATAAATAATATATTAAATACATGGTTTAAATTTATAAAAAGCATCTGGCAAATTATAGTGTGTGAACGAACTCAAAATGAACCCTGTCGTTCCTTGTGTATACAGTGTAATAAAGTACAGTAAAAACACATTTTGAAATCCGACAATTGACTGATTCAATTTAGGAGACTCCTTGAGTAATTTCCGGATTCTGTCGAGGACATTCACAACCAACTGACTTCAGAGACGTACCTAGGGAATTTCACTTTATGTTGCAATGTAGTGAAACTAACAATATTTAAATAACGCGTGCTCCTAGTGTAATTTTCATTTCAAAAAGTATATTAACAATAATAATATATTAGAAACGTGGGCGTGGCTGCTTTTTGGGTCTTTTCTCATGCGTGGTTGTGTGTTTACTATATTCAGTGACCCGTAACATTTGACCTTGTATACAACGCCCAGTTTGGTTTTGAGAGTGTTTACTTTACAGTGCGCGCTGTGCGATCGTCGGCCTTCGTTTACTCACTGGTGGCTAGCATAGGATACTGTTTGTGTGTCTAGAAATAAGATTAAAGGTAGACAAACATGGCAGAACCTCCTCCGATCGGTTTTGAAGGCTTGGAGATGACAAAAAATGGGCAAAAGGGTAGGTGTTGCTTGTTTATGGGTTTGTAGTTCCCCATTCCCAGACTGACCACCATCACAGAATCACTCGGATTCGGAGAGGAGGAGAGTAGAAAACGGGAGTGAACCAGACTGACCCACCATCAATGGATGATTTGGACCTCGCCTCGGCTTTAGTTGACTTGTAGGTCTTGTTTAAGAACTGAGATAATATTGATTGTTCAGTTGGTTGTGCAGAAGACACCAGAACTGTCCGATTCAGTCATTTTAAAATAATTATAATAATTTAATTTGATTACTATTTTTCACACCATGCATGATGATGGTACAGTCATTTTTACTCTTTAGACCTAATTGAGAGTGCAACACTTAGATGACATTACCACCAGCCACTATTCATATTGAAATATACTTATGATCATTAATACTGTACATTATTTTCCCAGACTTACTGCATAACAATGATGTTCTTAATAGGCATTCCATGTTTTATTTTGTTTGTAGTATTTTTTGTCATAAATGTCGAATTCCATATCCTACAGCAGACTTTAATGTTGAATACGAATTAATATACAAATTAAATTGTGTAATAGAAAGTAAATTGTTTATTCTTTGTAATTTTACTGTGGGTTGTAAAGTTTTGTAAGTGGGCGGAAGAACGCTTTATGAATTTGAATGATTTGGAATTTATGTAGTTATTTGAGTGTGGGGTTTGGAATTCTTTAGAATAAATTGAAAAGTAGAGTATAGTGAGTCACAATTGGATGTAATCCAACAGGTTATGTCAAGGTCAACAAATGTCAGAGAACACAATTACCACCCTTTGAAATACTGTTTTATCAATTTAGCATATTCATATACATCTTATTAAAATGTTTTTACAGTACTTAAGTTAAAAATGGGACCCTGGGTTGGTCTTAATTTTCAAAGCAAAGTTTACAGTAGATATTATATTATTGGAAGAAAATAATTAATTACTTGCTTACTACTGTACATAAAAAATGTCTTTATTAATTTTCTACAGGTATGTTAATACTATTTGTAAATAATTCTATGAATAGCAGAGACTCGCATGCTTAATTAGATTTTGTAAAATTTGCCCAGTAATTGAAATAATTAAACCTTAAATAAAGGATGCTTTAATAAGATGTTAACGACCTTCTATATCCCAGCAAGTAATTTCCTATTCTTATTGGAAACTACTGTAGCTCAATTGTTCTTTTTATTTCTATGGATATTGTGTTATGTAATCAAGCACTATTTAATTACCTTCTTTTTAATAGTTGTTCTTCTTTCAATGTGTGTAGTCTTTTTTTGTTTTGTGTACTGGTAAAATATTGTTGCAAAATTGAATCATAACTTCCTCTCATTACTTTACTTGTACTTTATGTTTAAAAAATATGTCATGATACTCGTGCCTTGTTTTGGACTGAATTCAAAATCATATTTCAAAATTGTATTTGTTTCATTTTAAGTGCAGGAGTATAGTGCAGGATTGGCTGTTTTAGTGGAACTGTAGATGTACTGTAAAACAGTATACCTTGTATTTAGTAGAGGTCAAAGCCATAAAAGCATCTAGCATTGGTTATATACCATTGACCTGGTAATCTTCCATGGATACAGCCTTGGGGCCAAGGAGTTTTTGGGAGTTACAATTTACATTGTTTGTTATCCAATTACAGGGTTTAGGGTTAAATGAAACATGATAGTCCAAGAAATTAATTATTATTATATAAATTTTTTTATCTTAGGTTCTGATGTCTAAAAATAAATTTAATCATGAGAACATACAGTATACTGTATTATCATTGCTTAGAATATATATACCTATATTTATTTCTCAATTGTACCACAATTCTATATCACCAAAAGCTGATTTATCTTAAAGTTGTGTACACATTAGGCTAGACATGATCAAATAAATCATCCTGCGCCATTTTTATTTGATCCATCATTTCATTTACTGTATTTTTAAATTCTAATGATGAAAACTAATTCAGAACAATTCCTTTCCAGAATCCTTTGATTAATACAGTACAGTACCTCAGAGCATGTCAAATCAAACAATGATTATATTTATCTATGCTGATGCTGACCATATCATTTATCGTTGACTTGACATTGGGTTTTTGTCATAATTATGCAATTAAGAAAGCTCTTAGGATGATGAGCAAATTCAAATTTAGAAATTTTCCATAACTTTACAGTTTATTAAGACCTATCTATGGTTTTAAATTAGCAGACATAATTATTTTCAAAAGAACTTTGCTAAAACAATTAATATAATAAATTAATTATTTCAAGGAATAATAATAGTATCTTTCATATCATGGCAAGATACAACCCTGAGTAGTAATTGAAATTTATAAGATACAGTGTGTACTTTATATTTTATACATAGAAACTTAATAAAGAGATGTGGTACATAAAAGAGGTTTGCAAGTCATGTATGTTGATACCGAGCTACTAATATTAAAATTAATTGAATATAGGATAAAGGTGTTATTCATATAGGTTGACTGACTGACATTGATATTATAAAACTTTACTATGAATTTCTACTGGTACTATCTGTCATTTTGTTCTTTTGTTAATTTCCTGACAGTACTGACGTATATGTAATTTTGTAATTCTAGTTTTGTTTGTTTTCCTCCAACAATAAGTAAATCAGAATTAAATTCTAATTTTGTTTGTTTTCCTCCAACAATAAGTAAATCACCAGTTTGGTACAGCATTTATCAATCATACATTTTAAATTATACCATAACTAATAATATTTAATCAAAGTAGTTAATTGATCAATCAATCAATTTTACTGATTGTTTACATTAGTTTTTATGAAAATTGTCAGTCTTCCTGATCAATTTGTTAATTTACTTCGTCTAAGTCTGCCAGGCCAGTGATTAACACTCAGGGGTTGAAATGGATCCTCCACGAATTGCAAAAACTGAGCCTTGACCAATATTATGGCTGATTGTTTTTTGGTTCTATTAACCACTTAATGACTTGTCTCCTGTCAAAAAATTATCCCCCACCCTAAAAAAATGTACAGACCACAGTTTTTTAATTTGTCCTCGCAAGTAGTAGTAGCTTGTATTGAAAATAGTAACCAAAAAAAAGGTTAAATGTCATTCGTGAAGTTTATAGTATTGTTTTCCCACTAAAATTCAATCACTAAATATACATTTGCTACCATAATTAAGTAGATTGGCGATTCAATTCCTTTTAAACAATTACCCATTTACAGGATGGAGAGTTCATACATCAACACCAGTTTATTATTACATTGTGAATGGACAATTATAATTTATTGATCTTACTGTAATATGTCTCCCTTGATGTATCAAAATTATAATGAATGATGTACAATTATACTGTAGCTGGGACACTGAGAGTGACCCATGAACAAGGACTTAAGTGAACATAAATGTTTTCAAGACAGACTTAACGAAGAATGAATTGTTTATTTTCATTGCATGCACTTCTTTGACATTCTGTACATTATACTGTATGTACTTTGATTCATGCTGTTCTGATTCAAAGGGAAGTATTTATTATGTTAAATAAATATATGAATATATATGAACCTTATATGAATAATTTATGAAATTTGATTTACTGCTCTCATACTGTACTATAGTCATTATAATTTTATAAAGCTAGTTCAATATATTGCTACATAAAGTGTATAGAATAGAAATGACTAATCAATACAGCTATGTTATCATTTGTCGATGAGTATGTACGCAATTTCTAGATTCCATAATAATACCTTTTGTAATTTATACTTATTGATTGGGATACAGTAACTTGTTTATTTCCTCCATTTCTGGCAATTGAATCAACTTTGCTTTGAATCAAATTTGTTTTTGCTGTCGGACAATAACATTTGGATTACAATATGTTTCAAAACCACTTGAAGGTTTTCATTCTATACATTTAAATAGAGTCCATCAGTGGTACTGTATGGTGTATGGGTGGTATTATGATCTTTTATTAAAGGATTTTATAGAGATTTACAAACAATAATTGTCAGACAATAATTTTAAGAACATTCTTCATTTGTGCTTAGAAGGGATAAGCACGCAGGCTAGTTCGCTGATTTCATGGATAAAATTCAGTTAGTTGTTACTGGTAAGATATGAATTTGATACAGGTCAATTAGTTGGTAAGAAAAATGAATATGAATTATAAAGTTGATTCATATTCATTTTTCTTTATACCTTTAGTCCTATACTACAGTACAGGCTATGCCATGGTACAGTAAGATATGAATTGGATTTGATTTAATAGTCATGTCTATTTCGTGCCTAGCTACCTGGATAAACTGGCCTTGCCCTATTCTCTCAGAGAAGAGAGCTACAACTCGAATATATAAAAATGATGAGGGTGGTGTGTTGGGATGTTCCCACTTGAGGGCAGGGTTCATGGAATGTACCATTATCTGACAGGGGTGTTTCAAAAATTGTTTATATTCGAGTTGTAGCTCTCTTCTCGGAGAGAATAGGCCAATGTCGGTTTATCCAGGTAAGTTAGCACTTATAGACTACCACTCACCACTTTTGGTTTGTGTATTTTCCTATTTACTTTAGTGCTACTGTACTCCACAGTAGTTTAATCATGCCATTACAGTACAGTACAATATCAGCATTTACTTTTTTAAACAATGTGTAATAGTAGACATAATTAGGAAATGTTTTTAGTAGTATGTCATCATCATTGATGCAGTTGTTTCCTTGAGTGGGCGTTTTAAGTGTCTGGTGTGATGGTTGACACCTAGGTGAAATGCTTTGACAAAATGTGTAGTTAGTCACACTATGATATATGTACATGGATGTTTGCTTATTTTAACTGCACAAGGATGTTTGCGTACTCTAACTGCACATGGATGTGTGCTTATTTTAACTGCATTTTATCTCAATAGCAATGCTCACAATTTGAGACTGATACCTTACTCGTATATGACATCCTATGATTGATGCTGTGCTGTAGGTGTGGCTCATTTTAGTGTTGGTTTCATGTGTTCCCTTTCTTACGCTTTATTTATTAATCTCTTTAGCAAAATCAATAAGGAAAGCAAATCGTATATGCATGATGGATTATGCTTGTATGAACAATATTTGTGATGCTATACAGTAGAGTAGAGATTGGTGAAAAGCCAAATTGACAAGTTAAATCATCAAACAATGTTTTAGTTTCAGAATGAGATATTAGTAGGTTACAAGTAGGTGTGTGCATATTATTATTATTCAGTTTTTGTAGAATATTTCACATACCAACATTAATTTGGAAATTTCCATTTTATTTTGTGGTGAGTGTTTGTTATACAACAAAATGGCATGTACAACTATTTAACTTTAAATTCTTTAGTTTAATACTGTTATAATATAATGTAATACTGAGGCTTTTGTTTTCTTTTGTTAAGTGTCTGCAGTCAGCTGTATCGAGAAAGGACAACAACTACTATCTTCAATGCTACCTTTATATTTGTCAAATCATCTGTTAAACTACACCCTACTTTGATATTCTTATGTGACCATATAGTACAGTATGTTAAATTTATTATCACTTTCATGTGATGTATTCTTCAAGCTGGTTGTTACAGTACAACTCATTCCTGTATCAGTACATCCTTCTTCAATAGTTTATTCTTAGAATTCCTTTTAACATAATTAATCTTCCTGCTCTGTTTGCACTTCAGATTTGCGTTCTATTCTTTTAGTTTTTGTAGCAAATTAATTTCTTTCCTCTGAGACTACCCAAGAAACCTTGAAAACTCATCTACATATATTCCGAAAAAGGTTCCTATATGGATTTAAAAAAGGGCTGGCTTGAAATTCAAACATTTCTATAGCACCAATTCCAAAAAGATGATCAAAGGCAATATGATAGGATAACAATTGAAAATGCAGAAAACAAAGTCTATGTTATTATACAGATATAATACGACCTTGCATTATCTTTACAATATTAATATTCTTCAATAATCACCCCCCATTTATAAATGGAAGAAGCCTGTTTGCATATGCCTTATTATCTTTAGATCTTAATATTTGTATAATCATGGATCTTAATATTTGTAAAATGAACAACTATATTAATCAATGTGTTGTAATTACACAAACATTATCAAACTAGTTCCTTAATTTCTATTTAATAACATTAAATTGTGTTTTTACTCTAGGAAGTTTCATGTAGAAATACTTTCTGCAAAATACAAAGTTTATCCGGCCTTTTTTTAAAGTCTTGTTTACTCAAATCATTATTCAAACATAAACTTTGCCACTATCTTATTAAAGGGAGTGACCCTCGTTGGAAAGTTTAATATTTTACAGTTGTTGTGTTAGATGCGATTGTTGCCGTTGAATTTGTTGGTTCTGATTCTACCAATTTATAGTTTTTAGTCTTAAAAAGAAAATTTAAGAAAGTTTTTGGATAATATTTGTGTAAAGGATTTTGAAGAGTACTTTGTACCATACAGTATTAGTGGCGTGAGGAACAGTTTTATGAACTACTACTACAGTAACAACCATGAGTGTGTATCGCATGAACAGTAATAAATCTAACAAAGTAGTAGATGAATGTCAGTTGTTATCGTATTCTACCCCGGAAAAAGAACAGTATCGTTCAACTTCATCTGTGCAACATGTAGCAGAAGGTATTGTAGGACTACTGTAGTAGTGTGAATGTTGATGGTAGAGTCTTGTGAACTAGAGACCACTTCATAATAGTAATACTGTTTGATGACATATGTCAGATTTGAAGTATTATGGTTTGTTTTACAGTTTTTATAACAATTTGATATTGACTGTACTGATACACCAGTTTGTTTAAAGCAGTAATTTAGCAGGTTTTTTTTTGTGGATTCTTTATTTTTTATCGTAGTATTATAAATATTTCAATTTTCTAAATGAATTGTTCTTGCAGGTGATGTCCAGCCAAATGATGTAGAGGTACACACTGATAAAGTGAGTATTTTACAGATAGACAAAAACTAACAATATTAACTAGCTGTATTGCCGATTAAATTGCAAAATGAAATGGAATATATGTTGGATTGGAAAATGGGAATCAAGACTTTAAAAAAAAAAAGTAGTTATGTGCTACGTAGTTGATAAAATAAATAGAACTTTGCCAGTATAGAATATACATCGTTATGAGATTAGGCTTAATGTATCTGTAGCATATGGCAACTACAGGTAATAGCTGTGGTACAGATCACTTATGAATCACGCAGGCAATACTATGTTAATTACAGATAAGTGGCATGCAGTGCCTAATAGTACACAAACATGATCATAATGTTATATGCCTTATTAGTAATAGCAGACTTACAAAGGTAAAAAATAAGCACTGTTTTTAAAAACTATAAAACATGCTTTTCTGATCAATACTTCTGAAATCTTATTCTTGATAATAATAATAAAATCTTTATTTTAAAACGGAGGCTCGTTTACAGCAAAATGTGTTCTTCCACAAGGCAGTATGATTTTAACAATAACAATTAACATACTGTAGATCTGTTGTCCTATACGTTTTTATTAAACCAATATTTTAGTTTACAAAAATAATATGCTGCTTTATAGAATTGTTTATCAGAGCTTTTGGGAATTTTTCTATAAATAGAAACTAGATTTTATAAATAGAATACAGGTGAATGAACCAATGATATGCAAATTATTCAGTTTGGTGAAGGTTTCTGTCAATTTATTTATTTTTTTTTACATCTTAAAAATCAAATTATATGATCTTTTTAACTGCACACACTTGCACTTTCCTTAAAAGTGTTTAGTTTTGTTTACAAGGGACCTGATCCTGTTTAAAAACACCATTTTGTTTACTGTGATCATTGTCATCCAAAATTGTGTAGACAAGCATGATTTTCATAATTAATGAGGGCACCAGACCATACAGTAGCTGACCACATGTACACTACCACACCCTACAGTAGCTGATGGTACACACAGCCATGCCTTACTGTAGCTGATGGTATACACAGCCACACCCTACAGTAGCTGATGGTACACACAGTCACACCTTACAGTAACTGATGGTACACACAGCCATGCCTTACTGTAGCTGATGGTATACAGTACACAGCCACACCCTACAGTAGCTGATGGTACACACAGCCACACCTTACAGTAACTGATGGTAGAGTGTGGATAGTGTGGACAGAGCTTTACACTTTGTGTGGTCAATCTGTCCGCAATAGCAATGCTACAGTATAATCCTGGTGGTGTTAAATACTGTAGGTGTCAACTGCAAAAAAAAGGAAAAAAAATGAGGAAAAAACCTCAAATAAATTAAAAAATGTTAAGCACTGTTTGATTTGCATATCGTTCATGTTACCCTTACCAATAATGTTATAGCATGTTGTCCTTACTGTATGTGCTCTCTCATTTCTATTCATTCATATGTTAAATTGCTTGCTACACCGTCAAGGATCAGGGCCCTTTGTTAAATGAGGTGAGTTTTGTGGTGTTTGATATTACATCGTGTCTATTGTTTGTGTTCGCATAATAATTTTTGCCAAATAAAAAAGAAATTGTTAGTTTCACATTTCATCAAATTTTGGAGCTTTTTTTTCTACTATTTAAAATTCAATAGTATTTAAAAGAATCAAATTCAATTTCCAGAGATTAACTGTCGTAAAGATAATTTTAAATCCTGGAGATGTGAAACTACACGTTTTTATTTGGCTTTGCATATGTGTGCTATAGTTTTGCAGATACTGTATCTGTTAGTTTCCAGGCTATGTACTGTACTTCGTAGAGTGTTTTTGCAAACATTGTTTTTGTAGTTTTCAATTGTCATTAGTTGTTTGTTCATATTTGCTGTGCCTTAATAAAACAAATTTGTTTCACAGCACCTACACTACCCATAAATATTGGCATCCCATAATTTATTTGTTGTTCATGTAGTGCTACTTTAGTCTCATTCATTTTAAGTTCATCTTCAAAGCTTGTCAAACTTTTGCGATGACATTTACTAATTAAATAATGAAAGCCTAGATAATCAAAATGCAATGGACTTTGATCTGAAGGAACAATATGAGCTGTTACCAATCATTTTAATATATATTATCATCAGAAGCTTATCAATTTCATTCATTACTAATTAAAAATGCATTTATAGAAATAAGGTTTTAACATTCAAGCCAGTGTAATTTAAATTTGAAATGATAATAAAATTAAACTTTATACAAGTACATTGTGTCAATTAAAAATTATATTTATAAGTACAGCTAAATAAACCACATAATATTATTGATAATTGTATTTAAAAAATATTCAGAAAGAGGAAGAAACAAAATTAATAGATGACCCACCTAGTGAAAAACATGTGACCATATCCCCCGCAGCAGAGGCGGGGGAATCGACTGAAATTGAAACGGTCGTGATGAGAAGAAAATCCAAGGTGAATTGCATGCCGAGAATATGCTACCTGGCACTGAATATCCAAGCATATGTTTAGTTAAATTATTAATTTTCAGTTTATTTTATTTTAAACATTGACATTAAATTTCTTTATTACCTATTTTTTTTAAAGTAATTTTATTCACAGGATATGTTATTACTAAAGCCTTTATAATTTATAAAATTATTATAATTATGCTATTGCTAGAATTAATTCTTGAGCGAGTTTTACTAACTGGTATTTTTAACCAAACTAGGCTAATGCATGCGTAGTAATAATCATATCATACTTAACTTGTGCAACTATGCATGTCAAAACTATTTATATATTAAATTGCCGTAGATTTGCGTATAAATTAGAATATTTTTGATGTTGACACCATGAATGAAAAAACAAAAAAGTCTACCAGTCAGGCTTTCCTGATTAGGCAGTCCCAATCAATTTCAATTCAATTTTATTTCCACAATATAATAACATACATACAGGATAATAAATGCAATGAAGTAATCATGTGGGGTGGGGGAGAGTCATATAAGTCAGAAAGTTTGACCCACCCCAATCACATGAGCCATGTTGCCCATCATACTGTAGGCCCAATATATTATAAAAATGACTGTGTTCTAATTGTATACTATTACTATTGCGCAATATTTTGGAAGAGACCAATATATCATGTATGATAATGATATTCCTTTAATAACCTTGCACTATTAGTGATTGTATAGTCATTATCACATTGTTGTAATTCATACTGCAATTTACTGTATTACTAAACTCTTCTGAACTGCATCTCATGAATATGATGTCTTGGCCATCATTTGTATGTCATTTTGCATGTTATCACATTAAATAATTGGATGTACCATACACTGTATATTATTATTAATTGACAATGATGAATATTAGGAAAATATAAATGTAGTGGAATTACCAGTTTTCGGTAGCACCATCTACAGACAGTACTCATTGGGGTAAAGAATATATTTTTTGTTTGGGATCTATTTGTATATCTCCAAGACATTGTAAACTATCAACTTCTATACTAATGCATAATGCATGTTTATACTAACAATAATATCTAACAATTGTATTTGCTTGATCATTGTGTTTGTTTTCCTAATGTCTTTTTTTATTCAGGTAACTACTGAGTTGTAGCCATAGTTTCTTTACTAATTTCCACCTAGGACCCACTCTGTATCTTGTAACAAATCTTAATGGTCATATTCACCAATGGAAATTTAGATAGACCCCTTAATTAGTACCCAAGTATTTCACTTAATATTTAAGAATTTTACTTAGTGGTATTTGTTAAATTTTAAGGTGTGGCGAATACAGTCACTGATTTATAGTATTAAATAGGTATTATAAGCTTGTGTTTTTTTTACTGTAAGTATTAATAGGCCCTGAATAAGATGGTATAAACAAATTAATGGCAATCTTACATCATTGCAAAAAACAAAAAAAACAAAATCACAAATCTGCTTTTAATGTGCTTTCTGTTGCCTAATAAATGTTTAATAGTCTGTTTTTGTAAATCCAAGGCCACCTGCAAATCTACCAGTACACTGCTGCTAATCATGAATATTAATACAAGAAAAATTATTTTAGGAAATAAATTAATAGCCTACAATGAATACTATAGCATTTTAAAAACAGTTTATTTAGAAATTATTACAGTTCATATAGTTAATATTTGTATAATTTTTCAAAGTGATCCTAAAACTATATTAGTATTGGCATTATAATTGGTGTCCAGTAGAGGTAGGTAGTTATTCGCCAATTAAAAGCCCAGGAAAAAACAAAAAAACAAAATTATTATACAAGATACAAGAAACTTTATTTGTCTTTGTAAAAAACTTAGAAATGTCAGTTGTCAGCAAATCCGATTAAAAGATACATAAACAGACTAAAAATGACAAAAACTGTAAAAGTATAAAACAGTTTTGGTAATGTAAACAATAACAAATACTTATTCTTTATGCTGATTTTTTAATTTCTAGCCTCGAGAGGAAGGAAAGGACAAATACTTTAGAGATGGCATTAGAAAGATTGACTATGTGCTTGCATACAGGCTGAAGGGTGACGAAGAGTACGATGCCAAGCGAGGGCGTAAACGTACACAATTCCAGCTGAACCTGGAGGAAGAAGGCTTAGAGTTGGAGACGGAGGATCCTGCTGTAAGTATAACTCATTCTGATTGGTCATTTAGTAAGCCAATCAATTTAAAATCATGTATGATCATTGTCATGGCAATAAGCAAGGACTTATGGGATACATTCATATCATTTATATACTCATATTATATTGTCATATGTGTGGATTCATACCCATATTTATATTTCTCATCAAAAATCTAAAAGATTCAAGGATATAAAAAATGAAATGATTTAGTCAACAAGTTATTCCTTTGAAGCAATAAAAGCAACATTCTTTAATTTTAATTGAAACTACAATACATATCAGATATATTATCCGACATATTTTGGAAAATGTTGTCCCAAATTAATATCAAACAGCTCATTTCATTGGAACTACAAACAACCCACAGGGACCCTAAAAAGTCTTACTTTGCAATTTATCATAAAAGCATTCATGAATAAAATAAATTGATTAAACAACCTCCAGGTAGTAATTAATATATTATGCATAATGCTAGATATTTTTATACCAAATTTGTTTTCATAGGAACGTGAAGATGAAACGGTATGCTACTTACTGTGTTCTGGTGTTTTTTTTCTGGTTTTTTAGGCTAATTTAGTTTTTTTAGATTGTGGTGACGGTTTGATTCTCATTCATTTGCACAATTTTGATCTTAATGAAAATTTGATGTGATGCGATTAATATTGCAAAAGAAAACTAAACAAATATTAATTAAAGTATTAAGTATAGTATTGTTGAATTTTGGAAAATGTAATATATTAACTAATATTTCCCTGAAAATGTTCAAAAATTAAATTAAAAATATAAATGATTCAAACAGTATTTTCTGGACTATTTAAATAAATTCCCACTCTAGCACATGCTTTCATTGTTAAGTCATGTCTGTTTTAAGCTGGTAATGTTTTTAATGTTAAAATGTAACTTGTTTTTGTGGTTTTTATTATAAATGATGGGATGGTTTATAATGTACCATATTGTGCATGCAAATTAACTTGACCACTTATCTTCTATCAGGAAATCAACTACTGTATTCCTTTCCACCATTTGTTTTTTATTTTCTGTAGATGGAAAAACTAGTTAAAATTAATTTTAATGTCTTTAGGATATGGGATAAAAAATAATAGTTTTCAATAGTGTTAGACTAGTTTGATAGACATCATTTTTAAATGTTTAGGGCTATTGTTCTGGTCTAGTACTTTAGTAGGATTTTTAGGCTAAAATTGCATGCAATATTCTCTCCTTAAAAAAAATGTAATCTATAGTTGATAGTATGGGTAGAATTCAGTTTTATTCATAAGATTGACTATAATTACCATATTTAAATTTGAAACATAACATGACATAATTCATTTAGTTTAATTACTGATATGGTTACCATGGTGAATTATGAATGTATCTACGGTATACATTATTTATGGTTTTATTTAGCATGGTTTTGGTTTCATCATATTGGTATACGGATAATATATTTGACTCGAACTAATAATTATATTATGGTATAGATTATAAAATAATGTGGTTTGTTCATTATGTGTAATGGCTATTTGAGTGGATTCTGTAAATTTCATTCATTTTTTTTTAACAAAGAGACATATTTAATATGTCACACTGACAATAATCTTTATTCTACATTGTTTTTAAGTCAAATTTACAAATATAGCGTATTAGTTAAAATGTGTTTGTTTAAAAACATTTGTTAATTATTTGTTTTTGTTGTTGTACCTCATTCTGCTATTGTGAATGTTAGTGCTTATACAATTAGCTTTATGTTGCATGCGTTAGTGAGATAGTAATTGCCTCCAACAATCCCTAGTATTTGTAATCTCATTTCTTGTGCCATATTAAGCTATAATGGCAAAAAATTAGGTAATTACTGTAGTTTGCATGGCTGTTGTAATCGCAATTAAGTTATGGTTCGATCACCAACATGTAATTTTGACAAAAAAAATATGCAAAATGCGCCTTATTTATTTACCACAAATTGGCTGCATTTTTAATCAAAATCCCCATTTATTTTTATGTAATGTAACGGGAATGATTCAATAAAATATATATAATTTTACCTGCATTTAATAATGAAATTATTTCAATTGAAAATATAAAATAGCACTTTAGTTTTTCTTGAATATTGTTTGCGCATGTAAATAATAATTGTATTATAATAACATCTTATTTTTCATTTCATTTTGGATCATATATTGCATGCTTGTTGTTTTCTGCCACATCTTATTTTAGAACCCAGATGAGGTAAGTATACAAGTAAACCAATCACATTTACATATTCACGCCACACACAATATGTCACTTGGGGATGAGTAACACTCTTCCCTGTATAATGATGATTCTTAGTATTTTGGTCAAAGCAAAATCTGCAGTCATTCTATAAAAAATATCCCAGAAAAAATGTAGGGGTTAATATATTAAAATTATACATTCATATATCCCAGTCTATTTGTTTTTTTTTATCCTATAAACCTCTCTTTTCTTTCTTTCTTTCTTTAACTTTTTTTCTCACTATTTAAAAAAAATGTTTTCTTTACTTATTTTTTTTTATTTTCTGTTTTTCTTTTATGCAAAGTTTCAGTTTTTCAGTCTTTTTTCTTTTCTTTGTTTCTACTTTTCTCACTATTTAAAAAAAATGTTTTCTTTACTTATGTTTTTTTTTAAATTTCTGTTTTTCACTTATGCTTAGTTTCTATTTTTCCGTCTTTTTTCTTTTCATTTATTTTGTTTTACTATAAATACATATAAATTAGGCTATTAATGATGCAAAATTATTCACAATGAATTAATATTAAAAACAAATATTAGTATGCAATTAATTTATTAATATTATTTATTATAAACAATCTGAATGTGTGTGTTAAAAATAAACGCATGATAGATGTGACTAACCACAACCCCACAATAGCATGGACAACCCCACAATATATTAACCTTCAGTATGGTATACATACAGAGTTTGTATTTTATTTATTTATTTAACATAATCTTTATACAGGATTACACCATCAGGTAAAAGAAAACCTGTTTTGCATCGTGGTCCTGTCTTAAATAAAAAAAATCAGGGAAAAAATGTTTAGTTTTGTGAAAAAAATTCAATATCTAGCTTTGAATGAAGCAATTGTTGGAGAATATTTAATTTCAGTTGGTAGGTTATTCCATGTATGGTGAGTTGTTGATTTATTTTCTTGACCATTGTTTTGTGCAGGATTCAGCTGACTCTAAAACATACTTCATAAAAGTTCATTGTCCGTGGAAGGTGTTGTGTAGGATGGCTGAGGAGATTAAGATCAAAAAACCCATCCAGGTAATGTTTCTCTACCATCAGTACTGGCTAGTTTACACTGACAAAGGTTTCCAAAGTTTGCTAATGTAATAATAATAGTTCATTTTTTATACAGCACATATAATCAAGCTGTCGATGCGCTGTACATAAATTAAAATAGACGAGAAGTGGCAATAATTTAAATTAATGAAAAAGCTTGTTTGAAAAGGAAAGACTTCAACTGGGTCTTGAAAGAGCACACTGTATGATTGAAATTGCAGAACTGCAGAAAATGAGTTTGCAGAAGTTTACGCTAGCAAACTAGCAAAACTTCAATCAAGCAAACAAACATTTAGTTTGCTTTTAAGACATACTAACATACATGTTAATAGTGATACAGTAAGAAAGAGTATGGGTTAATTTCATACAAACATGGAAGGTTTTATCACCTAAAAGGTGTTCTGACAATTGACTTCAATTATTTACAGGATAATGACTTGCCGTATCCAAGAGGCATATTTGATTGTATTCCACATCCATTTAACTATGATGGTGACCTGATCAAAGAAGAAGCAAACTACTTCACTGCAGCCTTCTCGTATCATCGTATCGATGAGTAAGAATCCATTTTATGGCAGACATTTGCATGCAACACTGTCCCTTTATAGACTTTCTTCTTCTGATTATGCAATAATTGTTACATAGAATGTCTACTAGCAAAAATGAAATGATAAAATGTATTATGGTATCATCATTTGAATCATCCAGGCTCCATAACAAAATGATGGAGATCCTGAGATGATCTGATACTAGTGTCTTTTGTGTACGGTGTGTGTGTTTGCCTTTTTTATTTAAACTTGTTTTTTCTTATGTGATGCAATTGATTTTGTAACTATGGAATTACTAGTATTACTAGTGTTTTTCTCAGTTGTACCATTTCAACTTTGTCTCCATAATGAAAAAAAAATTGTAATTCTTTCCGAATTTTTATATTATAGTTATACATTTATTTGGTAGGATTCAGTTTAGTTTTATGCATTTTTCACATTCAAACATTTGTCCCTTTGTTTTTAGATTCATTGTTGAAGACAGAGAGTCATTCTTTACGAATTCTGAAAGAAATAGAATGGTAAGTAATTACAATTATATATTATATGGAAATAAACTAATACTCATACTTGCATTAACTAATTATTGTACACTGAAAATTAATCCCAATTAATTTCTTTTAGGTGTATGAAATTCTGGAAAGAACTCGATATGATCCTGACAACAAGAACAAGTTTGGTAAGTTTTTATAAACATTTAATATGTTTGATTACATGTTTTATGTCTGTTTTTGAGAATGTCTGGGTTTCAAAATGGCTTGTTTGGGATAGTTGACCAGTATTGATTAGTATTGATATTATTATTATTTACCATAGGTATTCAACATCTTATTGGTAATGGCTCATATGCTGCGGCTTACCCCCTTCATGATGGTGACTACAAAAGTGAACATTCAATTTTATCAGGAGCACAGAATGACAGACATGTTAGTATATATATATACCTTTGGTTCAAATGAAGTTAACAATTATAGTATATTGGTTTGAAAAGCAAGTAAACAAAATCAATTTGAGAATGTCTCAAACACTTAAAATATAGCAATAATCTAAATTCCAACTGTATGGAATGGCTACCAGATGTCTATGTAGACGGTTACCTGAACCAGTACCAGTCTCTACATTTCAGTTAAACTCTAGACTTATGTAATTGTATCTTCAATCATTAAAATGTGTCCATTGACTCTCATTAATATAATACTATGTATGTACAATGAAGTAGATAAATATGTTGATGTTTTAACATTATGTAATAGTTATGTCATTAAAATTAAAACAAAAATAAATTTTTCTATTGTTTTAGTTGCTTCATGAGACTTGGGGACGATTCGGAATGTGGTACAAATTCCAACCACTCGATCAAATCAGGTATGTGTAAAATGATTTAAAAAAAACATATATGATGTTATAAAGATTATTGATATGAATTTTTTCAAATATTCTACTAAATATTTTTTTTTCACATATTATTGTACTAAATATTATTTTTTTCCTAAAGGGCTTACTTTGGTGAGAAGATTGCCTTGTATTTTGCATGGCTAGGCTTCTACACCTACATGTTAGTACCAGCATCAATTCTTGGTTTGATTGTGTTCATCTATGGCTGTGCTACCTTAGGGAATGATGCGGTCAGGTATAGTTTTTTTTTTTTTTTTTTGCAATTTATTTCTATAAGGAAGTTGGGGGAAAACTCCCTTTCCTTTTCCTCCTTTTACTTGCTCTGTAATATATAAGAAGTAAGCTGGATTTATTATTATTTTTGATTGAAATAAAGAAATGAAATTATAGTCAGTAAAATTATAGTTTTTAATACAGCATTGCATTGCAGAAAGACTAGATAGAGATACATATATAAGACACTAAAAGACACACATAGCCTACATTATATCAATTAATTAATATTTTTGGACAATATGTATTTTACAGATTATTGTGTAAAGTCATATATACTATTTTTATTATGTATATGTATACATAGATTAAAGATGCTGTTAACACTGAAGTTAGATTTAAATGTATGTTATGCTCTGCTAATCTCCAAAAATATTAATATCTTTATTTATATCCTTTCTATTTTAGTCAAGGAATTTGCGACAGTGACAAGTTCATGTGTCCATTGTGTAATGGAAAGTGTCCGTACTTCAGTTTATCAGACAGTTGTGTTTATGCCAAGGTAAGTTATGTTTTGGACCATTATCTGACGGGTGTGTTTCATAAATTGTTTATATATTCTTCTCGGGAGAGAATAGGCCAATGTCGGTTTAGCTATGTTAACTAGCACTTATAGACTACCAACACCACTTTTGGTTGTTTGTGTATTTTTTTGTAAACAAATTAAATTTGTTAGTGATTTGAAATTGAAATCTTTTCATTTCAGTTGACGTATATCTTTGACAATTCTTCAACCGTTTTCTATGCTTGCTTCATGGCCCTTTGGTGTAAGTAATACTTGGTTATTTTTAGCCCACTCTGAGATGGCCAACTTGTTTTTCTAATTAACAGTGATTGTAAGCTATAAGTGGCCAAAAGTACAATTTACTTTCCTCAGTATTTACTTGAATATGTCATGCAATATTAAGTTATTGACTTCCATCCTGCAAAAAATGTTGATTTAATCAAATGTTTATTTAGGTGCAATGGTCCTGAATTACATTAAATTAGAATTAATATTTTATTTATAGCTACAATGTTCTGTGAGTTTTGGAAACGTAAACAAGCAGAGATTGATTATGACTGGGACTTGTTTGGCTTTGAGGACCAAGAGGTTGGTAACTTTCTTATGATGTAGGCAAAAAATAACATTATCCTCAGGAGGTTGGCGTGGCATTTTCATTGTTTTCTTTTTTTATCCTGAACTTCAATGTATACTAAATGCTTTTTATTGTTTTAATTTTTTGTTTGTTTTAGGAAAATACTCGACCAGAATATGAAGCCAGAGCTCCAGACAAGAGGGTAAACCCAATCACACAGGTAAGTTCCCCTATCCCTTCTCAAATGAGACAATCAATTGATATAACTACCTTTAAGAAAAAAAATCAAATATGTCTGTTATCACAGATTTAATAGATTGCCAATAATTAAGATGTGAAACTAAGATTATATTTATAGTATTAAAAAAACCTGTATACTCATAATTGAGAGTCATTTAGAAAAGTAAATAGATACAATTATTTGTACTGTATTGTATTATACATATGTAATAATAATGGCATATTTATATAGCGCTATTTTGTAAAGATCAGAGCGCTTAAATGTATTTAACTACCCCTTTATGCATGGAAGCAATTAAAAAATTTACCAGAAGTAAATGAAGTGTAGTTTGCCTTTAACACAAAGAAAGAAATGTTTTAAAATAGTAAAAATAGAATATAAATAACAATTATTTTAGTTGGATTGCAGTAGTTATTTTAATGATTATTATTTGTTTAATATATGTTTTCTGTGTTGTTGTTAACATTGAGTCCTCCTTCAATTCATGTCGTTGACTTTATACATTGTACATACATCCTTCAATTCATGTCGTTGACTTTATACATTGTACATACATCCTTTAATTAATTTCATTCACTATAATGGTATACAATCTTCATATTTCCCATTTATATAATTTGTAATCATATATGTGTATTATTTTCATTTTGTAATTACACCTATTTTAATATTTTAATTCATTTCTCAAACCGGCACCCTAGCACACAGAACAACAGTTTTCTTGAAACAATGCGTTTGGAAAACTACTGGGTGTCCGGAAAATTAAGACGTATTATGATCTTACATCCTTAAAGCTAATGTTAGTGCTCTACTGTATATGATGTAGATGTAGTTATGCTGCTTTTATGCAGCTTTTATCGTAGCAACTGCCGCTCTTACCTCTTCTGCATCTTACCAATGTCGCCGTTGTCTTTTGCAGCTGCTACTGCTATTATATACTGCATCTCTGAAACTTCCATCTCCCAACTTCAATTTGTACAACACCAACCATTATCATACCATTTTCATTGTATACATTTTATTTCCTTTAGTTGACTGAACCTTATTTGGCCTTCTACAAAAAATTTCCTCGACTTGCTGCATCTATTACTACCATTGTTTTTATGGTGAGCTCACACAACAACCATTCCAGTGGTGTATTGAAAGGGTCAGGACACTTGTAGATGGGGTGGTGGCATTTGACATTCTCTTGAATACGGAAATTGACTCAATTACAAAAACTAATAAATATCATGTAGACTTGTTACCATAAATCATAATGTTCAAATCTACCATCAACCCATCTTCATTTGTCCTTTTCCTCATACACACCTTCCAAAATCCAATATGGCTGCCATTACGCATAAAGAGAACATACCAATATCAATGCCAGTTTACTGCATAATATTTTTGCATCCAAATTGTTACTAATTCTGCAGTTTAATTAGTAGCATAGTGTTGGTTTTCTTTTAAAATAATGGTAGTCATTCAACTGAGGTAAGTAGTTGGATTATCTAGGCTTTCATGTTCCTTTTTGCTTCTTAAATCGGTAAGTATGAACAATGTTGCTAACTCATAACATACGCCATCAATCCCATGCTTCTCTTCAGTGTGTTGTCTTGTAATTGTACTTACTCCCTCTGCTAACTTGAATAAAGTGACTAATTTGATATAATTTGGACACTTCCAACAGAGGACAGAAGCATACGTGGGAATAGCAACAAGATATCCACGTATTGTGGGTGGTGCAATTATTGTCATCTTCTTTGTAAGTTAATCCTGATAATAAATTTGTCCTTTATTTAATAAATATAATATTTATAAAATATTTATTTCAATTAGTTACAGTATTTATTTAAAACATTAAATTGGTGTAGAACATGATTTGCAGAAATATATGCAAAATCTGACGGATTACCTTAATTGTCCAATATCGAAATGAAGTTTCATATTCTAGAAAATTGTAAAGATTATTGTGGAATAGCTTTTTAAAATGTTTACAATACGTCTGTTTATAACTTATATAATATATTGGAACTAAAGTAGCACAAAATACAAGGTAAGAATCTTACTTTGTTATCAGTATTCTGGTCTTGAAGAATTACGGGTAGGAAATTTAAATTGTTTTGTTTAAAAGTTTGAAAATTGTTAGTATAACTAGGCCTATTATAGTAATTGTAAATGTTTTACCATAGAGAGTCTATGGTCTTACATAAAGAATAAAGAAACCTAAAATATATATTTTTAATTTGTAAAAACATTTCAAAAAAATATTTAGAAAACTTGATTTAAAAAATTACTTTAACAACATTTAACAATACATTGTATAACAAAATAAAATTCCCTAAACTATTGTATTTTTGATTGATTGTGTAGATAAGTTTAGTATTTGCAGCTGTCCTCGGTGTCATCGTGTACCGTATTGCCGTCAGAGCTGCAATCGCTGCTGTATCAGATGACTTGATTGCATCTCAAGCATCGCTTATCACGTCTCTCACTGCATCTTGCATTAGTGTCACTATCATCATTATTCTTCAAGTTGTAAGTTCCATTATTTAAATATATAAAATTAAGCCATTAGAAAACCTGAATAGTAAAGTCTCAATTACCTTCGTCTACGTATATAGGGATCCTAACATGACTATATAGTATATTGAAATCTGCTCTTTAGTTCTCACATGCAACAGAAATTGATACTCTTACGATTTCATAGATGTTACTATAAATTTAACCAGTGTTCTAAAATATTAGTTAAACAATAGAAAAAACAAGCACATAAACAACGGTATTGCTCAAAGTTTCCTATTTATTTGTATTTATTTTTTGCAGCTATATGAGAAAATTGCAACATGGTTAACAGATCTTGGTAAGTATGGTTTTATTATTAAGGACACAGTTATGTAAATTCACCAAGCATTAAAACCAGTAAATAAATGATAAATGTTTTTCATTGGCTAGAATTAGCATTATTAAGCAATTATGGTTGCTATAACAGTTATTAATGAGATCCAGTATTGATGAACACAAGTGGTTGTGTTTTGGGAGAATTTGTTTTGTTTTTTTTTCTTTATATTTGTAACTATGCTGTTATTATCTTACCATATGTTTTAACTGAATAGATATTTGTTTTAGAATTGCATCGAACTGAGACCTCATATGAAGACAGCTACACATTCAAGATGTATCTCTTTGGATTTGCTAACTACTACTCTTCCAGTTTTTACATAGCATTCTTAAAAGGAAGGTATGTACTCCCAGTTCCTGTAGCTTACTGAAGTATTCCTTTCTGTAATCTAATATTATAGCAATGGAAAATGTACAAAAATGTATAAAACTAAACTTCTAACCCTACCTTCTACTTCTCAATCTAATCCCTAATTGCTACATCTATTATGACTAACTAGCCCCTAGTCTGAACTTTAAACTAACTGAAAGGGCCAAAGCAAAGTTCGGACTAGTGTTATAACTAAAAAAAAATAATAAAAAATCTAATTCTAACCTACTTTTTTTTTTAGATTACCTGGACCTCCAAATGATCCTGGTAAAATATTTGGAATGAGACAAGAGGAGGTAAGATTAAAATAATACTTTGTCAATCAGTTTTGCAAGTAAAGCAAGATTCATTTTATTAATTGTAAACCAGTAATTTTAACTTACGTTTCAAACAGTTTCGTCAAGCTGTCAGCTAGACTTCATCAGTTGTTGTGTCGTTAACCTGAGATACATAATCAATGGATATTTTTAAAATGTTCTTTTACAGTGTGATGCCGCTGGTTGTCTTCAAGAACTGTTTATCAATGTTGCCGTGGTGATGGTAGGAAAGCAAGCCTACAGCAATGCCTTGGAAATATTTGTCCCGTATGTAAACCATTTTTATTAAGCGTGCTAGTGTACAGTTTTAAAATAAATTTGCGATAGTATACGTAATGTTTTTTAAACATTTTATTTAATCTGGTATGGTTGTTCTTGCAGTTGAATTTCAATTCAATTTTTCAATTTTCAATTAAATTTTCCAGTAAAAAGGAAAATATATTGAGTGTATTTCATAGAATATAAAATATATAAAATTAGGTTAAAAGTATAAAAATAGTTAGGAACATTTTAAATTTAATTTTTTTTATATATTTTAGTCTTATCTTGAACTGGATGCGTCAACGATCAGCTCGTAAGCAGGAGAAAGAAGGCAATGTCTATGAACAATGGGAAAGAGATTTTGATTTAGGAGAGCTTGGACCTCGTGGCCTCTTCAAGGAATACCTTGAAATGGGTATGTAGTTTTTCTCATATTTTCAATAATTATTGATTTTAAATTGACAAAAACTAAAATGGTAAAAATGGAAATATCATTTATTTTGCCTGAAACAATACAAATAAATAAATGAGACCACAAACAAAATGTAAAAACAATGAGACGGAATTATTAACTATTAATGAAAATAACATTTAAATTTGTTGTATACAGCAATCCAGTTTGGTTGGATTACCATATTTGTAGCTGCGTTTCCACTGGCCCCGTTATTTGCTCTCATAAACAACCTGCTGGAAATTCGTCTTGATGCTTTCAAGTTTATCTCCCAATTACGAAGACCATTTGCTGCTCGTGCACAAGATATTGGTAAGAATTTATCTCGGTTACCAGATAATAATTTTAGTATTTTAAACTTGCCTAGCTAACCAACGTTGTGTCAATATTAGTCTTTTAGGCCTTAAATATGTTTTTAACAATTCAGTGACAATATTTGACTTTAAAGAATGAATATTAAATAATTTAATTATGCCTGTTGAATCAAACTATTAATGTTCTTTTTACAGGTGCCTGGTATAGTATTTTGCTCGCTGTTGGAAATCTATCTGTATTGACAAATGTAAGTTAACAGAAAGTTGAATATTTATTGATTAAATGAATTTGCATTATATAAGCCTTGTCTACACTATCAAATGTCATATCGCTACCATAATTGAGCATGTCCCTGAAATATTTGGGCTCATCACACTAGTTTGATAGTGTAGATGTTAAAAAACTAATTACATCTAATAATATGGAAAATGATTTGTGTAAAATGACAACAGAAAAATAAATTGTAAATTTTTTTTTATTTGTAGGCGTTAATAATAGCCTTTACCTCCGAGTTCATACCAAGACAAGTGTATCAATACAGATTTGAACCACGTACCCTGGAGGGATATTTGGATTTCTCTTTATCACCATTTGTCACAGCTGATTTCAAACCTGGCCAAGGACCAGATGATGCAACTGAAGCTAACAAAACTGACATTTGCTAGTAAGTTTCTATTTAATGAAAGTGTATAATGTAGCTGTGCTATAACTAAAATACATTTTATTAAAATTTGCCCACATTTCTTGTTTGCCTTTATATATTATTGTTATATTTATTTCCTCCAGAGAATACTATATACAGCAAAACAAATATATAAATATAAAATAGCTTTAGTGAGGAGCTCATAGGAGGGAAGGAGGGCATACCAAGAAGGTGCCTGTACAATAAATGTTTGGAATCCACAAAGCACACATCAGCAAACACAAAATCAATCAAATAATACTTAAACAAACAACCATAGGAAATACAATTTAAGCTATATGAACAATTTTCAACAAACATTCTTTTATTTGAATAAACTAAAATTACCATTTCATAGGTTTATACATGTTGGTTCATTATATTAAAGCTCTTTTTACAACCTTGGCAACTTACTGTTAAATCTAATCACCTATTGCCACTGTATGTTGCTTTTTATGATCAGTTCTATAGATGCATTCCATATTTTAACACGCTCATTTTTCCACCAGTTTCCGAGGTTTTTACGTCAGGAACGGTACTTCAGACTTTGAATGTAAAGTAAGAAGTGATGGCACTGCAGATACATATTGTTACACTCAAGATTACTGGAATGTCTTTGCTATGAAACTTGTCTTTGTTCTGGTGTTTGAAGTAAGTTTCTTTGCTGTAGATTTTGACTTTTAGCCATAGTTGTTGGTGTAATTCTTAAGCTCTGTCTACAATATCAAACTAGTTTTTAAACAAAGTGTGATGTGCCCAAATATGGTAGTTATATGACATATAGCTTTAGTGGGAAAGATATAGCTGCAATTGTATTGTTGTTGGAAACTCAAACAATACCTAACTTAAAATAATTTTTAATTTAATTTGGCAGAATAATATAGTACAGTACTACTTTATGATATATTAATACCCCATATATTTATGTAATAACTGAATTCCTTTTTTTCCAGCATGTAATTTTTGCATTCAAACTGTTCCTTGATTGGTTGATTCCTGACATCCCAGGCTTCGTTAGCGACCAGATCAAGAGAGAGAATTTCCTTGCAAAAGAAGCTCTCCATGCTGCATCATTGGAGAGAGCAAAGCAAGTCAGACAAAGCCAAGCTATTCAGCAAGAAGTCTAAAAAACACTGACCCCTCCCCCAACCTAGATGACCCCAAAACATGCCCCAAGACACCCACCTTTCATTAGTACATACACTAATATTTTATATGTACAGTATTGTACTACTGTCAATAGTAAAGTTAGTATACATCTAACAAGGCTTCCATAAGTAAGACATTTTAGGTGCATTGAATAGTGATAATAAATTATAATTCCCTTTGTATAAAATGTTACAGAACCCTTGTATAATATAAACTAAAACAGGTTCTGATTTATAGACAAATAATGTTATATTAATCAAGGAGATTAAATCCTGAATCTAATGAAATGGTTAATTATGTATTGAATGGATTGGAAGCATTTCAGGGAGTTTTGAACTGTGGTATATTTTGTATATAAAACTTGAATATTGGTAATGCATGTAGTAGTGTTTAGGTCGGAATGCACTAAAGACGGTATCAACAGTTTTTATATAATACTGTTACCATTATCATTGTCACCATCATTGTCATTGTCACCATCATTGTCATTGTCACCATCATTGTCATTGTCACCATCATTGTCATTGTCACCATCATTGTCACTGTCACCATCATTGTCACTGTCACCATCATTGTCACTGTCACCATCATTGTCACTGTCACCATCATTGTCACTATCACTGTCATTGTCACTATCATTGTCATCATGATTCACTATCATTGTCACTATCATTGTCCCCATCATTGTCCCCGTCATTGTCATCATGATTCACTAACATAACATAACTGTAGTTTAATGTGGTCAAATTATATACCTTGGTAGTATGTATTAATAAATTGAATAGACATAATATTCAGTTTTATGCTTGTAGGTTACCTGATATAGCACAGATAAACTGGATTCTTGTCTTTATGAATAGAATTTAATAATTAACTTTTCTACAAATTTTTGAAAATCTTGTATAAAATAATAATAATTGCGATATATAATAATATGTATAATTTTGTATAAGATTGTGATACAAGTAAATTTTTTCATGAATTTTGATGACTAAATTTAGGTTCAATATACCGTAGGCTGAATAGTTTTCTAAATATATTGTTTAATGCATGATGCAAGTATAGAGAATAAGGAATGCATGAGAGATAGGAACATTTGTACAATGGACTTTCGTAAGCTTCCCTGTTTTCAATTCTTTCTTCTTTTCATTCCTTTGTTCCTTTTGTTTTCGTGTGTAGAGGGCAAAATCAACCAAAAAAGACATTCAATATACAGTACTGCTACCGTAACATGGTGTCCCGACACATATACAGAAAATAACATATTTGGCAACATTCTGAATTTGACCAGTAGTGGAAAATCGGATACAGAAATAATTGCTGGCTTTATGCATGATGCCAACAAATTTATGACGGTGACTTACTTTTGTAGTTTAGTTGTGGAATTGATTTTTATTTACATTTTATAATTTTTATGTTTAATCTATTTTCATATAAAATAAGTATAATTGTATATATCTTTTGTAATTGGTTCGATTTGGTTCTATTCTTTCAATATATTCATTAGGTGTGTTTGGTAGTAGAACGAAATGTTTAAATCTTACCTGGTAACTATTGACTACGTGTGTGGATAGCAGACAATTTCTCCATATTTTCATTACTATTTATTTAATAGCGTTTTTAGTGAATTTTTCCGGTAGCTATTTTTAATAACCAATAACTTCTTTCTAGTAACACATTAACAATAGTCATTATCAGTAAACTTTAATATTGACCAAACTCAAAGAAAAAAACCAAACATTTGACTATAAAAGTTGTGTAAATATTTGCTAGAAACTGTCATGTATACATCTTGATTTAGTAAGATTATATGCATACACAAGAAATAAACTGGTTGATATGATGATAGGCTACCGTGTTTATATAACTCATTAAGCTTGGTTCCCACTAGCGATGCAACGCAAGGACGTAACGCAACGTAAGGCTTGGTTCCCACTAGGACGTAACGAAAGGACGTAGACGGAACTCAAGCTATTCGAATAATCCATCGCTTGAGATTGGTCAAATCACTTTGCGTTGCGTTACGGCGTTGCGTCACGTCGTTGCGTTTTAGTTGGAACCAAGCTTTAATGATTTGACCAATCACACGCGATGGATTATTCGAACAGTGGCTTGTCATTGGTTAACTCGCCTGCGTTGCGCGTACGTCCTTGCGTTGCATCTCTATTGGAAACCACGATTTAAAAGACGGTTATACTATGCGTGACGTGAATGTAATCACGATATACAGTAGACCTGCAAGAATTACGTTTTATCTGTGTTTTTTTCAGTGGTTTTTATATTGTACTAAATACTACTTTTGTCTACGTCCAACATGCATTGCACGTATTAATCTTGAGACTTGTTTGTCTACGTCCAACATGCATTGCATGTATTAATCTTGAGACTTGTTTGTCTAATGTCCAATCTAATTTACATACGACGGCACGTGTCGAGAGCTTTACAAACATATGACGTAGTCATGCCAATTATTAATAAAATACTGCATATTAAAAAAATAATTTAGAAAATGTACTATTGACTATAAACTTGAACATTTTAAAATGTGCTTATTGGACGAAACGCTCAGAACCGTCTTTAATAAAGAAGTAAGTGAACATTTTGTGGGTGCATAACTGTATTTAAGATAGGTAATATTGTAGCTAAGTATTTAGTACTGTATACAGGTTGCTCTTGTAAGCGGATCATTGCTGAATGTGCACCAGTTTGAAGGTAGGTGGCGGCGTGTATGTAGACAATGATTGATCTTGGTTACCACAATAGACGTGATTGTCAACAATTGTTGCTGACTTATACTATTGATTCTTCTCACCTCTTCTCAAGTTAAAACAACTCGTATTCATACACCCACCTTGGGACTAATACCCCGCATTTGAACATTTGAATGACAATCAGTATGTAACTCCATGTGGACATGGGCACAGAGCGTTTGGCTATTGTCACATCTTTTTATAGGACTTAATTTATCAAGAATTGAAATCATTTGGTATGTATATGTGTGTGTGTTATGTACCATTTGAAGTCTTGGTAAAGAGGTGAGGGTTTCTTGAATTTCATATTTTAAATGTTTAGGACACCATAGGAAACAAACTTCAAATTTTAAAGGGTTATCCAGATTTGTTTCCGTCACGTCTTTATGTATATTTTGAATAAAATCAATCAATATAATTTGTATATACATTTTTGAAAATACTGTGACACGCAGTAAGATGGAACCCTTTTGAAAACTTTATACATTTTGTTTTCAATCATCAGGTTTCATTAAGCAAATCGCAGTGTTTTTTGTCGACCAGAACCTTAAAAAAGTGGACTGACACCCAAACTGATTGATTAAATTAATCCCATCGGTTCGACAGGTTATGTTATAAGTTCGTAAACCGTAGATTTGCCCTGGAATGATGTGTCACATAAATAAACTAGAGGTATACGATCAATACTTACACCAGTGCATTGTTAAAACCATCATTATTCTCAACTAATGATCCTCTAATTGAAGGACTAATTGGGTACTCAAGCTGTGATCCTTTTATTACAAAGACGTATTTTTAGATTAATTGAATATGTTTGCTGCCAATGTATTATCATCACCATGTAGATATAATCATCATATTGGACCCATTTACCTTTGAATAAATCAGCTGACAACACCTCAACCCAGTATGTCTGGTTGTTATTTAAAGTGTAGTCTTTTATATTTCAGATACAGGTAGTCATGCCGAGTTTTCGGTACCTCAATGAAAGACCGGAATCTCCTAGAACTATCGGATTTTTACCACCGATACAACTAAGTACATCACATGATGGTTTGAGCAAGTTGACCGGAAGTGAAAGACGCGCACGTGATTCAATCAAGCGTAAAGAACCGCATGCACGCTCTCGGAGATTTTACACACGGTACAAAAACATGCTGTTTAATATTGCGGGTTCCTTGTCGTCAAGTGATGTCAGTGACTTGAAGTATTTGTGCAGAGGTAAGTTTCAATTTCCAAAATAAATGGATAGACACGATATGGTGTTCATACGAATGAGTATTGTACTCGATTTGAAATGTGTATAAAGCTCTGTCTACACTATCAAACTAGTTTGACAAAAAAGTGTGAGGTATCCAAATATGGTGGTGATATGACATCATCGCACCTAAAGTTTGATATAGTGTAGACAGAGCTTTTAGACACGGTACTTTATCAAACAACTTTTTAATGATTTTTGCTTTCCAGATCACATTCGTCCGACCGAAGATATAGACAATGTTCGGAACGCATGGTCTTTTATTATTGTGTTGGAAAACAAGAATTTTTTGGCACCAAATAGTCTAGTTTTTCTACAAACTCTCCTGTATTATGTTGGCAGAACTGACTTGTATGGCCTAGTGTTAAAGTTCAGGATTGATAGACAAGAAGAATACAAAATGGAAGGTATCGATATTCGTCACACATTAGAAGGTGAGTTTACAGAGTTGCAGTGAGACAATTGGTGGAAACATTATATAATGAATATATTATCAATAAACTATCGTCCTGTTAGAAGTGCTACATATACAGTACAGTTTTTGGTAAACTAATATGTAACCTAAAATTGTATCCATCCTTTATGTAGACGTACTGGTACTTCTATTTATGGATCACACATAATTTATATATTTTATGAAATAATTGTTATCTATTTTAGATCCTAGAAGAATGGAACTTACTAAAGATATGCTAGATTTTCGACGTAAACTTAAGAAAACGAGACGAAATAACAAACCGAATATAGCCAACCTACAAGCACGGTTAAGTGAACTAAGCACCAGAGTGCAACATAATATCGATGAAATGAATTGTTATAAACGAAAATTGATGTCAGATGAAGGACCAAAGGTTGTACGACTAGAACCAATAGACTTTAAAACTGGGGAGAGTCTGCGTACCGAATGTAATCAACAGAGCGCAAGGCATTACAATCATGATAAATTAACAATAGAACCAAACAGACCTGCTGAAGATGACACCGATGACGTATTAAAAATCGGTTTGAAAACTATTGATAAAGTAAACCGACTTAAACCTAATGCTAATGTAATTAAGAAGCCGCAAGGAAAGTACACGGCTGCTGAAAAGAAGAATACAACTTCCACTAGTCACTTGGACCTCTGTGCAGAGAAACAATCATCTGCAGTCGAGAAGGAAACACCCAAAGAAAAGTGTTCGAAGGAAGAGTCATCTAAAGGATATACGAAGAAACAACCTAAAAAAAACGAAGAACATGTAACAAAACAACCACTACCCAGCGAAGGACTTCGAGTGAAACTACCCAACACAAGACCAGCACTGAAACAACGACTGTCCAAAACCGGACCTCAAATAAAACAAGGACCTGTCAACACAGGACCTGTACCGACACAGTCACAGCTGACCACCGCCAGCGGAGTATCTCCATTTCCACTTTTATCCAATGAACACGAATATACTTTGTCTGAAGAAGCAATTACAGCAGAGACCCCTATGCCACCACCTTATAAAGAGTTCAATGTAAAAGCTATCAACATTCTAAAAAAGTACAAAGATTTCAACATTTTCACTAATTTAGACAATAAAAAAGACGGTAAAGTTGAAAACTCACCTTCAAAAATTAAACATTTACGAAATCGATTGCGTAAAAAAGTGCCTAAGTTTGGAATTCAGGAGAATAAACGGACAAAGCATAAAACAAGATCAAAGAACGAGACGCCACAACTAAGTGTGGAAGAGTGCTTCAACAAAAATGTATTATTCCCAGATATTTATGATAAATATGCCAGAACTCCACGTCCTCAAGTAACTATGAAAAAAACGTAGGCTTTATGCCAGTTTGTCTTTTGACGCCCTAAAAGGTTGATGAGCGCGTACACATCATAAAGCTCTGTCTACACTATCAAACTAGTTTGACAAAAAAGTGTGATGTGCCCAAATATGGTAGTGGTATGACATCATCATGTCCATATATGGGCACATCACGCATTTTCACATAAAGTTTGATAGTGTAGACAGAGCCTAAAGAACTTCCTCCATGACCATTATTTTGTTGACATTTTGTGCTCAGTCAGAATGGTATCTCTTTGTACCACCAATTTGTTTAAACCATAAACCTCCATGTATAAACTGAAGGAAATAATGTAATTTGCGTGCATTTTCTTCTTTTCATGAACGTTGTTTTATCACGATCGCTATATTCACTAGACAAAAACAGAAAGAGCTTTAAATTACCGTAATATATTTTATTATTAGATGATTTCTTTGAATAAATCAATAATTTGCTGGTATGAAGATACGCACGAGTATAGTTTAACAGCATCGTGTTCATACCGTATATACCGCATTATCACTTCTTCAACATAGGCCTAATGATAAATAACTTAAGATTTAATTTGGTTTACAAATTGTTTTAAAAATATAATAATTACTCACAGAATATACCTCTTTATTAGTTTATTTAAACTGCATATTTAGTCATTGTAATTATACAACTATCTACCAAATTATTAAAACAACGTTTTCTTATCTTATCAACAGAGTGGATAATATTAATAAAAAGAAAATTGTACACTTTTGTCATCAAAATTAGCAATAACATTTTAAACCGGTTTATTTTTTTTGTCCTTCGTGGGAACAACCCACCTTTATAATTTCCACTGTTTTCCCCCCTTTTTTTCATTACTTCTTACAAATAAGTTGACACCATGAATAAGAATGTGTTAAAATTGTAAAAGGTCTAAATACTTAATTTACGCCCTATAGAAATTGTATACTTATGATTTTAAACAATGCGTTAAAATATATGTTTTATATAAAAAAAATTAATTTAAAAATTGGCTTATCAACGATACAAATGGTAACCATTAAAAAAACGTTATTAGTACTTTTCAATATTCGCAAACATTCATATAGATAATTTAGAAGAGGAAATGAGTGGTGATTGATTTAATTGTTTGCATATTTTGATGACTGCTGATGCATTCAAATATAGTATTTTACTTATCATTATTTGCTTAACGTAAATATACATTTTGATATGATTGTGTTAAAAGACTGCGTACCAGTCAATAATAATAATCACACGCGATTTTCAACACATAACAATACCTCGCCTGATTATTTATGAAACCTATATAAAAGAGGTTGCCATAGCAATCAATGTTTGTTGTCGTCATAGCAAGGTAACGTGGTGTGTTTTCCAATCATAACACGACGATAAAAACATCGGCGATGACATGCTCAATGGATCGTACACTGAAAGAAATGAATAACCGTTTATTAAAATGTTAATTGGTACAAATTACAAATACGAATAGCAATGCAAATAGTTAATTTACTTTAACGTCATACAAATAATAATAATTTAATGTGAATGAATATGATGTGCGGTCAATGGCGGATGGACGGCTTATTTTGGTTGGTTGAAAAGAGGTACTGGTTAAACCATGGTTCGAATAAAGCTCTGTCACTAACACTAACAAAGTTTATGTGACAAAAAAAATGTGATGTGCCCATATATGGACATCATGATGTCATATCACTACCATATTTAGAAATATCACTACCATATTATTTGAGCACATCACACTTTTTTGTTATCATCATCAAACTAGTTTGATAGTGTAGACAGAGCTTAAGCCAAATCCATACACTTATAATGTCACCCTCAGTAGCCTAATCATCAACTTACCACAATAACCTTATAACAAAAACTGATTCTTAATTCGTATCAAAATTACCTTCTGGTTCGTCATCTTGGTCGTCTTCATAATCGGGTGCACTCTGCCTTCTCCTCCTTAATGGCGGTATCCTGTTAACAACGTCTTTAATGTCAATGGTAGCTGTGTCAGACATGTCTACAGTGAATGTGCTGTCCGAATCCCATGTATCCATATACTGGTTGCACACAATGCTGTTTATAGTACGATGTGCAGAAATGAGTTGACGAATCAACTGTTGGTCCTGATCACGCATTTTTACCTAAAAATAAATAATATATTATATATTTGATGACGTAGGAATATTATTATAATTAGGCCTATTATAATTAATAGGTAATAATAATAAATAATATAATGATTTATGGTTGGTGTGTTGTAACAAAATGAAATGATAGAAATGATGACGACATGGCATTCAAATGAAGAAGGGTTTCTTTTATCACGGAGGTAGAATTTTACTTATTTACTCCTTTTTGGGGGATGCGCCGTTCGATGTTGTGTGCCCGGCTGATAAAATGATTAATACGGAATTGGAAGTAACTTACCAATTCATTACGTAACATTTTGACACATTTACCCAGTCTATCAATAGAATCCGTTGTATGTTTTTCGTTAAAAACCCGCCAAATATCTTGAATACCAGATTGCTCAGAAACGGCAGACGATGGAGCATCTTGAATGATTGAAGGAGTCGTTGCGTCATCTCGATGGCAACCGTCTTCCAACGTCTGGGAATATCGTCTGTTACCGAGTTTATCAGCGGGAATTTCCTCGTCAAATCCGTTTTGCCGTAGATTAAGTTGCATTTCTTTTTTTAATTTTCCGATTCGGAGCCGAGCACGTCTAGGAGTCGTTGAAGAGGTAGTATCACTATCGCTAGAATCGCTTTCATCTAGAGATGTCACACAAACCAGCATTGCTAAACAGACAGACAGACACACACACGGGTTTCGTCTGAAGCGAGAGCACTTTGAGAAAACAACTACAGGCTTGTCACGTCCTCATTTAACATCGTCAACATAACGCGGGAGCTGCATCGATCGCTGGAAACGACGAACAATAGAAACGCAGCAGTCTCAGCTACTCAACTGACAAGCTAAACAAAAGATAGCACTTCTAAGTACAGTATCTTAAGTACGGCTGCTGCTGTTATTGTTGTTGTATTTAAGTATACTTCAATGCGTTCATTCTACTTAGGCCTAATTAGAAATGTTTTTTTTCGGTTTGGACTTTACTTTCTCCTGTCCATATTTCCCGCACCTCTATTTATTTTATTGCGTAATTATGTAGGGCTAAATATCGTGTGAAGTTATTATTGACAAAATGACTTGCTAAGAGTCTTCTCAATATAAGTAAATAATGCTGTTGATTAGGCCTACATATCAATTGATTATGTTTACCCTAATATTACCGTGATTTTGTGGAATAATCATTCTTGGTGTCTGCATATTGTTACAAAACAATTAATATGGTCTCTCTAAACATTATACTTGTGCAAAAGATTTTTACAATTAAAACAAAATAATAGGCCTACTCTCAAATATAGAAATATTCTTGTAAAAGAAATACTGTATTAATATATTCTGGTGATACAAAATAAATGGTACGTCCGTCTAGTACCGCGAATAATAATAATGTTTGGTTATTTGTTCATATATTTTATTTACTGTATTAAATTGTAATTATGCATTTTTTTGTTATTTAGGTTTTTATGTTTGTTTGATTCGAAGGTGAATTGTCATAAATAAATAACCTGGTCGTAATTAAACTTTGTACCTGTACTGTTTAGTTTTAAACACGTCTGTTTTGTAAAACGCCCCCTTTCTTTAATCCGTTGAGCCACCATCCAATCTAATCCTCACTTCTGTATTTTGATTGGTCGATCGATTCCATTACGTCGTGGAAAAACGTACAGTACATGTTTTTGTTTTGCCTTTGCGATATCCTTCTACAATATTGTGTTATTCTACAATATTGTTTTTACCATATTACAAAAATATAGTCTTTGAATTTGTTGAAGAATATAATTTAATAATCTAAAGATGGACAGAGAGTTTGTTAAAAAGAGAAAGATGGACAACAGTGTAAGTACAGTTAGTTAGACTATTTTACGTTTTTGCTAGGCCACCACCACACGAGGAATTGAGAAACTCACAGACAGTCACAGTAAACTGTGCTGTGTGCTGTGATGTACTGCTCAGCTGAATTGATATAATATGGGTGACTGACGATTTCAAGGCCGGGCGTTGAAAAGTGTTAATATTCTAATCTTGTGTTTTTTATTAATAATAATCACAGTAACTTATATTATTCGCATATAATAGTCATTCAAGGCATACATACAGTTGTAATTTTTAATTTGATACTTCTGACATTGGCCACTGATTCTGCAGTGTGTGGAGGCAGGTAAGAGGCTTGCCCTCATCAGCCAATCAGATTGCAGCTTCTATGTGATATTACTTATTAATAAAGATAACCCATAATAAATTAATTACAGGAATTACAGTTATAAATTAATTTCTTCATAACATCAAGATTGCAATTGATGCATGATGTTTATCTTTCATTCAGTATTTATTTTTTCCTGCTACTTGCATATTGTGGTTAACTGGTTAAATCAACACAAATCTAAGTCATTAAAGAAAACAATAGCCTAGACTATATATGTAAAATAATATACATCATTCATATTTCCTTATGTGTTTTTTATGTTAAAACTAATCTATAATTTGTACACTTTAAAATATAACAGATGTATGAAATAAATAATTAACTAATAAAATAAATGCACGCCCTATTGTACTATAATTGTAAATTGAGTAAAACTTAAAGAAAGAAATCAAGAAAACATGCAATATAATATTAAGTTGTATACACTGTGTTTTTTTAATTTACTGGTCGTCAAATAATCTGTTTTCGAGACTAGAACTGTGTTTTACCAGGGTCATAAATACACAATATTCATAGAAAGAAAGCATTGACGATTTCTATTCAAGCGAAACGAGTGTATGGTGATTGATATTGATAATCAAGTTTTGATCTGTGTATCTGTCGAGAATCCTGTAATATTATTCATTTGGCAAAATGAATTATAACTATTTTTAGCATGTCACTTTATTTTGATAATGATAGGAGACAAGGTTGTCACGAGTCAATGAATTTGAGTTAGAATCCAGGTATTATTTTGCTTGTAAATTTAGTGGGTTGAAAAGAAACAAATTATTTATTTGGCTCACTTTCAATCAGAATAAACTGGTTTATTTAATTTTTTTATTTTAAAGAATTTACTTGAATTCTAATATTCTTTGAAAGTTATTTTTCTAGTTTAGTAATGCATTAAGTGAAGAAATATTTTACACTTTAAAAGTCTTAAAAAGTTATTAATTTATTAACTTTAAAATGAATTTGAACTTTGGATGAGAACCATGTTTTAATGCATCTGAATAAAGTAATGAAAATAAATGGGCCATAAATATCAAATCACATGTTTTGCAACAAGTTCTGATTAAAGGTATAAACGATTGAGTACAGATCACAGTCGTACCTACTTTTTAAAACAGAATGGTAAGTATGACATTCTGGTAGTAATATAATAATTAGAATTATTTAGATGAAATTATAGGAACTGTTTACCTTGTGTCTTTGCACATATTAAATTGTTAATCATTTTACATCAGATCAAAATGTTCAACCTTAAATAAGATTTCTTATTTGTCAAAAAGAGTGTTACAATGAACAGTATATTCATTGCCATGTTTTTAGTAGAATTGAAGCGTACAATTATTGTCCATACACAATTTGCATTTAGTGTTTTCAATATCATGATTCAGTCCTGCCGCCTAATCTTCAAATACTTTTCTAAAGCCTGCTTACTTCCGGAATACTATATTTAATCCCTATGTTTGTTATGACACACTTGTTACTACAAAATACCTTATTTGCATTGCGATCAATTGTGGCCCCAATCACACCCATTATCGAATCGTACGTATTTTTTGCTATTCAGCAGTTTATTTACTATAGTGCTACAATATTATATTCACTGTGGAACGGGACTGATTTATTGACATTGTTATTAAATTTACTTTGCATTTGACATTGTTTTTAGGATATTTCCTAATAGATACATTTGTATTATATTAAGATTCAGATTCATTTATTTCATCATATTATATTAACCACTAAAAAAATATTTAAAAACATTTTTTTTTTAATATGCAATTTTAATCTCACATTATAGTTCACTTTGACCAAAAACTGGATCGAAAAAAGAAAAATATTATTTTCATGAAAAAAATGTAATTTAAAGCAAAAAATACCTAAATTGTCTGTCAGGCATTGACAATGGTTTTTGGTTAAAATTAACCATTTCTTTTGTCTTAAGTGAAATACCATACCCTAACCCATAATTTTGTTTCTACAGAAGTGAATAACTTTATTAAAACTGCAAAATGACATATTCATTTATCAAGTCTGATTTTATTAATCTTTATTTTTCATGTTTTTGGAGAACAATATATCTTTAACAAATTAATATTCTTATATTTTTCCAGGACGATGCATGTTACCTCAAAGAGAAGCTTGATAATGGTATTCCACAAATATCATTAATGTTTTCTCTGACAGAAGAAGTTGGAACTTTAGCACGTACGCTCAAGTTATTTGAGGTGAGGACTGACTTACTCACTTACTAGTTTGTGAAAGTTTGTATGAAAAAAAATATATATATATAAAAATCATTTGTTCTTGTAGGAGAACAATGTGAATTTGTTACACATTGAATCGCGGCCGTCAAAATCTACTGGCAATGAATATGAGTTTCTGGTTACGTGTGAAGATACAGGAGACCAGCTTGGTATGTTTATTGAGAAGCTGAAATTAAAGGCAGCCACAGTACACACACTGTCACGTGAGCCTTCGTCCTCGGACACAAGTAAGTTTAATCATTTTTGCATAATAGACAGACATCGGTCTGATTGAAATAGAAATAAACATAAACAAATTGAATACTAAACAGTGCCGTAGCCACAGGAATTAAGTGGTGCGATGGCAGTGGTGTAACACAGATGCCTGAGTCTCCTCTTGGCACTGCTCAGGAGCCCCATAAGCTCCAGGGCCCCCGGTTTAGCCATTGAGCGATCATAGCCATTACACCAATGTGCAGTTGTCGCAGGCCACAATGTCAAATGTCTCTGACATGAAGTTGTCAGGTTGAAACCTTACCAATCATCTGGTGGCTATGGCCCTGTGGTGCAGTGGTCGCAGGCCACAATGTCAAATGTCTCTGACATGAAGTTGTCGGGTTGAAACCTTACCAATCATACTAGTGGCTATGGCCTTGTGGTACAGTGGTCGCAGGCCACAAGGTCACATGATATCTTAAATGTAATAATGTGACTGACTAATAACTGACATCAATGTTTTTCTGTTTACATAAATGTTTACACTGATGCGCTATTAAAACTTCAGCCAAATCTCGTAAGTTTCCAAAAATTTACTTACTGCACTGGTATTTAAAATACATACAAATTTATTTTTTTACTTCTTCTTTTGCTAACAATGTACTTTAATATTTGTTAACTAACAGACATCAACATTTTTTTGTTAGTTTTTTTTGTTTTTTTTTGTCTTGTTGAAATGTATTTATTCTGAATTATACAATTGCTTTCCAACACGCAAAGAGCACCACATTGTCTAATATTTTCTTTATAATATTTTAATTGTGGTATATAGGTCTAATTATGGTAGTGTACTTAAGTTAGTACTAATTACTGTAAGTTTTTAAGGTATGTTTCCACTGAAAGGCTATGCACAACACAATGGTAGCTGTAGACGCCTGTCTAGAAAGATGCCTTTAATAACGCAATGAAGATTAATACTGTAGGATTTAGAGTCCTATACAATGAGGGCGCTATCATCATAACTTACAAGCAAATCTTTGTCTACATAAATACTGCCCTCAACTTTTTAACATTTTTTTTAATCAGAAAAAAAACCAATGGTGCCCTCAAGTTTGTATTTAACATGTTCTTAATAAATAATTTCAAAATTCTAAAAATAAATTGACAAATCAAATCAAATGCATTATTAGTAATATAAATTAATATGACGACGGTATTGTTATTAAGGTTTATTAAGAGGAAAGAACATAAAGTATTAAGATATGATTAAGATATTACAATTTATTTGTTGATTGACATCACGGAGAAATCGGTCTGGGCCAAAATCTGTCTGTCTGACCAGTTTTGACTGCCAAATTCGGTCTGGCGGACCATTTATGGAAGCCAAAACCTGTCCAGCTCGATCTATTTTGGCCGCCTAAACTGGTCCGGTCTGGATAGTTAGATAGTTGCCTGAAGAGCTATGGTGATTGAGGCTTTGCAGTTGCTACTCCTAAACTGTGGAACAATCTCCCTAATTCAATTTATTATTATTATTTTATGCGCTTTGAGACAATCTATTCTTTTAAAAGCTCTATATAAATTTGACATAAACATGCATGTCGTAGGCCTAGTAATTTAATTAAAATCGACAGAAAAAAAAAAACCTGGACCGATTTTGTCAGTGGCGGACTGCTTTAGAGCCAAAACTGCACCGATATTAACCCCAGACCATATACCTGCCAACTTATAAATAAATATCATAATTTTGCTTGTGTGTCAGCCTTTTTGTTATATTTTAATGCAGAAAACACACATATACATAAAAATTCAGTTATCTTTGTAATCTGGGAGAAAATGTGGACAAACGGGAGCACAATTTGGCTGGGAGCCGAGTCTAAAATACGGGAGTCTCCCGGCTAAAAGGGAAGTGTTAGCATGTATGTATAGCAAATAGTGAATTAATAATGTTTCTCAAATGTGGGTCTCAAATCTAGCAGACAATTCCTTTTTATTTATACACAAATGTTTCAAATCATGGCAAATTATTATTATTAAAATTTTTTTTTAAAATTTGTATTATTTGCTTTCATTAATTTCATTTTTGGAATTTGTTGTAGTTTATCAACCTTGTATAGTATAGTACTATTATATTTGTTGGAAAACACCACTACCACAATCCGTGTTTCCGTCATTAAATAAAGTTTTATTATATTATTATGTATTACTAGCAGGTACCTGTCAAATGGACAGGCACCATGATAGAAATACATACATGTTCTAGAAATGGATAGGTGTATATGGCACGTCATTGTAAGAGTCTATCAAATACGCAGAGTATTTATATTATAATATCCTGGATTTATAAAGCGCTGTATGTTGTGAAACTGGGGGGAAAACTAAACCCAAACCAAAGTATGGGGATATGCCCTTGTCGGTAACCAAGGTTTGGTCTAAATAGAACCCTGGTGAGCACCAGTTGTAGCTCGCCCCATCATCCCGGACTCAAACACCTCCTACCCCAGTAAAGAAACTGAAACTCATAAAGTGAATAGGTTTACTGTATTCTTAAGTTAGGGAAGACAGAAAGTTTGTTTCCCCGTTCACACTTAGAAATGTTGTACTTTGATTGATGTATTATATTTTCTTATATATTTTTTAAAATAAGTAATGTGCACATCAGATTACTATACCTCCATCCGGTATGGGATTTATGTTCGAAATAATTCAGTACAGCATGGTCACCAGTTTTGAATTCTAAGCTAGGCTAAACTTTGTTTAATAACCAAACAGGTTTTTTGGTGAATATACTCATTGTTCATAGCCACTGCTAAATACAAAACTGATAAGAAATAAACAAATACAATATTGAAAGAAAAGAACACCTCAGAATTGATTGACGTCTTAACTGCTTTACTGGAAAGGGTTAAGCTCTGACCAAGGTAAAGATCAGTGTTGACTACCTATGCTAAAACCCTCTACCTATTGTACAATGCTTATTATCAAGGATACAGACCATATAGATCAGAAATAAAGTTTTTTTTTATGCTTTCTTGATCCTTCTTCCACAATAAATAAAATACTACTGGTACTTTGTGCAGTGAAAGGCATTAATATGGTATCACATCATGTTTTTATGATTATAGTGACGTATTACTGGGTTGGTAGGTTGGTACTAACAATACTAAATACTATACTAAAGGATATTCATTTTGTTTTATTTCTTTAATTAACCTTGGTTAATAACTTTACAGAGGGTCTAATCTAGTATTATATAATTATGTGAAAAGTGTAAAACCTACTCCAGCGCAGTTTTCAAATGTAGCTTAAAACCTTCCCAGTACAATTGCGGACATTTTGATATCCCATAAAATGTATAAAATGTCTTAAAATCTAGAACCTCAAAGAAAGCCAAAAGTTTACATTGTTTTCTGTAGATGACAATACTATAATTGAGATTCCTTATTCAAGTTCTAAAAACTCATAAAATAATACTTAATCAATTTTAAAATAATGTGTTAAATTTTGTTTACTTCTTTACAGTTCCTTGGTTTCCACGAAGGATTCGAGATCTGGATCGCTTTGCCAATCAGATTCTTAGCTATGGCCATGAACTCAACTCTGATCACCCAGTAAGACAGTTTTAAAATCATTTGGGTTAATGTTTAATTTAATTATTAAACCAATGTACATTGTAAGTCGTGAAATCATCCTTTATTTCAAATGAAATACATAAGAATATAGCAAACATCTCAGGTCACATGTTGAAGGACCAAGCATATGCAGGACAAAGACACATTTTCTATCGTAACAAACTGAAATTATGTACTTTTTGTATACAGGGTTTTACTGACAAGGTTTATCGCGCACGGCGGAAGGAATTTGCAGACATTGCTTTCAACTACAAACAGTAAGTTTTATTTGAATGTTCCTTAATATTCTAAATCAAATAATTCCTCATTTCTCTATAAATGGCAAATAATCATGTCTACTCGTTATCGTTATGATTTCCTAATATATTTTTTTTAGAATATACTTTAATAAAATAAAAGGACAATAAATTATTATTATTATTACAGTGGTCAACCAATTCCTCGTGTCACGTACACTGACGCTGAGATTGATACGTGGAAAACAATATTTACCAAGCTGACCGAGTTGCACCCAAAGCACGCTTGCAGCCAGTACAACAGAATCTTCCCGTTACTTGTCCAGAACTGTGGCTACAATGCTGATAACATTCCTCAGTTACAGGAGGTGTCCGACTTCCTCAAAGGTATATAATAAAATACTAAAAGTTATTTATCATTATATATTTGTATGAATTTAAGAAGGCCCCTGAATATCAACTGGCATTAATTTGTCCAGCTGGAAGGGTTACCCTCTATAAATAAAGTTGAAATAAAATGTAAAAAATCCTATCGTATTATGTATTTTGTGTTTAGCTTATTAGTGATAATGGTAGGAGACTAGCAAAACATGCATGTATAACAAGTATATTCATAGTAGAGCTACCAATAATGAATGTTGTTAGTCTAAAGCTCTGTCTACACTATCAAACTTTATGTGACAAAAAAATGTGATGTGCCCTTATATGGACATGATGATGTCATATCACTACCATATTTGGGCATATCACTACCATATTTGTGATTTTTATCAGATGTTTATTATATATTATTATGTATTTATTATAATTCTAGATTGTACTGGGTTCACTCTGCGACCAGTTGCTGGCTTGTTGTCATCAAGGGACTTTTTGGCAGGCCTTGCTTTTCGCGTTTTCCACTCAACACAGTACATTCGCCACGGATCCACCCCAATGTACACACCTGAACCGTATGTTTATTATGTCATAAAGCTCTGTCTACACTATTAAACTTTATGTGATGTGCCCATATATGGACATGATGACATCATATCACTACCATATGTGGCCATATAGTTTGATAGTGTAGACAGAGCTTTATACACACATCTTTCTTTGATACTCGCATACACATTTTCTTTCAGTCAAAATTTGTCTACAGCTTACACATTCACCCCTCTTTTCAGAAAAGTGGTCAATATATTTTCTTTTTTTCATAATCATAGTCACTAAATCATTATTATTTCTATAGGGATATATGCCATGAATTGATTGGGCACGTTCCACTTTTTGCTGATCCAGCTTTTGCACAATTTTCTCAAGTAATGTATCCAATATATTATGTTTTGTTGCCTTCTTTAACTTTCCGGACTACTTATGTAAATTAACTCATCGTTCAAAACATTTATTAAATAAACATTCAGAGAATACAAGTTCAAAAATACATTAAAATTTCTTATTATTGTAATTTCTTATGTAATTTAACAACATAAAATAATAAATGACAAACACAAACAATCGAATTCACCTTTTAAACTTGTATTGCTTTATACCCTGATTAAGTAGGATAAGATGGAGATTTATGAGAGAGATACTGGTGGTATAATAAGGGTTTGCTGGTCATCCTCTATACTGTAATAATAGTAACATTATTGTTTATATTCTTATAATACATTTAAATATTAATTTAGGAGATTGGTTTAGCCTCACTGGGCTCACCTGATGAGTATGTGGAGAAGCTTGCAACAGTAAGTATAATACTTCAAACATAATATCTTATTTGTTAATTCAATGCTTGCATTAATAGCAAGTTTTTAAGATAATAATAATAATAGTTCATTCTTATATAGCGCATATAAGCAAACTCTCAATGCGCTGTACATAAATTAGAATAGACAAGAAGTGGCAATAATTTAAATTAGTGAAAAACTTGAAAAGGATTGAAATTGGTAGGGAATTCCACAGAAATGGAGCTGCCATAGTAAAGGCTCTTCCACCATATGTAGATCACTTTAGAATCACTGGTTACAACGCTATATATAATATGTATTTGTCTATGTGCATGTTAAATTCAACTGTATCATATCTTATCGTAACAGTGACACCAGTGATGAAACATCATTCTTGTTAAAAACAATTGGTATGCTTTAAAAACTTTCATGATGGGTTTGATAAATTAAATTAAATAATTATATATATTATATATAAATCCAAAGGCAATGCTGTGGGTATCATTGGCTGGATCTCAATGGAGATATAAAATAAAATAAGCAAAAAGCTAAATCAAAACGATAAAGTAAAACAGCCAGAAAAATTAGCAGAGCTTTTGGGCAACACTAGCCCTTCATCATTTTATCTGGAGGGCCAAACTTAACGCCTGCACCCTCACACAATTGTATTCATTAATTTATAAAATGTTCTATATACTTTTATGTTGTGTGAAACAATAAAAAAGAGTGCTTCATCTGTGTATTGTTTTGATAGTGTTACTGGTTTACAGTTGAATTTGGACTGTGTCGTCAAAACAAAGAACTGAAGGCATATGGAGCTGGACTGTTGTCTTCATTTGGAGAGCTTCAGGTAAGTATGAACAAGGCTGCCTTGAGTACTTGCTTAAGTTTGATATTTGATGGTTATAAAAGAAAATATTTTAATTGAAAATTGATGTCCTATCTTTTGCATTACAATTTGTGAAATTTAGGTGGTCCTTGGCCAGCTGATCTTCTCCCCCCCCCCCCTCCTTGGATCTGCCTCTACATTATCTAATACTGTATATATATTTTACCCATGTAGTATTGTGTGTCAGACAAGCCAAAGGTACTGCCATTTGAACCAAGCAAAACAGGTGAGCAGAAATACCCAATCACAGAGTACCAACCAATTTACTTTGAATCGGACAGTTTTGAGCAGGCCATGGAGCAAATGAAGTAAGTTACTTGTTACTTCTTTTGTTTAGCCAAATATTATTTTTATTTCTTTGTTCCTTCTGTTAGTTGGCCGACTATACAAAGTATTTATTGGTTTATTAAACTAATATAATTTAATGCTATAATATCTAATTTCTATGCTACAATTCTCTCCAAAATCAAAGATGTATTAAAATAATTGATTTAACAAAACATTATTTAGTAAGTACAAAGTAACCTGGACTTTATTTATTATTATATGTAGGCCTGTTCATATCACTACCATATTTGAGCCTATCACTACCATATTTAGGTATATCACTACCATATTTAGGTATATCACTACCATATTTAGGTATATCACTACCATATGTGGGCACATCACATTATTATTTGTAGGCCTATTGATTTACATTTGTGTTACGAATGTTATGTTGACTGAAGAAAAATGGGAAGTGGTTGTTTGATTTATTTAATTTTATTTTATGTAATATTAACTGCTAGTAGTCGGCCTATTGTAAAGTAGTTATTTTGTAATAATAGACCAAATATTACAAACCATCCTGCCATAAACAGACAAAAATGGAAACAAATTGTGGACGGAAAAGAGACCAAATATTGTATTATTATAATTTGTTTATATAAACATTGTAGTTTGTGAGAATGCAATTTCACGTCAATGTGTGCTGCTGATACAAATGTGTACTAATAAATTGTAGTGGAATATACAATTTTTGTTAAACATAAACAACAGAGGTTTAATTAATAAGGATACAGACATACAGACATAAATTATTTAAAATTACAAATTCTGTCAACAGAAATTGAAAAAGGATCGATAGAAATGAACTGCACAGTTGTGCCTTTTACAAAATAACCTTTACAACTAGATTTTTCTTTGTAATCATACAACAGGAAATTATGATTTATTTGCTAAAAGGAGACAACAAGATTCTTACAAACCAGTGGAAAGTTCACTGATAAATCACAAACAAATATTACAGAAAAGCAGAAAAATGTTTTCATTGAAAGTATGGCGACAATATGAAAACGCCCACGACTTATTTTTCACAAAAATGAACAATAAAAAAACAACCATTTCAAATTGTTGATAAATAAATCAGAAAGTTGTTGATTATCAATATGGAAATTAGGATATTATAAAACAGTGTGTACAGATCAAACGTATGTACCATACTTATTGCATCCTTAGGCAAGATGCTTTACTCTCACTGCCTCATCCTTCGGATGGGATGTAATGCAGTTGGTCCCGTGTACATTATAGTGCATGTTAAAGAATGCTGGCTGCTGTGGGTCTGTGGAGGGCCTACTCCAAATTTTCTCAGTTTCCAGTTAAGCTTGAGGACCAAGAATAATACATTTAAAATTTAATTCAATATTGTATATTAAAGATGATTATTACTTAGTTTATACTATGTTATTCAAACATAATTATTGGTGTTTTAAGATGATTTTTTTATGATGGTTATTATTATTAATTTATTATTGCTTCAATAGGTCATTTGCAGCCAGCATACCCAGACCATTCACAGTGTACTATAACCCTTACACCCAGACAGTAGAAGTACTGGACAAGAAACACAAATTGAAAGATCTTGCGACAAACATCAAAGGTTTTTATGAATTTGTTTTATTAACACAATTAAACCTAAATAAACACATTGTGAGGCTGGTGGCCTGTATATACTGAATACAATAGCCCATTGGAGGCAACTGATAACTGATAAAACTTTGTTTATTATAGTATCACCTTATGTTCCACTTATCCTTTCCCTTATTAAGCCCCTAATGTTGTTAGAACTTAATGCAGGTACCCATATTTAACATATCCATCACACTTAATTTTTATTAAATCTGTTTCAATTAAATTGTGCTAAGTTGACATTTAGTATGTGGGCATTATTCCAATGTCTGATTACTTGCATGTCTTTGTTAATGCAATCATTGTGATCTCTATATCATTGCACTATTACAGTAAAACCCATATTAAAGGGACACCTTTCAAGTGTCCCCTTAATATGAGTGCCCTCTTTATTGGGGTTCACCTAGGGTTACATACATACACTACCCCTCGTTGGTTTTATGGAAAGTGTCCCTTAATATGAGTGCCCTCTTAATTTGGGTTCACCTAGGGTTACACACATACACTACCCCTTGTTGGTTTTATGGAAAGTGTCCCTTAATATAAGTGCCCTCTTAATTTGGGTTCACCTAGGGTTACACACATACACTACCCCTCGTTGATTATTAGAAAGTGTCCCTTAATAGGAGTGCCCTGTGAATTTGGGTTGACCATAGGGTTCAAACATACACTGCCCCTTGTTCGTTTTATGGAAAGTGTCCCTTAATAGGGGTGTTCGATTATTATCATATTTAGATACATTTATTTGGTTTTGTACATTGTTTTAATGCTCTGTCTACACTATAAAACTTTATGTGACAAAAAAATGTGCCAATATATGGACATGATGACATATCACTATATTTAAGCATATCACTACCATATTTGGGCACATCACACTTTTTTTGTCAACCTAGTTTGATAGTGTAGACAGAGCTTTAGTAAGCAGAAAAGATTCTTTGATTACATTTTATATTTCAGGTGAATTAATTACTCTCATCGATGCTATCAGCAAAGTGAAATAAGAGGTCAAACAATAGGTCAACTAAAACATTGCCAGAACATCTCCAGAAATTCATCAAATTTGTGAAGTTTAGTTTGAATTATTTCAATTAGTTGTATAGATATTTTATATACTAACCTGTGTGTCTATAATCATTTTACATTTTCTTCATCATGTGTTAAATATGAAACTGAATTTAAAATGGAATTTACTTCTAATCTAAAACATACAATTTTAAAGACACTAGACCTACAATTTTTGACGTTTTATAAAAAATAATGAAAAGCATAAAAACAGGTCATTTCTTGTCTTAACTGTGGGCGCTTAAATTATTAGAATCGACTTATTTTTCACAATTTAATCGCAATAGGTCCATATAGTGTTTATTTTTACACAAAATGTGTCTTTAACATTTCTTCATCATTTGTTAAACTAATGCACCATATCAGATAAGCACTCTTAACAGTTTTTGTGTATTATGTATTTCTATTGTACAAATTTGTTTGCAAGCGTTATTACATTTACCAACTTTGCCTAAGCCGTAGCGAGAGGTTAAAAACAGACGAGACAAAGATGCTTTAGATATAATTATGAATATAAAATATGATGGTGTCTGCTGGGTAATTGGGGTGGGTAGTGAAAATTGTAAATTATAAAATAAAGCGCCTCATCTGCCTCATGCTGGCTATGGCCCTGTAAGCGTAAAACTACAGAACAGACAAGTATAACAATGTTTTAGTGTTACAATGGTTTTTCTTAGGCGTTGCTTTAGAATAAATGCTTTTAAATAGTTTCCAACTTTAAATTTATGTCAAACATTACTTCATGTGTTATTAATATTATAGCAATATAATCTAGGGTTTAGTTATTGTGCAATGTCTATTAACACATTTTGTACTGTCTTATTTATTTCACCAAAATAACATAATTTCATTTATTGATATTCGTTAAAATATTAGATACAGTATATTGATACAAACATATTAATGAAGTATACAAAAGGGTGTTATATATTAGGTTGAAAAAATACTGTATATAACTATATATTATGATTCTAGTAAATGATAAGAAGCACAGTAATTGAACTACCATTGTACTAAATACAAACTGTGAAATTCAAAACGTATATGTATATAGGGTTTGTTTGTTTTATTCTAAATCCACACATAAATGAATATGGTACAATAAAGTCATAATTAAATGGACGTGAGGCCGATGGGAAAATAAGTTTGAAGAACTTTAAGGTCTACCTATCAGAAAAAAAACCTTGAATATAATATAATAATGACAAGTAATATGAGACATTCATTTATAATAATGTTAACAATAATCATAAAATATGAAGTATTGTCATTAAAATTCCAAATATCTTGCCAAAATACATAACATATTATTAGAAAGCAGTACATAAAAAGTTTGAAATGTTCAAACTTTATTATAAATATGTCGTAAGTGACATTAGAAATATCTTGCCTAGTTTGCCTTTCTCGGTTTCTTCTAAAATTTATATTAGAATGTTTATTTTTTGGGTTGTAAATGGGAATAAATATTATTGAGTAACTATATTTGTTCTGTCCTTCATTTATACCATATGGTTTTACCTACAATAACATTTAATGGCAACAAGGACAAACAGACAGACAGTTTTTAGATAAAATGACCAGAACTATGGATCCATTTTTAAGTATTGCAATCAAATACTGTAAAAAACCCGAACATTTTTAGGCGCGAAATTCACGAAATACCTCATGATGTTGTACATACTAACAAAAATGACGGAATCTTAGCAGTTGATCTCTTTTTTCTTTAGGAATCACATTGGCTAACTTCGAGTCCTGTAAACAAAGAAAAACAAAGCAAATCGTAATATCATCACAATCTTTGAAGGAACGTTAACAACACTACAGTATCAGCGTGTATCAATTATCTTCATAATAGGGTAAGACAATTTCTCCCAATGTTTGAATTCTCCTCCCCGTTTTCAGATCTTAAGCTCTGTCTACACTATCAAACTTTATTTGACAAAAAAATGTGGTGTGGCCGTATAATGGACATGATGATGTCATATCACTACCATATTTAAGCATAATATCATCCATATATTATCATTATGTCAAAATGAAATTATTGTCGTTTTGCTTTGTTTTTCTTTGTTTACAGATCTTAAGCTCTGTCTACACTATCAACATTTTTGTGGCAAAAAATGTGATGTGCCCGTATATGGACATGATGATGTCATATCTCTACCATATTTAAGCATATCACTACCATATTGGGCACACTTTTTTTTGTTAAACTAGTTTGATAGTGTAGACAGAGCTTAATATGAATGTTTGTTTTCAATTTGTCTTGCAAACGTGACTGTGACAATATAGCGCCACAGCTCTCGCTCATAAATTGAAAACTGAAAAAGCATAAATCAATAATTTCGTAGTTTGACATTCAAATTGCGAAGCTACAATGAGAATGATGATTAACAACCGGATCTAACTGGTGAATTGTCTGTTGTTACAGCGTCTTCTTATTACTGCAGTAAAACCTCGTCTTCTTATTACTGCAGTAGAACCTCGTCTTCTTATTACTGCAGTAGAACCTCGTCTTCTTATTACTGCAGTAGAACCTCGTCTTCTTATTACTGCAGTAGAACATCGTCTTCTTATTACTGCAGTAGAACCTCGTCTTCTTATTACTACAGTAGAACCTCGTCTTCTTATTACTGCAGTAAAACCTCGTCTTCTTATTACTGCAGTAGACCTCATCCTTCGGGACACGTCTCCTATTCAGGGAACACCTCTATTAAAGGGAGAATTTTCCGTTAAACGAACGAGCGGCAACATGCATGCATCCCGTATTTGTAAATAATATGTATTTTTATATTAATTTTGTTGAAGAGATATATTTTTTACCTATATTTTTTACGTACAATTTTTATAATTTATATTTTTGTTAAACTTCAATTTTAACTGTTTTATTTGAGATTGCAATAAACTTTCCTCGTATCGTATCGTATGCAACACTATACACATGAAAGGCGCGAAGGTGTCCCTTTGATAGAGGTTCTACCATACACTGTAATTGACAGACTGCGTAGGCCTAGTAGTTTTTAATATCGTGTTTAATTTTTTTTAAATTGTCTTTTATTATCTTACACACGTTGGTTATGTACAGGTATAGAATGAAAACAAGCCGATTGATCGATTGGCTTTAATTAAACGAACAATAGTAGATAAATCCGATTCCCACATTCAAAGAACACAGGGGGCATCAATATGACTAGGTAGAGCATCACAGGCATTTATATCATGACATTCTCTATCTTATTGGTATTTTGGTGTAGGCCTACTAATCCTTACTACCTGTATTCCACGTACAATTGAAATCCTTCCGGTTTCACGAGGATTAAGCCCCCCCCCCCTGTCAAGCTCTATTGCTACACACTATGGCGATAACGATCGACGATAAATGTGTACAAATATATTTTCTTGCAAAAAGTTTTCATTCTAGAACTATTATAGGATAACCATTTATGCTGTCTTTATAATATTAAAAAAATCCAATCAAATGACGTCATGACATGATGATATTATTGCTCTTACTAATCATGACGTCATTTAATTGATTAGACGTGTGAACATATTATTTTTTTTAGCAGAGATGATTATCCTATAGTAGATAGCGAAAACATTTTAAATTTAGTTTGTTTTATGTAAGAAAAATTGCATATTTATCTGTTTATCGTCGATCGTTATCGTCGATCGTTATCGTCCTAGTATAAATGGGCCTTTACTGGTCACTCTTCCAAGTTTGAACGATCCTTACAAACAAACAATAATAAAATCTCTGATGATTTCAGACGCTGTTATCCTCAACATTGTCAAACATTTGAAAATGAATAAATACATGAATAGCCTAAATAAGTTGGGTAATTGGTAAGCCGACAGTTTGTAACACATAACCTAGTGTGCTAATTGCGGACAAATACTAATCAATATCATTCTTTATTAAACTCATGAATGACCGGTTGAAATCAGCTCGCCAATCACGTGACCTCACACGTAATTTACTTTATTATCTTTATTAACCAATCATAATTGTTTATCGAAATGTAGTAAAAAGTAATAGGAATTGGAAATGACATAAAAGTGGCGAATGTGCGAGTAGCATACTGTGTTTTTACAATCAGTACTGAAAGCACACACACATCAGCGGTAGAATCGTGAATGCAACAAGTGTGTATACTGTCAACCGGATTTCCAGCCCTTATAAGTTCTTAATTCATTGATTAAACAAGCCGCTCATTACAAGAAGTAAAGTATACATCTTAGAATATGGATACCCAGAAAAGTAGAATGTCATCTAAAGGCAGCTTCGATGCAGTGGTAAGTGTGTTTGCAATATCTTACTTAGCAGCGTGGCATTAAGCATTTGTTTTTGTACTATACTTTGTTTCCAATAAAGTTTGTTTATATTTTAATAAATTGCAGTTGATATTATTAATATGTTGATACATAGGGCCTACTGTAGGTCGTATTATTATTTTATTAATACATTTTATTATAGTAAGTTATACTATTATTATTATTATTAACGAGATCGAAATAGAGACCCTTCTCTTGCATTGCATATTCTAACCCAAATTATCCGAATTTTAAAATAAGGCTCTGTCTACACTACCAAACTGGTTTGACAAAAAAGTTTGATGTTCCCAAATATGGTAGTGATATCACATCACCGTGTCCATATATGGGCACATCATATTTTTTTGTCACATAAAGTTTGACAGTGTAGACAATGCTTAAGAAATATGCTATTTTATACTACAATACTGTCAATGTTGCTGCTCTATTCAAAACATACCAATGTTAAATATTCGTTTTATCCAAATCCAATAGAACAGAATTATTCTATCAATAGATTTAGTAACCAGCTAACCGTGATCTTACTGTACTACTCTATGTAGACTTATATCATTGAACCTTTGATCGAACCTAGTCGTTGGTTAACAAGTCTATTTTACCATCATCGTATCTAATAAGCTGATAATTAAATAAGAATTTTTGTAGGATTATAATTTATAGATCTGTTATTAGCTAATGATTTGTCATGCAGTTGCTTTTTTTTTGTTTTGTTTAGGGGTTGGTATTTGACAAGTACTTCTTTTTCTGATCCCTGAAACAGTTCTTATTTAATGTTACCATTTAAGTTATTGTAAATGTATTCTGCTTTTATTTCTTGAACTGTTTCTAAATAAATGTTGAATGAAACTAAAAATATCACACCGTTTAGGATTTAAACAAAATATTGGAGAATTTAAGAAAATCAGTCTATATTAGTATATTAGCATTCAACCAGCATTTTGTTTGTTATAAAAGAATGCTATCCTAATCAACAGTAAAGTAAGGTAAATCTTTCTACCCGTCTTTTTACATCTTCACCCAGTATAATCTATCAAACTTTACCTACAATTCTAAATGTCTTTCAGTATATAAATAATCTTTCCATAACTCATAACATAAAACGAATGTCAGTCTGTAGTTTGAAATACGAAGTAGATTGTACTCTGTTGACTGTTGTCAGATTCAAATTAAAATAGAAGAACTGTATTTAAGGAACTTGTAATTTTGTCAGTTTCACCCGGTACCATAAAAAGCAGAGTAGGCCTACGAACAGTCATTTGAATTACCGAAGAACATAATTTTAGCGCCTTGAGCACTTTTACTGGATATGTGCGCTTTATAAATTATTTGTATTATTATTACAATGAACATTTCCTCATGATGTCTTTTTGAAAACGTAAAGGGAAGATGGACTGGAATTGAAAGGGAAAAACGAATCTATAAAGTTTGCAAATGCAACGAGGTTGAAAATAAATATCACTTTGTTTTAGTATGTCCATACTACAACGAAATTAGACACTCCTTTCAAAAACCTTATTATTTTATCAACCAACAAATAAAAAGTTGTTTTACTAATGAACAACAAAAAGAAAAAAAGTAATCAATAAAATGGTAAGATTTGCCTTTTTCGCACATAAAAAGAGAAGTAATTATTTTGCTGTTACTACTACTTACATTTTAATTATATGTTTTATTTTCTATTATTGTACTTGGGCCAGCAGAATACATGAATGACTGGATGAATGTATTATTTGTTACACCTTATTTATAGAGGGTGACCCTAAACAGCGTATACTGACAATCAAGGGGCCCTCTGGATGAGTGATAGTGGCTGTGTGTATACTAGTACACCTGGGTAACCCCCTACTCGTCTCGAAAGATATAGTAGGTTCTTTAAAGTGCACATGAGCCAGATGTGTACACTGGACCAACGATTTATAGTCCTTATCCGAGAAGACTCGTTCTACCACCAGAACCATGGAGCGAGTGAGGATCGAACCCTTGCCGATGTTAATATGGCAAGGCAAGTAATAGATTAATGTTTTAATTGCTAAGGACAAAAAACATATTAGTTTTTAGTTTCAGGTACTCCTCCCTCCCAATATATTAGTAAATTTAAGGTCAGTTTTATTGCAATATAGGCCTACCATTGTTGGCGTACATAATCCAAAATCGTTGTTCCTTTATTTTTTGCTGTTTATACTGGATTACTTCTATCATCCTTTAATCATCCCTTTCCACGTACAATTTACTCACCACCAGTTACCGGTCCTTTGGAATTCATTACCATAATTTATTAAAGATTTCGTAGTCCTTCTCTGAACACCTTTATTCAGACAGTCACTCCGCAGTGATTAGAAGTAATACTACAACGATTGCACTAGGATCACTTCTAATCCGCGCCTCATAATATCTCCTATAAACATTCCTTTGCACGCCAGTTGCTCTCCGGTTCACCAGTTCCATTATTACCATTTTACCAAAGATTTCGCAGTCCTTTCTTCTCAGACAGTCACTCCGCAGTGATTAGACGTAATACTATTACGATTTAACTTCTAATCTATCATTTAATCCGCGCCTCAGAATATCTCCTTTAAACATTCCTTCGCACGCCAGTTGCTCACCAGTTCCATTATTACCATTTTACCAAAGATTTCGCAGTCCTTTCTTCTCAGACAGTCACTCCGCAGTGATTAGACGTAATACTATTACGATTTAACTTCTAATCTATCATTTAATCCGCGCCTCAGAATATCTCCTTTAAACATTCCTTCGCACGCCAGTTGCTCTCCAGTTCCATTATTACCATTTTATCAAAGATTTCGCAGTTCGTCTCTGAACACCTTAATCTTCAAATTCAGACAATCACTCCACAGGGTGTGATTAGAAGTAATAAAGATCTGAATGTTATATTTATAACTGTAATTGGATTTTATTGGAATGTAAATAGTACTTTTTATAAACCAAATTTGTATATTTTTATATTTTATTTGAAGAAACTATTGACTCACTGAGCTAAAATAGTGGCATAGGTCGATTTTGTTTTTCCTGACGTGCCTTAAAAAAAAAATGAAATGAAATGAATGGTTCCTCCAGAAGATCGTTATGACTTTAAAAGAGTAAACATTTTTTACGAGGTTATCAGTTATATTTCGTGAAGCAATGTTTCCTGTACTTGGCCAAACTATGCATGACCTCATTGACTATTTATAGTATTTGAACAAACATTTCTATTAATTACTATAACTTGTTTATTTTGGAACTTTTAGACGAACCTTTATCCGACACGAAAACAGAGCCTGATTGAGGACTCGCATCGAGATTCTGTCGTCAGTAATGGCTCTGTAGATCTTACCTCCCTTCCATCGTGCGAAAGTGATGACGTGTTTCCGGACGAATATGAAGGGGAAAACAATGTGGATGCAGAAAAAAAGAAGCAGTGTGTGACGTTTACGGCCAAGGATGACCTAGGGTTTGCTTCTCTCACTCATGCATTGAGAATATTTGAGGTAATTTTTACTTTTATTTTTAATTTACCAGAACGTCACGATTTATATGTTTTACTTAAATATCTTACAAAAGGATAAAATCACGTGTTTTTATGTTCTCCTTTTACGTGCATGTTGCAACGATGACTTGCCATTCATATTAAATAACTTTACAACCAATACTAGTTTCCTTGTATTTGTTTATCGGGCTCACATGTGTCAAAATAGCTCATCTATGATGGAATTGTCGAGAAAATGGGCATAATCTTTTTAAAAGCTATATTTCCAACCGTGACCAATGTACTAATCTCCGATTTCAACGCTTGTATTCCAGGGCTCTCTTCTCGGACCTCTTTTCAATTTTTATGTCAACGATTTGTATTTGCATCCACGATTCCTTCACTTTCTGATTTTCTTGTCGCTTTTTCTCTCTTTTCGCTGTTGAACTCTTTAGGCCCTATTTAAATTATATTTACTTATTAATTAATTTATTTATATTGGTTTTTATTCAGAGATTAAGCCCTCTTTCAATTCATTATTTTTATTCAAAGACTGAAAGAAAATGTTTAATAAAATTCAAATTTACATAACAATCTATAGTAATTATGTTCAATATAATTGGTTGCAATTTTATACATGTTAGTTTGCGATGCTCTCAAAACAGTGTGACTTCATTATGTATCCCCATGCTACTTTAATCAACATGTGGATTAGAATTACCCCAAGTTTACATAAGTGAAAAGAAATATTTGCACTAAGCCACTAAAAATTAGGAAAACCTAATGCACTGTTGACGAGCAAGTGTATGCACTAGTAAGTTAATATCTTGTTAGAGGCATTTCGTGTTTTAACAAGTATGGTCTACGCGTAATGATGTCAGCCTTCAATGAGACGGACACACAGTCCGGATATTGCAATACAGAACTCGTGCAATATTAATTACGCTAAGAAAATTAGGCGAGGGTTAATTCATGACTGGAAGGTAAATTTCTCGTCGTTTTATACACATTGTATAGACGGGTTAATGCCAATGGATTACGTTTATCATTCATTCTACGATTACAATGTTGTTCTAGTAGGAGAGGGAATTTGCTTTAAGGGGTAATTGGGTTAGGGGTAGTTAAGTGGTCCGGGTGGTAGTTAAGTTGTCCGGTGGTAGTTGGGTTAGGAGTAGTTAAGTTGTCCGTTGGTAGTTGTCCTAGTGGTAGTGGTCCGTGCCTACCCAAATATGGTATAGTGATATGCTCAAATATGGTAGTGATATGACATCATCATGTCCATATATGAGTACATCAAATTTTTTTTGTCACATAAAGTTTGATAGTGTAGACAGGCCTTAATGACACACGGATCAATGCAATTATTATTATTATTGCAACACGTCTTTTTAGTAGAACGTCACGATTTACTTGTTTTACTTAAATACCTTACAAAAGGATACAATAGCTCAGCTCTAATTGATCTGATTAAGCACCTATTTATAGGTCATGATCGGAATTATCAATGCATTTGAAAACCGAAACTTATCTATTGGCAATTTTATTGATATTTCCAAAGCGTTTAATATCTTGACCAGCGTCCTTCTTTGTCCGACTATACTTTTAATATCTTGACCATTGTGTCCTTTTTAAAAGAACAAATTAACCGACTATGGTCGAGGACATGGGCATAATCTTTTTAAAAGCTATATTTCCAACCGTGACCAATGTACTAATCTCCGATTTCGACCCATTCCAGGGCTCTCTTCTCGGACCTCTTTTCAGGGGGTAGTTGTGGGTTAGAGGTATTCAAGTGGTCCGGTGGTAGTTGTCCCAGATTTGGTTGATGATGTTACTTCTTCATGCTTCCAAACACCGCTCTGTGTCTTTTTGTCAAATCGCATGATAGCTTTACAATTAATATCTGTACCTATACATCATGTTACCCTTGTTTCTATACAGGATATTTAATATTCAAGTTGGGATGATGCTACCGGGTAATATTATGCATGCACTGTCTTATGAAAACATGTTTTCGGAAAGGATGACAGAACAGTAGGCCTATTTAGAAATTAATCAATATTTTAATTAAAGTTCTTAATTACACTTCAGAGAAATACGACCAAAGGGTAAAGACGAGAAACGATTATGATGCTGTATTTCTGATTAAAAAAAGTTTTATTTAGGTCTGAGCTTGTATAGTAAATATTTGACTTGTGTATGACAGCAATTACACCATGTACAATGTTACCCATCGACAACTAATGTCTTTATCGACCAGATTTGTTTATGATAAAAATAGGAACTATAGAAATGTAAAATACATCGTCTGAAACAATCAATGAAGATTCCGAATTGATTGCAATCTTAATCATTTCTTCTTTTCATTTCAAAATATATTTCTCGATTATATATAAATGAGAAATCGTTATATTTTAATTATGATTCGAGAAACGTGCAGAGAATTAGACTAGAGTTACGCCGTCAATGAGCAACATGACGTCGCTATCTGGCCATGTCTTATCTTGAATTAAAAACACAGATCATCTATAACCTTAAGCCTACTTGCCTTTTTACGCAGTCAGAAATGTTGTGTTCACACAAAATTGCCGATTCCTTTTGTACGCACACGTCACCGCAACGTGTTCTTACATTTGGTGACACTACCTCACCGTCCCCCACCCAACCAGTAGCAACATAAACTTGTTTTTTTTACAAGCGATTGTACACGCCAACAACTTGATGTTTCCCTAAATTTGGTGAGGCTGTCCCCACTCACAAACACCGTACCCAAGAGAAGCGCTTGTCGTACGTGCGTGTAAAACGTGTATTTGTTTTGTGTCAACATTACTTCATTATGTCGTAGTGTTGTCATCGCCACGCCATCTTCAGATCTCTTTTCAATACGTTGCATCTGGAGACACCACCATTCTTTGCACCAGAGTTCCAAAGGGGCCCAAAGGGGTCCATGGTCATTATTGGTTGTCTGGTTTTGTGCCTAAAATCCCCATATGGGTCCCTTATGAGGAAGTGTATTAAGTCACGATATTAACTAAAAAGGCTGGTACCTGTAGTTTTTCTAGAAAAGTTAATTACAAATATGTGTTTGGGTTTTGTCTCATTCTTGATCTAGTTGACGTAGAAATTGTATTATAATATACAATAGTACATTCGCGTTGAGAATGTTGCAATAGCATCCACGTAGGCCTACATTTGATAATATTTCTAAATTTAAAAAATAAGAGATAATTTAAGGTAAAAGGTTAGGGCACCATGCACATACGTATTACTGGCATTAATTCGTTCGTTCGTTCATTCAGTCAGTATACTGTCAGGATTTAAAATAGTAACTGTGTTCTGCTGTTTATTGCCTGTAGATATAATACCCGTTGCTATGGACTGATTTGCTCCCTGACTCAACGTTATTTCCAAGTAGTTATTAAAATAGAATATTAGAGATGGTTTTAGATAATAAATTGAACATTAGGCTACATAGGATTTAAAATGACAATCAAATAACAATTCACCCATTCAACAAAATTAAACATTAAAATTAAATTTTTTTTAGGATAAATCAATGAATAATACAGATTATTTCTAAAGTTAAAGTTTTACTTTTTAGATAATGATAATCGTATTATAGGTATTGTTTTAACTTATAGTTTTTTAATTAAAAAAAAGCAGCTGTTTTTATTTATTGTAAACACGAGTTTTCGGTGTAACCCGGCCATGTGCAGATCTGTCAATGTTGTATTGACGGGCCCCAATGTATACGATATGTGTACTCACCCAGGTTTGATGTGGGCATATGCGTGTTTAGTCTATGCATCTACATGGGTTAAAATGGACAAATATTAAGCGTGTCCACCCCATATGGGTAAAACATGCCGTTTGCCCATATGAAATTACCACCATTGAATCCACTTACAGATGAAATTAAATGAATGTATATTAAAATAAAGATAATTTTAAATTTGTTTATGAATTCTTCCTTCTAAAAATGTCGCTCTCGTTTTAAACTGTTGAACCTACCACTACTTTTTAGTTAATAAACTTTAATTCGCATTCTCAAATACCATGTTAAACTTCCTGGCTTGTTTCATATGATTTACAGAGTTTAGCAATAAATTATACATACATAATTTACAGGTCTGTTCCTTTTTCATTTAGGGTTTTATGCGTTCCATTTACCGTTTATGCGTTTCATTTACCGTTTATGCGTTTTATTTACCGTTTATGCGTTTCATTTACCGTTTACGCGTTTCATTTACCGTTTATGCGTTTCTATTTGTTTGTTTTGTTTTTTTGTCAACGGTTATTTTTATTTCAATATGACATGAATACTGTTTACGCGTTCCATTTACCGTTTATGCGTTTCATTTACCGTTTATACGTTTTATTTACCGTTTATGCGTTTCATTTACCATTTACGCGTTTCATTTACCGTTTATGCGTTTCATTTACCGTTTACGCGTTTCATTTACCGTTTATGCGTTATGTAACAACGATGATGCGGCCATTTTTTATTTTCAGTATGCATGGCAGTGAGGAGGATGTATACAACTGTGCTATCTGAACAACTGCTGTTACCATGAAATATCAATTATATCCAACTTTTTTATTAATTACATTAAACCCATACGCTGGCGCTTAAAGTTTAATAACAATACGTAAACACACAATGATATTATAATTTGGTAAGAACACTTATGTGGTACCTCCTACTAATACGCTCTATTCACATAATGTTGGATTAAACTGTATTACAATGCACACGTGTTAACTAAACACTCATATAACAATATTCGAAATCAAGGTATAATTACTGAATAGTTAATAATAATAAAAACAACCGGAACTATACGCCAAGTAGACATACTAATTCAAAGCAAATAATTGATCGACTCTACGTCAAAGCACGGTTTGATCATTTGCCTGATATTCACAGTCAAATATGTAAAAGACGCTGATAAAGAAATATTTGCAAATTGTAATTGCAATGTAGGTGATCATAAAACAAAATTGTTGGACAATTTCCAATTCAAGTTTCTATTCATTAAAAAGTTGTAGTTTTTAATTTGAATTTTGACGTCAGCAAGTTTTTTTAATATATAAAAATAATAACACATTTTTAAACATTAATTTGATTGCGATGATTGTTGTGGCCGGCATTATCAACATTATCAATCAATGTCTCGCCTTCATAAATATAATAATAACATTGTGTTTATTATACTGGTTATCTACATACGTAATCAATTACACCTTGTCTGCAAAGTTTGGTTCCCACTAGCGACTCAACGCAAAGACGTAACGCAAAGTGATTTGACCAATCACAAGCGATGGATCATTCGGTCAACTCGCTTGCGTTGCGCGTACTTTATTGCGCTGCGTCTCTAGTTTGAGCTGCCCTTAACCCAAATTAACACAAACATAGTCTATAACTGGAGATCCTGTATCTTTCTGGGATCCTGACTTCTTCCTTTTCCCCCAGATTTATTGTTATTTGTTTATGTTATTTCTTATTTATTCCATTTTTGTTTCAATCTTAAAATGAAGTAAATGAATGTTTTTTTTTAATTTAAGTGTTTTTTTTTGACTGATATATAATTTTGTTTTGTTTCAGAAATGCCAAATGAAAGTGACCCACGTTGAAAGTAGAAGTCGCAACAATAATGTTGAATTTCTTGTCGAGTGTGAAACCCGAAGTGGATGGTACAAAGTTCTTCCTAAAAATCTCAAACAAGTTGTAAATAACGTCACTATACATCGCAAAGACGCAATGCAACGAAGTGAGTTTGTTTACTTATTAGTAGCATCATTTATAAAAAGACAAATTTCATCGACTATCTTTTGTAATCATGTTTTGAATTTGGTTGTTTATTTGGTGATATTAAATTTGTCGTAACTCTATACCCTATTTCCTAAACCCTTATTCGTAAACACTTTGTATTTAAAACAATAACACGTGGTTATTGGTAAACATGATCAAGTACATACACACCTACACACTCCCACGCTATTCATTACAATACATTCATTAAATTTAGTATTTTATTCAAATATCAAGTGGGTATGCAAACAAATAAACAATACATTAAAACCTGTACTGCTCATTGTCACTGATGACGTCAGCAGTATATTAACATTATGTCATTTAATTTAGATTCTACGCGTATTATCTTTCATTTTGTTCATTCTTAACTTAAAGGGTGACTCCGGGGTTATAGTTCTAATATCTACCAAACTATCTTCTTTGCTTTCTACCCTTACTATCTCTACCCTCTATTCACCAGCCTGTGACTCTTTTGTTTGATTTCTTTTATTCGTGTCCACTCAGGCAGCGCTTACCTGATATATCTATCAATCTTTGTCCAAGGACCTTTACTTGCACTGATGGGCTAGTGTTGCCCAAAAGCTTTGCTAACTGTTCTGACTGTTTTACGTTTTGATTTAGCTTTGTGTTTATTTTATACCTACTAGCAATGTATCGATAATTTCTCTTTATTACCAATGTTTATTCCTGGAATTTGTTTGTTATTTACCATCACCATTCCCAACACTTTAATTAATTAATTAGTTTTAAAAAGTTTAAAAAAATGTCGTCTGTCATAATTTCAGTTCCATGGTTCCCGCGTAAAATCACTGATCTTGATAAATGTAACCACTTGATGTCACATTTTGAGCCTGATCTAGATCAAGACCATCCGGTAAGTTTCATTTTAATACTTATATAAAAAGAAATTCTAACTTCATCAGGGTCAGGAGAACTGTCAAGTTGATATGGAGAGTTTTTTTAAATTATATAATTTATGAGTTTTGCTAGGATATGAAATTGTGAGTTTTGCTACCATCGTAATTGTTCAATATATTTTTTTTATTTTTATTAATCAACTATTTCGTAAAAAAATGCATTAAAGTTGATGATACCAGCAATGATAAACTGACTGGTTTGTATGGAAATATAAAAATGTCAATCTATCTATACAGTTACCGAAATATATATATGACGTTAAAAATGATTAAAACAAGCTACAACAAAAACTGACATGTAGTCAGCTTAATTATGAACAAGTAAGCGAAAGGTCAACACATACGTCACTGAAGTCGGTTCCCACAATGCAAGGGCGTGGCACGATGCTTAAAGATTGGTTTCTATTGGAAACAACCAATCACACATCGCGTCGTGATTGGTCCTTGCGTTGCGTCGGTCCAAGCTGCGCTTCTTGCGCGCGCGTTGTTTGCTCTTAACTTAATTTCCATTGTTCTGGGTTCATAACACTGTTGGTGCAATGAGGTTTAGGCTCTGATACAAACAACCTTCCCCCCACAAACTGCTCTGTAGGTTATGCGTTACGTATTGAGTTTTGAATACGCTTTAATAGTATATTGACGAAAACAAATGGTTCAATAGCAAAATCGTATTTAAATCCAACTCAATAATACTGTAGTTTGATGCGAATTGAATTCTGATTTGGCTATTTAACGTTTTCAATCTGTAACTAATGAAAATTATGATTGGAACATCAACTAATTAACGATAAATCTTTAGAGATTGTTACACCATTGTCCAACATGTATTCAAAATTAAACGATGGATTGATTTCAATTTGTTTGTATTGTACAGTATTCTGGGAAATTTCTATAACTTGCTTTCAATCATTCATTCATCGGTGGAAAATTACTTCCATTTATTTCCATTTGCATATAAAATATACATAGAAATTATGTTTGCTCTGAGATATACAAAAACAGTTTAATAATAAAGTTCAATCTAATATAGCGCAAAATTCAGAGAACCTCCTCAACAGACATTTCTTTTGAAAGAGCAAAAGATTTGACAGACATAATGTTTATAGATTTACCCGGGTAGGTTTCTTGCTTCACATACAAGGTCTTTCGACAACAAAACTCTTACTTACTTTCCATTTAGCAGCTTAGAGCTGTTTTATGAATCATACCGGTATATTAGTAAGTATCTGTATGCAATTTGCTTTAAACAAGGCTATATAGCCTTGCTTTAAACAACATAATATAAATTGTCTACGCTAACAATAAGTAGAAATTACATTATCCAAAGATAAACAACTTTGCTTTAGTAGGCAGTTACATTAACGGATCCATTCATTGTTGGTATATTATTAGTTATACAACAAATTTAAAGACCCTTACAATTTAGTAATTTGAGTCAAGTAGATCTTGACTTAAGGGTCCTTTCACACCTGTTTCGGTCCGGCTCCGGCAAATTAAATCGTAGTCGCGTGGTGGCGTCGGAACAGGTGTGAAAAGACCCCTAAGTTTGGTTCCCACTAGGACGCAACGCAAGCGAGTTGACCAATGACAAGCGACAGTTCGAATAATCAATCGCTTGTGATTGGTCAAATCACTTACGCTGCGCTTACGTCCTTGCGTTGTTTACGTAATAAGCGTAAACCTATATATAGAAGCGATACTTGTTTATTATACAAGTTATTCCGTATACCAGTTTTGTTGTTGTTGAAAATTGACAATTATTTAGTTGTTGTAATGCTGTACAACATGTCGTCTAGATAATGTCGTAACCTTACTCTTTATTAAGTCGGTAGCTCCGTACGTGATTGTAATATAGAGGATATTAATTACGTCTTTAGCTTTAGTAAATAATATTCAATGTGTTCAATAATATACATTGATTATTATTAATTTACCGCATTGTTGTTGATAGGGGGCGTTCCTCTTTCAAGGATGAATTAATAATTGAAGTGGATTTGATTATAACACTATATTTACTACTTTATTTACGTTTTGATATTAAGACTGTCAACCGTCAGCTACCAAATGAATAAATTAATCCTGAAATTAGTTATAAAGTAAAGCTCTGTCTATACTATCAAACTAGTTTGAAAAAAAAGTGTGATGTACACAAATATGGTAGTGATATGACATCATCGTGTCCATGGGCACATTTTTTGTTACATAAAGTTTGATAGTGTAGACAGAGCTTTACGCTTCCAAATGTACTCCATATTCATAGGTAACATGAATGTTATTTAATTTTGTTTCACAGGGATATTCTGATAAGGAATACAGAGACCGGAGGAAGAATATAGCAGAAATTGCCTTCAAATTTAGACAGTGAGTTTCTCTATCCCACCATGGCTTTCTACCTTCTAAAGCTCTGTCTACACTATCAAACTAATTTGACTTATGGTAGTGATATGACATCATCATAATTTTTGTTACATAAGTTTGATAGTGTAGACAGAGCTTAATTCTGTAATTCTTGAAATCGGATTCTTTAACAGCACCCTCTATAATTCTTTTGACAAAAATAATACTAGCCAATCCTGCAATGCATTGAATTTGAAATATTCCGGACGATTAAAACCTTTATAACACCGAATGTTTAAGATGTTAGTTTAGAACAGTGAGACATTAATTATATAGTAATGTATTTTTTCTATTTTAGTGGACATCAAATTCCCCGAGTTGAATATACTGAGGAAGAAACAAAAACTTGGTATGTACACTCCGAGGAGAGAAAGAATGAATACATTTGATACATTTAATACAATTATTTTGTACTTAGTTAATAACGTATTTAATAACTATTTATTATATTTCATTTTAGGAAACATGTATATACTACCTTGAAAGATCTATTTCCAACTCATGCTTGTAAAGAGCACATCAATGTTTTCAAAATGCTGGAGAAAGAGGGTTTATATAGGTAATCCACTGTTGTTGATTTTCAAAACATTATTTAATAAAACAATAAATAATAGCATCCTCCATTGCGAAACCTTTTTGTAAATTAATCAATTTCTTTGTTTTTCTGCAGCCCTGACAAAATTCCGCAGTTGGAAGATGTGTCAAACTTTCTCAAACGTAAGTTCCTATTATTTGATTTTATGTACCATTTTAGGTGAGAGTCGTGGAAGTCTTGAGGACTCTTCACTAGGAAAAACTTTTCACGTTTGATGGAGCCTTCTCAATCGCCCTCTGATTCCACCTCTGCGTATGCGTTATAATTGGTTAAAGCTTGGTTCCCACTAGGACGTAACGCAACGACGTAAGCGCGACGTAAGCAATTTAACCAATTACAAGCGATGGATTATCCGAATATTCGCTTGTGATTGGTCAACTCGCTTGCGTTGCGCTTACGTCCTTGCGTCCTAGTGGGAACCAAGCTTAAGAGTTGTTTCCACTTGCGTTACGTTGCGTCGCAAGTGGTTTCGATTTTCTACGACCGACGAAACCCATACATACATCATGCTAATATGCCTATTTTGTGGATTTTTTTTCCAGATCAATCAGGTTTCCAACTTCGACCTGCAGGTGGACTACTAAGTGCTCGTGACTTTTTGGCGAGTTTAGCGTTCCGTGTTTTTCAATGCACACAATATGTACGTCACTGTACTTCGCCCATGCACACACCAGAACCGTAAGTTTTCATTTACTCATATTTCTTTTTAATTTTTTCTGATGTTTTTAATTGTACTACATATATAATTATACACAAATCGCAGTACCGTATACGTAGGCCTACTATTAATTACAGTAATGTAGTATTTGCATCCAAAGTAGTATAGTGAACTGTTGTGGGTGAAGTTGAATGACAATTCGATGTTTCATTATAATCTTTATTTATTACGTAATACTTTTACAATTTTTAGGGATTGTTGCCATGAACTACTTGGTCACGTGCCTATGCTAGCTGATCCAGAGTTTGCTCAATTTTCACAAGTAAGAACCATTCATTTGATTCATCGTTCCTCTCTTGTTATAATATTAGGACACCGTTGTTTACATTCCGATTTATTCGAATGTTAGAAAAATAATAAATAAGGCCAGAAGTATTGTATGGTATTATTTCATAATTTAGCAAACATTCTCTTTTCACACAAAATGGCAGAATTGAAGATGTTTGGTTTATTATTTATTTTAGGAAATCGGTATTGCTTCGCTTGGTGTTTCAGATGAAGATATTACAAAATTATCTACGGTAAGTTAAAGCATTGTAGTATTCTCGGTTGACATTGTGTTTTTATTTGATTTATGTTACCACGTAAACATGTATTTATATTTATTATTTGTATTATCTAGGTTTATTGGTTCACAGTAGAGTTTGGTCTGTGTAAAGAGGGCGCAAGTACCAAGGCTTATGGAGCTGGTCTACTCTCAGCATACGGAGAACTAAAGGTGATTCACATTAACTGGTTATTCCTTTCCTGTCCCCCAACCCTCGTAACCCCAAGATTTTACTAGCAGTTTTAGCACGCACAGCACTAGGTCGTAAGCGCATTGACCAACCGCGCGTTTGTGATTGGTCAACTCAATGGCGTCGTGCCTACGTCGTTGCGACAAAATGGCTCCCTATACGATTCTTATAATTTCTCCTGTTATTATTGATATTATTATAATCTATTTATTTTATTTGACATCTTTATACAGGATTACACAACAATCAGGTAAAAAAAAACCTGTTTTGCATTGTCGTCCTATCTTGAATACAAAAAAAAAATCAGGAAAAAAAACCGTTTAGTTTTGTGAAATGAGATCGATATCTAGCTTTGAATGAAGCAATTGTTGTTGAATATTTAATTTATATCTCTATTTTTGTTTTTATTTACAGTTTGCGTTATCAGATCAACCTGAGCAACGAATGTTTGATCCGTCAGTAGTTGCCGTACAAGAATACCAAGACCAGACCTATCAACCCATCTACTACGTCACACAATCTTTCGAAAAAGCCAAAGCACAGATGAGGTTAGTAGTGTTTATTCAATATGTTGACATCACAGAGTGCGTGAGAAAGATGATGACGTTTGAATTATGATAACGACGACGATGATGATGATTATGATGATGATGATAACGATAGTGATGATGATGATTATGATGATAATGATGGTGATGATGATGATTATGATGATGATGATGATGATGATGATGATGATGATGATGATGATGATGATGACGATGATGATAACGATGATGATAACGATGATGGAATGTTTTGCTGAAAGTAAACAATTAAAATCAATGACAAATGATGAATAAAGCAATTAATATATTTCCATATCATTCTCTACAGGCAATTTGTAAGCAATATGAACAGACCTGTACAGTTACGTTACAATCCATTCACACAGTCCATAGAAGTTCTAGAGGATATTTCTACAGTTGGTAGGCTCCTTAAAGACGTCAAAAATGAGTTGGATACGTTGATGTCTGTATGTGAAAGACTAGCGTAACCAATCGTATGTCTCGATATAAGGAACAAATGAATATTTAATGATAATTTATCTTTGAATCTGAAACTAAAACCAGATTATAATCTATTATTTATAATCTGTTATTTATAATATTGTAGAGGTATTTATTTGTATGCAATGTGCATGGATCAATAGTTCGTTTCTTGTTGGTTTCTCTGACATGAATGTTATCTCATTGTCGCTGCTCATCACAAATTATATTTAGTTTTAAATTTTAATCAGTTTTAGTTTAATCACGGAGGTTTAATAAGAAAACTTTGGACACAGATCAAATATATTTTTTTAATTAGTTAATATATTATTATATTATTATTATATTAAGTAGGAATTATGATGTATTTATAGGTCAATATATTCTGCCGTAGATGAATATGAAGAAGATAGTGGAATATAATATGAATATAAGCATAATTGGAAGTTACCACATTGTATTAAGTGAGGCGCAATTGTTAGATATTTAATACTATTATATACACGATATATTTATTTTCTTCATGTAAAACCTAAGTTTTTTGGGTTCCTGAATTTGCTTTTTAAAAATCAGGTTTTTTAATGATGAAATTGTGATTCTCCAAAAGATTATGAGAGGAATATCTTCAAATCAAATCAACTTTATTAGTTCCAAAAAAGAATGGAAAAATGTCAAAAATTGTATTATTAATACCACAAAATAATACATAAATAAATTGATAAAATGACAACGTACAAAAATAAATAGAATATGACTATGTGCTATTTACGACAGTAATATTTAATTAAAAATATGTGTGGAATTTCGCATATCTTTATTTTTTACTAATTATTTATTTAAAGAAATATTAATAATTGTTATTTCGGAGGATGTGATAATAATTAAGACAAAACACCTGAACTTAATGGATACACTTCTTGTGGAAGCCATTAAGTTTGCGTTATAACACAAATGTAACTATTTATTATTACGTAATTGGTGGATGCTTTCTGAACATTTCCATACACGAACTGTAGACCTATTTTATGAATAAGTAATGTAATAGTAATGTTATTAATGTCATAATGTAAATGTACCTGCAATATATCATTTCACAAGAAATGTACTAAATGATTTGTATGTTTCTATTAATTATTTTTCTCAAACGTAGTGGTAGATCGAAATAGATATTTTACAGTATGATATATGTTAAAAATAAAAAATAAAAGAATATAATATATATATATATATATATATATCTACATTTATTTATTTAAACAAATTTAAACCACTTTTATTCAATGAAACAAAAGACAATCAGACATTACTACATACATTGTGTATTTATCCTATCACTCCTAATTTTCGAAATAGATACTAAAGATTGTTGTCAACAAAAGTGTTTGAAAAAGATTCAATAAGTGTGTTTAAATATTACCATAAAAACCCATTCCTTTATAATCAGGTGTAAAAACCGAAAAAAACCCCCAAATTATACATGAACTTGTGTATCACATTTTGATGTCAGTAAATTGTGGACATGACCAACCAGAGAAGTTGAAGGGAGCCCTCTATAGAGCGTTACAAAACCATCACCTTTCTAAAGAGATAGAAAATCACCCGGGTTCAACGGCTCAACGAGTAAAACGTCTGCAACACACGGAGTCACAGAGTAACAAAGGTACGTGGGTTCGAATCTTTCAGCAAAAAACGCGAAACAATCCGGTTGATAAATGAAGCGAAAATTAATCACGCGAAAAGAAAAAGAAAAAACTACATAAAACAAAAAAAAATATAAAACTGAACACAAGCATACAAAAAGTCTTGCTGTTTTAATATTTGTATTTCAAATAATACAATAATGCCTTTAGCATCATTGTATGACCAGATATTTGAGGTAACATGCGCGTCTGTGCATGTTAACTTATGATAGCAACCGATGTATCGAGGTGACATGCGCGTCTGTGCATGTTAACTTATGATAGTAACCGATGTATCGAGGTGACATGCGCGTCTGTGCATGTTAACTTATGATAGTAACCGATGTATCGAGGTGACATGCGCGTCTGTGCATGTTAACTTATGATAGTAACCGATGTATCGAGGTGACATGCGCGTCTGTGCATGTTAACTTATGATAGTAACCGATGTATCGAGGTGACATGCGCGTCTGTGCATGTTAACTTATGATAGTAACCGATGTATCGAGGTGACATGCGCGTCTGTGCATGTTAACTTATGATAGCAACCGATGTATCGAGCACATCGTGAGGTTATGCGCATGGCACATTAGTAGTAACGAACGGACTTTTTTTTCGAAAAATGTCTAAAATTTAATTTAATTGTTATGCCATAATATTGCTCTATATGCGCATATATTGCCTTATCATCATTGTAGAGTGTTTATAACTATAGTTCAGGACTTTTTTCGAAAAATGACCAATTTTCGACCTTTTTCTTTTTCGACATAACTGGGTACAAATACTCTATAAGATGATTATAACGCAATCTATGCACATATATAGCAATATTATGGTATAATAATTGAATTTGAAAAAGTGGATATTTTGGCCATTTTTTGAAAAAATCCCTGAACTATAGTTCAGGAATTTTTTCGAAAAATGATCAAATTTCGACCTTTTTCTTTTTCGACATAACTAAGTACAAATACTCTATAAGATGATTATAACGCAATCTATGCACATATATAGCAATATTATGGTATAATAATTGAATTTGAAAAAGTGGATATTTTGGCCATTTTTTGAAAAAATCCCTGAACTATATAATAGTTCAGGAATGTTTTCGAAAAATGACAAAATTTCGACTTTTTTCTTTTTCAAAATAACTGGTTATAAACACTCTATAAGATGATTATAACGCAATATATGCACATATATAGCAATATTATGGTATAATAATTGAATTAGAAAAAGTGGATATTTTGGCCATTTTTTGAAAAAATCCCTGAACTATAGTTCAGGAATTTTTTCGAAAAATGACCAATTTTCGACCTTTTTCTTTTTCGACATAACCGGGTACAAATACTCTATAAGATGATTATAACGCAATATATGCACATATATAGCAATATTATGGTATAATAATTGAATTTGAAAAAGTGGATATTTTGGCCATTTTTTGAAAAAATCCCTGAACTATAGTTCAGGAATTTTTTCGAAAAATGACCAATTTTCGACCTTTTTCTTTTTCGACATAACTGGGTACAAATACTCTATAAGATGATTATAACGCAATATATGCACATATATAGCAATATTATGGCATAATAATTGAATTTGAAAAAGTGGATATTTTGGCCATTTTTTGAAAAAATCTCTGAACTATAGTTCAGGAATTTTTTCGAAAAATGATCAAATTTCGACCTTTTTCTTTTTCGACATAACTGGGTACAAATACTCTATAAGATGATTATAACGCAATCTATGCACATATATAGCAATATTATGGTATAATAATTGAATTTGAAAAAGTGGATATTTTGGCCATTTTTTGAAAAAATCCCTGAACTATAGTTCAGGAATTTTTTCGAAAAATGATCATATTTCGACCTTTTTTTTTCCGACATAACTGGGTACAAATACTCTATAAGATGATTATAACGCAATCTATGCACATATATAGCAATATTATGGTATAATAATTGAATTTGAAAAAGTGGATATTTTGGCCATTTTTTGAAAAAATCCCTGAACTATAGTTCAGGAATTTTTTCGAAAAATTACAAAATTTCGACCTTTTTCTTTTTCGACATAACTGGGTACAAATACTCTATAAGATGATTATAACGCAATCTATGCACATATATAGCAATATTATGGTATAATAATTGAATTTGAAAAAGTGGATATTTTGGCCATTTTTTGAAAAAATCCCTGAACTATAGTTCAGGAATTTTTTCGAAAAATGATCAAATTTCGACCTTTTTCTTTTTCGACATAACTAAGTACAAATACTCTATAAGATGATTATAACGCAATCTATGCACATATATAGCAATATTATGGTATAATAATTGAATTTGAAAAAGTGGATATTTTGGCCATTTTTTGAAAAAATCCCTGAACTATAGTTCAGGAATGTTTTCGAAAAATGACAAAATTTCGACTTTTTTCTTTTTCAAAATAACTGGTTATAAACACTCTATAAGATGATTATAACGCAATATATGCACATATATAGCAATATTATGGTATAATAATTGAATTTGAAAAAGTGGATATTTTGGCCATTTTTTGAAAAAATCCCTGAACTATAGTTCAGGAATTTTTTCGAAAAATGACCAATTTTCGACCTTTTTCTTTTTCGACATAACCGGGTACAAATACTCTATAAGATGATTATAACGCAATATATGCACATATATAGCAATATTATGGTATAATAATTGAATTTGAAAAAGTGGATATTTTGGCCATTTTTTGAAAAAATCCCTGAACTATAGTTCAGGAATTTTTTCGAAAAATGACCAATTTTCGACCTTTTTCTTTTTCGACATAACTGGGTACAAATACTCTATAAGATGATTATAACGCAATATATGCACATATATAGCAATATTATGGCATAATAATTGAATTTGAAAAAGTGGATATTTTGGTCATTTTTTGAAAAAAAATCGTTTTATTGCTATATATGTGCATATATGGCGACCGGTCTTTAGAGAAGCGTCAAGTTTTTATCTAAAACGTTTGGGATAACTGACAAACAAGAGTAAACAAACAAAGATTTCTAACATTCAATAATTTTTCCACTAAGAAATTACAGAAATATGTTAACATTCTACGATTGATTAACGGTTAAACTTTGTTACGAAAATGGTAAACGTAGTTTGTGACGTTAGTAAGTTGTAAATAAATTAATTGTTGATGGGTTAGTGTTATTGGTTGCTATGTTGGTGGTTAATACGTTAAACTAGTAGCAGTCAAAGATAAATATATAATTATATCTATATAAATAATAAATATATAATAAAGATTTCGTATAATATCAATAGATCACACAAAGATCTTCTAAATGTGTACTTTTGTTAATAATTTTCGACTCAATCATGCGCGTAATTTAGAATTACTTTGTTGCCATATTTTGTTAAATATTTTCGCCATGGCTTCGTTTTTCAAATTTCTTAAGAGATTTACACAAAGCATGTAGATCATCCTTTAAGTCATCGATAAAGCTAGCAACTTGTAAAGCATTCGTCAGTACGTCTATACTCTGTGTGTAAGGATCATATCGAACAGTAAATGGTCTTTGTATAGTACAGGCGTACTTTCTGAAAAAAAGAAAATAAACGCTTATCAGTTAAAATTTAATCTTAGACGCACACTCCCATCTATTCTGGGTTCCAGACGGAGTTTTGACTTAATATTAGTAAAAAGATAAATATTTTGGCACATATGGCGTTTCATACGTAAACTACTTGAGCTTGTATTTCAGACAAACATCGAAAAGCCTCGAAATAAACTACAGATTAAAGAAGCTAAATGGTAGGAAGACAGGTACACAATACACCAAGGAGAAGAAATCCTTGTTCTTCTCGAAATAAACAAAGTGTACGGTACATGTAATAATTAAACCGATTTATGTAACCACAATCTACAAAAATTCACTCCTACTTGTTGAACTAATGCAATTTAAATAAAAATTACTTTAATTCGGCAATTTTATTTATATATATTTCATCAGATATATCTTCTGAAAATGTATGTAAATGCCAATTTCCACAGACGAGCGGTAACGGAAATAAACATATAGAATCTATGTTATTCCTTATGAGCATTTAAACACAATGGGCGGTTTCCGCTCAGGATAGATTATACGTGGGACGCTTACCGCTCGTCTTTATATATTGGCCTTAATACTGGCTATATGTGTAATTGTGGATAACTCACCTAATATCAGAGGTAGCTTGCTGAAATGACTGAGAGATGAAGTAGCAGTCTTGGTATGTAGTTATCCGGCATTCTTGCTTCATTATCAGCGCCATATCGAACCCTGATACCTCGGCTTCAGGCGTAAGGGCATGCTGAATGCCAAAAAAAAAAAAATAATAATCCTTCAATTTTCACAAAATTGTTTTCAAAGATAGTAATGTTGCGATAGTATATTTTTTCCAATTACAATTTTTGCAAGTTTCTTCAGAAATTACTGCCTTAATTATTCAATGTCCCCTCCACATCCGTAGATTTGAAATATTTAACTACATTCATGAATAATTTTTAAAATGACAATCCATTTAAAAACTAAAAATTGTTTTAAAATATCTTTTTAGGGCCTTATGGAAGAATCGCAAGTTAATATCGCATTGTTGTTACGCCAGACACAGTAAGTTTCATGACCATTACAAGCATTTATTTGTCTAATATATATTTATTGATAATAATTGTTGATGTAATATACCTTAAGTTCGCCTATAGAGGACAGCAAACCTGCTCCATATACGCGCGTTTTTCCGTTTTGCTTGCACAGTCCGAATTCAACCGTAAAGAAATACAACTGAAATTGAACCAACATTTCGTATCGTTAATAGACTAACCTAAAACAACAATATTAGCACATTCATCATACTCATGTATGGAACGCCGAAAGTTGCACTACCTGCGTTCCATAGACCAGTGTCTATTTCGTTAGTGACGTGACAACATGAACATAATATACTTGACGCGTACAATTTAATGTCAGCATTTTAACACGCGCACCAAACGCCATGTTGTGGTTTTATTATTAATAACTAAAAAATGTCAAATACATACCGTTGCTAATTTCTTAATCTCAGCCTCTGATGCTCCCAAAGATGCCAAACCAATTTCCTAGATTGAAAGAGGATCAAAACAATTAACAGTAAACAAATGTATTAAGATATGAGAACACTAAAATAGAAAATTCAACTATTGAAGAAGGAGAGAAGGGGGCATGTCCTTTTGGACCTATTGGTGGCGCTATACCAACTCATCGTCGTCATGGAATTAACAACGCTAGACGATGAAACGCCTGTTGAGAATGAAACCTGATAGGTTTCGAAACGTACTGTAAGTTCGCTTATACTATTTTTGGTTGTTCAAAAGAAATTTTATTTAATAGAAAATTCATGATAAGAAACTTTTGAAAATATCAATTAATGGAAATAAATCGAATAGATAGAAATGTAGATGATGTATCTTGATTTATATTCAAACATCATTCAATTCAACAAACCTGTGAAAAACTTGCGAATGATTTGTTCGCCAACATCGGCACGTGACCAAGGAGTTCATGACAACAGTCACTAGAAAATAATGTTGATAACACGTTTTAAACGTTTCTATAATATTCCCACAATGCATTATTCTGAAAACAAAATACAGACCTATTTCCGGAGCTACTGCACTTTTGCACCTAAAACTTGGCATAAGACTTCACGGTCACTCACCATCAGCGCAGCGGGTGAATATTTTTAAATTGGGTAAGCATTCGCACAAACAAAGCATTATCGCATACAGGAGTAGGCCTGAATTGTCAAAATATGCTGTTAATTTGTAGAATTACTTACGGTTCCGGTGTATATAATGGACTTGACCGATGACGTACGTACTGGGTACAGTGAAAAACACGGAATGCTAAACCCGCTAAGAAATTACGTGGCGACAAATAACCAGCAACAGGTCGCAGTTGAAATCCACTTTGTTCTACACAAGACAGAGATTAATGAATTAAAAAAAATTATAACTCGTCTTTCAATTTGTGAATGCCAACCTAGGTCAGGTCAATTGATGTGTTGTTGGGCGTCGCCTTGACCTAGAAACCATCACAACCGCGTCGAGCGAGGAAGCAAGTCCCAATATCTTCGCATGCGCACAATTAATTAACATGACGTAGTTTGGGCGTCGCCCCTAATATCTAAAATCTTCAAGTAGTTGGTACAATAGATGAGATAACAATAAACATTGTTCTACATTTTATTGAAAAGCACTATTAAATTTATATATTTAGAAGATGCTTACACTTTCGGTTACATGTTGTTCATTCTATAGTTTAAATATTTATATTATACTTTCTGAAAACAATTAATTATCTATCTACCTTTTAGAAATTGCGAAACATCTTCAAGCTGTGGTATGCTATCTATCCTGAAAGACGAATAGAATGTAATATGGAGTTGACTAGAAATTATATTATCTTTATGCGAGAGTATACTTTAAGATTCATATTTCTCAATGGGCAATAAAATTCCAAACATATGGGTCTGGAATTGATCATGTGTAGATCATTTTGTTTTATGTTTGTTGAAGAAAGATAGAAAAAAATACACTAAAGTATTAACACGTTACTATAGTCATTATCTCCCTCGCAAAGTATAATAAGCTATACTTATACTTACTTATCCCTACGGTATAGGCCTAAGGCCCTCGCAAAGTACGGTATACTATAAACTATTATTGTTCCTAATCTATACGTAGCTTACTTGTATCTACATCGCAAAATATACTAAGTTATATTTAACCTTATTGTATTTCCTTTGCAAAATATACTAAGCTATTGTCCCTACACGTAGCTTACTTGTATATATCTCCCTCGCAAAGTTCTTTGAAGTTGTGAAGGAACTCCTGACAAGCATGTGTTGGATAAAGAGATTCCAGTTCTGAAAACACACGGCCCCTTTAAAATAATATAACAAGTCATTAGAAATCTTTAAATTAACAAAAATGTGATAAATAATATGATTTTATGTGATAACATGAAAGATAATTAACTAATTAACTAATGGTACCTAACTTGACCTGTATTGTTCATGCTTTTTTTTGTCAGTATTTACTACTCAATCAGCGAGAATAATTACCTCTTTTTTTATATCATCTATTTGTTTCATTGTTTTTGGTATCAATGCTATCAGTCTTAAATACAATAAGATCATCTAGTGGTTTCAATTGCTGTATGCTATGATTGTGATAATTATTATTCCTTTTTCAATAACTTGTTATCGTTTATATACCTATTAGTATAATTGTTTCTTACTATTAGTATGGCCTGTACGCTTAAAGCTATTCTCTCATGTACTGTCCCTTCACATGTTTCATTTCATACTTTTATATTTTATTTTCAATTTTGAAATGTTACTTTTCTTTTTCAAAGAATTTTCAAATCATTGTTTATATATGTATGATTCATGTGAATAAAGTGATTGATTAAACTTGTTTGATCAATATAAAAAATACGGTAAAGATGAGCATTAATATTACCGGTATTTAAGTTGATTTTTGGGAATGTTTGATTTTTCTTTCTCATTTTAGTTTTACGTACCATGTTTCTATTTCTTCTTTCGTGTATTCAATCCTTGGAATTGTCTGTCCACTAAAAAAAACACATTATATTAATATTAAAATATTGATTAATAAACATTTTACAATATTTACAGTTGACACTGTATTCATGGCATTTAGACCGGATTTTAGACATTTGTAAACCACTAAGTAAGAACTATATTCTATCTAATTCAGCTTTTAAAGAATGTAAATAATTTTTTTCTCCATTTTTTTATTTGGAAGACATTCAACTTTGTTCTATATTTTATTTCACCTTATTTATAGAGGGTGACCCTAATCAAGGGGTTCTCTTGATCAGTTATGATAAGTGTCTGTGTGTGACAGTGGCTGTGTGTATACTAGTACACCGAGGTAACCCCCTACTCGTCTCGAAAGATGTGTCCTTATCCGTGAAGACTCGTTCTACAACCAGAACCACGGAGCGAGTTATGCTCGAACCCTTGCCGATGTTAATATGGCAAGGTATTACGGTTCCACTGTCTTAACCGCTTGGCCACTTGTATAACTACTATTAACAATATACTTATAATTATTGGATTATGTGTTTTCTTACTGTCTGTAGTTATAAGCAATATCGGCAAATAACCTTCTTCTTTCTTGGTATTCATTGTCCTTGAATCCCTACAGTGCAATATAACATAGAAAGTTAAGCTATGTAAAGAAATATAACCGGCTATTGAATGGCTTAGCGGGTAAATAGAACAACTATTGAATGACTTACCGGGTAAATAGTTCAGTTATTAAATGACTTACCCGGTAAATAAAACAACTATTGAATGACTTACCAGGTAAATAAAACAACTATTGAATGACTTATACAGGGTAAATAAAACAGCTATTGAATGACTTATACCGGGTAAATGAACAACCATTGAATGATTTACCGGGTAAATAAAACAACTATTGAATGGCTTACCGGGTAAACAAAATAAGCATTGAATGACTTACCGGATGGTCCCCATCGAAATCGGTTCCATACATCAACACCATGTTTGCTGTGTTGTCTAATTCAGCAATCGTTTGAGGAAACCAAGGCGCATTTTCTAAGGGATCTACAACAACAAATAACAGTAAACAGTTATACAATTCGCCTTCTTGTTTCTTCATCATCACTGAGAGGAATTTATTCTCCACTTGGCTTGCTTTATAATATATATGTTTCAAGAAAATAAATAAACAAAATATAGCAAACAACTAGAAACGCTCCCCCTCTCATTAAAACATGCAATGTTTCATGCTGACTGAGCGCCTGTTTAGCATTGCAAAAGTTGTATAGTGCGTTCGCTCTGAAAATACCAACAGAAATCAAGTTACCATCGTTGTTAAACATTGTTGTTTGTTGGTACAGACACGAGTTACAAATCACAACTACTTAGTTCAGAAACATATTGTATCTATAAAAAGCATGATGAATTATATACCCACATTTGTTTTTATTGAACAATGATTAACAATAATTGATATATAAAAATAGCTATGAGAATACTTTTAGGCCTACTTGTATAATACTTAATTGGTAGGTTTCATTTCTATTGCCGCATTTCTAAGTACATCACGTTTTTTTTTCTAGCTCCCTTAAGAAAAATAATCCAGATGTGCAGAAAAAAAAACCATTTACAAAATGCGATCATCTTCAAATTCAAGATTACCATTGCCATTGATTACAAACTTATGACTGTTTAAAACTTAAAATTGTTATTGCATATGTTAATAATTTAATTGATTTCTAAAATTGTTTGCGTGTATCATCAAATTAAACTGAAGAGAAATATTGATCTGTCAAAACCTCTTCATCTAAATGAAACATATAAAATACACATACTGGCATCATGTTAATCGCATAAAATACACAAAAATAACAAGAAATAACTTAAAAACAGGTGTCTGACCATCGTTGTTAAAATAAATGGCTGTATTATCATCTGTGTATAAATGTAAATAACAAGTTGGGAATGTGATGTTATATATGTACATGTGATCTGTTTGAGAGGTAACTTTTAAATTATTAGGCCTATTTATAAATTACAGAGAATTACCAGAAAAAACATACATCAAAATAAGTAAATAAATATGCTACTTATGGAACAAATAAGTTTTGAGTTGTTTCTTAAAAAGACGAGAAATTAGGAGCCTGTCGAATATCCAAAGAGATACTGTTCCAAAGTTTCGGACCATGGACAGAGAACGCACTGTCGCCAATAATACGCCAAAGGCAACTCTACGAACAATGCCATAGTTTTTAGTCGCGTGGACGCGACTCTATAGTTCACTATGTCGGTCGGTCGGTCTGTCTGTCGGTCTGTCTGTCGGTCCGGTATCACTATGCATTGTAGCACGCGACTTAATGGCTGTTGGCCTTGTTTAATTTGAATAGGAGAATTTGTGTTCAATAGTGCCATTACCCCTGAAAGGTCAATAAAAAAGTAAAACTTATTATTTCAAAAGGACTTTCAAATTTATAACAAAAAGTCGCTGTCATTTCTGCTTGACTAGCGGTTCAAATTGCATTTTCTATTTTACTTTTTACTATTTTATTGTACAGTACGTTTGTTTGTTAGTTAATACTCGCATTGAGAGTCGTTTAACTGAGAGATGAAGTATTTTGTCGTATATTATAATGCGTTCCAAAAAATTGAAATTGAAATTTATTTTTCACCTGATTTAAATATTGAGGTTATTTTACCAAGTTTAAGTAGGTTTTTTATTGTAGGTTTTTCTCTTTTGCCTGTATGCTTTTGAAATGTTTTTTTCATTATCCTGTCTGTTAATGTTTTTATGATTTTTTTATATTTATATTATTATTATTATTAAACTTTTTTTCAGATTTCTCCATATACAGTACATAAAAGGTAACCCAATTTATTATTGTGACATGAGTCAAACTTTATCAAAAGGTGTTTTTTGGCTCCTTTTTTCAATTGTAATGTATGCATATTGTATATGTGAATAAAGTTGAATGATACTAATGATGATGATGATGATGAATGACGGCAGGAGTTTTCAAAATAAGAAATGTTGAAAATGTGCCGTTATAAGTTGGGTTGTTTGTAAATATGGTTTCCAGTAATGAAGCAGTAAATCTGATGAGACGTTGAATTATTGAGTGGATTCCACTCAATAATGCAACGTCTGGAAGGAAAAACTAATAAAGAGTTTGGTAATCAGTATTTAAGATATATTCGAAATATTCAACAGGAGAGCGGTTTTGTTTTCTTTGGACAGATATGTCCAAAGATAAAATGACCACGTTGACTGAACACCGCGACTAGGAATGCAAATACGATGGCTTACATGTTATCACTTTAATCAAGTCATTGAAGGTTTTTAAAAACAAACAACAACATTAGACCTGAGGATTGCCACGAGGGCTCTCCATGCCACACCTCAAACACATAAAAGTAAAACAAAATAAATATTAAGATATATAAAATTGACAAATTGTGTTAATGGTTATTTTTAGCATGATCGTTTATTATCAATGTTTTGACGGGTTTCGCCAGCAGAGTTGTTGAATCATCAGCGAACACGCCTCTTATACTTTAGTTGCTTCAGCTTATTTTTATTTTTCATGATGTTAGTTTTGATTTCACCTTTCACACACATTTAACAAGGATTTTTCTTACCCTGAAATGGAGCTGGAAGGCTGTGACTTACGCTGATGTCTTCATGTTTTACTTCAGCGCCATGCGTACGGTCCTCAACTATCCCATTAGTATTCTCATCGTCAAACTCTGGCAAACCATTTTCTATTCTACTTTCGCTAGATTCTAATTTCGTGAGTTGTTCTTCTTTAGTCGAAGCGCCAACAGCAGCAACAATTACTGTTGTCAATATTGGCTGGAGAGCTGCAACTGCTTGGGCCACAATATCTTCTATGATCACCCCGTCTAGTTTAGGTTGTACATCCTTACTAGACCCAGGAGGGGTTTTGGTGAACTTCATAGTATCAGTAACAGTCTGAATTCTTGATCCTTTAACAACATCATTAACACCATCAGTAGCCTTCTCGATATTTAATATTTCGAACTTGTTTGTTGTTGCCATTTTAAACTGTTACGGCCAAAAGTCTGCAAATGATTGAAGTAGCTTAATCCGGGTACCCCTTATTACTTGATAATAGTTTGAAAGTTCATTCAAATTTAAATATGAAAAAAACAGATAATAAAACTCAAAGGTGCGTACTTTTTGTGTTGACTAATTGAGTCCGGTATTCAATCTATCCAGTCCAATGCACAGAGTTCTGAAAAGCTTTAGGTCTAGGTTAAGATTCAGTTTCATATAATGGCGAATGGAATGCGAATAAGACGGAATTTTTTAAGTTGAAATATTATAATATTATAACCCTAATCCTTTTTATTTTTATATTTGCTTTTGTTCACCTTCTTGTTTTCTGACTAAATTATGAGGCACCGGATCCCTGAAAAGATCAAGACTTAACCCTAACTTACAAACTGATCCCCATTTAGCGGTGATGGTGTATCCCCATATTCCGGTGTGGGTGCTAGCTTGGTGTTTTTGTTATTTTGTTCTCTTCCTTTTGTTTTCCACTCTTTCTCTTTATTGTCGAGCGCATAGAGACATCGTTTATTTGCGCTATATAAATCTACCATTATTATTATTATATTTAAAACAAAGTTTTTTAACTAAATAATTGTAATAGGCCTATATTTCGAATTTCAGTCTTCAGGCTGCATTATCATATATCTTGTTGTCGAATTAAATAAATACCACTGAGTGAATGGATTTATAGTCATTTTATTTGAAATTTAATAACACTTCCTAGAGTGGTACTTATAATCTATATGGATAAAGCATGTTTTTCAGAACCGTAGCTGTCTAATATTACACAAGTATTTTATCAAGATGGCTGTTTTTTTAAATTTTCAAATCAAATTCAAATTCAAAATTAACATCTATTTCTCCTTTTTAACTTAAAAGTTCATAATAGTAAATTACACTAATTTGATTCAACTAAGAGGGCAAACTAAAAAAAGCAAATATTGTGAGAGGCAGTCCGTAAAACTGAAAAAGAAAACAGGACAATACGGAAACCGGGAACAGGAAAAAAAAACTGTAATGAAGACTTTTAATTACAATAGGCCTATATAAAAACTGATATAAATGAACACATAACTTTATAAAAGGTATCGTTTCTTAAGGAAATCTCTTCCTTTACTAAGAACTTTTTATAGACACGTTATCCCAGAGTTTGGACCAGTGAACTGACTACTAATGCTTAAAAGAAGAAGTTTTGCAATAAGGAATACGTTAGCGCTCCGAGTTTTGTGATTAGGGAAATTATGATTGAAACTAAATAAATCATCAAATTGAGATGGAAGGAGCGAGTTCGACCAAGAAAAAAGAAAAATATTGTTGAAAATGGTTTATATCCTGAATTTGTATAGCAGACAAAAGGATGAAAATAAAATATTAAAATGGGATAGGGAGGAACCAGTGGTGGCGCCAGCGGGGGCGGGAGTCGTCCGGGGGGGGGGGGGGGGGGGTTGGCAGTGCCTCTCCACTGGGAGGAACATTTATCTATGTAGGAAGGGTTTGTATTACCCTAAATAATATTAATGTAAGTGAAGTAAGGGAAGGGGAATTAATGAACAGTAAAGGATGCGGAGTATGTTTTTGAGATGAAAGATGATACCAGAACGTTTGGATATTTTGTTTTAGACTTCAGTAACCTGTTGTTTCTAATTGCGGTTCAGGTACACAATGTATTTAGTGGTATTTTTAAAGAGAGGCCCAAGCAGAGAACCGTGAAGGACCCCACAAAGAAAAATCTGAAAGTGTGCGTTTAGATTTATTGTATTGCTTACGGTTGGAGAGGTAGCTTAAATAAATACATATACGAGGCCACGGATTCAATATTAATAATAAAATATCGTGAATTGTCAATTGTAACAAAGGCCTTCGAGAGGTCAATGAAACTACCTCTCTTGAAAGTTAATTTGTTAACTGAAATTCTGTAAATAATTGTATGTTCGATTGTAAGGTGTTCAAAATCGGTAGCACTGATATAGGACGGTAATTACTGGAATCATATTATGGTATTTTGGCTACCGGTAGTCGCATAAATGTTTATATTTGCTCAAATAAAACTTTTTTATTCTATTAAATGAACAGAGGGTGGCCTTTTACCTTATAAAAAACGTCAAGTCAAAAAGAAATTGAGTTCAAATAGTCATGCAGCAATGTGCTTATTAATCTAAATCATTCTGTACTTAGTTAATACTTTGTTAATAATTAGTTAATATAATTATAATTTTACAATAAAAAGTATCGTCATGAGAGTTAAAATAGAGAAGGGTTAGGGTTAGGCAATAATTAGTATAATCATTTCTAATTGTGTTTTAATGCGGGTACCATTTCAGTATACTGAGCAGAAAATGTTTATATATAATATTATAAACTTAGAAATGAGGCAATATTAATGACTTGTACCCATCCTTGTCAGTCCAAGAATGGTGTTTCAGATAGGTGTACCTCTTCGGTCATTATATGCCAATAATAGACGTTCTAAAGTGTGTTCACTTTTAGTATTCATTGGAAAAAGATCGATTGTGTTTTTATCATTTTTAGTGGCGTGCATGCAACGCGACTCTACAGCTCACTATGTCGGTCGGTTGGTCGGTCGGTCGGTCGGTAAACACTAACTCAAATTTGAGCACGCGACTGCAGCCATGTGTATGGCCTTGTTATGTCCCAAATTTCTTACGCAATACTATGAGTATATTCACTTAAAATCAGTTTTAGAAGCATCTCATATCATTAACTTATCTTTCTCCCCTCCTCCCTCTCCCTGAAAATATAGTAATTAATTGAATGTAAAGATGCAAACATGGAATTAAAATAAAAATGATTATAAACATTGTAGTTAGTAAGACACGAGATACAAAGCTTAGCTTGATAACATATTGGCTATAAAATTCCATGTGATGAATAACGTATACCCACATTTTTTACATTGAATATATATTATATTGATGTTTAAAAACTGATAATCGTAAGGACACTTTATTTATAGTTATTACGTCAACATCCCATAAACTGTCCTATTCGTCAATTCTTAAGTTGAGGCTATCTCTATTTTATGAAAGACCAAAGCCGTTACATTACATGTTACAATTTTAATAAATCTGGCATTAGACTACGACCATTAAAATCTATGTAGAACTAGGAAGTTGTTTGTTATAAATAGCATTCATGTATAATTTTAAAGTTCGACGACAACTCTATACTGTAAATTTTGTTTTGAATTTTAATCGTTTTAACAGTATTTTAATATTGGCCTATTAACCGTATCTTATCATTGGCCTATAGCGTTTGTGCAAGTTGATATATATATATATATATATATATAAATCATACTGTAAATTATAGAAACAGTGCTCATATTCGGAACATGATCTCATAATCGCGTCGAGCATAGCTCATTGGCGAAAGTTCCGTATTTTTTAGTTGTATGAAAAAATGTCTCTGGCGGGATTCGAACCTGCAACCTCTCGCTTACAGGGCGAGTATCATACCACTAGACCACAGAGCCATGTATGGTATTATCACAGATTTTTCACCCACCAGATACATTCTCTCATACAACAAACGCCCTCACAATCAGTGGAGGCTTAACAAGTCAGAATAAATTCCAACTTTAATTCGCAACGGTTTTTTAAATAATATTGTGTATATGTAAATCAATGATGTTGCGTAGCACTGTGTAAATTATATATAAATCATACTGTAAATTATAGAAACAGTGCTCATATTCGGAACATGATCTCATAATCGCGTCGAGCATAGCTCATTGGCGAAAGTTCCGTATTTTTTAGTTGTATGAAAAAATGTCTCTGGCGGGATTCGAACCTGCAACCTCTCGCTTACAGGGCGAGTATCATACCACTAGACCACAGAGCCATGTATGGTATTATCACAGATTTTTCACCCACCAGATACATTCTCTCATACAACAAACGCCCTCACAATCAGTGGAGGCTTAACAAGTCAGAATAAATTCCAACTTTAATTCGCAACGGTTTTTTAAATAATATTGTGTATATGTAAATCAATGATGTTGCGTAGCACTGTGTAAATTATATATAAATCATACAGTATGATTTATATATAATTTACACAGTGCTACGCAACATCATTGATTTACATATACACAATATTATTTAAAAAACCGTTGCGAATTAAAGTTGGAATTTATTCTGACTTGTTAAGCCTCCACTGATTGTGAGGGCGTTTGTTGTATGAGAGAATGTATCTGGTGGGTGAAAAATCTGTGATAATACCATACATGGCTCTGTGGTCTAGTGGTATGATACTCGCCCTGTAAGCGAGAGGTTGCAGGTTCGAATCCCGCCAGAGACATTTTTTCATACAACTAAAAAATACGGAACTTTCGCCAATGAGCTATGCTCGACGCGATTATGAGATCATGTTCCGAATATGAGCACTGTTTCTATAATTTACAGTATGATTTATATATAATTTACACAGTGCTACGCAACATCATTGATTTACATATACACAATATTATTTAAAAAACCGTTGCGAATTAAAGTTGGAATTTATTCTGACTTGTTAAGCCTCCACTGATTGTGAGGGCGTTTGTTGTATGAGAGAATGTATCTGGTGGGTGAAAAATCTGTGATAATACCATACATGGCTCTGTGGTCTAGTGGTATGATACTCGCCCTGTAAGCGAGAGGTTGCAGGTTCGAATCCCGCCAGAGACATTTTTTCATACAACTAAAAAATACGGAACTTTCGCCAATGAGCTATGCTCGACGCGATTATGAGATCATGTTCCGAATATGAGCACTGTTTCTATAATTTACAGTATGATTTATATATAATTTACACAGTGCTACGCAACATCATTGATTTATATATATATATATATATATATATATATATATATATATATTCGTTTAGTTTCATTGTCTGTTATTGTTTTAATTATGCCAAGCAAAATGAATTTCCATTTTAAGCGGACCAATAAAATTTCTTGAAACTTGAATCTTAAAGCTTGGTTCATATGTATAATAATATTTAGCATCAGAATTATTTTCCTCCTCTTCATCTTCAGAACAATCTGCCTTCTATTCCTAATAATCTTTGAGATCTATCAAAATAATTATTGATCATACCTTCTATGGAATCCTCAATAATCTCTGGTAGCTGAACTGTTCCAACAATATGCTGGAGTTCCTTTACTGCCTCTCTTAGTCGTCCCTTTTTACCCTCACAATCCACGTAAATTTCGACGTTAGTTTTAGTTTCTGAACGACGTGACTCGATGTGAGTTATGTTTACATCATTATCCTACAAATAAAACATTAACAAAAAACATAATCTATATTTTTTCTTGGTTTAGGCCTATAATTTATTCTTCTTCCGTGTACATCTAAGAAAAGCCACTAATAATAATAATAATAATAATTTATTGTTTTCTCTTTTGCAGCAAAGGCATAATTCTTTACATACAAGTGGTTTAACAACATACACATAAAACAATAGTTAACAAGTTATGAAATTGTAAGTAAGGAGAAATATTAATAAAAAGTTGTGTCATGTAATAATATTCCTTAAGGTTTCATTTCGTTCTTTCCATGCAGTTTTTAAAACAACAGTTGATCCACACAACTCTTATGTAATGTAAAGTAAAGGTGAGCCCCGTGTTCATTCTGAACATAGGGTAATGAACTCATTAAGCCTCAGCATGATGTGGTAGTTCCTTTCCACGCCACCTTATCCTCCCTAGTATTTTCAACCAGGTACTCATTTACAGTTGAGTGGACTGCGAGTTGTCGGGAATTGAATTCGGGTATCTCTCTGTATGACAGCCAAGTGTCCTAACCACTCGGCTACCCAACTCCATCCCATGAGACGGTAAGGTAAAATGTGTGCAATATACTTACTTTAAAGGTTTTTAATACATTTAGAAGTTCGTCCATTTCTCTCTTTAATGAAAATACAATTGGACTTGTTGTAAAGGTGTCAAAAGAAGACTTTGAAGACAGTCGCCGCATTAACCGCGACTTTCGTATGTTTACTGCTGGCACATTTTTCTACATAAAAAATAATGAAATTATTTTAATGACTTAAAAATATCATAAACATTTACAACAAGTTCACACTCTTATTTACAATTGTTACAAGGTTCTTATCAATAAAATTACGATTTATTTTTTCATAGTTGTGATGACAAAAACGACAAAAGTCCAAGATTCACAAAAAAAAAAACAATGACAAAGACAACTTAACAATTTCATATAGGCCTACACTAAATGTATTTAACTGTTATTCTTTTAACGTACCTTAGAATGCAAATCATCTAGTTCTGCTAAGTCGATCACATTACTTCGACTAAGTCTACACTTAAGACTCATGATGATAGTAAGACAGTATGTTATTGTGGTCTTAGATGGTTTAGTAAATGTATAAATTTAACGACTGGCTAAATCTTAAATTAAGTCTTAATTTATACCAAATAATGGGAAAGTGACGTCATTATGTTGTTTACAAGACACATGGTAGGTTTAACACCTTGATAATTACAACAAAAGAAATCTGGAGTATAATTAATTATGAGAGTAATTAAGTATCTTCATTACTGGTAAATAGGTAATTACTTTATACTAATTTCCTTCGTAATAATGTGACTGAAGCTAATTGATTCAAGGAAAACAGAAGATGTTTTGACGACAGTACACGCAACTTATAATTCTTTTTCTAGTTTAGATTATGTTGTTTGTAGGTCGAAATAAAGTAGGGGGCGTTTAAAATTGCTTCGTTTAACTCTTTCATGACTTAAACTACTGTTATTGAATGAAGTGCAATAATTTAACGACGAAATAATTGGACCCCATTCGACCAGACCATTTGCTTTTTATTTTGAATGAAGTGCAATATTTAGAAAACATATGTCACGAATTTAAAATGAAAATGTCCTGTTGTTGCTCGTATTGGAGCTATGTTAGGGTTCGTCGACTACTTGATGCAATTAAGATATTCAATGCATCACGACAATACCGATTCCGATTAGAAAATGTTCTATGATAAACGATATGATTACAAAGGAAACAGTGCAAGTTCAAAAGCCGGGCAATTCCTGTAAATCATCTGTGTCGACAATCGACGTCATTAACTGCGCATTGGTGGAGCCGACAGCGCTCTGACATAACTGCGCAATGCTCTGCGTATTTACACTCGGCTCCGCACAAAAAAAAAGCTGAAGTCGAAGAAGTCTGGTCATTGTGGTGACTTACCCATACAACTTGTAAAAGAATATTTGTAAATGATAAATGCTGTACCGCTTCCCTTATCTTTAATTGCTGTCTTTCCGGAGTTGTGGAAGTTTACTCTTGATGTGATGTGACATGCTAATGCCCTAAACTTTAGTCTTGATAACCTTATCTGAGTGGTATGACCGTTACAATCACGATATGCTAATTATCGGGGGGAAATATAATGAATATTCTACCCCTACCGAAACCGCTTAGCTCAACCACTTTAGATAGACCCCTAATTGACTACAGCTACCCCACTACCGAAACTGCTTAGATCAACCCTTAGAAAGACCCCTAGACCTTCCCCCCTCCTGAACTCCAAGACTTACCTGTTATATCCAGTAACATATCCTAATGGTAATTGTAATTGACAATTATGATGCCGTTGTTATTCTGCTATTGTGAAATTGTAAACCATTTTTTTATAGGTTTAAATTTGTATTACCTGTATTTTTATCTCGATTTTGTATTTGTACTTTTTATAGCCTAATTGTAAATCTGTTTTAATTTAATTTAAAAAAACTTTTTTTTGCATGTAGGCCTATTTATATTTATTCATACATTATTCATTATAAATAATAATAAATCAGGAATTCGGGTATTGTACAATATGCACTTTAAAAACACAAATCCTTTTCAATAACTAAATATTGAATATTATTATATTATTCAACAAATATTATTCTATTAGTTTCAGTTAATCAATTCTTAATATTGCAACCAACAATAACACGCCTTAGATTGACCCTTATATAAACGTTTGACATTTACTAAGAGTTCACCACAGAGCCATATGAAGAAGGGTTACGTTGTAATCGTTGCACTTTGTAATAACCTGTCGTAATTTGTATCAACTACGATGCACTTTACAATCAATTGACCTGTCGCACAAAGTGTTACGTAACTCACACGTGTGCTAGGCCTACCGGCACACACCTCAGCAATGTTAGTACTGTATGTGCAAATTAAAACTTTTGAAAAATATTGGCGGCGTTCTTTTGTATCACTGCTTCCTATGTCGTATGACTCTGGTTCTCGATGTTATATCTCTGGGTTATCGCAATCATTTACATTCTAACTACATGATTCAAAACTTACTAAAATTACTTGAATTTACATTTCTATTCTTTGAAATTATCTGTAAAGACGGGGCATATTATATTGTTTAAAGAATTATGTAAATTGTGTTGAGTATATTAATAGAAGACTCTATGTAATAGTCATCATCTTTGTCATCATGTCTGTCGTCGGTGACGTTTCCTCGTCTCCTTCGTATAATATGCCTACAACATAACCAATACACATTTATAATCTATTTTATGATTGTCATTATTAAAAGATTTGTTAATAATATTCTTGTAATTCTGGTATATCATTGAATATACACGTTTAATATCAATTCCCTAACATATACAACTCAAGTCGCAGTTATTTCATATCTTACTAAAGGAGACGATGCCACATATAGAAAGGACATGTGAATACTAGATGATAATGATGTTGTATATAATTGGACATAATAGTATCTTTATTTACGCCATGAGTTAAAAAAATTGTTAAAATTGTACTTGAAACAAATTGTAAATTTACCTGCAATGCAAGCTGTCATAAAGCAAGCAGTGGTTCCAGCGATGAGGGCGCGAATTGCAACTTGTGCCAGGTCACTCTTCCTTTCCGGTGCCATTGGCGTCAGTCCTCCTAGTTGGATTCCTATTGAGCTTATATTTGCAAATCCACAAAGTGCGTACGTCGCAATAACCTCTGAGCGTTTCTGAAATTACCAAATTATGTCATTTAAAGCAACATGATATCATATCTTATAACATTCTTTGAATAAGGTTTATCGCAAATAGCTTGAATTCGCGAGGAACCTCATTTTACAATGCATGGTGAGAAGTGTTTGGGAATGTCACGACGCGTACGGACAAATCACATACGTACGCTCCCAAACACTTCCCATCATGCACACGCTATTTGCAAAAAACCTTATGCAGTAAGTCAGTAATTAAGACACAACAGTAACAAAAAAAACATTGAATAATGAAAATGTATAAGACATCAACGTTTCCTTAAAGATGTACTGTATTTCAAAAACATGAAAAATGAAGATTAATAAAATCAGATTTCGAATATACCATTCTGTAGTTTTAATCAAGTTAATCACTTTCGTAGAAAAGAAAAACGGAAAAATAATGTTTTACTTATAAAAAACGGTTAAATTCAAACAAAACATGTTGACTGTTTTTTTGCTTTGAATTACAGTTTTTAAGGTAAATATTTTTTTTTCGATCCAGTTTTGGTCAAAGTAAATAACTATATATGATATTAAAATGGAATTAAAAAAACAAGTTAAACAAATATTTTTCAGGTGGACAATATATCTTTAATCGTCATCACAATAATTGAGTTGACAATAAAGGCATAAGCCTACAGTATAAAAGCTAATATCAATTAACAATGAATATCAGTAGTAATGCCTGGTTCCCACTTATTCGAACGGTGGTTTGTCATTGGTCAACTCGCTGGCGTTGCGCGTACGTCTGTGCGTTGCGTCTCTAGTGGGAACCACGCTTAAGGCCTAATACCTACCGAAATAGTTCCTGCTTCAATGATTTCTCCCAGACGTTCATATGCCACGAATTCATTAATAAATGTTTTGATACCAATCAATTCGGCAACCAGCCTACAATCATTCCATTCGACACCCATGATGAATGCTATAGGCATAAACACGTATGAACAGATCAGCTGTAACAAAAAGCAGAGTTACCGTACAACCACGTGATGAGTTGCTTATGAATGTTGAACGTTTCTTTTACGCAGTTTTGCCCATTTATTAACTGTTAACTGTGCATTGACAACGAATAATCAAATTATGATCCGAATATAGAAGAGAAATGTACATAACTTTAAAGCAGAGTAGAGCTTCAGCTTGGTTGCCTTGCCTTCCAATCCCAAGGTCTAGGGTTCAATCCTGACCTACTGCCAGGGTTGGCAAATGAGACTTAGTTTATAAGCACGATAATTGGCGAGTTAACGTGCTACGTGTTAACAATAGCTTTTATCGTCAACAAAATAAAACTAATGCAAAGAGTTTATAGCATGTGTGAAAATAATTCAGCTGGCGTGCATCTATTGTTATCTAACAGTGTTTAAATCTGTCGTTAAGTCTGGCATTTACCTCGAAGGTAAGGGGTGGGTCCTCGATTCCAACAAGTCCACCAAACCACGTAAGAATAGCATTACAACACGCCAAGATGGCAAGGAAAGCAATAAGATTAGCAGCGATGTTTGCTACTAGTGATACGGCAGTTGTGGCGCCAAATGCCGCGGCTTCTATCATGTTTCTTTCTTCACTGAATAGATAGAAAAGATAAAAAGCTGATAATATAGCATTACTTAAGGGTTTTTCACACCTGTTCCGGCACGGTTCCGGTCCGGCGCCGGCAAATATAATCGAACGTCAATGTTTCGTTTTTACGCGGCTACGCGCATATCGATTGGCGCATAGCCGCGTAGAGCGTCGTGAAAGCGAAACATTGGCGTTCGATTTGCCGGACCGGAACCGTGCCGGAACAGGTGTGAAAGACCCTTAAAGTATGTGTGTTTAATATATTCATTGGAAAGACAGAAATATATTTACATATTGATTGATTAGTATTGGTATACGCTATAACACTTTGAACTAAAGATTGCTAGTGCTAACTTCTAAAGCAATTGCCAATTTGGAAAACCCTTGCCAAAATTAGACTTTATATTTAAGAAGCCTATGTTCTGCTTGCTGCTATATATACATTTTGAGCCTGCTTTCTTTCTACCCTTTGTCAAAAGTATGGCAATTTGGAAAAACCTTGCCAAAATTAGATTTTATATTTAAGAAGCCTATGTTCTGCTTGCTGCTATATATACATTTTGAGCCTGCTTTCTTTCTACCCTTTGTCAAAAGTATGGCAATTTGGAAAAACCTTGCCAAAATTAGACTTTATATTTAAGAAGCCTATGTTCTGCTTGCTGCTATATATACTTTTTGAGCTTGCTTTCTTTCTACCCTTTGTCAAAAGTATGGCAATTTAGAAAACTCTTGCTAAAATTAGACTTTATGTTTAAGAAGCCTATGTTCTGCTTGCTGCTATATATACTTTTTGAGCTTGCTTTCTTTCTACCCTTTGTCAAAAGTATGGCAATTTAGAAAACTCTTGCTAAAATTAGACTTTATGTTTAAGAAGCCTATGTTCTGCTTGCTGCTATATTTAAGATGCTTATATTTACCCTTTTGGTATGTTAACCTGATCTGCATTTGCTGTTTTGGATTCTTCTGTTTCTGGCCAAAATAGTTTAGCCATAGCCAGAGCAGCTGGAGCTGACATGACTGAAGCACTTATAAGGTGTGTCGCATCAATACCAAATGAGATATACGCTCCAAGAACGCTACCGGCGATTGTTGCGAACCCTCCTGTCATTATCGCATGCAGTTCGGACAGTGTCATTTCTTTTATAAATGGACGGATCAATAGTGGAGCTTCTGTCTATAAAATATAGCGGTAATACTGAATAAATCAAGGAATGTTATTGTAGTTTAATGTTGCAAGGACTAAAATGGTAGATGTGTTCCTGTACTGAATTACTTCTTAACAACAAGGAATAATGATTGTCGTCGTCCTATACTGTTCTTAGTTACTTCTTAATGGTCTACAATGTCTAAAATGATAGATGTGTTCTTGTACAGTTCTTAGTTACTTCTTAATGGTCTACAATGTCTAAAATGGTAGATGTGTTCCTGTATTGTTCTTATTTACTTATTAATGGACTACAATTGCTGAACCACAAGCACAAGAGTTGCACCCGACACTCCTCTGCAGCCGTTGTGGACGGACATGCCTTTCTCGCATCGGACTTGTAAGCCACAAACGAGCCTGTGACAGACGTGGACAAACCCCTTCATAACATCTTCGTTCGCGAAGCAAAGCCAAGGACAATGTCTAAAATGATAGAGTTACTTCTTATTATCATTATCACCACCACCAATATTAAAACTATAAACTAAGCTTAAACTCACCATGCCAACAAATATATTACCAGCAGCATTAAGGGATTCACTTGCTGATGTCTTCATCGTGTTTTGCATTAGCCAGGATACTTTACTAATGATAACTTGCATTACTCCCAGATAGTATAATACTGAGATGACACTACTGAAATAAATAACCACTGGCAGAACCTGTAAACAAATATCAGACAGTCTTGAATTATACCTTAATATTAGGACTTGAGAACCGTAGCTCATTCGTCCCTTCGACGTCATAACTGAAAACTCCTCCTTAACAAACGGGCGAAACTATCTATCTATAAGCTTGGATCTAACAGGAACAAATAAGAATAGGCTTTCAAATTGTTATTTTTTGGTATAATGCTGTATACATAGACAGTTAACAAATAATTACTTTTTTGTATCGTCCTGGTCAAGCACATCACAAGATGACAGTTTTATTACTTTTGCTTTTTCTGTACTCTCCTGTTACACTCTTTTGTTGTTATGTAGAAAGATTGAAAATAAAATATAGTTAAATTAATGCTTACTGAAAATGCAAAGTAATGATCCTGATAATTTTCACCAAAAACAAATTCTGCTCCAGCGTTTGCAAAGCCAAGGAATATCGTTACGATGTCTCCGAGCCAATCGAAAATTGTCAGCCCGATATCGGTGCGAAGGACAAATAATCCAAGCAGAAACTGAAGTTCTAAACCCCAAATCACCGGCCTCCATTTAATCTTTTAATGATAAATCAGACAGATGAATGAAGGATGGAATCGATAATATAGATTCAATTCAATTTATTCCGGATTTTATAAAACAAACAATAACACATACATAACATGCTAGACCCGGGGGACTTTAACCGCCGAAAATCGCTTTCGATGGGACTTCCCAGTCTGCAGATAATATATAAGTTACGTTTAATTAATTTGATCAAATTAAACCTAATCAGCAAATAACAACACTGGTGATCTTCTTTGAAACGTTCAAGCAGAGGCCTAACAGTTGATATTACCTGGGCGCTTTAGAACAGCCTCGGTAACAACAGTAGATTTGCTACTTCGGAAGGTGTCTCAAAGTTTATCTGAACATTATGGTACAATTGGTCGTCCTAGTGTAATAATCACATCAGGGAAGAGTTAAATTATAATTTAACTCTTCCCTGATCACATGGAACTGTAATATACTTATACGTACCGAAACGTAACCTACATAGATAATCAGCAAACGTTTACGTTCGGCATAATTCTTTCCAACAGTTTTAAAGTATCCGCTCGAGCATTATACTGCCCTCAATATAGTATTTGTTGTAAATCATTTAATCAGTAATTATATCTCTTTTCATATTGTAGCTCTACTATATTTCTATTCAGTGCTCTTGTTGTTGAATAATAGAAAAATAAAAAAAAAACTCTTTTTATTTACAATGGTTATGTGATGTGATGTTCATTAGACCTACCTGTCTAGGGTGTTTAGAGAAAACGTAAGTTAGAAACACGAATATCAACAGCCCTGCTGCTGAAATAAGTTGTTCTGGATTTTGTCTTGTTAGAAAAAATATTGCAATAACGTGGCCTGCAATGATGATGATATACAGTGGCCTAAAAGAAGATAAATATAAATATAAGCGGAGCTACATGAAACGCCTTTATTATTAGCTTGTCGCAGTATTGTATGGGGAGGTGAACACGTACAGTTTGTTGTTGGCTCTCTTGAAAATATAACCTGATAGTAGCTAGTGGGAGTAAAGAGTCTCCAACCGATAGTGATGTAGTTTTCTTTTGTGGTGCCCTGTCTCATGTTCTGGCTGTTATTTATTATGTTTGTGTATTTTATTGTTTGTTTATTGCTTGAGACAAGTAAATGAAATGAATGAATTTATGATTATCTAAAATCTGATTTTAGCTTAATTAGTGATTTAAAATTACCATTTGATATACTCCCATTTCTCCATTATCTTCTCCCATATTGGTGTCCAGCATTTTGTGTTGATGGCTTCCCCAAAACTATCACGTATTGCACCATAACTTAATGCAAAAGCAACAATTCCCGTCCAAATTGCCAAAATCTGTGCACTCTCCCAGTCGTAGTAACATGCGTAACTAAAGTAGGCAATGTACGCCAAGAGGAAGACTATTTTGGTTACACCTATGATGATGGTCTTGTGTTTGTTGTAAAATTTTGAAAAAGATGCACCATAGGAATCTACAATCTGAAAGATAATGTAGTAGTAACAGTGTATTGTTAACGACATTTAACGTTATAAAAATAATTATATTTTAAGGGCTGACAGTGATCAACGGTTTAATAGTGAATCAACGGTAAATTAATATTTTGAAACCCATGTACCAGTATTCTTAAGTATGTTTAACTTGTTTGTCTTCTCTGTTTCTGTTTTTTTTAACCATTTGTTCTTCTACGTCCTGAGGACCTATTTTGCACCTCAAATAAATCAAATCAAATATTCTTGAGTTGCCTACTGTAGTTGTGAAAACACGGCAGAAGATAATTATGTAACATAAACACGGCAGAAGATAATTATGTAACATAAACACGGCAGAAGATAATTATGTAACATAAACACGGCAGAAGATAATTATGTAACATAAACACGGCAGAAGATAATTATGTGACATAAACACGGCAGAAGATAATTATGTAACATAAACACGACAGAAGATAATTATGTAACATAAACACGGCAGAAGATAATTATGTAACATAAACACGGCAGAAGATAATTATGTAACATAAACACGGCAGAAGATAAGTATGTAACATAAACACGGCAGAAGATATGTAACATATCTTCTGCCGAAGACATGTAACACATCTTCTGCCGTGTTTTCACAACTACAAACTGGTTGCGTATTGCCGATTGTTATATGCATACATATTTATAATTGAAACTGAGTTAAATAATATAAAATGTATAATTACTGCCCAACATCGATCAGACGGTGAAGTTTTTGTGTGACTGACGTCATCTGCTTCATTTGTGACGTCATCTGCTTCACCTTTGACGTCATCTGCTTCATTTGTGTCGTGATCTACTGTGATATTTTCATGTTCAAATCCACTGTTGTCTATTCCACTGGGTTCTTTATAGATTTTCAACTCCACAACATTCTAACAAAACAGAGTAATGTCTAAATTGCCTTAATTTACGTCACATACAGTAATTTAAATATACAGCATTGAATATGAAACTATATCACGTACTTTTAAAACATAAAACAAAAAAGACAGTGTTTCTATGAGACATTCACAGTATTTTACAGGACATTATATAAATACAAAATCTCTAATTCACAGTAGCCTCTCTAAATAATTTATTTCTTAGTATTTAGATAAACGTGTATTACATCTACATTATCATACAACAACAGTCTCCGTATTAAGATAATATTATTTTGAATATTAATAATGAACAGTGACATTACAAAACAGTTAGGGCCACAAGATATGTTTGATAGAGAGGTGTGCTAAATCACAATAAATTAAATATATTTATCGCTGGCATAAGAAAGACAGATTCATGCAAATATTTACATTAATCAAATAATCTTATAGACAAACTCTAAACGAAATTATCCTTGCATAGTCATGACTAATTATTAGGGACGAATACTCAGAACTCGGAGACGAATAGTGAGAATTCGGAGAAGCATAGACAGAACTCGGAGACGAATAGTGAGAATTCGGAGAAGCATGGTCAGAACTCGTGTACGAATAGTGAGAATTCGGAGAAGCATAGTCAGAACTCGGGGACGAATAGTAAGAATTCGGAAAAGCATAGACAGAACTCGACAAACAGTCATATCCATAATTAAAATAAAGGTCTAAATATGACCTATTTTAATTACGAAAATCGACACCTGAAAATAAAGAATTTACTTTATTATTTATTTAATTTTCCTTTCTTAGACCATCAATAGAATTTTAACACAGTAGTTTTAAAGTGTAAGAATGTACACTGATAAGAACAGAAATTGGAAAATATATCATTCGTTCTGACCATGATTCTCCAAACTCTTAAAGATATCATCATTAAGGTGATCAACTCAATTGCGCCAATAAAACAAGTTAGACTTAAACAAAACATAGCACCCTGGTTTACCTCCGAAATTGCTAATGAAATCAAAGTAAGAGACACACTTTTAAAACAATTCAAGAAAGATAAATCTAATCTAGATATATACAAATCGTATTGTGCCTCTAGGAACAAAGCTCAACAAAAGCTAAATCTAATTATTTTCTCGATAAGATTTAATAAGATGAAAATAAAGACAACCCTTAAAAATTATGAAAAACTCTCAAACAAATTGTGAAACAAATACTAAAATAGTTCTCGATGACAATGGAAAAAAACTTTCTGTCCAAAAGGCGTTGCCTCTCGTTTCAATGAGTTTTTTACGAATGTTGCGTCAACACTCAAAATGCATAGGCTTATTTACCATGTCCACTAACGATCTTCATAAATACTACGTAAAATTAAAAGGTAAAATGTTTAAGCTAGAGCCTGTTACCATAGAATTTGTTAAAAATCAACCTGAAAGCCTAAATGTAAACAAAAGCGTCAGTCTAGATAATATTCCCTCAAGATTTTTACGTGACGGTGCGATAATCTTGGCTGAACCAATAGCTCATATCATTAACCTTTCGTTTAAAATTTAATCTAATTGTTTTCCTCATGATCTAAAAACAGCTAAAGTTACCCCCTATTTCAAAAAAATACTAGAACATGTGTTGAGAATTATCGGCCGATTAGTATTCTGCCTAGTACGGTATCAAAGATTCTTGAAAAATCTGTAGCAATACAAGTTGAAAATAATATACTTTATGCCTATCAATCCGGTTTTCGGCAGGCCCATTCAACTGAAAGCAACCTCATAAATCTCATCGACGGTTTAAAAAACAATAAGTCCAAAGGCCTTCTTACTGGAATGGTTCTAATTGACTTACAAAAAGCTTTCGATACCGTCGATCATGTGATTTTAATTAACAAGCTAAAATGCATGGGTTTTAAGTGTACTGACTGGTTTCAATCTTATCTCGCTAACCGTACACAAGTTGTCAGTGTGGATGTACCTGCTCTGAACCTCTTATAGTTACTCATGGTGTACCGCAAGGTAGCATCTTGGGCCCTATTCTTTTTTTATGTTATTTAAATGATATTGCTTCTTGTATTGATTCTGATGTTCAATTATTGCTATATGCTGATGATTCTACGATTCTGTATTCTCTCACGATGCCACCAAAATTGCTCATAAATTAAGTATTGTCCTAGCTAAGTGCCAGGACTGGTTAACTGAAAACAAATTATCTTTACATGTTGGCAAAACCGAAAGTATTATATTTGTAACAGAGCGAAGCTTAACAAAGTTAAAGAGTTTTCTGTGGAATTAATGGGCCGTAGAATCAGAAGTACTAAGTAAGGTAAATATTTGGGTATTGATTTAGACCAATATTTATCATGTGATATTATTGCCACTAGTGTTATCAGTAATAAGGTTGAAGTTTTTACATAGGCAAAGTTCGTGCTTGAATACACAAGAAATATTTCTTAGAAAAAACGCCGCTCCTCGACATTTTAAAATTAATCATTTTTCTTTTGATCAATTTATGATTAATTATTAAAAAGATGTCCTTTATTCGCAAAGATACATACAAATCACAGATAGTTCTTTAATTATGAATCACATGCCCATTTTTTCACTAGTTAATTGTATACACAGCACTTGAAAAAAGACATGTGTACCTTTCCAACAATGTATTATTTGCCAACAAATATTAATCTACTAATTCAAAAATGGCAGTTAAAAATGGTCAATTTGAACTTTAATGTGCTGTAGGCCTGTTTGTCTGACCTCAACCTGAACTGTAGGCATGCAACTGAACACTCGAGACAACGTGACTTCTCAAGTGAAAATTCTTCCACAATCTGTTGATTCGCGCGTGTCAACCAATCAAAGGGCAAGAATCCAAAATCGTTCAACCGTGAGCCCTCATAGACTCTTTTCCCAAACCGTTTTTTTGGGTCCAGCAGCTGGAACATATAAATTATAGTCGAGTTTCCTTTTTATCAAAACTGTCGGCCTTAGATACCAAAGCTACCGCTATGAAACAGCTTATTAACGAATATGTATGTAGGTGCGGTACGACCAGTTTTAGAATATGCGGTACCCATTTGGAATGGTGGTCTTACAATTGATCACATTAATGCAATCGAACGGGTCCAGAAACGTGCCTGTAGAATTGTTTTGGGTAGGAATTATACTGGTTATAACGATGCTTTGGTCACGTTGCGCCTGGATGGTCTGAGTCACAGGCGTCACCTATGTATTGTCTTTGCTAAATCCATCTTGAATCCTTAGTCTAAATTGTTCTCACTTCTTCCTTCCAGGGGTAATGTTGTGCACAAATACAACACCCGCAATGCCGACAGGATTCGCAATGTCAATTGTAATACAGTGCGTCATAGTAACAGTCCTCTACCTTATTTGATTAACTTAATCAACGAATTTAATTTGTGAGTTGCGCCCTTCGATCCTTTTTTTTTTTTTTTAAATTGTAATCACTTATTTTAATGTTATCATGAAATGCAATTCAGCTTGGGACGCATGCGTCCCTATATGCTGCTATATTTTATGAATTTTTTTTTTGTAAATTTGTTGTTTTCATTTTTGAATAAAGATATACCAGTCAATAATATGTCCTCATGGGACATAGCTGGCTAGAGCAGCGGCGCGAAAATGTCGTAAACTATTAAGCGCTGCTTTAATACCATGTACATTTGACTATTCTGCCTCGGCGTGGTACGGCGGTGTCAATAAGAATCTTAAACATAAATTACAAACTGCCCAAAACAAGATGGCACGTTTTATTTTAAATGTTGGTCCGAGGTCTCACATAGGTGCCAAAGAGCTTTCCGATCTTGGGTTTCTTAATGTCAGCCTCAGAAATAAGTTTTTAAGATTAAATTATGTTCACAAAATTCGCTATAATTTTAATACGCCTTCTTTTCTTAAGGATAACTTTTTATTAATTTCTGATCATCATAACCATTTCACCAGGGGTACAACTTTTAATTTTGCCACTCCTAAGGCTACTGGCGTTAATGATTCGGCTTTTTATTTTTTAGGTATCCGTGACTGGAACAGGCTCCCCAATTCACTTAAATCAATACAAAATAATGCAACCTTCAAAATAAAACTTAAAGAATATTTAAATAATGAACAGCTTGGAATCATTTATATTTGGTGTACAACCTCACAAACCATTCACCACGAAGTTGCGGTTTCATGCAGAGAAAGAGTACTAGCTAGCTAGAGAAAGAGTGCTAGCTAGCTAGAGTGTTTACCAAGGACCCAAGTAGAAATGAACTTTCAAAATAATATAACGAATAATCCTGTCTGCGATACTAAATTCGATAACAAACTAAAGTTTATTAAATTATATTTTTTAGTTTGAAAAGGGTCTTATACGTGACATGAATATTATAGATCCTCAATATGATTATACCTGCTTTGTTGTCTATAATTATGTAAAATTTTTCTGTATTCATGTCATATTGAAATAAAAATAATCGTTGACGGAAACAAAATACATCAGGCTATGTGAAGTCTTCTAATTCCACTTACCTGTTCCATGATGAACTTCACAGGCACTACAGTGTTATTTGGGTTCCAGCTATATTTTGTCTCCATGTACGTTAATGGAAGGTATTGTAGTTATTCGTGTACTCTGACCGTAGACCTATATAACTACCTTAGGTAAATATACCTTTGTAAAGTCACACTTCATGCACCCATCAAGGTTGCTCAGCGACGGATCTAGATTTTGAAATAGATAATACTACTACCAGTACCACTAACAATGTGATTACAAGAGTGGTACCAAACATTTTGTAAAACTTTCTTTTTTTCTGATCAAACCGAGTTTTTACTTTAACACTCATTTCGTCAGGAAGATAACATGAAACTATAATCGTCTAATTACTCAACTTTATTACAATATCCAGGCTATATACAGTATAAAATGAGTTCCACAACCGTTACTCTATTTCGTATCGAACAAGATACAAAGTTGTCGAAGTAATTTAAAATAAGATGTTAGTTGTAAAATATAGACGGGTTAAAACTTATGGAAAATGATATAAAATAATGAAATAAAAAATGTCTATTAGTTAAAAATGTTTTCTATATAATACTAATTCATTAATTAAATTATGATATTACTATTTATTACACACAGTAATATACTGCATATTTTACATGTAAAAAATATCTCCAGATTTTGATGTATTAATGGGCTGAATTACGTAACTGGTGCAACCGTCGTAACATTCATCATCATCGTCATCTCTTCAAGGTTCTCCTCGTATAAAATTCCTGAAAGGAAACACAAAGTTATCAAGCAATGTTGAAGGAACTGGAATGCTACAACTGCTATCCTGTAGGCCTACGTATATGCGTGCACATTTAACATATAGTATTTGCATATATTATAGGAAAGTGCGAGCCAAGTTGGAGGTATTTATTAATTTTGTGTTCTCTCTAATCGACAAAAAATGTTTGTAAATACATACCTGCAATACAAGCGGTCATAAAACAAGCAATCGTTCCAGCGATTAGGGCGCGAATTGCAACAGTTGCAAAGTCAGCTTTCCGAGACGGAGCCATTGGAGTAAGCCCTCCAAGTTGAACCCCAATTGAGCCTATGTTAGCAAATCCACACAGACAATACGTGGCGATGACTTCGGACCGTTTCTATATACAAAATTAATAGTATTAATGTACTCAGTAAAATTTACTTCAGTATAAACGATAGTAGAGTTGGTGCGCACGCATTTATAAGAAAGTCGTAGCATCGAACGCGCATAAAAAATGTAATTTTTTGAGAAATAAAAAGTAGTACTGTATACCTACCGATATTCTTCCAGCTTCTATGAATTCCGCAAGTTTGAGGTAAGCAACAAATTCATTAAGAAATGTCTTAAGTCCAATCAACTCTGCAACCTCACGACAATCTTCCCATTCTACACCCATTATAAAGGCAACTGGCATGAACACATAGGAACAGATCAACTAAAAGGACGATTCAAAATAAAATGATTCACGTTGAAAATGCATTCCTGTCACAATCCAGTCAGTTACTCAAAAGTCTCATTTACAGATTAGAAAAACGTACCTCAGAAGTAAGTAATAGCTTTTATCGTCAACAAAATAAAACTAATGCAAAGAGTTTATAGCATGTGTGAAAATAATTCAGCTGGCGTGCATCTATTGTTATCTAATAGTGTTTAAATCTGTCATTAAGTCTGGCATTTACCTCGAAGGTAAGGGGTGGGTCCTCGATTCCAACAAGTCCACCAAGCCAAGTAAGCATAGCATTAAAAAATGCCAAGATGGCTAAGAATGCAATCAGATTTGCTGCGATATTTGCAACAAGCGAGACGGCTGTGGAAGCGCCTACTGATGCTGCCTCGACAATGTTTCGTTCTTCGCTGTGAAACAAAATAAACGAAAGTTTCTCTTAGAAATACCTTCAATACGAATAGATACCAAACGCACACTGAACAATAATATAAAAGATTAAATTCGGAGAATTCAACACAATGTGTGTGAACGATGCTTATTTCCTTTTCAGCAGGATCTTCCAGAACATTGACATTTTAAAGAACGACGAAGCAAAATGAAAATTAAAGTAAAGTATTCACCTACCCTTTTGGTATCTTAACTTGTTCTACAGTCACCATCTTGGATTCTTCTGTTTCTGGCCAGAATAATTTAGCCATAGCCAAAGCTGCTGGAGCTGACATGACTGATGCACTTATTAAATGCGATGCATCGACACCAAATGAAATGTAAGCACCAAGAACACTTCCTGCTATTGTAGCGAACCCTCCAGTCATAATGGCATGGATCTCAGAAAGGGTCATGTCTTTTAAAAATGGCCGAACCAGAAGCGGTGCTTCGGTCTGAAGGTTGAAAGTAAAAATATACATTTTAGGTATACATATTGTGTTGTTGTACTGACAATATTAACGAAAAAAATAGTAATGTTGACGAATACAATGGCATAGTTGTCGTATCAAATGACATAGTAGTCGAATCAAATGACATAGTTGTCGTATCAAATGGTATAGTTGCTAAATAAAATGGTGTAGTTGCTAAATAAAATGGTGTAGTTGCTAAATAAAATGGTGTAGTTGCTAAATAAAATGGTGTAGTTGCCGAATAAAATGGTGTAGTTGCCGAATAAAATGGTATAGTTGCTGAATAAAATGGTATAGTTGCCGAATCAAATGGTATAGTTGCAAAATAAAATGGTATAGTTACCGAATAAATGGTATAGTAGTCGTATCAAATGGTATAGTTGCTAAATAAAATGGTGTAGTTGCCAAATAAAATGGTATAGTTGCTCAATAAAATGGTATAGTTGCCGAATCAAATGATATAGTTGCAAAATAAAATGGTATAGTTACCGAATAAATGGTATAGTTGTGAATAACATGGTACAGTTACTAAATAAAATGTTATAGTTGCTGAATAAAATGGTATAGTTCCTGAATAAAATGGTATAGCTGATGAAAGAAATTGTTGCCGACATAAAAGAATTTCAAATGGTAAGCGTGGTGTACTTATACCTGTCCAATGAATATGTTTCCGGCAGCACTGAGTGATTCTCCTGCTGATGTTTTCATTGTATACTGCATTAGCCAGGCAATTTTCTCGATAACTAACTGCATGGCACCAAGGTAGTATAATACACTGATGACACTACTGAAATAGATCACAACTGGAAGAACCTGGAGGAAAAACGAAAAATCTTCATAACTTGCGCAAGGCTACCGTATATATATATATCATGGGCTTATTCGATAGAAGAAAGACACAATTGTCTTATACATGTACTTGCTTGATTACTTACTTGATGATGTTGGGTCGTTGACAAGTTTTGCAAGTTCTTTTAGTCTTTTTAGCTGACTGATGTTTGGGGGATTTAATAGATTCTTACCTTGAATGCAAAGAAATGGTTAGTGTAAAGTTCTCCAAAAAGAAATTCAGATCCAGCGTCTGTAAAATCAAGGAAAATGGTAACTTTGTCACCAAGCCAGTCGAAAATTTCAAATCCAATATCTGTTCGCAGTACAAACAGTCCAAGGAGAAACTGTAACGTTAGACCCCACAACACCGGACGCCATTGTACCTGAAAGAATAAAGACGATTTTAACTAATTAATACAATTATACTGTAACACAAATAAGTATAGACTGTTTCCTTCTAAGTGTGAAGTAGAATTTTGATTCTCAATATACTGTATCTATCAAAAATCAAATTTGTTTTTCCCAAAAATTACAATCTTTCCTTTGTATAATCTAATTTATTGATTTGATGATGAGTAATCTTCCTACCTGACCCGGATGTTTCGAAAAGATGTAGGTAAAAAGGACAAAAATAACCAAACCACCAAAAGAAATGAGCTGTTCGGGAGAATCTTTGACTAAAAACACCAAAATGATGATGAATGCTACCACAAGCAAGATATACAATGGCCTGTAATAAAACAAATAATCATTATAATTATTGCTAATACTAGACATAGGCCTAAATGATACAATGTATACATTCATTTATTTGGTCAAAATCATTGTCAACATATGTACACAAGACAGCAAGAAAATACACATATAAAATGGAGTTTAAAAGGTATGAAACTGCAATAAAACAATAAAAAGCAGAGCATGAGTCACATAGAAAGCATATATGATTCGTATACGATTCAGCAGATATTATGCACGCTATAGCTCTTTGTACTTTTATATGGACAAATGTGCGAGGTTCAGAAATTAAAGATTAGTATAGAAACCGAATAAAACAACATGATGGTCGAATAAAAACCAATTTACACAGACGAGCGGTAATAAATACATAGAATCTATGTTATTCCTTATTACCAATTACACACAACGCGGAGAGGACAGGCGGTTCCCCCAGGATAGATACACATTCTACGTGGGACAAGCTATGCGGCTTCCGCTTGCCATTCCGCTCGTCTGTGTAAATTGACCTTAAGAATAATGTCTCCTATACAGTATACAAAAACGAATGTTTAAACCTACCATTTTATATGGCTCCAATTATTGTCAACTTTATGTGAAGCCGGTTTGATTAAGCTCTCCTCAATTTGACTTCCAGCATTATCGCGAATCACCGCGTAAATAAAAATGAAAACACCTATACATGTGAAAATAAGAAGAATCTCAGCTTCGTCATAATCATACCACAGTGCGTAGGCAAAGTAGGCGATGTAAAGTAATGTAAAGATGATGGCGATGATCCAATGTGTTTGCTTCTTGTTGTCAGTGTAAAGGTCACTTGCTGCTTCCTTAGCTTCATCAACAGACTAGAAAAGAAAGACATTTCACAATTATTGCTTCAAATAGTCACTTTAATTAGATCTCGAATCTAAAATTTAACTTTTGTTTGTATATATTATAATATATAAATTTGCAGGCAACTAAACCGATCCGTAATATATTGAACATTAATTATTAAACGATTAGATGAGGACATCTGTGAGAATGAGAAAATGCCGCCCAACCGAGATTCACACCCGGAACCTTCTGCTTAAATTGCAGACGTCCTAACCATTAGACCATTTGTATGTTTATAGATGGTTCAATTTCGACTCTTTTACACCCTTGGCATGCTACGGTCGAACAACAATAGTTCTCAATTGTACGCATGCGCAACAGAGATCGTATGAATGGCTCTTCCGTACTAGTATATCACCAGGCGGTTTCCTCTCTATGCCTTTATATATGACATATTATAATATTATAGAATATTATATTATTATTTAAGAGAAAATTCGTAGTCTGTGAAACGTGTTTCAAGGGCTAATAAACGTTGTATATAATAGTTACTGGTATGAAACTATCCTAAAACCACGAAACTCCTAAAATCTTAAAACCTTCCTATCCAAATTACTGAGGTAATACATGCATATATTTCTGAATACCAGATTTTCCAAAAATAATTTTGGAAAAATCTTACCGCCCAAAACCCTGTTGGTTGCTGTGGTTCCTCTTTGTCGATTGCCACATCGTCTGCCTGAGACGACGTATGTTGTTGAAGATGAGGCTCACCACCTCTTTCGTACCCGTCATTTACATGAGATCCATTTCCACTCGCATTGTACTTTGTCAACTCAATGTCCTGTCACAAAATATAAAAGTTTTGAAAAATAATACATGTATCGTTTACAAAACTCTCTCGACGTCTATACTCGACAAATTAACAGAAACACTTACGTCATCTTGTGATCCATTTAGTCTCGAATAGCTAAAGCTATCGTACTTACTATAAGGCTTGTATAGCCTGTTAGTAGCATTATCAGACATCTCATACCAAGCAGTTGATCGCAAACAACAACAAGTTATATTAAATCTAAGGCTAAATTAGTATTCCCGTCATATTTATGCGGGCATGAATATACTGCTAAGTATAAATGAATGATAATTAAAATCTCAATAATGTACAATATATTCATTATTAACCTTTAATGTTCGCGCATATTTGACCTGTTTGAGTGATGGGGTTATGGGGGAGGGGGTCATGGGGGAGGGGGTCATGGGGAGTGGGTAATCGGGGAGTGGGTAATTGGGGAGTGGGTAATGGGGGTTGTAGGACAAACACATGAAAATACACATTTTGTAGCCGCATATAGCCCTTGTAAAACGTGACGTGACGTGTTAAATGTGATTGATACCCGTATGACAATTTGACGGAGCCGGACGTAACCACAACTTTAATCTCCACCTTTCCGCCCTCAATGGTTTGTACAACGAGATCATTTAAGTACTTCAGGGTCATTATTATTATCGATCAATGTGGGGAAAAATCGGGCCTGCATTAAATGTCAAAGTTAGAAAAGACCAATAACAATTTAATAAAATTTGGTTAAAAAAAAGAGGTCTACTTACGTTAAAAGACATTATTCTTATGTTGGCTTTCAATCCTTCTGTAACCAGTATTTCGTTTTAAATCTAAATTGAAAAAAAAAAACACAGTAGCATTAAATATTGTAAAATGTCAGAAACTTAGTTCTACGTACGCACGCGGACATTCGACATACAACAGAAGTGCAATATTAGGGTCACTATAATAACCACGAAGCGAAGTGTTATAGGTCTATTCTATTTTATGTAAGATTTTATTATTAATCTGACCGAAGTAGAACACTACTGAATCAGTGCTACGTTCTATAATGACGTCACATATTTTGAAAAAATATTAATAATTTCAATGAGAATTATGGATAATAAATACAAGTTACTAATATTTGGTAAACATTGGACTATAATAATGTACTTTTGTTACTTTTATATTTTGTACATCTAGTTTAAGCTTTCTTTTAAATAAGCTTAGGGCCTATATAGAGAACTTTGTTTTAATTATTATTATAAAGTATAAAACTAATCTTGTTAATATGTACGGCAATGGTAAACGTGCTTTTAGAGTTAGTACGCATGTATTCTGTTATATAGGATATTGGTATATAAAAGATTTGTCTGTTCAAATATTGATTTGATGATGACAATTGTACAGTTGCTCAATGTAATGAGGTCATAATTTTACTTCTTTCAAATAAGTCGTCCATATTGTTATTCGCTTCATTGCTGTTTTTCTCGTAGTTTGAATTAAGTGCAATAAAACCCACAAACACAATAATATATTGTGTATACACGGTGTTACTGTTTGCACTACACAGCATAAATGTTTGATGTGTAAGTACATTAAGTGGCTGCTACTGTATACTTAATTGTATTATATTTTGAAAGTTAGCATTGAGCTATTCATATAGGATTCAACAGAATACATAAAATGTCAAAGATTAATGTCGGTGTTCAAGCAAAGAGACTAATGTTATAGTTACAGTAATAATTACATAATAAATCAACACAGATATTATAATGAAGAACAACTTGTTGACGAATCTTACCATTTACAATGAAACTCCTATTCTATTCAAAATGAACGAACGGTGTAATCCTTTATCAAACTTTTGTATAAAGTCACTTTAGGTCGCTATCTTTTGTATAAAGTCACGGTAGGTCGCTATCTTTTAGTTTTATAATTGAGCGAGATTTTAGTTTTGCTTGGATATTGCTAAGGATTGTGGTTAGATTAAATAAGTTTGATAAGTTTCTTCTCATTGGTCAATTGGAATAATCGACCTAGGAAGGATCAACTGGATTAACAATAAGTGTTACAGGGTTGGAACATCAGCTTTCAGGAAACTCCGGTTCATGTTCTGCCATTTAATTATGTTAATCATACTTGAGAATGGTTTCCGAGAAAAAACAACTACTGAGTACGCCTACATTAAACTATTTTCACAAATTATAACTAGCTTGTGTAGCCTAAATGTATGCTTATGAAACATATTGCCAGTACCGTACGTAGAACGCACATGAATGAAGTAAACGGTTTATTTCATTGTTGCATTGATTGATTGATTTTATTTGATATTCATACATAAAAGTTAAAATATACAATGTATAAAAAGAATACCTGGATAACCCATTAAGTCGACAAAAAAGTAAACTTATTTCCAATGGGGTCCAATCCGTAATGACTGAAAAGTGAGTGGTTGGGCCTAGTACAATTATCGTTAAGTATGACTCAGTAAAAATGAAAAAACAAGAAAATACATACAAGACAAGAAAACATCAAAAAAACAATATTAAAAATAGCTTAATTAAACTGAAATACCAAGCTGTTCATTATTAAAATATTCTTTAAGTTTTATTTTGAAGGTTGCATTATTTTGTATTGATTTGAGTGAATTGGGGAGCCTGTTCCAGTCACGGATACCTAAGAAATAAAAAGTCGTATCATTAACGCCAGTAGCCTTAGGAGTGACAAAATTAAATGTTGTACCCCTGGTGAAATGGTTGTGATGATCAGAAATTAACAAAAAGTTATCCTTAAGGAAAGAAGGCGTATTAAAGTTATAACGAATTTTGTGAACATAATTTAATCTTAAAAACTTATTTCTGAGGCTGACATTAAGAAACCCAAGATCGGAAAGCTCTTTGGCACCTATGTGAGACCTCGGACCAACATTTAAAATGAAACGTGCCATCTTGTTTTGGGCAGTTTGTAATTTATGTTTAAGATTCTTATTGACACCGCCGTACCATGCCGAGGCAGAATAGTCAAATGTACATTGTATTAAAGCAGTGCTTAATAGTTTACGACATTTTTTATTCAAGCACGAACTTTGCCTATGTAAAAACTTCAACCTTGACTTAACTTTACTGATAACACTAGTTGCAATGATATCACATGATACATATTGGTCTAAATCAATACCTAAATATTTAACTTGCTTAGTACTTTTGATTCTACGGCCCATTAATTCTACAGAAAACTCTTTTACTTTGTTAAGCTTCGCTCTGCTACCAAAGATAATACTTTCGGTTTTGCCAACATGTAAAGATAATTTGTTTTCAGTTAACCAGTCCTGGTAATAATTTATATCTATGATCTATCAATATTATAAATAATGTTCATCAGTTTTAGTTACATTTTGCAATGTACTTTAATGTAATACAGATCTACTTTTACCGTCTTCTGTTTTGTTATTTACTTTGTATTCTGTTGGAATTTAAGAGAGCCCCTGCTATGCATCAGCTCGCATTATTTTGACCAGCTGGAAGTAAAGTTAAATAAAGTTATAATATAAGAAATAGAATAAAAGGTATGGCTTACACTTATTGATATTTTTTTACATATTTTAATAATGTCATTAAATGTTGGATTATATTGTACTGTAATTAACTTATTGGTATTAATTTTAATTTATTTGTACTTTTGATGTCATTGAACAGATAATATTTTGTCCTGACGAAATAAACTACATGTTGGTTAAGTGCTACTTTACTGGAGTGTGTAAAATTACAATGAGATCTAACAAAAAACTTTATATTTGAATAATAACGTTGAAAACAGGTCAACTCTTAAGAGCTACCAAAAATAGTACACATTGTATTAATTGACCCAAGCCGTTCATCCTGAACAAAATGCTAATTTAAAAGTTAGAAAAACTGTACTCGTCAATTGTGGTTATCAGGTTATATATGGATTTGTAGACCATTTCTGAAATTCGGGGTCATTTGGTGGAAATTAAATCTATTTCATTGGATACAATATTTTTACCTATTTTGGTGTTGTTTAAACATAAACACGCTATTTAAAAAATGTTTATTCTCCCACAGTAGAACCATGGAGGTGTACTTCTATAGATGGTATAATCCCTCCTTTAAGACACCCCTATTCAGGGGACATATTTATTAGGGATGACACCTCTAATCAGAGGACACTTTTAAGGAATAACACTCCGATTCAGGAAACTGTTATTAAGGGAACCGTGAACCAAACGAGGGACAATAATATATGTTTTAATCCAAACCAACCCTATTTAGGGTACACTAACGTATTATACTATGTATTCTTCTTTTTAAATATCACCGTATATTTATAAATATATTTATGTCACTGCATATTAAAATCTCAATATTGAAATTTGCATATAATTTATAGGCCTAAACATTTGATAAAAACTAGTTTGAAAAATGAGAACAATAGTCACCCAATTCTAAATAGATCGACAACGTAGACATTAGACCTACCATGGTCCATAAACGGACCATAAAAGTACTAATAAATAATACTAATTATAATAAAATGCATATCATAAAACTACGATTTTAACTTCTCTGCAGTTTACTGTACTATAACTAAAAATACAAAAACGTAGGCCTATGTTTTGTTCGTAAAGCATCGGCTAAAAGCAAGTAATGTAGCTGGGGCAAAGGGTCAGAAGAGAAGATAGAAGAAGCTTATACACCAACATAATATCACTTGAAAACTGTCGTTTTGACTAACCCGTGAATATAACAAAACACAAAATATAATGTAACTCATCAAGTTAGGCCTAAATATTGAATTCATCTTTTCTTACCTGTAAAAGTATTGGAATCTCTGCGGTCTTGGAAGGATACTAACTAAGCTCTACACCTACCCTATCGTACGTTTGTTTGTCACAATCCGATCTATTGTCCAATTCTTATGTCGATACAAAAAAAACCCTTTGTAAGTAAAATAACAAGTCCAACGAAGCGTTGTCAATTTGATGAATACGTTCTCCGAGTTTGACGCTTGATCTTTTATAACTTAATACAACGTTTGATTTTAAAAGTTCAATTGCGTTTTAGCTGGTTACTTACTACAGCCATGTAAATTCCTCAATACCTCAGCGCGCGCCACACTACCAAGCAAATGCTACAGGTGTCATCACCTGTGCATAGAACAAAGAGCTTCCGGGTAATTACATTGTAAACTATTAATTAGTACAATAAAGGTATAAAGGTCGACATTTTTTAATTATTTTTATTATAGGAGTATAACCACTGTATAAAATATAAAATTAATTCTAATTTGAATACGAACACTACACATCTCTTTTTTTTTGTTGTGGTTGATTATACAAAGGCCGATAACATACTATTGGATCACTAGAGCGGTTAAATTATTTGATAAAAAGAAACTGCGCGGTTAATTCTTTTTAAAAATATTGACCAGAAAAACAAATAAATCATTAATTTGTATGAATATCCAAAGCAAATGAGTCTGCTTATTGTTTGCATTAGTTTCGGAAATTCTCTTTTGGAAAAAAAACTAAGTGATCGGGAAATTGATGATCCAGCCTTCAACAGTATCAATATCTGTCATTTCCATTATGAATTTCTCATTTAAATGCACAGTCACTTAAATGGGGCTCAGTTGCATTCTTTAATTTAAATAAATATAAAATAGATTGGTGTGATTTATATGGTACAATGTATACAATTGTTGTTTAGTCCATGCTACAACAATTTTTACTTTTGTTACAATAGTTGGAGTCACTCTATCTCTTTAAATGACCTTTGAATGACCTTTCATAGTCTTTTCCCACAGTAGTTATGTAGGAGGGAGGATAATAACAACAATATATTTTGTATACCATTCTACTGTAAATAATTTAAAAAGCTACCTGTAGTATTGAGTTTCATATTACACTATTCGAGGATTAGAAAAAACGACAACGAAATAATAATAATTTTCAACTTTATTGCATTTAAGTTACTGATACAGCATTAAATTTAAAATTCTCAATTTTAAAAAGTGTTTACTTAAACACGCTATTTTTACATTAAAATACTACTATATTATTACTGTTGGTAAAATCTAAGGATATAAAATATATACATGTTTATCAAATTTATGTTGTCGATAATGACTTGTTTGCAGAGGGGATTCAGAGTTGCCTTGTACCATATTATTTCTTCGATGATTTATTCATATACTTTCAGTTCAGATCTTCATGCATAATGCTTCTCAAACTTTATGTTTCAAGACTCTAGACTAGATTATGTAACTGGTACAATCGCTGTCCCGTTTATTATTACGTTTTCAAGATTTCCCTCGTATAAAATTCCTGAAAAAAGTATCAAAGAATCAAATAAACATTTATTTATTTCATTTAAAGTTAAACAATATTTCTTACGAAATTTTATTTTTGTTTCAGAGAAATATTATAATAAATCATAGTGTAAAATATGGCAATTACATTATAAAAGATGAAAGAGGCCAAAAAAGTTCAGGAAGTAAAAATCAAGTGAAAAAATCAAATTGAAAAGCTTTTATTGGGAAGCCATACACAAACTCTGAGTTTAACAAGAGTGAGTTTGGTCAGGTGGGTAGTAGTTGACAACTTTGTAAACTTGGTTGCCAAATGAATTTAACAAGAGTGGGTTTGGTCAGGTATGTAGACCAGTTGACAATTTTGTAAACTTTTATTACCAACTATGAGTTTAACAAGAGTGAGTTTGGTCAGATATGCATTTTGTAGAAGTTTATCAACTGACAGGTCTACACATGAAAACTTTCTTACCAAACTCAAGTTTGTTCGAACTGAACTGTACTAGTGTTTATACTGTGATAGTGATACTTTCAGCTCTATACATACCTGCAATACAAGCTGTCATAAACGAAGCAATCGATCCAGCGATGAGAGCTCGAACTGCGACAGTAGCAAAGGCAGCTTTTCGAGACGGAGCCATTGGAGTAAGCCCTCCAAGTTGAATTCCAATTGAGCCAATACTAGCAAATCCACACAAAGCATATGTAGCGATGACTTCGGACCGCTTCTATTAATATTATTATTATACAAAATTGATAATTCAATTTATGGCCATTTCCCAAGCCTAGTAACCTCTAACAAAATTCACAACCATTATTTTAAAAGAAGTGAAAAGTACAATAAAGTGTGGAAAAACAGGATTACCACATTCAAGCTTTTGATCCCTTAACTTAAAATATGAATGTAACTGTACTTATAGCAAAACGTAGAAAACATTAAATATTGATATTGGTAAAATAATTATAACTTACTGATATACTACCAGCTTCTATGAACTCTGTAAGTCTGAGGTAACCAACAAATTCGTTAAGAAATGCCTTAATTCCAATCAACTCGGCAACTTCACGACAATCGTCCCATTCTACACCCATTATAAATGCAACCGGCATGAACACATAGGAACAGATCAACTAAACAATAGCAGAAAAAGATGATGATAGCATACGTGTAAAACAAATCGTGATATATGTAGGCCATGCTGCTAAAAAATAAGCCTACAGCAATTTTTTTATCGAAACTTTTTCCACCTTGCGCGACTGAAGAAGCTTTGGAATCTCACAATGAAATACAACATACGACAATCGTTTGAGGTGAGTTTTAGAGAACATTGGGGTATCTATATCGGGTACAAAAAATAATAATGAATACCTCAAAAGTAAGACCTTCAATTCCTACAAGCCCACCAAGCCAAGTAAGCATGGCATTAAAGAACGCCAAGATGGCTAAGAATGCAATCAGATTAGCTGCAATATTTGCAACAAGTGAGACGGCTGTGGAAGCGCCTACTGATGCTGCTTCAATAATATTTCGTTCTTCACTGTAAGATAAACCAAGTTTAATCTAAGGAAAGTTATCAATTTTACATATTGCTTTCTTAGGCCTACTTTTAATATAAGTTACAAAAAACCTTTGTAAATACCAACTAAATTACAATTTCTCTGGAAAATCTGTTGAATCAAAACAATGCAATACGTCCCATCCGCGAAACTAGAGAGACAACTCTTTCAGTCTTAACGTTTTCAATGCATAACTTCGTTTATGTCTGACACGATAGACACGCTAGGCCAAGCCACGACAATGTTAAAAATTTATTTTTTAATTTAATAAAAGTACATTCACTTTACCCTTTTGGTATCTTAACTTGCTCTACAGTCACCATCTTGGACTCTTCTGTTTCTGGCCAGAATAATTTAGAAATAGCCAGAGCAGCTGGTGCTGACATGACTGATGCACTTATTAAATGTGACGCATCGACACCAAATGAAATGTAAGCACCGAGAACACTTCCTGCTATTGTAGAGAACCCTCCTGTCATAATGGCGTGGATCTCAGAAAGGGTCATGTCTTTTAGAAATGGCCGAACCATTAATGGTGCTTCGGTCTGGAAAACGAATAAACATATCGTGTTTAACTCTTTAATTAACACATTTTCATTCTTATTGTTGATGCAGTTGCGTGAAAATTGTTCCACCCAAAGTGTGTGGCACAATAATTTATTTATTTCACAAAATATATAGATATAATTGAAATATTGTTCAACCTGTACCTGACCAATGAATATATTTCCGGCAGCATTGAGTGATTCTGCTGCTGATGTTTTCATTGTATACTGCATTAGCCAGGCGATTTTCTCGATAACAAACTGCATGGCACCAAGGTAGTATAATACACTGATGACACTACTGAAATAGACCACAACTGGAAGAACCTGGAGAACAACAAAAAGGAAAAGGCTATCAAATAAAAAAATATCATGCTGTGTTCGATAGAAGAAAGACACAATTATCCTATATTTATTTTCACAGCTTACCTTAAATGCAAAGAAATGGTTAGTGTAAAGTTCTCCAAAAAGAAATTCAGCTCCAGCATCGGAAAAATCAAGGAAAGTTGTAACTCTGTCTCCGAGCCAGTCGAATATTTTAAATCCTATATCAGTTCGCAGTACAAACAATCCAAGGAGAAACTGTAACGTTAGACCCCACAACACCGGACGCCATATTACCTGAGAGAACAAGTTATTTGTCTAACCAAACTACATAATCTTCTTACTTAATTATAACAGTATTCTTATTAATTGGTCAGATGTTCACTCTACTCTGACGAGTAAGTAGTAATACTTATACCAGGTACATCATATTGAAAAAACTTCGACAAATCGAAATCATTCTCAGGTGGGACTCGAACCCACGACCACCTGGGTATTCAAATTATTACCTGTGTGGGATGTTTCGAGAAGATGTAGGTAAACAGGACAAAAATAACTAAACCACCAAAAGAAATAAGCTGTTCAGGAGAGTCTTTGACTAAAAACACCAAAATGATGATGAATGCTACCACAAGCAAGATATACAAAGGCCTGTAATAAAACAAATAATCATTATAATTAGTTATAGTCGTTATAACAATTATTAATAAACACAGTAAACATAATGGTTCAACCCTTAGATACAGTTTACGTCACCGTTTTGATTTCTTCTCATCTTGGACCTAATGCCATTTCAACAAACCATAGTGACAATTGATATAGGGTTAGGATACATGCAAATAATACTATTACTTTACTATCATTTAATTAGGCTATTTATCGTTCAATAAACCGAACAACACATGTATTTAAAACCTACCATTTTATATGGCTCCAATTATTATTAACTTTATTTGAAGCCGGTTTGATTAAGCTCTCCTCAATCTGACTTCCAGCATTATCGCGAATAACCGCGTAAATAAAAATAAAAACAGCTATACAAGTGAACACAAGAAGAATTTCAGCTTCGTCATAATCATACCACAATGCGTAGGCAAAGTAGGCGATGTAAAGTAATGTAAAGATTATGGCGATGATCCAATGTGTTTGCTTCTTGTTCTCAGTGTAAAAGTCACTTGCTGCCACCTTAGCTTCATCAACAGACTAGAAGAGAGAAAATGTTAATACAGTATTTCTCACTTCACTTTCAAGTTAGGCATACGTTTTCTTAGGATGATGAGTTTAATATCATATATATATATATAAACTCCATTTTATTTTCATCTTGCTACCAGCATTAAATCAATAAGGATAGGAACAACTCGTTCCGTTTATGAGATAGTAGTCAATAATAATGGAAAATTAAATACTGTATTCGATAAAGACTGGTCGGGACACAATGAAACGTCATGTGTAAGAAAATCACAAATAATCAAAATAAAAAACTTACCGTCCAAAATCCAGTTTTGTGTGGTGGTTCAACTTTGTCTATTTTTGGTAATGTTGCAATGATGACGTCATCTAGATTAGGCCGAGACGATGCAAGCCTTGGTTGTTTGGTAGGCCGCTCAACTTCTTCATCATCATATCCTTTGTTCACATGAGATACGACGTCTCTATTGACATTTGTCAATTCAATATTCCCCTGTCATAAAAGATTTTGTTTTTAAATATTATCTTAATAGTAGAAAATGACTAATGACTGGTTACCCGAATACAATGATGTAATAGCCCATCGTAGAGAGAACAAATAATAACTGACAGAATGCTATGCTCTCCTCTTTGTACTGTTAAGCTCTGTCTACACTATAAAACTTTATGTGACAAACAAACAAAATGTGATATGCCGATAATAAACATGATTATGTCATATAACTATCATATTTGGGCATATCACTACCATATTTTGGTACATCACAGTTTTTTGTCAAACTAGTTTGATAGTGTAGACAGAGCTTAAGAAATAATATGTTATCCACTCACGTTGACAGATGCATTCATCCTATAGGCTCAGAAATCTTCAGCTTGTCGTTTATTCTATGAATAACAAAACACTATTAAAACATTAGCATTTTACATTTGAAAATGGTGGCACATTCAATCTTATAGTAGGCAACACATTTGAAGTGCAGAGGGGTTGCCACAGTAGTTAAAAAACAGTGAAAAAATATTAGGCCTATAAGGCACCAGTAGCGAAACAGAATTAACAAAACAGCGCTTTGAAACCTTTGTCTCTTGCGCTTTATAAATGTTATTTATTATTATTATTATTATTAATTGAAGAATTGTTGAATATGCATTAAACCACTAGAATATACAAGATGATAGTCTCAAAATGTACGTTTTTTAGTAGTACATAGGCCTGCCTACAGGATATTTTCATAGCTTATACGTAAGTACTGTAGCCATGTCATGAGCCCGAGCAGCTTGTTGTGTTAATATTCTATACACAACTGTTACACACGTTCATGTGCACTTCACACCGTACCAGCGTCTATAATACGGAATCTCATTCGTTCTAGATCTATAAGCTGTTTTTGCTCAACCCTCTAATCCTTTACATGTTATCATCCATTGAAATAATTTCTGAATAATTCTTACCTGTAGCAATGTCTGACTCTTCAGTTTTGAACAATTCCAAACCTTTAAAATTCCGCGTATACGTTTGAACTGACGCATCTATTGTATGTGCTATAGAAAGTTTAACAAAAGAAAATTCAATACATCGCCAACGAAGCGTTCTCTAACAACAACAATGAATGGTTTGTAGGTTTTAACGCTATTTCCACAGCATTTGCCAATATAGTCTTCTTGCCTTGAGTACAGACTGTATTAATAACGATATAATTTTATTGGTACTTAGTTAGTTAAGGTTAGACCATGGAAATCATTTAATCGTCATTCATATCTCAGATCAGGGAGTGGTTCCCCAATTTGTGATAATTTATAAATGTTCATGACAAATTTACTCTTCCCTGGGAAAGTCTAACGTTATGAATATGAATACCAAATTATTATCGACAAAATTCTATGTATATTTATATGCAAATGACAAATGTAAATTCCACTGATGAATGAATGAAACGTTATCCAATGTGTTAGGCCTACAGTAGTTTACAAAGTGGACATAATGTAAAATGCAACAAATACAAGAATATTTATTTCGTATAAAACGTTTTATTTCATAATTGCATTGACTCGCATATATGGAAATAAAATACAAACTTATTATACCAGCTAACCTTCGACCACTGACGGCTTAAGAAGGTACTTAAATAAGTTTGGTATACCTTTCCACAGCAGCAGAATCGTTAAAACTACAAAGTTTGATTTTAATATTATTTACAAATACCGTATGATACACACAAACAAACAAGTAAAATCTGAATATTATTTAAAAACGGAAGCTAACATTGGTGAAATAGATATTGTATCAACTAACAATATTTTCAGCTGCATGGAGGTATAGAAATACTATACTTAAAGATTTACCGCCCACCACGTAAATTAATAACTAAATTATTTGTTTATTTTAGTTTTATCTACATTTGTATTTACTTTTTCAAATAGTTTCAATACCCGATAGTCTTAAAAAATTCTCCACTTTGAGTTAAGTATTGACTTAATTCTATTTTATATATTTAAATCTACTTGCTTAAAATCCTGTACATTAAATCAAATTATATTTTTATATTACAAATCACAAATTATAACCCTTGCCTCTCGTACAAAAATGAAGTTTCGTGGGCAAGTAGTTCTAGAGAAAATGCAATTCCAGTGTACTTGTTACGTTAAGACTGCTCGCCGGCTTTTGAAAAATGTCTCCTATCTTTTAACACCAGCAGGTCACTGACAATTCAAGAGACAGCTTCTTCCCAAACTAAGGGGTGTGCCGACGAGTAATATCAACCAATCTAATTATTTTTTACCTCATAAGATTGATTGGTCAGTTTCAGCATGGTGAAACAGCTATAAAAATGTATTTATTTATTCAAGATCCAACAGTGTAAAGAAAAACACCAAAACAGGATCGCCATAAAATATACATTTGATTTACATAAAAATGAACAGGAAAACAAACAAATTTATATATTATTAAAAATGACATTAAAAGCAGAAGTATTACAACTAAAAATATCGATGTAAGGAAACATTTGAACTAAACTATTATATGAATGAGCAACCCGACAAAAAATACCGTTTTTACATACATTAACACGAGAAAACTGCACTTTTAAAAGATTATTAATATGAATTTTACGCACAGGGACACGAAAATAAAATTGAGAGACAAATTTACAATCAGAAAATGTTACGAATGAGATAATCTTACTTTAAAAATCAATGCCGATGATCTTTCTTAAAATTAAGAATTAAGAATAACATGCCATTCTAGGTAATTAATTAGGCATAACATGGAGCATTCTCCGTGGGCATAACAATGCCGAAACAGCCATAAAAATCGGTTAAATAATAACAGAGTTACATTGAAAAAACCTCCCTAAAATAGCTGTTTTTCTGTTTTCCGGAAATCGCCCGGATTTTTGGGTACATAAAAGAAATGTTAATGTGATACAGTATTTAATTTAAAATTATCACTTCTGCATCATGAAAATAGATTTAAAAAGGTTTTACTTAAACACGGTATGTTTACATTATAATACTACTATATTATTGCTGCTACAATGAAATATATACATGTTTATCAAATGTCAATAATAATTTCACTCTTCCCTGTTCATACCAAGTTTACAGAGGGGATTCAGAATCGCCTTATACCACGATTATTCATTCATTCATTCACTTTCATTTCAGATCTTCATCCATAAGGCTTCTCCAACTTTATGTTTCAAGACTATGTAACTTGTGCAATCGCTGTCCCATTCATTACCATTTCAATATTTTCCTCGTATAAAATTCCTGAAAAAGTATTTCAGTCAAGTCAATCAAATAAACATTTATATTTTTTATTTAAAATTAAAGCTAGCACATTATTTTTCTTTTTGTTTCAGAGAAATATTATTAATTAAATCATAATGTAGGCCTCTAATATAGGGTAATTTTTAAATAAATGAAAGAGGCAACAAAAAAACAAAACAGGAAGTAAGGATAAATTGGAAAAATCCAATTGAAAAACTTGTGTCGGGAATTAGTAGAGTCTATATTTAAAAAAGTGTTTTTGATCTTCCACAAGACACGGGATGAGAGAGAGAGTTTATAGTGGATTCTTATTTAAACCATTGCGTAAGTGGCTTTAATCAATCAAACAAACAAACTAGTTTTGACAGGAGGTCTACACTTTTCTTACCAAACTCGAAGTTTTATTTGCTCGAATTTGTAAACTAGAGTAAATAGTGCTGGTGTATGCTAGGCTACTTTCAGCTCTATACATACCTGCAATACAAGCTGTCATAAAACAAGCAATCGATCCAGCGATGAGAGCTCGAACTGCGACAGTAGCAAAGGCAGCTTTTCGAGACGGAGCCATTGGAGTAAGCCCTCCAAGTTGAACTCCAATGGAGCCAATACTAGCAAATCCACACAGAGCATATGTGGCGATAACTTCGGACCGCTTCTATTTTTATTATCATTAGAAAACAAAATTGAGAATTTAATTTATCGTAATTTCTACTACACTAAGTGCTATAGCCTTTAAGTCTGAAGTTTGCACTAAATTGGAAGAAGAAGGGTACTAGCAAAAACCAACTAACAGAAAACTAAACAATAAATGATATTGCAAAAAATAATTGTACTCACTGATATACTACCAGCTTCTATGAACTCCGCAAGTTTGAGGTAAGCAACAAATTCGTTAAGAAATGCTTTAATTCCAATCAACTCGGCAACTTCACGGCAATCTTCCCATTCTACACCCATTATAAAGGCAAGCGGCATAAACACATAGGAACAGATCAACTAAACAATAGCAGAAAAAGATGATGATATCATACGTGTAAAACAAATCGTGATATCATGTAGGCCATGCTTACATAAAACAAAAGAAATTAGAAAAGTTTTCGTTCTATCACTATAGGATAATCATCTATGCTGTCTTTGATAAAGTTATTATTTTAAAAATTCCAATCAAATGACGTCATGATCAATAAACACAATAAAATCGTTGTATTGTCACGATATTATTGCTCTTACTAATCATGACGTCATTTGATTGGACGTGTGAAAATATTATTTTCATCAAAGGCAGCATAAATGGTTATCCTTTACCAGTTCTAGGATAAAAACTTTTTAGATTTATTTTGTTTCATGTATGAAAAATGTATGTTTATCTATTTATCGTCGATCGTTATCGTCCTAGTGTAAATGGGCCTTAAAGCCTATTTTTCACTAGGCGAATTTGTTCGCGCGAATCGAAAGCGTCAGCTTATACGCATGCGTAGAGAGGGATTTGGAAGATGGAAAAATGAATACACATGCGTATAAGCTGACGCTTTCGATTCGCGCGAACATCATGGAGAAAAACTACATGGTTTGAGCTGCGTTCTAGAGAATAATGGGGTAGATGTATCGGGTACAAACAATAATAATGAATATTTCTGAATACCTCAAAAGTAAGATCTTCAATTCCTACAAGCCCACCAAGCCAAGTAAGCATAGCATTAAGAAACGCCAAGATGGCTAAGAATGCAATCAGATTAGCTGCAATATTTGCAACAAGTGAGACGGCTGTGGAAGCGCCTACTGATGCTGCTTCAATAATATTTCGTTCTTCACTGTGAAACAAAAGAAAAAGTTATCTATTTCACTTATTGCTTTCTTATTTTGAGCAGGCCTGCTTTCAATATAAGTGACAAAAAACATTACAAATAAAAATACAATTTTTTGTCGGTTTAAAATATTATTTAAATTAAAAAATGGAAAATCTATTGAATCTTGAAAACAATGCAGAATTACCCATCCTCGGAACCAGAGAGACATTGAAAATCTTCTCAACGTTTTCAATGCATACTTCGTTTATGCACACTAGGCCTAAAACACGACAATGTTAAAGACATGTAAATAAAACTGACCTACCCTTTTGGTATCTTAACTTGCTCTACAGTCACCATTTTGGATTCTTCTGTTTCTGGCCAGAATAATTTAGCAATAGCCAAAGCAGCTGGTGCTGACATGACTGATGCACTTATTAAATGCGATGCATCGACACCAAATGAAATGTAAGCACCTAGGACACTTCCTGCAATTGTAGCGAACCCTCCTGTCATAATGGAATGGATCTCAGAAAGGGTCATGTCTTTTAGAAATGGCCGAACCAGAAGTGGTGCTTCGGTCTGAAGGGTGAAATTAAAAAATACATTTTAGGCATACATATTGTATTGTGTTGACGGATAAAGTGGTATAGTTGACGAATGAAATGGTGATGCCGACTAAAGTGGTATAGCTGCCGAATAAAATTGTATAATTGCTGAATCAAATGGTATAGTTGACGAATAAAATGGTATAGTTGACGAATAAAATGGTATAGTTGACGAATAAAATGGTGTTGACGAATAAAATGGTATAGTTGACGAATGAAATGATGTTGACGAAAAAAATGGTATAGTTGACGAATAAAATGGTATAGTTGACGAATACAATGGTATAGTTGACGAATAAATGGCATAGTTGACGAATACAATGACATAATAGTCGAATAACATGGTATATTTGACAATTACAATGGCATAGTAGTCTAAAAATAAAGTTGCGGAAATAAAAGAACTTACCTGTCCAATAAATATGTTTCCGGCAGCACTGAGTGATTCTCCTGCTGATGTTTTCATTGTATACTGCATTAGCCAGGCAATTTTCTCGATAACAAACTGCATGGCACCAATGTAGTATAATACACTGATGACACTACTGAAATAGATAATACCTGGAAGAACCTGGAGGAAAAAGGAAACATCTTCAGAACTTGCTATCAAAAATATCATGAACTATTAAAATAACCATAATGAGGCATTTAATGAATAGTTATTTTAATTCGAAAGTTCGGTGGAATCATTCATAATTTATCATGGACTGTGTTATTCGAAAGAAGAAAGAATTATCTTATTTATTTGCTGTACATCAATCAATCAATCAATCAATCAATCAGATTTATATAGCGCCAGTATCCATAATAATGTTCAAAGGCGCTTGACAAAGTTAAGTTAAATGCCTCTGTGTAAAAATGGGTTTTTAGTCGTGTTTTAAAAGTGTTGATGTTTTCAGATGTCTTTATGTCGATTGGCAGTTTATTCCACAAAATGGGTGCTGCACAGGAAAATGCACGATGGCCATATGTCTGAAGTTTCCATTTAGGAACATGAAGGAGAAGTTTATTAGATGAACGCAGTGAACGAGACGAAGTGTAAAGAACAAGAAGATCAGCAACATACTGAGGTGCAAGTCCATTTAGAGCTTTGTATGTACATCCTACCTTAAATGCAAAGAAATGGTTAGTGTAAAGTTCTCCAAAAATAAATTCAGCTCCAGCATTGGAAAAATCAAGGAAAGTTGTAACTCTGTCTCCGAGCCAGTCGAATAGTTTAAATCCAATATCAGTTCGCAGTACAAACAGTCCAAGGAGAAACTGTAACGTTAGACCCCACAACACCGGACGCCATATTACCTGACAGAATAAGTTAATTATTTGTCAAACTATATTATCTCAATTGCCGAAAATTACAACAGTATTCTTATTAATTGGTCAAATGTTTACTCACTCTACCGACATTCTACTTTATACTAGGTACATAATATTGAGAACACTTGAGACAAAATCGATATGATTCTCGGGGGGGGGGGGGGGGGACTCGAACCCACGACCACCCGAGTAATCTAATTATTACCTGTGTTGGATGTTTTGAGAAGATGTATGTAAACAGGACAAATATAACCAAACCACCAAAAGAAATGAGCTGTTCGGGAGAGTCTTTGACCAAAAACACCAAAATGATGATGAATGCTACCATAAGCAAGATATACAATGGCCTGTAATAAAACAAATAATTATATTTTCATAACAATTAATATTACGTAGGCAATATGATGCAACTCTTAGATGGACCCCAGTCAAGTTTGCGTCACCGTTTTGGTTTCTTCTCATGTTGTAAAATAAAATAAAAAATCTGGCCATTCCTCTTCGCTTGAATGCTTTAGAACATTTTCTGGTAATTATAATACTGTAAAACACGAATAAGGACAGGCCATAAGTTATGGACCTATTCCATTTCGACAAACCAGTGACAATTATGGTATAGGGGAAAAATCCATGCAAATTATACTATTACTGTACTATTATTTAATTAGGCTATTTATCGTTCAATAAAACCTAATAACACGTGGACTTTAAAACCTACCATTTTATATGGCTCCAATTATTGTCAACTTTATGTGAAGCCGGTTTGATTAAGCTCTCCTCGATCTGACTTCCAGCATTATCGCGAATCACCGCGTAAATAAAAATAAAAACAGCTATACAAGTGAACACAATGAGAATTTCAGCTTCGTCATAATCATACCACAATGCGTAGGCAAAGTAGGCGATGTAAAGTAATGTAAAGATGATGGCGATGATCCAATGGGTTTGCTTCTTGTTGTCAGTGTAAAAGTCACTTGCTGCCTCCTTAGCTTCATCAACAGACTAGAAAAGAGAGAAATATATTAGTACTGTACAGTATTTCTCTCTTTACTCTTCACCTCTTCAGTGAGGTATAATAAGTTTTTTGAGGATGATGACTTATAAAGACTCAAATATATATAATATTGATTTCAACATAACATAAACAACATTTTATTTTCATCTTTCTACCAGTAGGCCTATTAAATCAGGATAGGAACTAGTCCTTTAGTCTATGAGTGTCTGACCATGGTAAATTAAATCTTCGATAAAGGAAACGAGAAGCACATACAATTCAAATAAAAAACTTACCGTCCAAAATCCAGTTTTCTGTGGTGGCTCAACTTTGTCTACTGTTGATAATGTTTCAATGACGACGTCATCTACATTAGGCTGAGACGATACAAGCCTTGGTTGTTTGGTAGGCCGCTCAACTTCTCCATCATCATATCCTTTGTTCACATGAGATACGACATTTCTATTTACATTTGTCAGTTCAATATTCCCCTGTAATAAAAGATTTTGTTTTTAGATATTGGCCAACAGTAGAAAATGACTAATGACTGGTTATGAACATACCAAGGCTGCTACAACAATGATGTAACCCATCGTAGAGAACAAATAAGAACTGAATGTTGTGTTCTCCTCGTTGTAGCCTATACTGTAAACCCTTGTCTACACTATCAAACTTTATGTGACAAAAAATGATATATGCCCATATAGACATGATGATGTCATATCACTACCATTTTTGGGCATATCACTGCCATATTTGGGCACATCACACATTTTTTTTCAAACTAGTTTGATAGTGTAGACAGAGCTTAAGTAATAATATGTTATCCACTTACAGATGTATTCATCTTATAGGCTCAGAAATCTTCAGTTTGTCGTTTATCCTATGAATAACAAAATACTATTAAAACATTAGCAGTAATGTTAACATTCGAAATTTGTGGCACATTCAATCTTGAAGTAGGAAACACATTTGAAGCGCAAACTGAGTTGCCACAGAAACTAAAAACAGTGAAAATACATTACTATAGCTTTTGTTCATTCTGTGCGAATTCGAAACAGAATTAACAAAACAGCTAATTGAAGAATTGTTGAATAACATTCGTTAAACCAATAGAATAAACAAGAAGATTAGTCTCAAGGTGTACGTTTTTTTAGTACTGTAGTACATATTTTCGTAGTTTATACGTATATATACTTTATACTGTATCTATGTCATGAGCCCGAAATTGAGCAGCTTGTGTATTAATCTATAGTAAACACATTCATGTGCACATCGATCGATTATACAGAATCTAATTCGTTTCTCTAAAAACTGTTTTGCTCAATCTCCCGATGAACAATCAGACATGTTATCAGACATTGAAATACTTTCTGAATAATTCTTACCTGTACAGATGTCTGCCGTCTGAATCTTGACAGTTTTGAAAAATTCCCAAACCTTCAGATACCACGAATACGTTTGTTATGACGCACCTATGTATTTCCTATAGAAAGTTTAACAATGGAAAATCAATGCATAGCTAACGGAGCGTTCTCTATAATTAACAATGAATGGTTTATAGGTTTTAATGCTATATTTGTCAATAATATAGTCTTCTTGCCTTTTAATACAGATTGCAATAACATAATTATATTGGTACTTTAGAGGCATTAGTTTGGTTAGAGCATGGAACTCATTTAACAGCCATTTAGATCTCAGATCAGGGATTGATTCCCCCACTTGTGATAACTTAAAAATGTTCATGGCAAAGTAAAATGTACTCTTCCCTGGGAAAACCCACCGTTATGGATATAGTGAATAATACCAAATAATCAAACTAACAGACCTAAAAATGATCATTCGAACAGAAATGAGAAAGCATTAGCTTGAATGGCCTATTGTACTGTTCATTAGGCCTACATTAGCAACTACCTATTGAGTAGGCCTACTACTACTTTTGTCACAAAAGCTATTTGTTATCCACAAAGGCGACAAAAATTCTCCATTTTGTTACTGGTCGGTACAGTAATTTCAAAAGGGGACAAAAGGTAAAATGCAAACAATGAAAGAAACTTATATTTATTTTATAAAACTTTTTATTTCATAATTGCATTGACTCGCATATATGGAATTAAAATACTGTACAAACTTATTATACCAGCTAACCTTCGACCACTGACGGCTTAAGAAGGTACTTAGACAAACAAGTTTGGTATACCTTTCCACAGCAGCGGAATCGTGAAAACTACAAAGTTTGATTTTAATATTATTTACAAATACCATATGATACACACGAACAAACAAGTAACATCTGAATATTATTTGAAAACGGAAGCTAACATTGGTGAAATAGTGGGTACTGTTACTATTGGGTATGGCGAATACAAGATATATATCGCCCTGAAAATTATAATTTTTATTGTAAATTATAATTATTTTGTTGAATAGGCCATCGAAAAGAATTATTTAACAAATTAAAATTGTAATTTAAAGACAAACATTTTTTTTATAAACGAAATCCTTATTTTTGTACATTTTGTTTGGCAAAAGTGAAAAACTTGATTAAAACTACAAAATGGGCTATTCAAAGTTTGACTTTACACATCTTTATTCTTCATAATTGCGGGCTAATACATCATGTAACATGGTATTTTCTGCTAGCTAGCATATGTTAAGAATCTACAAAATGTATCCGTGTGACCCTATACAATAAGTAAACTTTATGACTTAAGTTACGTTCACACAGAGATCGCAAGCGAACTTCTCTTGTGGATTCAGCTTTACAGTGTTGTATGTACAGGTTGTGGAAATGCAGTAAAACCGGCACTTTTATATACATCTTATAAGATGAGTATTTAATACAATAAAAAAATAATAAAAGCAATAAACATTACATTTTAATTATACAATAAATTATAACAAATTGCCACCTATTATACGGCAATCTATAACAAATAAATTATAACAATTCTTAGTTAATTTATTATTATCTAAACTTTAATCCTAATAACACAAAAACAACATTCTGTTTAAAAATTGATATTTATTTCATCATACTAATAAAGCATTACTTTTTGGTGCCAACCTTTAAAATTATCTTTCTTGGAATCACTACATTTTTTGATAACTTAAAAATTACTTAATTTACACTGATTTTGAGCAATATTAAAGCATATATTAATCTACAATTATCAGTATATTTACAGTAGCTTTCAATTTAAAATGCACTATTAGCGTTCCATAGTGTTTTTAAAAATCTAAGTTCATACAGCAGGATATGATTGTAGAGTTACTTAACCATAATGAAAAGTATGACGTATTCTTTCATTTAGTGTTAGTTTATGAATTACTTAGTACTGTAGTTAGGTATAGATATACATTGTCTTTATAATGTAGCACCTTCCCATAAGACATTGACCATCCAAAAATAAATAGTTTAAAAATACAATATACTAATTTGTTTTGTTATTTTTTAAAGCACAATTTGTTCGATTTCAAAATAAATAGAACCATAAATAGATTGTAGAATTCAGTTAAAATGTTTGTTTTAAACATGTAGTGCGAAGAACCTCTTGTTTAGATTATATTGACAGGATATAAATACCTCATTGTTAACATTTTGTGCGGCTACACCAAATTTAGTATTATTTTAAGCACGGTCAGTAAAGGAAGACTTAGCACGATATACCCTGTAAAGTATTATTTGTGAGATTACAGATACAGACAGTTGTACCGAGTACAATAAACACATATCCAACAAACACAAACCAGCAATCCAACACAATATAACAAGAACCTTCTATTTTATATTGCCGAGCTCTTGTGAATGATAAACAGAAAATGTTGATATAATTATTATAATAAAAACATTTCTCTCATGTTGTAATATTAACTCTTTGGTTGGTTAATAAACATTTTTGGTACAAAATGAACATTATATTAAAAAAAACACTTCATTCATTAAAGTTGTTTGTGTTCACAGTTCATTAAGACAGAAATTAATTAAATATATTTTAAGCACCCTCTATAATATCACTGAATGTGAATAAGTGGAATATTTGTTCAAAAACACAGCATACTTAAAGTAAAGTAAGTATTTTTAAATATACATGCATATTTTTCCAATTAGTTTATATCCCAAAAGAACATTTTGAATGCAAATCACTGACAAATTGTGACATCAATGTGGTTTATACTAAAAAGACATGCTCCTAATCTGTAACATATGCATCTATTATTACTTTAAACAGTAAAAATACACCCTAACCCTATCATTCTCCCACACGCAACTTATTTACAATCTACACACATAAAATTATCTTACATTTTGTACTAGGCATGCATTGTTATTGATGAAAGTTACAGCACTGTTGTCATGTATTCTGTAGAAGCCGTTGTTAAGTTTGCTACAGCATCAGCTAAAAGTCCTGAATCAACAGCAGGCACATATAACAACCCTACAAGACAACATCAACTTTATAATTATCAAAACAGACAAGAATCAATCACAGATATTCTTTCTTACTTTAAATGAAAAATAAAAAACATTTTTTTGTCACATAAAGTTTGATAGTGTAGACAGAGCTTGACTAATGAGAGCATTTATAAGCTTGGCAAGTGTTATGCCATAACACATTACACAATAAAATAAAACTTATCTTTGTTTACTGAATGTTTTGGGCATATTTACATTTTTTCACATTTTCACAAATGTTAAAAAAAGATAAAACAGAATTAGAAAAATAAAAAGTATGCTTTCTTACCAGCAACTGAAGCAGTCATGAACGACGTAAGAGTACCGGTGATGAGGGCACGGATAGCAACTGAAGCAAGTTCACTCTTCTTCCCCGGGGCTAGTGATGATAGCCCTCCAATTTGAATTCCAACTGAGCCAATATTGGCAAAGCCACATAAAGCATACGTTACAATGACTTGAGAGCGTGCCTGTAAAATATTTGTATAACTTTATTATTATAGAGTACAAGATAAGGAAAAAAAACCCACCATTATTTTTCAATTTAACCAAATACAGTTTACATTACTGTTTTTCAGCAATAATTAATTTTTTTTCGATCCACTATTTTGTCAAAATGAATATTTGTGACATTAACATGGCATATTCAACTTTTTTTTAGGAGGACAAATATAATTGTTCTGAAATCCTGTTGCTATTTATAATAATTATAAAATAAATATCATACCGATAATGAACCACTGTCTATGTAATACGATAGACGTTCATATGCAATAAATTCATTAACAAATGTTTTAGTTCCAATCAACTCAGCGACTATTCCACAGTCCTTCCATTCAACGCCCATCACAAATGCCAAAGGCATAAATAAGTATGAACAGATCATCTGTAAGGGAAAATGATAAATTTGAATATAATATTTTTTAGTGCATATTTTAATATACTAATTTGATTAAATAATAATAATAATAATAATGCATATGCTTCACATAAACCGATAAAAGTAATCCATGAAATAAATAAAATAAAAAAGAGCAAATTAAAAACTCATCAGTGCACATCTGCCATATATGTTCAAAAGATCAACAGCTTAACATCCTATCTGAAAGAGGAAATATCCTCCAGTAGAATAATAGCATAATTGTAGACTTACTTCAAATGTAAGATTTTCAATTCCTACTCTTGTTCCTAGATAACCAAGTAAAGCATTAAGGAATGCTAGTAGGGCTAAGAACGCAATAAGATTGACAGCAATGTTGGCGACCAGTCCAACTGCATTTGATGCACCAGCCGATGCTGCTTCAATGATGTTCCTTTCTTTACTAAAAGATAAAAAATTCATATAAAATTAGGTTTGATAAACAATGTGACATCCCAAAACCAGCATATAATTGTTTGTTTAAATTGTTATCTCTCTCATTACCTTTGATATGGAATATGTATACATTTATTAAGCTTTACTGTTAAGCTCTGTCTACACTATCAAACTAGTTTGACAAAAAAAGGTGTGGTGTGCTCATATATGGTAGTGATATGACATCATCATGTCCATATATGGGCACATCACATTTTTTTGTCAAATAAAGTTTGATAGTGTAGACAGAACTTTAGGCCAGAAAAATGTGTTTCCCCAACACATTTCCAACCTTTCGTCACACTGCAATGCATCAGATATATACATTGTTTGCATAGGATATATTTTTTTTCCTTTAAATTTGTATACTGCCCTCTCTTGTTTGTCTAAGTTTCAATGTAAATTCTTCAGATATTTAACCTTTCCAAATGGGAAGGACCTCTGTGAAACTTATGAACAAAACATAAATATTAAGTTTACCCTTTTGGAAGAATAACTTGCTCAACAGTCAAACTTTCAGATTTATCGACCTCTGGGTAGAAAAGCTTTGAAAGCGCTAGAGCAGCAGGAGCGGCCATTACAGATGCGCTGATTAAATGAGTTGCGCTGACACCATATCCGATGTACGCTCCTAGCACCGTTCCAGCAATAGTTGCAAACCCACAAGACATCACTGCATGTAACTCAGACCTTGTCATTTTGTTTAAGAATGGTTGGATTAAAAGTGGGGCTTCCGTCTGAAAAGAAAATATCAATTAGTTTGTTATTTACGCTGCATACAGTATCTTTTAACAACGCCCTTTTAAAAAAAAAGTGTAATGTACCCACATATGGTAGTGATATGCCAAAATATGGTAGTGATATGACATCATGTCCATATATGGGCACATCACATTTTTGTCACATAAAGTTTGATAGTGCAGACAGAACTAAGTTGGTGTGTTTCCTTGCCAAGTACCTTACCATTAAATGATAAATAATAATAAATAAATAGTTACCTGTCCAATAAAGATGTTACCAGCTGCATTCAATGACTCACAAGCAGATGTATTCATGGTAGATGACATCACCCAAGCAATCTTACCAATTACAACTTGCATCACTCCAAGATAGTACAGAATGGAAATTACACTACTGAAGTATATAACGACTGGCAACAACTAAAAGATAGAGGGCACACTTTAGTTATGTTTGCACTGTATGCAATACATCATGGAAATTTCATTCATACATAATTGACATTTAGTTATATTTATAGATAGAAAATTACGACTTGGATAATATAAATATAGAAATATTAATCAATAACAATTTAAATCTTTCATTCAATAATGCAACATTTATTTGTTTATAAATATTTACAATTTAAAATTTCAATTCAATTTTATTTTCATAAGATACATCATTATGTAATGACAATACATGAGAGTTTTTTTTTATCATCAATCATTTAAAATATGTTTTAAAATGATTGCCTCACCTTAAAAGCAAAAAAGTGGTTAACAAAGGAGTCACCAAAGACAAACTTAGCACCAGCATCAGAATAGCTTAAGAAAATCTTGACAAGGCCTCCCAGCCAATTGAAGGATTCGTAGCCAACCGTTGATCTTAACACAAACAATCCCAGTAGGAACTGAATAGTAAGGCCACACACAACTGGTCTCCAATTTACCTGAATAATAAAGATGAATGTATTAAGTTAAAAAAGGCAATTTTATTTTTAAAAATGATTGTTACAATTAATTATAATCATTCTAAAGAAATAAGCACAGCGCCCTCTGGCGACTTATAATAAAAGATGAGAATGCAACATCGTTGCTTCTCCTGAGTGTACAGCATCAGGTGTACATGTGTCAGTTTTGTTTTTGTGTCAAATCAATGTTATAAGTATATAAACAATGATGCTAGGACTATGTTGGTCAACTTTATACACGAGTTTGTCAATGTACAGAGAAATGTACTCAGGGAAATTTGTTTTTAAAAAAGAGAAACTTACTTGTCTGGGATGTTTTGAGAAGACAAAACAAAAGAGGATAATGCATATTGGTCCCAGTCCAGAAACAAGATGTTGTGGGTTGTCCTTGGTTGACATAGCAACATAGGTAACAAACAACACAATGAGACAGAGGAAAAATGGCCTGTTAAAAAAAGGTTGTATTTAATAAATCTAATAAAACTATAGCTTATTTATCTAACTTTATTTATTACAAATTTGGCAAATAGCCCAAGAGAAGAAAACCATGGGGCAATGGGCCAACACAGAAGTGGGTGGCACTTTACACGGTTGTAAAAAATAAAAACAAATATACTATTTTGTCATTGATGAACATTGTATATAAATACCTAAATAAATAAGGGATGACATTTAACATAGAAACAGGATGTAGGAATACATTGTATATAGTTTGACATGTTTGTATACAAAACATAGACAATAACAAGGCAGTTTATGTTGTATACACTTCAAAAGTGGTCATTATTCTCAACACAGTAACCTCCAACAAACATTAATGCAAGAATTTTTTTTCTTTTCTCATACACATCCAACAGCGAGTAACTCGCCAATTACAGGGTGGATAAACTAATTTATTTATATCATGCTTAAATATAAACTAAGTCTCATTTGAGGCTTAAGGAGTGGAGTTGAAAGAGTCGTGCGTTACAACCCTAGCACTAGGTCAGGATTGAACCCCGGACATTGGGATTGGAAGGCAAGCATGTTAACCACCAAGCTACAGCTCCACTAGAATATCTAACACAAAATTGAAACTGATAATAAAAAACTTTGTATAAGCAATGTATTCACTAACCATTTCAGGATATACCAGTTGTGTGCGATTAAGTCAGTGAACGGTTTTAATGCCTTGCATATTGTTTCGCCATAATTATCTCGAAGAAAACAATAGACAATGGCTGCAATCACTAAAACAGTAAGATACACTAGCAATCTAGCACCTTGTGGATCATGTAGCCAGGAGAAAACGAGATACACAATCCAACCAATCGCAACCAACACCTTCACCACACGCATTATGATCTCATGGTTTTCTCCATACACCTCCTTTGCCCCCTCACATATCTCATCCAATGCCTGCAAGACAGTAAATAATTATTCAAACTTTGAAGATTGTTTTTTCTATATTTATTAACATATGTCATATCACTACTATATTTGGGCATATCACTACCATGTATGGGCACATCACACTTTTTTTTGTCAAACTAGTTTGATAGTGTAGAAAAAGCTTAACAGTAGGTAGTGCAATAGGGATAGAACTACAGTAAATTATTAACACCAAACTTTGCTAAATTAACAATGTTTCATGTGTTATTAATGATAAACAGACAGCAGGAGGATGAGGTGGATGTCCTGATTGTTCTCTTGACCTATTGACTGTAATTGTCTATCTATATACACAACATGTGTCGCTACAGTATATCCATCACAAATTAGTAATTCTCTAGTTCTATAAAGGCAAATTTAAACAGACTAGCACTGAGCAGTAACAGTAATGAAAAAATAATGAATCTATGTTTAAAAATCCCTTATGACCATTTACACAACGAGGAGCAGACGGGCGGTTTCTGCTCAGAATAGATACAGAATCTACATACGTTACCGCTTGTCTGTGTAAATTGGCCTTAACTCTTTGAAAGCAGAACATGTTTTGCCTGGTAATTGGTGAAGTTGGTTTTACATGAGAGAATACTTACAGACCAAGGAATACATGACTTAGGTGGTACAGTCTGTACTTCTCCTTCTTCCATTTTCTTTAGTTGGACTTCCTCTGGAGGAGTGACGTCTGTTGGTCCATTGTACCCCTTTTTTAAACTGCCATTTCCATTTGGTTGATCAAATTTGTACACCTCTCCTTGTTCATCCATCTCGTATGTATTTTCCTGTCAAAATGAAAAACAGTACAATAAAATATTATATCTAGAATACTTACAGGCTGTGCATCAAGATGGAGCATGTTATTGTTACAAATATTTACATTACACTTTGCATAATTAAATTGCATCAAAACAATTCGTTAGTAACTAAAAAAAATCTATAAATCTTAATCAGAATTTATAATTTACTGTACAACAATGAAAAAAATAAAAGAACCATTTAACACAATGAACATCAAACTTCTGCAGATATCTAATATTTTGAAGACCTAAAATTCACCTGTTTATTGGAAAGATCTTCATAACTCATCTTGAATAGAAAAACTAAAAATGACAACAAACAATATAGCGTTGTACAATATACCAAAGCGGAGTGATACGGTCCTTTCAAAGTTTTCTACCAAACTAAACCAACAGCCAATCAAGTTAAGTTTATATACTTGGAGTATTATTCCCAAGAGGTAAGTATCAATACATTGGTTTGAGGGCAGATTCCTTCTCTACAGGTACATACAACATGCCTTTAGCCAGAAACTATAAATTATTATTGGTGAACTTCAGGTCAGAAACAATACTTAAAGTTCGCAACAGGTGAACACATCCAAAACAATCATAAAAAGTACTTCAATTCCTTCGAGGATACCTAAAAACATTAAACCTTAAAGTATAAATCTTGCTTGCTATTCATAAAAAAGATTGTTATGGAAATGGTACTGTGCAATATATCAATATCATTTTACAGTACAATACAATGAGTTTTTAACATCATTTCCATTTAAGAGCATTATTATGTTTAATTTATGGAAAATCAAAGTTAAAAATTATGTTTTAGAATACAATAAAAGCAGTTCAGATGATCTGTCTCTTGCGATTTAGTCAAATTTCTTGAGCTGCATTTACGTACATTGCGTCCTAGTGGGAACCAAGCTTTAACTGTTTATTTTAAATCACATCAGCACTCCTGGTTCAATAAGGTGATACCAACCCACACCTACATGGCCAAAAGGAATGATCAATATCTACTGGCATTCTCTCCAACGACTGCATTAAGCCTGAAGCTAAATTACTGCATACTGTACAGTGGGTAACTTACCAATAATTTAATTTCTAATCTAATAAAAATAATTTTGGTTTACAGTTTCACGCCCAAAGCACTTGTAACAGTGTTTTTTAAAATGATCAAAGTTTCATTTAAACTTTTAAGTTACAAAACTTTTTGTTCACATAAAATTGTACATGAGTTACACAGATATAGTAACAACAGATAACTTTGTATAATACAGTGCACAGTAGGACACTAGTATGATTACTGACACTGTATTGTACTACATGGTACATTTGGCTATTGTGTAGTTAGACGAAAATAAAAGTGTTACTTGTGCTCCTACTCAATTATGCAATGTAGGTCTTTAAAATATAGGTCTATAATGGTCTGTAGTATGTAGGTATATGGGTTAGATATGACATTATTGTATCCAGAAAGACACGTTTGGGTATGATCAAATGTTTAACATTCAGCCCTCTAGGCTATAATGTCCTAAAATATTATATCATCTATCCACCTTTTCGTAAACCTCTGAACAAAATGAAATATTTCTTGAATTTTCTATTTTTTTTCTTAGTTTACATAGTTTACTCGATATAGATTTTGGAACCAAAATAAACACTGTTTAATTGAATTTATATTGAAAATCAAAATGATATAAAGTTCAAACAAGTTCTACAGTAGCCTAGGGATGAAACAATTCCAAGTAACCTGTAAGCATCTCTCTTGGAGTTTTGATATATCAGTAGCAAATGTACTATATTCCGGACTTGACCCTTCTTTTTGGAAGCAATACCACCCAGATACCTTTACAGGTACTATAGAAAAAGGAACCAAAGAGGTATTTATAAAACGTGTCATTATCTATAGGAATACATTGAAAACTGACAAGTTTCAATGCCTTTATCTAAATCTTTAGCTTCTGGCATAATGACATGTACACCCACTACAGTAATTCATTAAATAAAAAACGTGCAAATTAGGGCGGATCCAGTATCTATTCTGTAAAGTACAATGGAAGTGAATTGTACAGTGATTTAGTTTGACCTTGGTCTCTCCCAAGTTCCAAGTTTAAAAAATTAAAATGTTGAAAAGAACCAAATAAATAATGAAATGAAAGAGTTTGTTGTCTTCCCCTCACCAAATTTTGAAGCAGAATTGCTTTGTAAAAATTAAATACCTGTAAGTAAACTTAGCTAATTTTTATTTCTTTTTAAATGGTCAGATTTTGTTTTTAAAAATGGTATCATTTCTATTATAATTGCAAGATCGATGTCGGCAAGCATTCCAACGACTGGACTTTTAAACTATCACTCTCATGCTGGTATTGTTACGGTAATCTCTAGTAAAGCCATTGCTAATAAAATAAAAGACGATAAAATCCTGGATTATATAAGTACAGGTAAAATTTAAAATAAAAATATTTTAACCATTTCTGTAGCCCACCATTCCTAACTAAACTTGTGTAACTAAAAATGTACAAACTAGATCAATTTGACAATTTTAAATTGTTTTTTTTTTATTTTTCCAACTTTACAATAGACAACAGTGTAATCAGTATTGGAAAATTAAATTTCAATATTCTTGTTGGATAGTTGAAAATGCACAAGTATTTATTTAGAATTTATGCTTATTGTACTCTTTGCAACGTCATATAAATCAATTAATTTTCTCTATATACATACCAAAGTCAACTAGATTTAATTGATTTTATATAGTCTTTCTAGTAACAGGTGTATTTTGATTGATTCATATAGGAAATGAAAACAGTCAAAACAATTTAACAAATATTAGGGCACTGGGCCAATTGGGTTCAAAAAATAACTTTACTGTACAAAATATCAGCTGTTGCTCAACATCATTAATTAGTCACAAAATATTGTATTCAAAACAAATGTATTTCTTTTTTAAATACAATGTAGAATACACAATATATGTCATACTCATAATTCTAAATTTAATCTTTTATCTGTTCCTTTTTGCTGTGTCAATGCTACCAAAAATGGATTTATTTCTCGTATCAGTTTACTTTTTAATAATTGTGTTGAAAAATATAATTCTATTGAACCTTTTTTGTAAAAAGATAATACGTGATATTGTTTAAAGTTTGTTATTATGTTTGAATACATCTTGTATTGTTTTAAATATTTTTAATTATGAATCTATTAGTCCAGATTTCCTGCTGTTGAATGTGACGGAAAATAAATATTAATATTTCTTTAGATACAGTAGATCTAATAAAATAGCACTCATAAGTCTTGTTTTAAAAACAAAAATACCAACAAATTAAATCAAGGTTAGGCATATTATTAAATATGAAACTAACTGTTTAAACGCTGTACATCATGCTGGTGTCTGGACAATTATGTCTAGGACATGTGTCCCTTATGGGCAGAAAAGGTCAAGAGGTCATAACCCTAAAATCGGTTAGGTCACTGTGGAAGAATACTATATTACTATATTATAAAAAATATAATAAACTATCAAATAAAATAATAATTATTATTAAACTAGAAATTGAAAATTATAAGTAAAGTGAGTGCTGTGAGCAGTGAGTATGGACAACTCAAAGAAGCATTTAGAATACTATGTAGTTTGTTTTATTGTTTGTTTCAGAAACACACCAAAATACAAACAGCATACCTACAGCACCCCTGAATGTATTACACACCTATAATTTTCAAAAGACGAGGCCTGTTAATTGCTAAGTGGGTTACTCATGGTACTTACCATGCCAACAATATGACTATACTACACAGAAACTGATGAGGATGATGCAACACAAGACTATGAATCACGACTAAAGACGGACATAAGAATCAGTATCATCTTTATTCATCCCTCATGGGTCAATTAACAAAAAGAGGAGATGGATTACATCATCTTACAATGAATAGGCATTTTAATATAGGATAATAATTAATATTATAGGGTGGTAATTTGTATGAGGTTTTAAACTTTAAGATGAAATGACATCATCATCTTGAAGATGAAGTTGTGGTAATGATGTATACTGTATGTATTAATATATCTTTGTAGATTTATATGAGCAGTTACCATGGAATAACCAAGTTACTGATCTAAGTCTACATTCAACCAATAATTATTATATAAAAAATATACTATAAAAATTTGTAGAATATTTTTATCTTCTAACATAAACAAATACTGCAGGTATAATAAATACTGCCGGTATAATAAATACTGGTGGTCATGAAAATACACTGTACCTGATTGATTGATAGAACTTATTTGTTGTGAAAAGTTGTTTCAGTTTTTCACGTCTGTATTGTGTACCGTATATAATCTATATAAAGAGGCAGACAAGGGATACTGTATGTTATATAATATAATATATCATTGGACAACTGTACAACGAAAGGACTATCTAATGTCACTCAAATAACGTACTGCACTTAACTGCAGTGTGTTGTTGCATGTATGGAGCGGCAAAGCTAATGTACATAAATACAGTATACTGCATCAAAGGTATGCAAAAAAATGTAACCCACCTAAATATAACAATTCAAAGTAATTTATTTAGGAAAAAATATGCTGCATTATTTAATTAAAACTCAACAACCAGTTGGCTTTATTCCAACCAATCAGGTATATCAGAGGGACACACCCACACAAACAACAGATGGGACAAAAGAGGCTGACAACTGTTTAATGATGTGTGCACACATGCTTTCAATATACTGACTATAGTATTTATTTTAGTGTGTGTATACGTATATAAATCCAAATTACTGAAAATAATGACAATGTTGTGGGTATCAGTGGCTGGATCTCAATGGAGAAAAATAAAAAAAGCAGAAAGCTAAATCAAAACAATATGTAAGTCATTTAAATATAAATATGATTATTTATGTAAATTACCTGTGATGATTATATATATGTATAAACATCACAGGTAATTTATATAAATAATCATATTTATATTGAAATGGCTTAAAATTGTTTAGTCATGGGCCAAATAATTTGTTTCACGCCCAGGATATTAATTATGAGGAGCTTTACTAAGTTGTTATGCACCACCCACATAAGAATAATTTATTATAGGTTTAGTCACCATTTTCACACAAATTTTGATTAAAAAATTCATTCATTTCATTCTTTTTTCTTAATACAAAAATTCAAATTTAAACAAATAAATAAGAAATAGTATTAAAATAGCTATTATAGTTAAAGTCATGCAACTCTCCAAAATGATGTGAATATAGTATTAACTATTAATTAATATACTGTATAACCTTTTTTTAAAACATTTTTTTGTATATTGTACTTTGTTTTATTCTATTGTACTTTGTCCTATTGTATACATCATGTACATTTTATATGCAAATGACAATAAATAAATGGAAATACTTTTCAACTGATGAATGAAATACATAAAAAAAAAATAATTGATTAATAATAGGCCTAGGGCCTATATATTTATATTATTGTAAAGTAAATGAGTAGAGAGGTAGCCTACTAGTACTACAGTACTGTAGAAAAACGTCTTTTTTGGCATCTTAATTAATAATGAGTATTTTAAACATTACTTTAGTTTTAGAATAAACTTATATTTACATATTTTTGTCCTTTTACTTTTAAATAATTATTCCAATTTGTATGTTTTAGAGAGTTTTTATCGACAACATTTTCAAGTTTCCAAAAAAAACTACAAAATTTACCAAAATTTGATGCCAATAAGACAAACGAATAACATAAAATAGTACGACTGTTTACAACCACGTGTTTAGCTAGGCTAGTAAAACTACAAAATCACTCTGAAGGAGACAAAAGCCATCTAACTACTGCACCATATGTAAGCTTGGCCTAGTTTTACCACACACAGCCTTGCTAGGAAAAAAATAGACTCACTCACCAGAGCTCTAACTGCCTTTTTCTGAGGAGATTTTCCATCATGAATATGAATTGAAAAATTTCCCGAATCTGGACTACCTTGTACGTAAGATGTATCCATCGTTATGTGATGTAAATACGAGAAATATGTTTGGAAATGAAACGAATTCCCACGCCGTGTGTGTATCACAATTTCACTGCTGCTGTTGTAAATGCGTTGTATTGGTGTGTTGTGGCGGGTCGATTGTGTAGAAGAGGCAGGCGGCGATTTATTTATGAATGAAAAAGGCGCAATCAGAAACCAACCAATCATGAACCAGAATAAGGACAAACCCCCACAAACCAAAGAGCGCCAATTTTAAGAAAACAAAGCTGGCAGATGCACAAAAACCGCGAAATGCATCACGGATTACGATTTCGCGCGAAATTTGATGCTTGGGAGTCTTTCATTCAACAATAACAAAAACCTGAAAGTGAAACAGATACCAAACAATAGCCCAGTTTAGGCATATGTTTTTGTTATGCTGTTGCCTACACACAATGACAATGCAGTTTACTAACAATAACATAACAGTTCTACAGTATATAGTATTAAAATAATTTATCATATCATTTTCAAAATGCCATATGAATCAATTATAAATTCATAATTTTATTTGGTACTAATGGTTATTTCCATTTTCAACAGTTACAAATATCAGTGGAGGATCCAGGATTGTAAAATCCCTGAATCCATCTATGAATTAATAGTATTGAGGTGAAGATATTAAGATACAAAATAATAATAATAAATGATATTTAATATTAAACTGGGATTAGGCCAGTAAAATCTTGCTATACTACAAACAATAAAAAACAATGATAGATAAACATACATTATTACAAATGCATATTTATCATTGATCATTATCATCGTTCTAGTCAGGGCCGTAGCCAGCACGGGGCAGACGAGGCGCTCACCTAGTCTGAAATTTTCAATTTTCACCAACCACCCTAATTCCCTAGCAGAGATCGTCATATTTTATATTAATAATTATATTTAAATCATCTTTGCCTGGTCTGTTTTTAACCTCTCGCTACAGTAGCGAGAGGTGTAAATGGATCTTAAGCATATAGACAAACAATTCAAACCAGTAACAAGCAGCCAGCCATGTAGCAATTAGTATATTCAGAATTCAATTCAAAATGTCAAACAGATGTTCAGAAGGTTTTAAAATGCAAAGTCTTTTTGGTTATTTTTAACGATTTTTTCTTTCTTTTAAACTGGTGTCGTATTATAATATTATAATAGTATAATTATAACAAAAAAATGCAAAGTGAACACAAAGTAAGGGAAGAAGTCTGTGCATACATAATTTTGCAGATATTTTTTTAAAAACCAATCAATACCATTTAAATGAGCCAAAGCATAACAAAATATATAATATAGTTGAATTCTGTTTGGAAATTCCATTATTATGGTTTTGTTTGAATTAGGAAATTCCAACTTGGCCGGCTTAAGTTCTAAAAATAATTCAAACAAATTCAAATGAATCACATCCATCTGTACGATGTGTACTCTATTATTTACTGCAATAATTATTTGCAATAAGTTTTTCTAAGAATAAAACTCTTTACTGTAATATGATTATTGCCTTATAGATAATATAGATTCTGAATGGTACAAGATTTTATATTAGTTAAGGTGAATAGAACCAGTATTATGTCATGGTCAGCCAGTGGCAATGTGGAGTTTAACTAAGCTACCATTTAACTGTACTATTTAAATATACCTGTACTGTACTATGTGGTGTAAATATCACTTCAACGGTGATAGGTATGGAAGGCCAAAGAAAACAAAATTGAAAAAATGTAGGAGTTAAACCTGAACAGGAAATGGCAGTTCAAACAAAGCTGTACAGGAATTGTGTGTGGGTGTCAGAGCCAAATTGTGCAAAAAAAACATACTGTTACAATTGAAAACTAAAGAAAACATGGGTGTACTAAAAACCTGTATTAATAATAGCACAGTTTTTCAACATTGCTGAATAACATATCATTCACGGTGGGTGCAAACATTACCATTATATATCCCTGTGAACTTTTTTGACATAATCAATTTATGGGGATAAAGAAAATAGGTTATGCATCCTAAAAGTAGTGTTTATATGCCTTCAGATATGATTAAATTTAGATACTAATCTATTCAATGCAAGTGGTACCTTGCCTCCAGCAAATCAAGACTCACGTTGATCTTACAGAATGTTGTCTTATGTTATATAATACATACTAGTACAATTGATTCCACTTAATGCTGGTTCACTTTGCAATGTGCAGGGTACAAGAGTGTCCCAGGCCAGTCTAAGTACGTACTCCTACACCTGCTTGTAGTTACTTACAGACTTTTACATTTTCAGCCAAGTAATATGACTCAAAAATTCAACTTTGTCTACAAGAAAATAATCATACACTGACAAAGATATACTGTATATCCTCTGGTATAATCCCACCCCTCTAGAACTAGAAATTGGGCCAACTTTAGGGGGTGGGACTATACCGGGGGAACCCTGATTCAGGAAAAAAAATGATTGGTAAGCATTTCTTGTAAAAACTCATCTGAACTGGCTAGAGAGGCCAACATCCAGACCAAAAGTCAATACTGGGACTATACCAGGGGATATGCCTGTTTGTGAAATCAGACATAAAGTAGGGGTGGGATTAGACAAGAAGTGGGATTATACACGAGGATATACAGTAGTTAACAAACTAAACAAATTATTAAGTATGGTATCCCTTTTCAACCAAATCACAGAGAATGAAAATCTATGAGCTGACCACCAAAAAAAGTTCCATCACGTTGATGCTGTGATAAATAACACTCTCCTCAGCCAATATTGGTTGTTCACATGGGTGAAGTTAAACAACATTACAAATAGTTTATGAAATTGTATTAATTAGTCCCAAGTTGTTTTATTAAACATTATTATTAAAATGAATTAACACACTGAGATGTATGGTATCAACTATTATTAAATAATAGTTTTTAAAATTATAATTTAATATCGGATGTAGCCCAGGGTTGTAAAAAGCTAGCCAGGTGTTGGACGTGTCAATCCAGGGGTGTGTGATACGGAACAGCTTAGTTCAGTTGTGGTTGAAATACATTCAAGTGCCCTTAAACAGTGCCTTAAAAAACATATTTTGTTCTTCTTTTCAACATTTGGATTCTCTAAGCATGTATGTTGTCACATGCATTTCAAATACTTATATTATACCAGCATCTTTAAAATCATCTTATGTGCTGGTCATACTGTACTTCTTTACCAAATTCTCAATACACATATTTTGATGTGGGCTTAAGTATTTAGACTTGCTTCTTCACAGACTTTGATGCGGTCTTCAGTACTTAGACTTACTTCTTCACAGACTTTGATGCGGTCTTCAGTACTTAGACTTACTTCTTCACAGACTTCGATGCAGGCTTCAGTATTTAGACTTGCTTCTTCACAGACTTTGATGCAGTCTTCAGTACTTAGACTTGCTTCTTCACAGACTTTGATGCGGTCTTCAGTACTTAGACTTGCTTCTTCACAGACACTGATGCGGTCAAATACATGATACCTGGCATCATGTTGTGTTTGATGTCGATAGACTTGCTTCTTAACAGACTTTGATGCGGTCTTCAGTACTTAGACTTGCTTCTTCACAGACTTTGATGCTGTCAAATACATGATACCTTGCATCAAGTTGTGTTTGATGTCGATAGACTTGCTTCTTCACAGACTTTGATGCTGTCTTTACTGATCATATATCTTAGTACAGGACATCTTTTTTCATCACCTTTTGCAGTGGTTAATTGAAAAACATGCTTTTCATTCGAAAAACCTACAAAGCAAAATTCACATAAATTGTTTACAAAAAAATATTATGCAAATATTATTATGCAATTAATACAAGAACTCAAGACATTCATATTCAACTTTGATCACAACAATAATTAAAAAAAAATTTCCCAGGTTTCTAAATTGGCAGCTATTGTATTGCAACCCTTGGTATTAGGAAATGTGTGGTATGTTATTGCTAACAGCCTCCCAATGGAATAACATACAATTGATTATTCATTATAACATTCAATAATTCCTTCCTTAATACAAATTGGGAAAAAACCGGGGATTTCCCCAAAAAGTTACGATTCTTCCATTTTTTTGGTCTTCACGATTGATCGAAAGGTGAATCGCAGAAGAAAAACTAAAATATCAATCTGTGCGCAATGCATGTTGGGCCGCTTAAATTATTAGAATCAAGTTATTTTTCACACTTTTAACCGTTTAAAGATGAAAAAAGTTATTGCGATATAGTATTTATTTTTACATTGAATGTAGTATGTGACCTTAAATTAGATCTAAAAACGTATAGAATGGGGACTCTTTAAGCATGCTATTAGAGTATATAATCCCCATGCGCAGATTTAGGCCTAAAGTTTAGCCCCCACCTAAAATTTAATAACTATGTCTTTTTAAATAATATATAATATATTTGCAAAATAATATGCAACCTGACAGATCGTTTTATCATTTATGAATTACAGTATTTAGTCCCGCCCCCTATAATCTATAATGCTGGATCTGTCCATGATCCTAAATTTGTTTGTTTGTTTTTCTTTCTTGTTGCGTCAAAAGGAATCAACAATTTCAAACAAAGGTTAATGAATTATGATACAATAACAGAAATAACATTAAAAACTGTAAATATCCATCAACTTAAACCTTCACAACCCCCTCTTCCTATCCACAGGCCAGGTCGATTACAGATTTAACAAAGCAATTCCTATACTTTGTATCATTGAATAAATCTTAATAGATTTCTTCTAAATTGCTAGATTAGTATCTTGGCAGAGGGATGCTGTTCCAGGAAATTATTAAATTGCATTATTATTCATATGGGGCAATCTGATTGGCTGAATCAACTTATCAATTTAGCCATAGCATCATCACTAAGCCTTCCTGATCCTGTCATCAATCTATTTTTTTTAAATTTTGGAATTTTGCTTGATTTTTGTCAATATTGAAGGCAGCATGAATACCATATGTGTACTAATAGAAATGTCCATATGGTCAATAAAGTTTGAATATGTTTTTAGGTACTAATAATAATTTATTATATAATAATAATAATGTACTATTATTACCGTATATGAAAATATAGTCTAAAGAACTGTGACTTTCTATAAAGAAAAGTCAAACATTATTGAGACTAGATTAGAATTTATCACCAGGACAAGTTAGGTCAACTTTGTGAGATTATTATTACATTTCTTGGTCATATCATTATGGTTTCATTCCAATGTCAAATACAAGAATTTGATGAATTTTATTTAATGTTCCTACTTTTGTATTATAAAGCTACAGTACATTATTGTTTTGTTTAGGTCATACAAAATGTGTTTACAATTATTTTACGTAGACAGCTATTGCATCATATGCTAGATCAAAGCTACACTAAATCTCTGGATTAATTTAATAAATGCATCATACAGTATTCTATTCTTATTGGATGATACTAATATCACCATGAATATGACCTTTGTTGATGTTGACCTATATTCCTATCTTGGAATTGACCTTGACTTTTGTAACTAAATAAAATCAGTTAACACATGTTTTAAACAATGTATTCTAAATTATTAATCAAATTGGATATGCATCTCTGGAATATCTTATTTAGAAGATTATAGTTAGTGTATTTTCTAACATTGTGATTCTATATTGCTTTCTGAAATACAAAAACAAACAACTACTGTTCAAGAGTATAAAATATAAGTGTAATAAATTTACCTGATATATGAAAAACTGTAGGTATGAATTGTTGGTAAATATCCAGAATAGGTGAGTCCTTTGACCCCAAGGTAGAAACTGACGCAGCTAATAAACACTTGATACTGGTGCTAGTTGGCACGCTCAAAGCATTTCTATAATTAACAAGCACATTCCCACCAAAATTAATTTTAGAAAAAAAGGGAAAAAAAATTAAATTACAGTAAAGGGAATAAAAACATGAAATTTAAGAAGGTTGGCCTTAAGGTAACAAGAGAGACTTTAAAGAGGTTTAAAGAAAATGTAAAATCTGTCATTTATACAACTGTTACTGTATTTATCAGGTGTATTCTAATAAATAAAAATGATTTATTAGAAATAATGTCAAGATTATGGGTGCTGTTCAGATTCAGTTTCTGCACAAAAACCATTAATTAATTTAAAATATTAAAATAAATAAATGCAAAAAGCGCTGATCCAAAATTGGCCTTTTACATAAATCTGTGATTAAGTAATTACTTACAATTTAGACTGAAGAAAACAAATAGCATCTAAAAGGTAAGCACATATCTCTGAAGTGACTGCAGTTCTGTCAGTAACCTAAAAACAGTTAAAATTTTATATGGTTTATCTATTTCATGCAAGCAAAATATCATTATTATTAAATAATTCAATGAATTACATTATAGGCAAAAGTGGAGCTGTAGCTTGGTGGTTAATGTTCTTGCCTTCCAATCCCAAAGTCCAGGGTTCAATCCTGACCTAGTGCCAGGGTTGTAAATCACAACTCTTTCAACAACACTCCCTAAGCCTCAAAATTAATGAGATTTTAGTTTATAAGCATGATAAACTATAAAATATCATTATCAATCAATACAAATTTAGAGTATTAAAAATGCACAACAGACAGGCGTTAGAAAAGGGGTACTTTAGGTAAATCATTTTTGTCCTATGGGTTCAACACACTCAACTTGTACCAGTTCATTCATTCATTCATTATTGGAAAATTACTTCCATTTATTGTCATTTGCATATAAAATATACATCGAAATTATGTAATAACTAATGATTGTACCTGTGCTTGATTTGTGTAGTAATCCAATTTGTTGATCAGAATAACATGAGATAATGGTGACTTAGTGTGAATGGATGACAGATATTTTAACAAAGATGTTCGGTCGTGTAGGTACCTAAAAAAAAAAATATTATTGATCAATAAAAACAAGATGTTTTTAAGTCTTTGGTTACATTGACCTGATATACCGAACATTTATGACATTTCAAACACATCACATTCTTTGGCAGTGTGCCTACATTATTTTTTTTAATTATTAAACTACAAATTGTTTTCTGTATTTGCAGTTAACAACATTGATAATTTGAAAGACATATTTTCCAAGTCAACAGGTCAGTTTGTTTCCTGTGAGAATAAATTAAACTGCAATCCCTAGATTATGTGCAAGAATGTATTTTTAGATAAATAAAAAATTACTTCTGTACATGCGCACTGCAACACACCGATTGATAATTTACTATTAATTAAATGTGTACAAAATCAAATTGCTATAAAATTGGAGTAGCCTAATTATTATTATTATTTATTCAGGCAAAAATACATTTTACAAAATATAATACAAATCAACAAATTAAACAAACATGACGCAAGAAGAAAATATAAAATCATAGTCACTAGCTGCCAGGAAAGTACAAAAGCAGCCTAAGTCACGGTCACCAAAATTAGGTGTGTACCTCCAACCAGTGACAAATAATATAAATAATATAGAAAATAATAATTATTTGTATTTAACGGAGCTCACATGATATGCACACGTTTCATGACATTATGATCAGGCTGTTTAGCTCCCTCTATCAGCAATGGCATTGTTTCTAACTTGTATGGTGTAATGAATGTGACATTTGATCCTTCCATAGAGCAACTCAAGGCACACTGAAACAGCAGTGAAGTTTTACCACTGAAAAAAGGTTGAAATATTTTAATTTAAAGATACAAAACTGTAAATTGATACTGTAAACTACTACAATATTCATTTGATATCTAGGTAGATTGTATAATTTCTGGCGCAAGTTTCATTTCACACCTGTTTTTATTTTGACTTCTTTTCGACTCAGAACTTATTAAGTAACTTGTCGTGAATACCACACCTTAGAATTGAGCCTCATATAACTTCATAATAAGGGCGCTAGTTCCATTTCGCACCTGTCTTAAAAAGAATTTATTCAAAATATAGGCCTAGGTAGGGGCTTTTTCTGCTTTTTTCAGGTAGTTGGGTAACAGACGAAAATCGCCTTCAACCTAGGCCTATATAGGCCATAGTTTTGCCTACCTAGCTAGCATTTATTAGGCTGGCATATCTAGGCCCTCTAGCCTACCGAGCCTGATGAGGCCCTGAACTGGTAGCCTGGCCCTGCCTAGCCTACTAAGTATAGGCTAGGTCCTCCTAGCTAGCCTAGCTTCCCTAGATTGCTAGGCCTGAGATTTACAGTCAATATAATATCCAAACTTACCTTCCAGGACTACCAACTAAAAGACATCGATCACAAGTAATAACATTAGAAATGCCAATAATGTCTTTTTGATTAATTGAATGTGGTATTTCATTAAATCTATTAATTTTTGGGATGTTTGGAAAAACACATTTCAAGAAGTCCGCCATAGTGTGAACATTGAGGGGGCTATAAAGATTTCCGAAGCCCCAAAAAAGGAGGTATATTCAGAGCGTCATTCTGACGACTGGAGCATTCTCTACTTCTCTACGGAGCGCCATTTATGCCTTTATTAACTTCAATAATAGAAATAGTACTACGGTAACTGCTCAAGTGGACCCAATTTAGCACCAGGGTAGCACAGTGATATAAATAGAAATAAAAGTCACTACTTTTAATATCGTTTCGTATATACCCATATTACAAACTGATCAACAGAAACATCTTGGCATTCACATTGATTCAAATTTATCTTTTTCTTTTCTTGTAAATAAACTCCGTTCCAGAGAGAGCACTTCGCATTATCTTTAAAGACAATTTGGTACCAGGGGAGCAGTGATATAAAATAGAAATAAAGTTTCAATCTTTTCGTATGTTAATACACTGTGCTCAAGTGGACCCAATTTGGCACCATTAATGGAAAATAATGAATATTGTTTTTCTTTTATTTTGAAAGAGAGATATTTTGAGGATTGTCAATGTCAAGTGGAACTTTTTTTAAATCAGAAACAAAGTTGCATGGCATTATTTTCCATTTTCCAAACTGCCATAAAACCTCGAAAAGAAGCCCATGTGCTCCTTCATTTTTAGTACTCTTGAGTGGGCTTCTTTTCCACATGGAGTTCTTTTCGAGATTATTGCTAGCTCCCCGCCCGGAAAATATTTTATTTACATGATTTGAAACATCTTCTAATGTAAATAATTAACAGCATCAAAATTTAACAGTGTGGCGTGTTGACCGCGAATGACTAACAATACCATCTTTACCATAATACACCTGCACAGACTCATTTGCATAACAACGCACGCACATACCAAACTGTTTAAAATACCCGAAAATGACATCTATTATGTTTTCAAACAACAAGCATAAGAATCTTCAGTACCCCACCATGCTTGGGGCTGAGCAAAGACAATTTTGAAAAAAAGAGCTGTATACAGTAGGTTCCCGCCCGAAAAAATGGCGTTACATGATTTGAATGAAACAAACTATATAAGACTCACCAGGACAATATATGAGCTTGTCCCCGTAAAGTGCACCTATTCATTGAAATATAAAATTAAATATTAAGTCTCCAGTACTAGCCCATCCATAGTTGAGGCAGAGCAATGAAAATAGAGACCAGAAATGCACTTACTTATACTTATTACTATACATAGTCACCTATGATACCAATGTTGCAACATTGATTAACAAAATCAACATTTAACGGTGGGGCGCGTTGACCGCGAATGACTAACAATACCATCTTTCCTACTACACCTGCACAAACTCATTTGTATAAAAACGAACGGCATACCAAACTATGATGAGAGATACATTCTCTTCTCAACACGTAACGCGTAACGAAGATAATTAATTCCTTTTTTACATTAAAATTGAAGCCGCTAAACATAAAATTTACGAGATCAAATACATGTAGCGAAAGCCAAAAAAAAAGAGTAACAATTCAAAAACTCATTTGCATAACAACGCAGGGCTTACCAAACTGTTTAAAATAGCTACAAGGTCCCCAGAAATGACACCTATAGTATTTTGAAACATGATATAAGGGTCTTCACTACCCCACCATGATTGGGGCTGAGCAAAGACAATTTTGAAAAAACATTTATTGAAATATGAAATTAAAATATTAAGTCTCCAGTTAAGCTCACCATGGTTGGGGCAGAGCTAAGAATGAAAGCTTAGTCCTCGGAAATTATGAAATGAAATATAAAAGTCTTCAGGACCAAAAGGCTACTTACTAATTTTAATATTTCTATAATTTAGAAAACAATTAGAATTATCATATCACCTTTGATAATTATAATGTTAAATTTCAACTATCCAGATGCAAATTTTAGGTTGGGTTTTAAAAAACTCGACTTCATAATTTATTATGCTTCAATTTCGAAGATCTGCTTAAAACATATTTATTTATTTATTCTACCATAAACTTTTATTCACAACATATTAGTAGGCCTACAATACAATATCTTGCATGAAACGGATATTTAAAAGTACACTATAATGTGTAACGGTAGAATTACAATTCTAATGTAAAAGATTAACAAAATAAAAATTGAACAGTGTTGTGTGTTGATCGCGAATGACTAACAATACCATCTTTCCCACAGCACATGTGCACACTCATTTGCATAACAAACGCACGGCATACCAAACTACGATGAGATAAAATTAATTCTCTTTTTTTTACATTAAAATAAATTGAGGGGGCTAAACATAAAATTTAAACCACCAAAGCAGTTTGCGAGAGCCAAAAAAAAAAAAAAAGATGGTAAATGTGCTCTCCCTGCCTCAGCACTAAGGCCCTGCCACAGCCTTTTGGGGTCGTTTCCACCACATCACCAGATGCATTGATGTTGTCGCCTCATGATGTGTGGTGGAAAGGGGGACGTATGATCTGTGAACCCCAAACACAGTGGCCGCATGCCTTTAACTCTATTCCACCGACCAGCGTGGGAATCGAACCCACGACATACGTGTTGTTAACACGACGCTCAGACGACTGAGCTAACTGATCATTTTGGTTTTAGCAAGTTTAATAGGATATTTATGACGTAATGATCAATTACGTAATACACGTATAAATAGACTATTATCAGCTTTTCAGTCATGTACTTGGTGGCGTAACGGGTAATGCTCAGTTTTGAGTGCTATCGGCTGAGGTTCGAACCTCGACGGATATTTTTTTTTTTTTTTAATATTGTTTTTTTTTTAAAATAGAGATATGTGACACTGTATTGTCGAACATGTATGGTACCATACCGGTAGGTATTCAAATATGCTTAATACGAAAAGATATTAAAATTCAGTGACTTATTTCTATTTTATATCACTGTGCTCCCCTGGCTCCAAATTGAATCCACTTGAGCACAGTGTGTATTAACATACGAAAAGATATTAAAATTCAGTGACTTATTTCTATTTTATATCACTAAACTAAAGGAGGGGAGTTTCTAGATTCCCGCCCGGAAAATTGTATCTTTACATGATTTGAATTTCTAATAAAGTTTAACAAAATCAAAATTTAATATTTAAATTTTATTTTGTGGCGTGTTCACCGCGTAGGACTAACAATACTATCTTTCCCATTACACCTGCACAAACTCATTTGCATAACAACGCAGGGCTTACCAAACTGTTTAAAATAGCTAGAAATGACACCTATAGTATTTTGAAACATGATATATAAGAGTCTTCACTTCCCCACCATGATTGGGGCTGAAAAAATATTTATTGAAATATGAAATTAAATATTAAGTCTCCAGTTAAGCTCACCATGGTTGGGGCAGAGCTAAGAATGAAAGCTTAGTCCCCGGAAATTATGAAACGAAATATACAAGTTTTCAGAACCAGCCATACAATGGTGATTGTTTCCCAAGTGTGAGACATGCAATGCACGCGGCCGTGACGGTAATTCAACAAAACAAAATTATGAAATACAAACAGAGCTAGCACACAGAAACCTACTTACTAATTTTAATATTTCTATAATTTAGAAAACAATTAGAATTATCATATCATCTTTGATAATTATAATGTTAAATTTCAACTATCCAGATGCGAATTTTAGGTTGGGTTTTAAAAAACTCGACTTCATAATTATGCTTCAATTTCGAAGATTTGCTTAAAACATATTTATTTATTTATTCTACCATAAACTTTTATTCACAACATATTAGTAGGCCTACAATACAATATCTTGCATGAAACGGATATTTAAAAGTACACTATAATGTGTAACGGTAGAATTACAATTCTAATGTAAAAGATTAACAAAATAAAAATTGAACAGTGTTGTGTGTTGATCGCGAATGACTAACAATACCATCTTTCCCACAGCACATGTGCACACTCATTTGCATAACAAACGCACGGCATACCAAACTACGATGAGATAAAATTAATTCTCTTCTAAACACGTAAAGAAGAGAATTAATTCCCTTTTTTTTACATTAAAATAAATTGAGGGGGCTAAACATAAAATTTAAACCACCAAAGCAGTTTGCGAGAGCCAAAAAAAAAAAAAAGATGGTAAATGTGCTCTCCCTGCCTCAGCACTAAGGCCCTGCCACAGCCTTTTGGGGTCGTTTCCACCACATCACCAGATGCATTGATGTTGTCGCCTCATGATGTGTGGTGGAAAGGGGGACGTATGATCTGTGAACCCCAAACACAGTGGCCGCATGCCTTTAACTCTATTCCACCGACCAGCGTGGGAATCGAACCCACGACATACGTGTTGTTAACACGACGCTCAGACGACTGAGCTAACTGATCAGTTTGGTTTTAGCAAGTTTAATAGGATATTTATGACGTAATGATCAATTACGTAATACACGTATAAATAGACTATTATCAGCTTTTCAGTCATGTACTTGGTGGCGTAACGGGTAATGCTCAGTTTTGAGTGCTATCGGCTGAGGTTCGAACCTCGACGGATATTTTTTTTTTTTTTTAATATTGTTTTTTTTTTTAATAGAGATATGTGACACTGTATTGTCGAACATGTATGGTACCATACCGGTAGGTATTCAAATATGCTTAATACGAAAAGATATTAAATTTCAGTGAATTATTTCTATTTTATATCACTGTGCTCCACTGGCTCCAAGTTGGGTCCACTTGAGCACAGTGTATTAGCATACGAAAAGATATTAACATTCAATGACTTGTTTCTATTTATATATCACTGTGCTCCACTGGCTCCAAATTGGGTCCACTTGAGCACAGTGTTTTAACATACGAAAAGATATTAAAATTAGTGACTTATTTCTATTTTATATCACTGTGCTCCACTGGTGCTAAATTTGGTCCACTGAACCAGTTACCGTAGTACTATTTCTATTTCGGAAGTAAATAAAGGCATAAATGGCGCTCCGTAGAAGTAGAGAATGCTCGATCGTCCAAATGTCTGAATATACCTCAAAAAAGAAGAGAAACACGTCGCACACAAAAAAAGATTGTGAAGCTATGGGGCGCTATACACTTCGAGAAATTATACACATTCTATCTGAACCATCAATAATAAAAGGCCGAGGCGTCATAAAAATAAATAAATGCATAAATTAATCAACAAATATTAAAACACAAATGAACAAATAATATTAACAGTTAAAATGTTCATATATTATTCTACATATCAAAACATTTTCATCAAATCACCGTAACCACAGTTAACTAAACACTAATTACGGATATCGTAAACAAACTGTCATCCGAAATGACAATACATTATTATACAATTATAATTTATCACAATGTCTACTCTGTACAGTAATAAACTTAATAATTATTGCTTATAGCACTTAAATCTTGCGTTTTATGGTTAAGTGTAAAAACGCCACAATTCCGTGTGGCGGCTTCATAAAATGTAATTCAATAATATAAAATACAATTAACTAACTAACTAACTTTATATTTATAAAACCTACTTATATCTTCAAATACAAGTTTAGTTTTAATACATACAACCAATCAGAACTGTATTAAAAATCCTAAAATTACAGATTTACATTCGTGTGAAATCCGTATAGCACCATCCTTCATGTTGTAGACTTGCTTGTAGACAAATACCTATTCGTTATAATGTTAATTCACTGCTTTGTGTCATCACTCAACAGTGTTGTAACTTTTTAATAAATTAATTAATTGATTGATTGATTGATTGATTCATACAAACATTATTAACTGTGTGCTATTGCTTTTGTACATTTTATATACCGTAATAAAAAATGTAAAAAGCAGGGCCCCAATGGAAACCCGGTTTTTAACTATTTGGGCTACCCTGGATAAATAGGCCTAAATGTAATAAAATTGATTGATTAAAATTATAAAGAGGAGACCTCTACCACCCATTCAGCCAACATTTTGTTTTTAAGTTTTATTGGCGCCTGATTTGAATCAGGCAGTTAATAGAAATATTTCTGCGTTTATTCAAAGTGATCCAGTATAAATTGACACGTTCTTAAAAATTAAGTCTAATCCACGATATTTCTCAGAAGTTCTTCTTCGTGTCGTGGTGGTTTCAGCATTCTCGCCTACTCGTCTATGTTCACTAATGATTCCATTATCGTCAATATTCATCAATAGATTACAAATAATTGCACTATTCACTAAATCGATTAATTTCTGTGATCGTTAACATTGGCGGCTCAATTGAAGGCCTAGGTGTTAACATAGAATGAGCAGTTAAGCTTCGAATCGGTCGCGGAGGTCTTGATCGAGTCGACTGATGGGACGAAACGGTAGAGTTAGTGTAAAGATATACGGCCGAAACTCCCGAAATCTCGCCAGCGGGTAACGCACAAGATATTATAGCAAAAGATACGGAGAAGCCATATGTGAACACTTTCTTATTTGATCGAGGCATCTTCTCCATCATTACTTGATCGATGCAAAAGAAAAACAACAGTAAACCTAACATAATGAACAACCCTGAAAGATAAAAACAAAATCCGATAGGTCTATGGTAAGAGATGATAGTACTTTCACGGAGGGACATTATATTCTTTCCTTACGGATATTTTAGGAGGGAAATGACGCATCAAATCATACTAAACATTTATGTACTCTAGCCTAAGTTAAGTCTGTACTTATGATAATAAAGTACAGTAATTTTTGTTTAGTTGTTTCCTTTTTCCTATCTTTTCTTCTCTGAGATGGCAAATTTAATTTAATTGAATTCTTTAATTTTTTATTCTAAATTGTTTGTGCTTTATTTTTTCTATATAAATTATATTTATTTTAATTTAATTGTATTGTTACATGTTTATGTCTTGTCATATTGTATTTTTGTGAGGGTCCCTAATGATCAGCTTAGGCTGGATGGACCACCCTCGTAAAATATTGTTGAAATAAAAATAACCTGATAATATAAATGTCTTTCCAGCTATAAACACCCAATGTCGACGTGCAGTGGAGAAGCTATCGGTCAGTCCATAAGTTGCCATTCCGCAACCAAGTATTGTTAAAAACAAGCTGATAAAAAGCAGAATTGTTGTTTTCCACATTCCTCCTTAAACAAAACAACAAAAAACAATAAATAAATAAGTATAAAACATCAAATGTTTTGGCATCAAATACAGTATAAAGCTCTGTCTACACTATCAAACTTTATGTGACAAAAATGTGATGTGCCCATATGGACATGATGATGTCATATCACTACCATATTTAAGCATATCACTACCATATTTGGGCACATCACATATTTTTGTCACATAAAATTTGATAGTAAGCTCTGTCTACACTATCAAACTAAAGTTTGACAAAAAAGTGTGATGTACACAAATTTGTGGTAGTGATAATGCCCAAATATGGTAGTGATATGACATCATCATGTCCATTATGAACACATCACATTTTTTTTCACACAAAGTTTGATAGTGTAGACAGAGCTTTGGATAGATCCCACAGGAGAATTGCTGTGCGGTACAGATAAAATGAAACTCATGATAATAGTATACTTAATTTATTTACAACTGGATATTCCAATTATGGAAATGGTCACCGGGCCATCTCAAGTGACACTGTATATAGTTGTATTAGCGCTGTGTTCAAATTATAATATAAGTATTTTGTTTGTATAGAGAAATATTTTATGGAGTTAATTCGCACGTTTCTCTCACGAGAGTAGAAATTCTGTCCTTTTCTAATGATTTTACTACATTTATTTTACTTTTCACAGAGACATTTGGCTGAAACCAATGAGGTGTGACAGACGCGGCATCAAAGATGAGCACGCTCATAATTATTTTTATTACAGCAGGTCTTACGGAAAGCCATGTAAGATGATACATACTAAAAACCATCTTGTTTTTTTGTGGCTATACTATAATCTATAACATACAGTAGTCTTCATATTCTGTCGCTTTCTTTTTAATTTTCGTGATTTAGGGTGGGAATTAAGCTCGTACTTAAATCAGCCTAACTCATTAAATCAATAACGATACGAACGTATTCCCAAAAGAAATTGAAAAGACAAACTGCAATCACTACAATTATCAATCACCTCAATAAATAAAGAGGAAAGTCGAATCATTTGTTGAATGTTGCTACGTCGTATACATACGCTTTAGATCGCGTAAACTCATTTCACGCTCATGAATATTCATAGTATAAATTACTTCACGTCTGCAGCGCTTGTTATAATCAAACGTATAATGCAACCCACTGGGAATTGGTGGATTTATTATATCTGGTTAGATTTAAAACGGGTGGAAATAACGAGATATATAGCGTGTTTTGATTGCATTGTACAAAACCAATTGTGCAGATAGTGGATGTCGAGGAAAGATATATTATAGCAAAGGCTATACTGAAAGCTGTGCCTCATTCGGATCCAGTCGGGGGCGTGTGTACAACACGGATAAACTTCAATTTACACAGATAAAATTAGCAATAAAAATATAGAATCTAATGTTGTCTAATGACCATTTACACAACGCGCAGCGGACGGGCGGTTTTTGCTCAGGATAGATACAGAATCTACGTGTGACAAGCTACGCGGGTTTTCGGTAGCGGCCTTTATACCGAAAAATACTGTCAGTAGTCCCATCCAGTCGGAAGCGTATACCCCTCTCCATCTCCAGTATGACCCCGGGCTCAATGATCATTGTATAACACTTCCATGATTCTAATTGTCTGAAACCGCCACCAATCAATCTACCACTAAGTTAGGTCTAAACGTTTATACTAAATTCGAAACTTACGTAAGAGAGCAACATTTATGTTCGGAGGTGGTTGAGATAAGTTGGTCGACATATAAGGTATTTTTCCGCACTCATCAATTGCTGTAGTATCTGAAATTAGAATTCAGCCTAATTCTTGAATGTGTTACTTCTTATATTGTTGTAATACTACTATATTATTATGTAATGATATATCATTACCTCCGGCCGCCAATGAGGTTATGTTTAAGTAATGTTATGAGAAAGATCACATGCACTTTAAGAAGGAAATTGTGATGACTTGATCAGGTTTATTACAATGAATGGATAATATACAAACACAGAATGCTTTTAACACATTATTTTAATATATACCTATAATCAGTATGTCACATATCAGATACGCAATTCTTACCATTTTTACCATTTGGTGCAAAATATGGCGGTATAGTTTCACTATCACGATCCGGTCCTTTCCACAGATTACTGGGTATCCAGATGATTTCGACTAAAAAAATATCAAAATAACATGTGACTTATTCCGGTTGCGTCACTGAATACAGCGTCGTCACAATGCGTGCTTGGACGCTGCAGCACAAGGACGGTGTAGCGCGCACCGTAATTGACCAATCACGACGCGTGGATCAGCATTCCAAATACTGTTGTTTTTGTGTGGGTGGTAAACTCACTTGCATTGCGCATACGCGCGTGGTCACCAACCAATACCGTAGTGGTCGCCATCGTCAAGTAATCGATCGTTATCGGTCGTAAACAATGCGCACAAGGACGGTAGCGCGCACCGCAATTGACCAATCACGTGGATCATCATTCCAAATCGCTTTTGTGTGGTGGTAAACTCACTTGCATTGCGCATACGCGAGTGGCCACCAAACAAGCTTTAAAATCTGACATCAATTTTTTGTATTGATACATCAAGGACCATCAGCGGGCCAGCGGCCATTTTCGTTCGTGTACTTCAACACATTTGCAGTTAATCCATTCCATTATCATACAGAGAACAACTCCTACAGGATCCAAGCGTTAAAACACATTATTTAAACCCAATGCACTTCATACTCCATTACTAATTAAAAATACCCGTCGAAAAGTGACTGATGAAACACATTACAACAGCAGTTATACACTGTCTGTCTGTAGAACCTATTATATCATTTCTCTTCTACCACTTTTTACCAAAAAAAGAGAGAATAATTATTGAAATACTGAATATTCACCTCATCCTGTATCATAAACTATTATTATACGTCATGATTAGATTTAGTAATTACTTTTAAGTTTTAATGATTTTTAGTGTTGATATTTCAGACAAAATTGCAGTTAAAAAACTATTATTAGAACGTAGCCCATTTTTTTTATCAAACACGTATGGAAACATACTCCCATAATAATGTAACCAGATTGCCTTGGTTTGAAAGCGTAAAATGATCTTGAAAATTATAAATGCACTGACATGCTTAGCCTAATATGACTAGTACAAATTGAAGAAGAATGTTATTACGTCTCTTAGAAGAAAATCTCAATTATCTAAATGTTCTGTAAATAGGCTAAAGGGTTTAAAGTGGCTTCTCCGCCATATTGTATATGCATTCTGACGAGTGATACAATTAAACGAGTTAGAAAGAAGCAAGATGAATGAAACGTAGCATCTATTTGCGTCTAGTGGGAACGTCTTAATAGAAATACAACTTTAAAAAGTAGGCCCATATAAACGAGGACAAGCATCATGGTAGTATCAATATTCAGTGCGTGTAAAAGGGGTTACTTTTCAACGCAACTTACGAATAATATTCTTAGAATCTTGCGCTATAAAATGCGCTATAATAGTCAACGGGGAAATCACATGATTTAGAGAATTGACTGTCAACACTTTCAGATTTAATTCATTCCGACATCACTTAGGAGAACATCAATTACTACCGAGTTTGGGCTAACTTAGTAAATGACTTCTTTTAGTAACTGATGCATCAGAAATAATGTGATAAACACATACATACGAGACAAACCAGGCCATACTTTACCGACTACGGGCAAATAAGGTCATATAATACATTAATGAAACACTCTCTTAAGACGACCAATCCTAGGCACGCCGTTTAATATCACAGAACTAACCTATATTTGTTGTCACGTCAATGAGCATCGGTTCATTTGAAAGTGATTTAGCTATATTTATATTCATTTCAATCGTGAAAACATTACTTTCTGGTTTATTTGAAAGATAATATAAAAAACCGAATCGATGAATTAAATTAATAAACAACCAACCTGTTTATAAAGAACAGACAATATTGACTATGAAGCATTGTACCAGTATACCTACGAAATGGTAATATCGATGTTGTAATCTTACTATATCACTGAACATTTCATTGTAGGATATGTATGTGTTTTGACAAATTAATCGTTGATGACAATTGACAAATGTTTGCAAAATGAAGATAAAATAAAAAGAAATAATTTATTGTGATAAGATCTAATTCAAACTATTTAAGATATTTTAGTTTAATGTTAAAGAAGCCTTTATGTCTGCTGATAATATAAATAACGCATTATATCGAATTATTATCGAAACAAAAGCTTTATTTATATCTTTGTCCATACATTAATCGCATTCCTCACGAGAAGTAGAAACACAATTGTGTTAATTTCCATACAAGTAATTACTCTCAAAAGTATAGTACTGACAATCGGAAACGCCGACGAAAACACATCGCAAAGTGTTAACTTTGTGTATTCCCCTAAAGTATACCGACGGCTTTTGATGTATTGTTAATGCATATTACATTTTGTGAAATTAAATGATACAATAATAACTAGGCCTAAGTATTGTTTTGTGTATAATTATAACAACTCAGAAAATAAGTAGCGAACACAAAGACTTTATGAGTTTATGTATAGTGCGCGACAATGTGTTTCAAATATATTATGTAGGCCTAAAGCTTTGTTTACACTATCTAAAAAGTTTGACAAAAAAAGTGTGATGTGCCTAAATATGGCAGTGATATGCCCAAATATGGTAGTGGTATGACATCATCATGGGCATATATGGACATCACATTTTTTGTCATATAAAGTTTGATAGTGTAGACAGAGCTTAAGTTAAAACATTGTTGTTGGTTTTGTAGGTTTATTGGAAACCTTATATAATGATGTGTGATTTTTATAAGTTCATTGGCTTGTGAGTGTGGATAGCCTTATGTGTTGTATGTGGATTACTTTGTTATGTTCGTTTTAATGTGTTTATGACGAGAGAACGACAAGTCGTTTGACTTACCAAATATTTTAAAACTGTTTTTATCATGATGTTATTAGACGTTAACTAAGAACATTATACTGATGTTTTGACGTAAACTACTTAGGCCTATCATTTTTAAAGAAATTTACGAGGGTATTGGTGCCTTTAAGTGACGGTAAATTTTAATATTGTAGAATTTGATTACAAATTTGGTAAATTCACCATCAGTGACACAAGGTGATTTGTAAAATTTGGAATTATTATGTGCGCATCATTTTGTCCGTCACTGACACGTGACGTGTGCGCCTCATTTTATTCACCACGGAGACAGACTCGTGTGCGCGTCATTTTGTTCACCACGGAGACAGACTCGTGTACGCGTCACTTTGTTCGCCATGGAGACAGCCTCGTGTGCGCGACATTTTGTTCGCCATGGAGACAGACTGGTGTGCGCGTCATTTTTTTCGTCAATGATGATATGATGACAGACTCGTGACGTGTGCGCTTCATTTTGTTCGCCAATGACATCAGACTCGTGTGCTCGTCATTTTGTTCGCCACTGTCAGACTCGTGTTTGTCCTCAGAACGATTGTTGTCAAACCACATAATATATGAATGCAAATATAAGCATTACCTTCATATGGGCAAGCCTTAAATAATCCTGCATGTAGTTTCACCCAGGCTTGAAGTGTAGCATTTCCAAATTCCCTTTCATAAGCCAATTCTGTTGTTACAATCCAATAATCACTAAATAGACCTCCAATTAGCAGCAGCATTGAGAGAACACCAAACAGCAACATTCCAACAGTGAGTAATGGCTGTTTCTTTGAACCCAGTCTTAGACCTGGTAATTTCTGCATCTTTCTATAAAAAAAGTCACAAAACATAATAGTTTTATTATCATTTTCAAAATCGGTATTAGGCCAAATAACACGGAAGAATCAAACCTTTCATAATCAAAGCCCAACAATATAATCCAATTTTTCAGAAATATAATACTATACAATTTTTACGAGGAAATCTCAGTATAATATAATTCTGTAACTGATCATGTTAGCCGGTTTGCCGCTGCAATAATCAGACGTGTTTTCAAGATGGTGCTTTGATGTATTTTCATCAAGGTAATATCAATGGTAATAAGTAGAACTGTAGAAGTATATCTGTAAACGTAAAGCATGTCAGGCGATGAAATGTTGAAAGATGAACGTGTTTGGCAATATAACGGCAATTAGATTCATGTTTTAAGAAGATATGCATTTACGGTATCATACAGTATTATATTCATTTATCATTATCACCATAAAATCATCGTCCATCGTCATTATCATCGTCATCTTCGTCACATCATCGTCATTATCATCCTCATATCTTCGTCACATCATCGTCATTATCATCCTCATATCTTCGTCACATCATCGTCATTATCATCCTCATATCTTCGTCACATCATCGTCATTATCATCCTCATATCTTCGTCACATCATCGTCATTATCATCCTCATATCTTCGTCACATCATCGTCATTATCAGAGAGATACAATATTGCTTAAAATAAATTCCCCACATTGGAATGTCGAAATTGAGGATAATATGTAATTTTATGACAGGAATTAATATAATTGTTTCTAATCTGAGTCAACTGTAAGGAATTTATTTTTGAAAATACCAATGTGCAGATATAGACTCACGCTCGGTCGTAGGGCCTAATATTAAATAGAATATTCTACCACTGTTTCTGTTTATAAGTTTATTAATATGGATGATATTTCCGAAATAAAAAGAAATTGAATTGAATTGAAATAACATTTATTTTCAATTTTCAGAATTGGTAATTTTCATGATGGATGGATTGATGAAATGGATGAGATGGATGGATGAATGAGATGGATGGACGGACAGACAGACAGACCGTTTCCATTGTTATACTGGTTGTATTCAATTGCAATAGCGTTCGAAGCAAAGCTTTAACATTAGTTTTACATTTTGTATCGTCAGACTAGTGTACGTAATATATATAATGTCATAATCGTAATTCCACCTTTTCTTCAGTTCACTTGACGAAACCGACGTTAATGATACTAGGTGTTAATTTACGAAACGTAATGATGCACAGCTTGCCAGGGTTGAATGTGTTGAGTTGAACTTTCTTGTACAACACTAATAACGACTATTCTACTAACCTACTCCACCCTATCATACATAATGCAAATATATCAAAGTTTGGCGGAACGAAATTACACAATGTCAAAATGATAAATTACCATACAAAACGAATTTGAAATATAAATGCATTATTGTGAACGCCAATCACAGAAACTATACAGAGCATAACATATCGCAGAATAACACATCGGCCATTTTATTGTTTATGGTTAGGTATACGTTTAAAAATAATTAATCTGTCTAAAACTAACTGCCTAAGCAAATTAGGACAGTCGAAGAATTTGAAAATTCTTATTTTTAAAGTTTTAGGTATGTTTTCAACTCTAGACAAACTTATTCGCGCGAATCGAAAGCGTTAACTACTGTACATGCGTATAATATTATTTTCATTTACTTTTGTGACATGAAAAATGCGCAGAACTCAGAAATGTTGGATTCGTGCGAATATTATTCGTGCGAATATTATTTATGATCGGTGCATCTGAAAAAAACATGCTCCTATACAATCAGAAATTTTTAACGGGCTTCTCATGGGTGAAATCTAACCCTATTTACTGCGCAAAAATAAATATTGCTGTAATAATAAATATGCCGCCAAATCAGCGTTTACGTTCGGCCGCGCATCAAGTGTTGTCGCTTCGTTGAAAGCTGTATCATCAGAATTTGTAAATCAGCAGGTAAGATTGCCTCGGCATCAACATATATTGTAGGTGATTTATAGTTCCAGTGAAATTAAAGTGGAACGATGTATTAAACCAGTAAAAAAGCCTATATAATTACAGCAACGCATCATGTGAAGATTAAAATACAGAAATTGCATGCGGAAAGATAGATACACAGATTGGTGGTTGAAATACGGATAGCGATATATTTACGAGATATAAACTATAAAACAATTTGAACAAATGGAATTTTAGGTTATAAAAGTTAAACAAATAAAAGTATAATTCAAAATATGCTGCTGACAGACGAATAAGAAGATAAAACTTGATAGCACAAGTTGGCTGTTTATGGAACCTGACGTAATCAATCTGTGTAAGCGCACGTGACCAAATAGAGTTGGTCATCCATCAGTAACATAAAAAAAAACATTCATAATGCGAATTCTCTAAACAACGAACACTTAGTGATGGTACAATAACATTGGGTGAACAGGTCCAAAGCACATCCATTGTAATTCACTATAATCTTTTATGACTGTAATTTTTCAATATTTTAACTCACGCTTTCTGCTTTTTATTGTTTTATTGCAGTTTTATACCTCTTTAACTCCATTTTATGTGTATTTTCTTGTTGTCTAGTGTACATATATTGACAATGATTTTGACCAAATAAATGAATCCAATGGTGACAGGTAGGCCTATAGCCCAATACAAGAAAATCTTCAACAAAACCAGATGAGAGTATACGACGGACGTAACTAATTCAATAATCTTGAAATGCAAGGAATAATGCTCCCCGGTTGACAAAACATTGTGGCTACTACTATCGACTGGTCGTAAATACATATCAATATTATTATAAATTAGAGAGGCATTAATATACAAGGCCTATAACACCACACATGGATTAGGATAATGACTATATGCTTTACCAAAGTAGCTTTTAACTAAATGGAGGCAGATGGCCTATGTTTTCATAAGTGTTTAATTTGTACTGTGTGTATGTTTTTAAGTTTCTATTTTGAACAAAAATAGAAAGGTTATGTACAATGATATTGTAAAACATTACGAAGTAACGAAAACAGAATTAATTGAACAATACTTACCTGAATTAGACTGCTACCGATTCCAGCTAATCCAACCGAATTGTGAACGAACGAAGTGGTTTCCAGATGAATTCGCGATACGCCTGGCTGGATAGTCCTTAACGACGAACTAATTATTGTACGCAGTAGTGTTGGACGCCGCAGTCGTCGTATTTTATCAACTTTACAGATTGTATTTTACAACGTGTATGACACTGCTAGCATTGTTTGGCCAACATGGCCGCCCATACGTCTAACCTGAGCAATAAAGCAAACAGAACGTACGCACGGCCGTAGAGACTCGTTGGAAACATTAAAAACCAATGAGCGTTAAATGAAAGACTTTGGTTGCTACGAATTCATTTTATACAAACTCGATGAAAAAAAATGGCATATCTGTGATTTATCTTTGCAATTATGTCCTCCATATTACAAACTTTAAACAGAAAAATGATAATGATGCGTGTGCTTGGTGCAGTGAACTAAATCAATATATTAAAGGCCAATTTTTAAACAAACGAGCGGTATCGCGTAGCTTGTTTCACGTAGAATCTGTACCTATCTTGAGCGAAACCGCCCGTTCGCAACGCGTTGTGTGTAATTATGGTCATAAGGAATAACATAGATTCTGTATTTGTTATTACCGTTACCACTCGTCTATGTAAATTGGCCTTAACTCTTCTTATAATGTGTAGTTAAATCATGAAAACGAAAACAATAATGCTCTCATGATGTGTCTATCCACAGTATGTAGTAAAGCATATCGTATTGACTGAAAATCTATACTTGACAGATCGAGTGAGAACAATTGAGTGTAATTAGGTAAGTAATAATTAAGACTATTCGATTGTGTACCTTACGGTACCATCCCATCACTTCTTTGTTTGCAGAATATTATTTATTTTGCGAGAAAAAAAAATTAATTAAAAAAACCCAAACAAATACAGTGGCGTAGATTTAATCTTTTTATTTGATTTCCTAAGACTAGAGTATTTAAACGATCCACCGAATTGGACCCGGACTTCAAACTTAAACCAACTAATGTTAATTTATGTAAATTAATCTCAGTATCCGAATCAAATACTGTATTAACTAATTATTAATTAATAACCATGGATGACCTGAGACTAAGGTAAGTATCGGGGTGATATGGGGCATGACCCGATCCCATGCGCGCGCCCCACACGTGCACAGTACTATACACCCCGGCCCGGGGGGCCACAACAAAAAAGTTTAGGCACCAATAGACGTTGGTGGCGTATGACTGACAGAGAGAAATTATGATAAATAATGAATTTGACGGAAATGGAAGGGAACAAAAAACATGATTTTGACAGGACTAAATGTATATTTGAAGCTGCTGTTGCAGCTGTGAAAAACATGCCTCAGCAAGGTATGTACTATGTATTTATTGTTATGCTTTCGAATAAAAATCCCACACACCTAGGCCTAGCAGCCCATTCATACACAATACAAGGCTTACTACGGAACGTTTCGGCCCAGAGACGCTTTAGCCCGAGACGTTTCGGCCCGTATTAAGTATGTAATCATTATGTAGGCCTAGTAATTATTGAAAATTTAATAATGGAATAAAGGTTTCAATTAATAGTATTTTATCTTGTTTTTTAATTCTGAGTTTCTTAATATCAACATAGTTTGCCTAACTAGCATTTTTGTTTAGGCCTACTAGGCCTACTGTACAAAAGAAAGACTCGAGTTAAGTTTCATTTGTTTAAGTGTTTACTACTTACTAACGTACTACTGTACTTTATTCTTTTTCAAAGGTCCTTTCAAACCTTCTGTTGGTATGATGAAAACATTTTATGGTTTATATAAGCAAGCCACTGTGGGACCATGTAATGTAAATAAACCTTCCTATTTTGATCCAGTTGGGAGAGCTAAGTGGTAAGTTTAAGTGTTAGAAAAATGTTAAATACATTAAATAAAGAGTAATTACATATTGGAATAGTTTGCCAACCGAAGTTGTCAATTCTGAAACCACACACCACCTAAACTTACCCATTATATCTAGATTAAATTAATCACATTGACAGTCAGAAAAGAGCCCTTGTTAATGATATTAGTATTAAAAATTGTGTTTACAGGGAAGCATGGTCATCTTTGGGAGACTTACCTAAGGACGAAGCAATGTTGCAATATGTTGAAGCATTTTCTAAGGTAAATACCTTAAATTTTAGTAATTTATTATGTGAACAATACCTTCTTCCAATCCATTTTTCCTTCAATAATAATACTGTATATAATACTTAAATAATATAAATCCAAAGGCAAATTACTGAAAAAAATGACAATGCTGTGGGTATCAGTGGCTGGATCTCAATGGAGATACAAAAAAAAAAAACGAAAAGCTAAATCAAAACGATAAGACAGCCAGAAAAGTTAGCAGAGCTTTCGGGCAACACTAGCCCTTCCTCAGTGCAAGATAATAATATATATATAATATATATAATAATAATACTGTATATAATATGATGTGAATGCAAATGCTTATTAATGATAACTTCATTGGATAAATAAAAACAGGACAAACCCAACAATTTTAAAGTTTTAAGTTTGTCTTTCTCTTTTCAGGCTTTACTTTCAAATTCAAATGCAGCCAACATTCACCAATTTTCACAGGTATTATTATGTATTTTGATATAAAGTTTGCGGTACACCAGGTATATTAGTTCTGAAAAGAACTGTTGAGTTTCTCGACGATTCGATCAATATGCTTTTATGATCCTCAGGAGTGAGAATGAAAATTGAAAAATAATAATAAATAAATGTAAAACTAACTAAAGTACAAAGTTGTTTATTAATACAGATCTATTCCAAACTGTTATATTATTATTTTATCATATTTTACAAAAAAAAGTGTAAATTTTAAAATTAGATTTACATTAAACAAGCATAATGTATTTTGTGATAATAAATATTGAATTATTTCTGTATTTTAGTATATGATATTTATATTACAGACACTTAATGATTCACCCAAAACAAGAGAATCGGAACAATTTATAAAAGCAATTACACCATTTCTTGAAGCGTTATCTCCAAAGATAAATGGTGATAACAACATAGAAGGCGGCAATATACCCAATGGTGATGTTGAACATGACAGGATAAGTGATGAAAAAAGTGATAGCAAAAGTGATGAAATAGGTAATCGTTTATATAAAGTTGAAGAAATAGGAGATGAGAGTGGAGGTGCTGGTGACAATAGACATATCCAACATAAAACTGTTAAATTTGGTAAGTTTGATAAAATGTTAATTTGGCCAGAAAAACAAATCAAAATATTTACAATTTGTAAGATTTATTTTGTGTTGTGTTCCTAGGAAGCCCTCACAAGCTTTTGCTTTTTGAAATTTCACCATATTAATTGATTACTGTAGAGTATGATTGAGATCAGGGAAAAAACATACATGTAACAAAAAGCCTTTAAAATCTTTTTGTTGTTGTTGCAGATGAAGATAATCTGTCAAGTAGTAGTGAAAATGAAGACTTTTGTGACACACTTGATGAAATCGAGGTAAGTTATCTTAACACTGGATCACATGCTTTCACTATTACTTGTGTGTCTTATGTTCATTCATACTTCTATTATTTTTCAGATAACAGAAGAAGAGGGTAATAGTGTATTACAAACTTCAACTGTTGATTATAATACAGGTAAGAAAGAAAGTTTAAAGTATTATCAGAAACCAATAAGTGATGTCTAAAGGGACTGGCCTTCCAAATGATACAATTGTACATAATAAAAGGGAGAAGCTGTATATGACAATTGCTATGCAAGCCTACATATACTACAATGCTATACAAATTAAATGGCTACAACTCACATTGAATCCATATTACTGGGTAAGCTGACTGTGAGCATGACCTGAGTACTACAATGCTATACAAATTAAATGGCTAACTCACATTGAATCCATATTACTGGGTAAGCTGACTGTGAGCATGACCTGAGTACTACAATGCTATACAAATTAAATGGCTACAACTCACATTGAATCCATATTACTGGGTAAGCTGACTGTGAGCATGACCTGAGTACTACAATGCTATACAAATTAAATGGCTACAACTCACATTGAATCCATATTACTGGGTAAGCTGACTGTGAGCATGACCTGAGTTGCCCAATACAAGCTACAGTAGTAGTGTAGTATGATAGGTGACTGGAATCCCTGAGGAGGCTTAGCCAAGCAGCTCCTCACCAGCTCATACCTTGCCTGCAAGTGATCTACTCATGATATGTATATTAGGTCATTGTTGCTAACAATGGGCTTTTACACCTGCACTACTAGAACCTCATTGGCTCATTAAAATATGAATATTCATTACTATGGGCTTTTACACCTGCACTACTAGAACCTCATTGACTTATTGAAATATGAATAGTCATTACTATAAACATACATTGAAAGTACCAGTCCCAAAACATACGAACTATAAAACTGATTACAACTTTCTATATAACACATGTAAACTTACCATATAATTATATTTAAAAACAGCTATTTGAAAACCACACCTATTGACATTATTATAATATAATCAAGTAAAAAGAGTATAAATATATTCAATGCAATAGAATTGGCTGCTGTCACTGATTTCAAGTTATCAACAACAATTTCCAGCAACCAACAATTACTACATGTTTTGGAAAACATTCAACGAGATATGAATGAAATGATAACCAAAATAACAACATTAGAAACACAATTGAAAAGAAACTTAACAGTAAGTATTATTATAAGCCTTATATGCTAATACTATTCTTTTTTTTTCAAATTAGTTACTACTCCTGTTATTAGCTTTTCTGATCAGTATGCAAATGTTGTCTGCAAAATCTCAGTACCACAAACATCATCATTTGGAGAGACACACCCTTTGGCTATAGTTGTCTTTGACAGCTCTTGTCTCTCCTCCGTGCTCTTTTTTATGTTTCATTGAAAGGAATAACTAAATAAATTGTTTTGCTTTTTAACATATCTTTTTTTCACTAATAGGCTAAACAGGAAGGTAAAGTGTCAGCTTCATACTTTGCTAACATGACTACAAAGCAGATAGCTGTGCATGCATTTCTCATTTGTGTTTGGCCGTTTGTTATTCGCTGGTTTATCAAATATATATGGCGGCAGAAAAAGAAATGATTCATTTAAGCTCGGTCCACACTATCAAACTAGTGTGATGTGCCCAAATATGGTAGTGGTATGACATCATCATGTCCATATATGGGCACATCACATTTTTTTTGTCACATAAAGTCTGATAGTGTAGACAAATCTTAAGAACCATCATTTTAATTGCTATGTTATTATAACTGTATATTTGAATATCCATAGACTAAATAATGTTTTAATTTCATATAATACTGTATTTGCAATAATGTGCCTCTTTCATGAGTCAAATAATGAATAAAATATTTAAATGAATGCAAATTTGTTAAGTTTCTTAAATCAAAACGAAATATGATCCAGAATAAATAATGGTATACATGTACATATTCACTAGGGAAGCGCTAAAGGTGCTAAATTGATTTAAAATATAAATATGTTAGTTGTCTTTACTTCTTCTCTCACTGATTGTGTTTCACGATAAATTAAAATGGGTGTAACTATACATATTCAGTCTAAATTAAACGGGTATTATACCTGTGAATGAGAATGTAAATAATAAAGATGTATGACAATGAAATTGAGTTAATATTAAGAATATTAATAAATGATTTGCCTACTACAACTATGAATATATAAAAATAAAATTCTCAATGCTTTGTTTTTGGATAGTTCAGCGTATAACTTTTGTATGTAACAAAAAATGAGCTGCTGAGGATATGAAAAAGATTTATATAAAAAAACATGCGACATTTAAACGCTGATTTGTTGCTTCGATTTCAGTAGCTTCTTTCAGTGTATTGTTTGGAAACTAAACAGTGAACTAAAACTACCATTGTATGAAAAATTTGATAAAAACAATTATCAAGTACTCACTTGCTACGTTATTTTGGAACTAGATGACATTTTTCGAGAATAAAACTACCATATATGTCAGAAAAGATCATTTTGAAAGGAAAACAGAGTTACAAAAACACATAAAACCATTGTTTTATATCTTAATAATTTTAATGTCATAAGCAACATCTCGGTCCTGGTTTCCATTTAACTTCTTATAATAGCTCGTACAGAAATTTATTTTCATATTGGACGATTCATGCCTGTTCCTATCAACTGTTCTCTATCAGAACATTGTCATAAAAAACAGACTCGCCCGTAAAAAAAGCTATGTTCAGTAAAATTGGTAAACCAAAAGAGACCTCCTTGATATTAAATATCCATTAAAATATGGATAATCATCTACCATTATATATTTCATATACTGAATATTATTATTATATACATGTCTTAATACTAACAGGTAAGGTTAAAAGAAAATTGCAATATTCATTTACTGTACATATACTTCTGTTACAAGGTTAATATAGTGTAAAATAAAAAGAAATACTTTTATACATCATCACCCTTTGACAATGCTGCTTTAACAACATCTTGAAAGCATATCTTTTAACTTAATCTTTATAAATGAGCTAACATATTGGCCATTTTTTTTATCATCACATTTTTAAACACTGAGGTTAGATACGGTAGCTACCTTGTAAACAGTATTCTCAAATTGTCTTCTTATTCTAGTTTATAATGGTATTTATCACATCAAGATATTGGTAATAATCAACATGATCATCAACAAAATAAGTATAAGGTAATCTTGCCAGACATACACGCACTTCTACGAAGAAATTAAGTAAAGCAGTAAACCTTGGCAACTTTAGTATCACAATTTTGAAATTATAATTTACAGTACAACGTTGTACCAATATCTATTACAATGTTAGCATATAAAAGCAGTCTCAATATATTAAATAGAGAACAGCCATTGTAGCAAGATATATTATGATTATTAACGAATTATACATTTTTAAACACTTTAGCATAAACTACGATTCAGATTTAAATTATTTCTCATTAAAACTTCTTAAAAAATAAATGTTTTAACAAAATCAACATTCCTCTTTTTGTTTACGATTTCATTTAGTACCAGCCTTTTTCTTCACCAACTTTTTTTTAATCAAATAATTTGTGTTTAACCACAATTTGCAGCACCTTTTAAATAAAACTACAAGCTATTACAGTAAAAAATGTGTAAACAATCCTATATATAACAATGTCAACTGCATGGTTAGCTGATGAAGGGAGCAGCTCCATGGTTAGCTGATGAAGGGAGCAGCTCCATGGTTAGCTGATGAAGGGAGCAGCTCCATGGTTAGCTGATGAAGGGAGCAGCTCTGTGGTTAGCTGATGAAGGGAGCAGCTCCATGATTAGCTGATGAAGGGAGCAGCTCCATGATTAGCTGATGAAGGGAGCAGCTCCGTGGTTAGCTGATGAAGGGAGCAGCTCCGTGGTTAGCTGATGAAGGGAGCAGCTCCGTGGTTAGCTGATGAAGGGAGCAGCTCCATGGTTAGCTAAACCAAATGTATACAAACCATATAAGGAAACAAAAAATTGGAAATCTTCTTTCCTGTAATTTTCCTATAATTTACACTAAATTATACAGCTTCTTGCTACTCCTATACATTTTTAACTTAAGCCACTAAATAATTATAGTTTCAAATTTGGCATATTTAATTTACTGTATCTATATAATGTAAACATATACAGTATAAACATTATTTTTAGTTTATAAAAAGTAATAAAAAAAATCATTAATACATCGACATGAAAGAAATCTTTAGCGTTTATAAAATACATAAAATAGCTTCTTATATATAACAGTTAACACAGCCAGCATAATCTTAACAACAATTGAGTAAACAAACTTATTGGCTTAAACTTAAGTTATCTTCTAACTATTCACCAGTTCTTGAGGAATGGTAGTGGCGATTGTGCTTTCATCGTCTGAATTCTTCAGTGAGAGATCTTTAAAACATGACTGAGCTTCAACAACCCAATGTGCCACTCTACTATCAGAAGACGACGTATCTTCAACTTCAACTTGAGTATTCTGTGACTCCTCTTCCGATTCATCTTCATTGACATCTTGATCATCCCGATCTTCGATCTCTTCAAGTTCGTAAAGGGCATTTCTGTCATCTTCATCGTCCTCATCACCATCCACTTCAGTCACATCATCTTTCTCACCAGCTGTTGGTTCTAATGTCTCTGACGAAGCTTTAGATGTTGCTGTTTTTGTGTCGTCATTATTCTGAGTGGCATCAACAGTAACACGCATATCCCAAGTATTAGTTTTACTGGAATACACAAAGTTGTCATGGTTTGCTAGAACGTTGCCTCTGCTGTCGGTCTCTGGTTCTGGGTGAGGGAAGTCTTCTGATATTGGTTCTGAGATGACACTACTGAATGAGATGCCACTGCATCCGGACAGGTTCCTGTTGTGACCCATGTAATGGCGTCGTTTGGTGGAGCGTGCCACGTTAGCAGCTTCTAAGTCTTGCTGGTATTTCTTAATCATTTCATCATACTCTGTTCTAGCTTTTGATGACAATTGTAGAAGTTGCTGAAAGGTTTCCTAGGTAAAATAAATTACAGAGTGTAAAGCTCTGTCTACACTATAACATCACACAGAAAGTGTGCCCAAATATGGTAGTGATATGACATCAGCATGTATATATATGGGCACATCATATTTGATAGTGTAGACAGAGCTTTAGGGTTAGTTTTAAACATGTCAAGTATATAGTGTTTTAGTTGCTGTTTAAAAAATAGGAGAATTGTGCAGCCTGAAATGCTTAGATACTTATTTAGTAGATTCTCTCATCCGAGTCCAACCAGGAAACTGCAATTAAGATTCGGATCTATAAGCATTGGATTGGAAGTATGTATTGCCCAGAAATAATCCCATTTGGTTTAAAGTAACTGTGATTCATCTGTTTTAATTAATTGAATACTGGTTTAAACCATAACATTGTATAATTACCTCAGCACCATCATAGTTGAAGAGGCCAACAACACTGACTGGGACCAGTTTATTGACAGCACTGCCTAAGGCTTTGCGCCCTAAAGCAAACACCAGTGGAACACTCTGTTCTTGAGCTAACGTAGAAATGTTCTCTAGAGCATCATCCAGGCCACCTAAAACAAAGTCAACATTCAGTTATTTTTCATCCAATCCTGACCGTGAGATCGTGGTTCGAATCCAACTCTCACAGCATTGCTTGTATCCTTAGGCAAGACATTACATTTGCCTCTCTCGACCCAGATGTATAAAATGGGTACCTGGTTAGATAGACACAACTTTGTGCTGATTACTAGCTGCATTATGGGAATATGTTTCCATACTTTGAGCATGATTACTCATGAAAAAGGTTCTATAGAAATGTGGTATTATTATTACAATCCTCAATAAGTAACCTAGCAATGTATAATGATAATGATTTTTACCTTTAGCTTGTATCTTCTCCAAGTTTGGTGACACTATAATACATTTTATCTTCTTTAACTTTAAATGTTTTGTAACTTCTCGGAGGCCCATAACAATTCTTCGTTTAGACTTTGCCTTAAATTTAAACAAAGTTATAATTTACACATTTTAATCCTTAATAATACATTTTGTAACTGTTCACTATTAAGGTTTTTTTTTAATGGTAAGACAAGGTTTATATTAAACAATAAATAAATAACATTTTCTATAAATCAATTGATTGTACTACCTTCGTTGGGTCTTTGTGATACTGCCTATCTTGAAATTTAATAAGAGCTTGTAATAATGTGGTACAGCACGCATCAATATCTTTATCTAAAACTTGATTGCAGTACCTAACAAAACCAAAGAAAACATTAATGAGTAAGGTCATTCATTTACTTTATCCATCTGTTCTTTTAATTTGATTTAAATCAAAGCAAAAGCTCTGTCTACACACTCAAACTAGTTTGACAAAAAAAGTGTGATGTGCCCAAATATGGTAGTGATGTGACATCATAAAGTTTGATAGTGTAGACAGAGCTTTATGAAAATAAAAGACAAAGAAAGTACTTACTCCCTGAAACGTCGACTATGTATCTTACTGGCTACATTGGAAGGTGAATTGATATTCATGCTGGTGGCAGGACTTGAAAGACCAGAGCTAAGGGGAGATCCAGGAGACATTGGACTTAAGCTCATTGGTGACATCTGACTTACTGGTGATAGGTCACTCTGAGAACATGTCAGGCCGGATATGATTGACCCTCGTTCACTTACAGCTGTGGGATAACAATACGATGTTTACTGTATACAACAATGTTGTTTATATTTATGGTGAAAATAATAAAAACCTGTTCATTAATAAAAACAAAATATAAACGACATATAAAGTAAGTAATGTGCAATATTTAAATAGAACCTTACCTTCTTGTGACAGACCCAGGCTAGTATCAGCTGTGTTCATGTTTTCAATATCTCCAGAGGGTTCATTAGCAAGGCCACTAAAAAACAATATTCACTATAAATTAATTTTTTGAATTTCAATTACTTATACTTATACTGTATATACAGTACACACATTTTGGACTACATAAAAAAAATGTGAATTACGTGATTAAATAAAGGTAAATAAACATACTCATCAGAAAGACAATTTTCATTTAAAGCTCGCTGTCTCTTCTTCTCCTCTCTTTCTTTCAGTATCACCTTCTTTAATGCGCTTGGCTTTTTCTTAACAGGATTTTCTCGTTCCTTACCACGCTTTTTAGGTGCTGTTGTGTCTAAAGGGTTTACAGTCTACAAGTAGAAAAACATTACACTTAATTAAACCTTACAGCTAAGGGAGCAGAGCTCAATGAACTAGGCTCCATCCATGTGCTTGCTGCCTCTTAAAAGACATGGGCTATCTTCTAACAACAAAGAGTTAAAAAGCAAAAAAAAAAATATTAAAAAAAATACATACCTTGAATTCTTCGGATTTTGGGCGAGAATTAACAGAGCTCTTTGTTGCTGCTAATGCTTCTTGGTTGTTACGAACATCTTGTTGCTGTTTCTGGAAATAAAAATAATAATTCAATTGTCTTGGGTGAAGGAATACATATATCATGCCAACAAGATTAGATAAAGTCTGAAAATAGGTCCAAGCATCCAACACCAACATCTTCTATTTTAAGAACACAGTGCTAAAGAAGCACCATTACATGTCAAGAAAGCTGTTCAATTAAGTAAAATTACCTCTAATGCTGCTAGCATGTCTCCCAGGTCAAACTCTATCGGCATTTTAGTGCGTTTGTTGGGCTTCTTTAAATTCTCTTGCAACTGTTTCTGCTCTTGAGTAATTTCTGAATATTCCTATAGTTAAAATAACAATCAAAAAATGTTAGTGACAGAATGGCTAAGAGAGGACCAGAGTATAGCACCCAATACAATTTGCATGCAATAATTCTTAAAATATTGTTTACAAAGAACAGATGTTTTTTGTTTAAGCTCTGTCTACACTATCAAACTAGACAAAAAAAGTGTGATGTGCCCAAATATGGTAGTGATATACCCAAATATGGTAGTGATATGACATCATCATGTCCATATATGGGCACATCACATTTTTTTGTCACATAAAGTTTGATAGTGTAGACAGAGGGTAATACTTACTCTAGCCGCTGCTTTTGCTGCTTGTATTGCCTTTTTGCGGCGTTTTCTGGCATTCTTTCCGTCTTTAATTCCACTTGCTACCACATCTGGAGACATCAATGTTTCAGGTTGGATTATTTCACCTGGCTGTATTAACTCATCTTCATTTCGGGACTCATTTTCTATCTGGAAATAGAACGAACACTAATGAACAAAAAAGTATGTTAATTCTGCCACATCAGCAGTGAACCCCTTTTATAGGTAACTATGAGAACAGGTTCAGTATCTAAATCTCTGTCTACACAATCAAATTTTATGTAATGTGATGTGCCCATACCGTATATGGACATGATGATGTCATATCACTACCATATTTAAGCATATCCCTACCATATTTGGGCACATCACAGCTTTTTTGTCAAACTAGTTTGCTTTATAAGCCTTTAATATATTTTATGTCATTTGAATATTTAATATTTTATGTGTTGTACTGTATGTATGTTTTATCGAGGGCCCTGAATGATCAGTTCTATTTGGAACTGGATAGGCTACCCTCAGTAAAGATGGTAATAAATAAATAAAATAAATACAGTATAGTCTTCAGTTAGCCGTATCATTTGCGTGGTTGGAAAACGTAATTATATTTCTGATCATATGGATTATTTATGTTATTTAAATGTTAATCAAGATTAAGAAAAAACTTTTTAAATCAAGTTGATACTTACTGCATCGTGGTGCTGATGGTTGAAAGTTTTCTTGACAACAGCACTGTATGAATGCAATGTAACCTGGTTGTCAGCTGTATCACGTTTACCACCAGGCAAACCTGGGTATTCACTTGTATCATGTAGCTGTGGTGGCTTCACAGTATGGTAGCCTACATGCTCACTATCACCTGACTTTAAATATGATCCTTTGTCTTTTGCAGATGAATATTCTACTTTTTTGTTTTGCGTTCTATGTGTGTTAGCGCTATTAGATCGTGCTTGGTTACCTTGTGAGCGGGAATGACTTGGTGGCCTATGAGCCTGAGTTATTTGGTTGATGACCACTGGGTTTTGCTGCTGGGGTTTATGTCCAAGAGCATTAGCATAGCTCATACCATGTGCAACTGGTATGTTATAATGATTTGGATTATTATGAAATGCTGGTGAAGGTATCATCATACTAGCTTGTGCAGCAGTGTGTTGTTGTTGCTGATGTCGCGGATGTTGATATGGTTGATGCTGCTGTTGGTGGTGGTGCTGATATGGAGAATAAAATACTCGTTCTTGCGGTGGTGTAAAAACTGAAGGTTTCTCTACACTCATTCCGACTGAAGTAGATGTACTAGCATGCATATGCTTTGGGCTGTAGTAGCCACTGTCATTGTCCATATCAGATGATGTGCTTGCTTGTGTTACATCATTTCCAGTTTGTTGTCCCTGTGACTTCCTCATGCTTGATAGATGCACATTTTGTAGATGACTTGGTAGTTCTGCTAAAGTTTTATCTGCTATATCTGGACAGAAATCTGTATATAAAGATTCACACATTTTATAAATAAAACCAGGTAGGTTAAGTAAGTAAATTTATTGTCAATTGTTTCGGCTAACAACGAATGGAGAGACTATAAACTAAGAGGGGCAAAATCCAAGAGAGAGGCAGCTGCTAAAACTAAAAACGCATCTAGAATTTTGTTGTATAAACAAAAGAAAAAAAACTACCTGTCTGGTGTGAGGCATCTACCATCATTAAAGTCTTTGCTAGTTTTTTTGTCTCAGGAATCTGTCTACTTTTTACATGGATATTTTTCTTATAATCTGGCATATTTTTCATATTACCATGCCAAGTCTATAAATAAAAATAGGTGACATTGAAGTTTATTGTTTTAAATGATTTCAAATCTCAAATTTTGTTTAAACTCCAAAATATTATTGTATAAAAAAAAGATTTAGAATATCTTTTTTTTTTTTTTTCCTTTTTTACTACAAAAGAATTTTGTATAAAAATAAGATAAGCTAAATGCATTGTACAAATAAAAACAAATTGGCTAAATCTAAACAAAAACTTAGTTTCAGCTTACCTTTTGGCGTTGACGTTGTACAGGTGGTTGCTGGTACGTATTCGGATTATAATGGTAATTATTCATAGGATAGTGACCCATCTTGGAGCCATAGCTCATATTATAACCAGTATGATAATTTGGCATAGAGGCAGCATTTGATGGTGGGCCATGGTTTACAAAAGCATTATAAGAATTTGGTGCATTATATTGAGGAGGCATATCCCTGGCATCCCTTTTGCTGGCATATGTCTGGTCGTGGTACTGGCTTGTGAAGTTGTGGGGTTGTTGAGGTGGGTATTGTTGGGGATGTGTATTGGCATACACTGGTGGTGGATGCTGCTGTTGGTAGACATTGGAGTTGTTTATTTGCTGTGGATATGCTGGATGGTATGATTGTGGAGCATGACCTTGAGGTGGGTGACCTTGAGGCTGGTGACCTTGCCATCGTGGGTCATTGGATGATCCATTGGATGCGCTGAAAGAAACCAAAATTAAATAAATTTAATTCAGATTCTCTTTTTACATTTGAATGAAAAATAATTTACTGTTTAATCTTTTAATTTATTCTGAAGACACAGCAAAAATATGGTAACTGTATTGATGTCTTTTACCAGTATTCATTCAGTCCACACAAGTTGGAAATGTATGTCAGTTTGTATCATAGTTTTTACAACCCCACCACACCCCTCCCTCCCAGGTAGATTGGGGGGGGGGGGTGTTTCTTTGTTAAGCTTGAAGAGGTACTGTCACAAAACCAATTAAAAACAAACCTTTCAGCAACAAATGGAAAACAGCTTGTCATGTATCTTGGTAATTCAGTTAGTGTAGGCTGTGACATATTGTGGTTTTGTGGAGTTCCTGTGTATTGCTGTTTGCTGTAATAGTCCTGCTGTCCATGATATGACATCCCAGGTTTACTGTTAGTTCCTGGCACAAATGGTTCAACTTCAGCAGACAAAGCTGTGTCCTATTAAAATAGACAATTTTGAGTCCTGTCAAATTTTTGCTTCATAATTTAATTTATTCAAAATATAATGTAATGTATGACATTCATATTAATTGTGTGAATATGTAAACAAATATACAGTACTTATAACTACATAAACAGAGAACTGTGAAGAAGCCATGTATAACGTGATTGTACTTTATAAATGAACATGATAAGCCACACAAATATACTGAGTCATATACTACTGCTACACTACACTAGAAGATTAAAAACAACTTTTGGTTGGACCAAATTCTTTTAAATTTTAAATATTCAATTTGATTACTAATATATTCAAAGTTTCGTAGTATTTTACATAATGTTTGTAACTAGTTCCATGTTATAATGCGTTTTAAATAAACAAGTATTTTTCAATCGGGAATCCTTTGAGAACTAGCCTCTAGGCCTAAGGTGTGGGCTTCATATCACGCGTCTGGGAAAGCAACCCGCCGCCTCGCGATGTTCTTTTTTGGACCTCTACTGCTAGGCCTAAAATTACCCGAAATGTGTTAATGAATTACTCAGAAATACAGTCTTATATCGGACTATTTATCATGATATTCTTACCTGCATAGATTTTCGGTCCATGTTTGCTTCTTAGACATTCTTATTAATAACTTAAATACGTAACAAAAATCATTTTACATCGTAAACACGCCTCTGATCGGTGAACGATGTGCAAATGATGATAAACACAATTCGCGTTGCGATTTATTTCTCGTGTTATATTAGAGATTACGTCATGATACCAAAATACACTTGTGAGTGCATGATGTGCTGAGTACATATAAATGTTTTGTATATCGGGCGTATGCTTTTTCCGGGTCCTTTTCTTTGAATATGAAGATATAAATAAAACAATAATAATATTATAATCATTGATGAAAACCAATTCGGTAAAAAGGCTAAGAAAATATATAAACCAACTAAATAAAAACAAACTACCAACAGACTTGAAAACAAAAATGTTAAGCTGCTCATCAGTTTTAATTTTTCAGGATAGAGACCAGACAACAAAAATCACTCAACTGCTGAACTAACCTCATATCCGATCTTTCGCATTGAAATTGAGGGGGTGGGGGACAAAATGTATTTCTCCTTCCATCTGATTTTTTCGGCAGTGCATGTCATATGTGTGATCTATGATCTAACAATCAATTATAATTGTTAATATATTCAGTCTGAAAACGACAAATACTTCAAACACTGTATCCAACTCATGTTATGTTCTATTATTTATTGTTTTTTAAACAATGTTCCTAGCTTGATATTTTCTTTATTGTTTTTTTTCTCAACAATGTCTCTAACTTGATAATAGTCATGTGTACCTTGTATGTAGGACACAGTATTGAATATTAGTTTTTCTCATCTGTATGTTCAACCATCCGACATGACATATTTTAAAAATACTCTATATTATAATTAATCATAATATTACATGGAACTGCACTTTCTATTATTAGATGCAATAGCATAACTTTTTCTTTCTACTAACAGTTAATAAAAAAAAAGGAAGTTACATACCTTTGTGGGAAAAAAAATAAAGAAAAACAATATCTATGAACTTTAAATTTTACATTAGTACATAAAGGTATTTAATATTTAAACATAATTAATCATTATCATAATAATAATATTACATGTCACTGCACTTTCTGCAATAGCTTAAATATATCCTTGTACTGACATTTAAAAATAAACAGGTTATAAACAAGTTATATACCTTTGTAGGAAAAAAATAAAGAAAAACAATATCTATGAACTTCAAATTTTACATTAGTGCATAAAGGTATTTAATATTTAAACAATGCAATGCTTAAAGCACACCATACAAATAAACATAAGAACATATTCTTAAAAGATTTGTGCAATGTATCTTTGCCAAATAAATTTATTTTACAATATAATTACATTGTTAAAACATAAATTATCCTGAAAAGTGTTCTATCTACTTTAAATAGCCAGTGAGACTATTCGCAGCGGTTGATGAAAGTTGACCAATTTTGTCAGGTGATGATGCCAGAGTATCAAAGGACCATTTCACTCCTAAAAACATAAACAACAGTTGAATTTGAAATGAAAGAATTTACGAATTAAGAGACGTTTACAATGTAACTTTAAAATAAAAGTTATATGATAAAAAGGATCGACACAATTCAGAACCATTCTCAAGAACAAATGAGTAAAATTAACAAAGTACAAAGCACCAAACTAAATATTTCCTGTCACCCTTTGGTGCTTTGTATTTTGTTAATTTTACTCATATGTTCTTGAGAATGGTGCCATGATGGTTCTGAATTGTTTCGATCTTTTTTATCATATAAATTTTATTTTAAAGAAAGAATTTACGGTGGCAAAATTAAGTCCATTCAATTGATGAGACATTTGTATGCTCTTTAATGGAATAAGGGGCGGATCCAGAGGGTGGAGAGGCAGGGCCACTATTTCAAAATCATGGGTCTGCTTAAACTTTACCTGAATTCCATTTGTCTAACACCAAATTGGATACATTGTTTTTATCTGGCACCTACAAAAAAATATAAAAAAAGAGCACATTACACCTTAATACCTTAAACATTTTGAAATATATTATCATTTTTAACCACATTTATACATCAATGATATTCAGTGTTAAAGTTGTACTTAATGTAGCTAGATTGTGTGTACCTGCTCAAAGTAATTGTCTTTTACAGTTATTGAACTGGTCAACCTTGTTAATGCTAGAGATGATTGATGAGACTGAGACCACACCCCTTCTACGGCTGTGACGTATATGGCTCCTACTCCTATGCCAAGTTTCACAACATTCCTATATGATGACAAACAATAATATATCAAAGTTAAGGCTACTCTAGAAAGATACTTTTTTTGGTTGTTTGTTTATGTTTGTCTTTGACTTTATTTAAAAAAAATTATATTAATATAATAAATTTAAGTAAAGTAGCTAGCCTATACTATAGTATAGGTATATTATTTGCATTTTAAATTAGTAGATTACATCAATACAATTTGATATAACACTTAGACCTTATTTTCTCTAGTTTTGATTTGGGCCGACTATTCCTTCTTTAATTAACTATGGTAGGCCGGCTGTGCACAGGATCGAGGAGCCGACCGGCCAAGCATTCCCTACTACTACTAGGCCTCGGTCGGCCTAGCTACAAAACTAGGATGCAATACAAGGTATAATTTATATTTGATCTCTAATACCTTGTTAAAATACAAGAAATATATAATTGTTTGTAACTAGCAACAAATACAGTATTTAATACAAGGCCCTATATGTTATCTTATAAAATCAAATCCTACTTTAACAAACCAGCGGCCATGTTTCGTTTTTGTAATATAGAGGGATTAGGTATGAAACGCCAAATACGCATAATATTTACTCATATCACATACATGATACTCGTCGGATGGTTCACTTTAAAACGAACATCGGCCTAGTGTAAAGATCACATTTCGGATGGTGCAGTAGGCCCTGTTATAGCCAAAGCATTTGCTAAACATAAACCCATGATAAAATGTATTGCTTTTGTCAGTAATTTATCATTTAAAATAGTTTGGTTTATGGTCATTAATCATAATTAAGTCAACTAATACAATTAAAGTTGTGTAATTCATTGTCTTTATTTCCTTTTTTATTAGAAATACAACAAATTGTCAACATAAGTGGAGATCCATCTACATCTTTATAGAACATTTATCCTATGTACAAAGTTGTTTTGAGATCATTCTATCAGAAACTCTGCAAAAGATTTTAAATAGAACTTTTTGATCAGTTTAACATTGTCTGGTATTTCACTGTATGATGATTAAATACAATTCCAGTAGTGAGTTTTTGACTTCTTAAAATGATCTTTTAAATGTTAACAGCTATCCTGCAAATGCTGCATGATTGATAACAGCTTTCCTGCAAATGCTGCATGATTGATAAGAGCTATCCTGCAAATGCTGCGATTGATTCATCTTTTTTCTATTTTACGAAGATGTTTCTTTTTCATTCTTTTAATTTTTGCTGTTTTCGTAATCTGAAGACAAAATAAATGATAAAGAATTAGGTAAAAAATACATCAATACAGTGTTTGCTGGCTGTATAGGTAAACGTTAAAATACATCAATACAGTGTTTGCTGGCTGTATAGGTAAACGTTAAAATACATCAATACAGTGTTTGCTGGCTGTATAGGTAAACGTTAAAATACATCAATACAGTGTTTGCTGGCTGTATAGGTAAACGTTACTTTTTTTAACTGATATACTGCAATTTGACAAGGAATGACAAAATACTTACAACTTGTACCACTTCATGTTTACGTTCATTTTCCAATTTACGTTTCAAATTCTCTTCCCGCCTTTGTTTTTTTAACTTAAAAATCAAAACATGGCTCATTTGAGTTACAGATGTATTTTGCTGTGTTATCTTATTGATATTTATAACAGGTCAATTAAATAAACACACGTAATTAGCAAACTATAGTAGTTACATATTATTGGTAATACACATCACATAGCATAGTAAGTTGAGGTTCTTTTCTATATTTCCTGTATAAAATCAAGCTTTTTCACTTTATCTTTTCAAGTCACAATTTGGTATATTTCATTTTAACCTGTTGATTTACAGGACTGGTGGTTTAGAGTTTAACTAAGATGAACAAAGCAAAGTATATGTGCAGAGGTGGATTCATAGAATACGACTAGGAATTTCTGTGATGTGTCACAGTTTTACACAATTAGCCCTGCAAAATAACAAAAATAACCTCACGACGAAATACGGCTCATTTGAGTTATAGAAATGTACTTTGCTGACATCTGGTATCTTATCGTATTGATTACCTCAATTGCATCTCTTTTAGCTTGTTTCAATTCTTGTTCATAGTTCTTTATAGATTGCTTTTCTGCTTTGTCTTTCATCTTCCTTCTCCATGAACTCCTTAAAGGCTTGTCATTTTTTAAACCAGAAAATCTGAAAGATGACATTTTTGTTCAGGTGACAACTAATTACATAGTTTTTCTTCAATTGTGCTTTAGAGGTATCGTTACACGTTTTTTTACAAAATAATTTAAAGACAACATATTTCAGGTATTAATGTTTTAAATATAATTATTAATATTTAATTATTTAGAAACTTTAACATAATAAAACATTCACCATCATTTATTATTACCTTTTTGTTTGCTCAGTCTTCCAAAGTCTACCCGACTTGGGTCTTCCTTTTGGTTCCTTCATCGATTGTTTTTTGTACAAACATATTTTATTATTAAATGTACCTTCTTCTTCCATTTTCTTTATTACAAATAAAAACAGATGTTTAACATTATATGATGATCGAATAAGAACTAGTAGATTTGATTAGTAGTTTCCTTCTATGTTGTGCATTCTAAGCACAGTGAAGTGAACACTTGAATCAGTTTACTAGTAAACTACTAACAGTAAATACAAAAACAGGGCGAAATGACCTTCCCATTCTCCAACAAGTGTCGTGAAGTGATTGAAATAAGAAGCGGTCCCTCTTATCGTAAGCCGCCTACTTACGGATCTGAGATGCCTCTAATTTAACAGTAATATTATGTACGTACGGTACGGTATTAAAACCTATTTGAAGCAATAATCGACTTACCTATTTGTAGGCCTAATATTTAATATAATTATAATATAATATTAAATAAATACTAAATACTGAACTAAAATAGCCAACACGTGTGGAGTACGTATATTCATTTGTTTCTTTTTACATAGCGCCACCAGCGTTTTGATTGATGAAAGTATGAAGCGCCATATGTGACTTATGGATGTAACCGGCGAGTGATGCAACATACGCGATGGATAATGATGTCCTGATGTGTGACGTACACATAAGGATAAAATCGACGAGTACAGGGATGCGAATTATATATTTACACACTATCACACTTTATAGTTTTCTAAATTAATACAGTATACAGTACTGTAGATCTTGTAGCACTCTTATTTTATTTAATTGTAGGCATTTGTCGACTTTGAATTGATGTTTCCGTGAGATGAACATCATGGTTGGAGTGTGTTGGATGATACATTTACACATCAAAACATCCACACTTCCAGACACAATTTATACAATCGGCGTTTTAGACTAATGGAATACAGGTTAAAGCTTTCACCCAATTGACAGTTTTAAGAATAATCATTAACAAAATGATTTTATGATTATTAATTAGTTCATACTTATTCATCTTCCCGTATATATATTTATTTTTTTCGTTTATAACAACGGTAACAATTAGCAAAAGAAAATGTCGCAATTATAACGCAATAAAGACAGACAACGTAACAGCTGTGGTCCATTTTGCGACCCATCATCTACATCAAACCTAGAAAGCCGCTCAATTACTTAGAAATGTTCAACAGTTTAAGCGCTTTCATCTCGATAATAGAGTTACAATTATGGAGTTATATTAATCATTAATATTCTAAGTGTTGATACTTAAGATAGATGTATTCTCATGAAATTATCGACACTTTCAGTTTTAGATTACGAGAGATAAACAAACACTATTTTGATCAGCAATCTGTTTAATTGCCCTAATACCAAACAAACATCGTCGGTGCGCATTATCAGCGATGTAGGGACAAAGTTTACATCGCTTAATGCGTGTTTAGAACCAGTTGAAGATACTACATCAATGCACCAGGTCGTGTTTCAGTTGACTATATTACTACACCAAGACACCACGTCGTGTTTTAAATGTTATACTTTAATATATGTGTAATTACAGTCTGAATGTGATAAATAGGACAGTTTGAAAAGTGAAGAGTAAATTCTAGGGAGGATTAAAAAACAAAAACAAAATACCGATGATGCGGTAATAATGAATTTATCAATAAACCCAACATTGGGTTTCTTTGGTAGCTGTATTGGTGACTTCAAAACCTACCATGAGAACGTTGTACAACACGTTGCTCTCATATGTATTCTTACACTTATGTCAGTCTGGTGTCTCATCACACTACTCTGCAATTTATTTGTTGTTTGTGCTGTTATACAAAGTGAGGATTTACACAATGTGGCCTACTACTTTCTCGTGAATCTAACCATTCCTGCTATGTTTATTTCTGTTGTTTCGCAGCCTTTTATCGCCTGGCTGATGTGGGTAAATTGGTGCACTCGTTCCGAAACAACTTGTTACTTGTTTTCGATATCCATCGATTTTGGATTCACAAGTTTTCTGTTCAGTACTCTTGCATACACTACTGCCAGACATCACGCTATATTTCGTCCATTTGTTTACCAAGCAAGGATGTCTTCTAAGCGCTTTCTTAGTTTGATTACAACATCTTGGATCTTAAGTGCCATTGCGACGTCACTACCTACGATAGACTGGACGCCATGTCAAAGATTCGAGCCTATTGGTGATCTATCTATACTTAAACCATACGACACACATTGTAACTGCTACCCGTCGTGGCTAGTTCGCAATAAACCACTTACACTAACCAGGCTCTATGTTTTAATATTACCAACGATAATCTTGATATTCGTGTTAGATTTCCATACGATCCACATTGCAAACGTTAAAGCCAAGAGGTTGGCCAATATGAGAGCTCGCTACACACAATGTTCAGAGACATCTAGTAATGATTCGATAGATTATGAAGATGGACGAAAGCGTACAATGTTGCTAATTTATCTCTGTGCCTCTTTTGTTGCTTGCTGGTTACCATTTTTCATCATGATTCATGTATTGATATTTTACTCAGGCCCTGGTGACGTACCTCCTTGGGTTGTTTCATTCTTTACAATGATGCCTTTAATGACAGCTAACATTGCACCGTTCCTTATTGCTTACAGAAATAAAACTGTAAAGCGCCTCTTTAATAAATATTACACAACTGTTGTACGATTCTTTAAGAAAGGCAATATTGTACATCCTATTTCAGTAGACACATAATATGAATATGCCTTTCGATATAAGCCTACCGTATAACCATCATTGTTTAGTTGCCTGCTTGATTATACAAAGAAAAAAATGCTTCTTTTATTTGTCGGACATTGGACACTGAATAATTGGAACAGACTCTTTCTTTTTCTCTATATTCACGAGAATCGATAAATATCAATACATTACCGCACATCCTTCAAACTATTTACATTAACTTCGAAAAGTCATAAAAATAATTTGAATACTTGTATAAAAACTATAATAAATGGTTAACATTAGTAACATGAATCGATATTCATTACTTGACATACCGTTAGATTTCGACTCATTAATTTTCTAAAATTCTTGTTGTATATTATTTAATCTTAACTACAATTAGATTACACTTAAAATATGATTTCAAAACAAACTTAAAATAAGTGGTGCTACTATTGCACAACTTTGGATAATACGATAAATAAGTAAGCAATGCTAAACTATTATTAAACTATAATCATTATCCACTTATCCATTTACTATTCTTATTTTCAAAACTATGTGGTCAACGTTGACTTTTAAAAGAAATAACAAAATTAATATAGGTCTACAAAATGCGAATTTCCATTTTTAAAAACCCGACAATTCCGCCTCCAGTTTTTGAAATCCAGATGGTAGCTCGAAAAGTATTCTAAATTCTAAAACAACTTTCGCTTTAAGCTTGGTTCCCACTATGACGCAACGCAAGGACGTAAACGCAACGCAAGCGAGTTGACCAATGGCAATCGACAGTTCGATGATCCATCGCGTTGTGATTGGACAACTCGCTTGCGTTGCGCTTACGTTCTTGCGTTGCGTCATAGTGGGAACCAAGCTGTACTCTGCACTAACATCCTCTCCCATGACGAGTTGGTGTTGATCATGATTTGCTCATATCTGGCGCTGATAATTTGTGCCACATGACAACCGGCTTCTGAGGATGCGCAAACATGTCTTTCCAATGCTCACGTCCACTCCCTGTGACGTCATGATTCAACACAACTTCTCCTATTGGTTTATTCTTTAATTTATTCCACTCCGTTACTGCAACTACCATAGTTAGCTCCTACAGAGATTAGGTGTAATTGTTTTAATTAATTGTATTTTTTTCACAAAAAGTAAATGAAGGCAAATGTGGTTTATGATATCGAAATCGATCATATTATGTATATACATAGTGTAAGCATATATTTATTGGTTATCCGCACTTGGCGGATAACCCCTTGTTATTTATTTATTGTAACTACTTTTAACACGATAACATACAAATGTGAGAAAAAATGAAAAATTGAAATATAAATGTACACATAACAGAGTATCATAATAAAAGTGGGAGAACCCACACAAGACAAACAAGATACATGAATGTTTAATGTTGTTTCTCCGTCTTCTACGTAATGAATTACATTATTAGAATGTATTATCATAACTTACGTTGATTTTGTCAAATGGTACATCGAATACGAGTGTTTTGTTAAAGAATGGGTTTAGCGTTTCCTTTATCACCCTCGTTTTCTTCTTAGCTAACGATTTTTGGAAAGCTATTAAAGTAACTTTGACGTATGGATCTGAAACAAACAAAATAGTAAGTTGACTGTCAGGCATTTGAAGTTATTTATTGATCATTATTGAGACGTATTTCCTAATGCGTTACCGTTCTATACGTTACCGTTTTATGCGTTTACCGTTCTATAATACGTTACCGTTCTATAATACGTTACCGTTCTATATAATACGTAACCGTTCTATATAATACGTAACCGTTCTATAATACGTAACCGTCCAATACGTTCTATACGTTACCTGATAATCCGCTCTTGTCCATTGCCTTCAAGTCTTTCGCTTCAACGATGTGCACCGATAGTTTTCTTTCCGGGATGACGTAACGAAGAGAGAAACACACCTCTCCATAACTCGGGGGTGCAAGTGTTTTCTTCTACAAGACAAACATTGTTGTTTATTTGTTCACGTACAGTAAGAATGACCATTCTACTGCCAACGCATAGTGAATATCTCTTTTTACGAACAATACGGTATTTAAACGTAACCAAATAACGTGTCATATCAGCTATCCCCAATAATAACACAAATTTTAAAATCAAATTATATATCTTCTGTTTGTTCAGAAAAGGAAATAGTATTGCTTATTATATTTTTCACTATTCTTTAATCCGAATGTCAATAATGTAAACCTACCTTCTTTGCCATCCTCACAATAACCAATTTATGAATCAATTTTTAACCAGATGTTTTTCCTGAAAAAACAGATTAATATTTATATAATACAAAAATTATCATAATTCATGACTGAATTATTTTTAATGAGGCTCGCGTGCCGTATTTTACCTGAATATCTCACTGGCAGAAGAATATGATATTCCGGAGGTTTAAGAATTTTAGCTCCATGCTCTGATGTTGTGGCTACGATTACTATATACATCACTGACAATAACACTGACGTCATACTTATTTTATACCGGTACTGTACCAGCAAGTAACATAACGTCAACACAATAGAGTATTAAAACCAGTCGCCATATTTCGTCACGTAACTGCAGTATTTACATGACAACAATTGGACTGTTCAGCACAGGGTGAAAATAAACACTGCTTTTGTCGTTGGATAGTGAAGCCATAAAATAAACAAGAAGCTACAAACTACCTACATAGGTATAGTCCCACGAAAATATTTTGTTCGGCACCGATGCTGTAGACTTATAGAACGTCTTTCGGAGGAAGCATAGGCCTACTATTAGTTTACTTTATTGCATAATGCTAGTCCTACTACTCTCTAAATTTACCTTTCCTCTATTCAGATCTTATCTCGTTTTTAAACAAGAAACAACGAGAAAAAAGTAGGCACTAAACCTATTTAATACAAAACACATATACACACTTGGATCTTAAGTGTATATTGTGGGGCCATTAATGAATATACTTAGATTCAGTTTATAATGTTAAATTATTACCGTGTACTTTTTTATCCTCGGTGTACTCATACAATGGCGTACTAATAATACTTTAATTAAATTAAAAATAAGAATGATATCCCAGTCTTATGTTCTTTAGAAAAGTGGAATGTGTCATTGACCATAATTATAATATAACAGAATGCACGTCGTAATCTGGCGTACTATAACTCAAGCACTGCTATTCTATTCAAAGTATTATTGTATTTCGTTTAATAACTTTGTATTGTATGGTAATTTGTGTTGAATAGTACTGAAGTCTACTTTATAATTTCACAATAGTCCTGGATCCGTCACTGAGATTTCTTTGATAAAAATTACAAAATTATCAAAGCACTGGTTTAACAATCCAATCACTGAGCAGATATATGCTTATAGTATTAATTCTGTGATAAAAGGTAGATTCAATAATCAATATTATTAATCGATAACAAATGACGAACCGATGCTACATAGAAGTGGTGTCAAATTCAATATATTTTAAAATGGTAGGATTAACTATGTACCGGACTATCCCACGATAAACTGAATTTAATATTATTCAATTTACTACCCCAGCCAGTGAATCCATCACATTGCTTCCGCGATGTTCTGCTCCGCTCTTTAAAATCAACAATGTTAAAATCTGAATTATTATGGCATAAAGAATATCACAATACAAATATTCTTTTTATTGACAATACAAATACTTGCAACACGAATAACAATTACCAACAGTAGGCCTAATAGAAGTATAATACGTCTGTTTACATTCAGATTTAAGGTTATAGGCTTCACAGTGCCGTGTAGGTATACAACGGTTCCCGAACCACCAGTTGGTAGAACTTTCTGTTGCGTCACATAATTATTTGGACTTATGTGACATGGGGCCTACTGTTAAAAGCGTACTAACCTTCCCGTCCTCACATTAACTTATACAAGCACATTTAAAGAACACTCTTACTTGTTTTTAGACGTGATCTACACTGAGTTGAATACGTCCAGGTTGAAACTCCATGTCTGTTTCGTTTGATTGTTGGAGGCATTCAACCGAGGGAGGAATGTTAACAAAAGAAGTGAACAATAGAAACTGTAGGGATATTTTGTTTAAAAACCAACAAATTAAAATAGCGCCATCCTTTTAAGCATTATTAGGCTAGTGTCCACGGTTAATGGAGGAATGATTTAGATTTAAATAATGATATTTTAATTGGAGTCATGATTTAATTAATAAAAATGTTAATTACATTTAAAGAACGTCGGGAAATGTAATGTTTTTTTTAAAAATCACTTTCGGCCAATATTGAACTGTATAGGCCTATATGGTGTTTGTCCACGAGTTGCCTTCGACAGAAAAAAAGTTAGAATCTAAAAAATAAATATGTTTTCATTAATTCACCATAAAGTGTCTTTCACACCTTTTCCGGCACGGATCCGGTCCGGCACCGGAAAATCCAATCGAACGTTAATGATTCGTTTTCACGCGTCTATGCGTCAATCGATATGAAAACGAAACATTAATGTTCGATTCGCCGGACCGGAACCGTGCCGGAACAGGTGTGAAAGACCCTTAATAATGCCGGACATGCAGGCATGTAGCTGCACACCTTTTACTCGAAGACGTTACTCGTCTGATAATACCAATCAATGTGTAGATCTGTGTGTGAACGGAGGCCTAATGTGGCGGAGAAGTTAACGTACGTACCACTCGAGGTGACGTACACCATATGACACTTACAGTACATTAAACGTGTTGGATAGCAATTAAGCTAATCAATAATTAGGTGATCAACTATTGTTATTTTTAATTGTTTATTAGAAATATAGTATAGGCCCTACTTCCAACACCTATTTCTTGATTTCTCAATAAAGCATAATGTGTGGCAATTTGCGGTGAAAGCACAACCGTAAGTGAAGTATAGGTTCGTATAGGGGAATCCTCTAATGAATTTCTAAGATTTGATTCATCATGTTCGATGGTTCCCGGATACCAATCGTAAGATATTTCAAAATATGTGATTCTTTATGTCGCAGGATTTTCCAATGAAGCTAAAAATAATTAATGCAGGCGTGCGTGATTGACCACTGCAGACGAAACGAACTGGAAAATTCGATAGAATACAGTATTATGAGGAAGAGCGGAGCATAATGTTGTGGGTCTTATAGTCTGTGTAAACATTGGATCATCACAGCTGAGATACTTTGAATACGACAGTGCTGATATGGTACCGGTAAGTAGCAATGTTCTAGAGATGAGTTATTACCATATTATTATTTGTGATCAGTCTCGCCCTCGTACACGAGTTTAAGACACACCCACAACAATGAGACCCTTAGAAAGAATAAATAAACATACACGCCCTTTTCGTAATCACTTTGGCATTATTAAACTGCATTTTGCAATATGGTGTTTGAATATAATACTTATAGGTGAAAGGTTTTAGATTTCACAGAAGCATTAATATGTATGATGCTAATGTTGCAGCGTATAGCTCGACATAGCAAACGTACAGCATAAAATCTGTAGTAGGCATACACATTCGATATGGTGACCCCATAAATCATTTGTAGACACGTCATGTGAATACATTAATTAAATTACAGTATCATTTACAACCTATATTTCTATATCACTATATTACTATTATGCAGTGATGGTATATAATCCATTATTTTTAAAGGGTTTTACAGCATGTTACATCATTATTATGTCGACTCGTCCTCATTATCATACGAAGGTACTGTTCCCACTGAACGCTTCAATTGGATGATAAAATGATGATGTCGATGATACAAACCGAACGTATTGTGTGTTGCTCGATAATACATGCACAATGAATAATAATAATAATAATAATAATATTTCAAATTACTAAAGATAATAGGTTAATTGGTTGTTTTTTATTGTATTGACCATATTTCTATCTTCGGATGCTAAACATTTTTTTTGTGATAAAAAATCGGAGTTTTTTGTGTAACAACACATGTAGAATCATAAATATATTCAGACATTGGACTATTTTTCAGAAGGATTTCATATCTGAAACTAAGTACATAAAGCTAAAAAGGCATCCTAAATAATATTAATTCAAACTTCATTGATATTTTCAATCGGTTTCATTTTGTTTACTTCGGGTTTAAAACAAAATTAAATTGTACCTTATTTTCTATTTTTGGCAGCCCTTCAAAAGCTTTTTGGGTTTCTCCGCTCTTATTTATAATTTGTTTTATCACAAACTCTGTACATAGAAAAGAAAAGAGAAATAAACGTTCTGAAATGAAATGATGCCCATTAGGCCCTTTTCAAAAGCTTATAGATACCAGCAATTATTTTTGTTACAGAATAAAGCGCCGAAGAATGAGTATTTGGTTCTGGACGCTGCTTATCAACTACGAACTATTTACGAAAGTGAAAATGATCCCAAGAAGATAAAAGGTGATCTTTCACATTATCTATATAATTAATATAATTAATATATTTATAAGCCAATGTATGTTCAGACTCACGGCGTTAAGGTAGCGTTATCTACGCAAGGCGTACGGTAATCTGTGACGTTAATTAAGCCAAGGTGTGTTCAGACACAACGATCAACATTCAAATGCCTTGCGTTTAAAACACTCTGATCATTTATTTATTTATTTATTTAACAACATATTTATACAGGATTATACACAATCAAGTAGAGATATATTGTTTTGCATTGTGGTCCTGTCGACCAAAACGGATACAAATTTAAATACTTATACAATTACAATTAATAATAATAGTAACAATTATGTCTAAGCAGATAGAACTATGTATACATTCATGACAATGCATGACCGTTTACATCGCAAATTTGTTTTTTTTTGTTATTTTTATTTATAATTTTATATAATGTTTTGTAATTTTGTTATCATATTTAAGTTAAATACTAGATGAATATCTAATAGATCTTGACGCATTTTAAAGTTTAAAGTTTAAGCCAGTCTGGTGTGTGACTTTTATCATTCATTATTTTCACGTCATTTTTCATTCATTCAGTCATTATTCAGTATCTATCATTGTGTCATATATCATCCTACCCACATTCATTTTCCATTTCAATTCATTTCAGAATTGACAGTTCGTTCATCATGGGAAAAGAAATCCAACGTTACGAATTGCACCGATTGTTCAAAGACATTTAAAAACCGAGTGATTCAAGGTTTTAAAAAAAAACTTCATCAAAAAAACGCCGTTGATAAATTCAGATGTTTGTTGTGTGGAAAGGTGTTTTGCAAAGAATGTGTGAACGAGATTCCTCATTATATATTCAGTATGTTAATATAACTTTACTTTGAATCTAACTGGATATATACATAATGAAATGATGATAGATATAAATAACTGCTATACTTTTACAGAATAAAAAACGACGCTTTAAATCTAGAAAAGGCCACAGGGTGATGGCTTCTGAAAATGATCGAAACATTTTACTTCTAAAACTATATTGAATTGTTTTCTGAGATGGTTATCAGGTCTAGCTTCAAACAATAAAAAAGTTAATAAAACATAACGTTGCTTTTCGAATCCACAAGCATTCAAATTAAATGGCTATAATTTTGTTTCAGACTTATCAGAGGAACAGCAGCAGAAACGAATAGATGCGTGTGGGAAATGCATTTTGGAAGTAAACGACGAATATACACGTAAGACACAAGAACAAAATTTAGAAGAAACTGTAACGAAGGTAATTACTATACTCAGCAGCAAACTGATTCGTTTTCTGTTATTATTATGCAGTAAGTAATTACTATACTCAGCAGCAAACTGATTCGTTTTCTGTTATTATTATGCAGTAAGTATTTCACAATTTATGTTTACATTTTAGATAAAGGAACAAATAGAAAAATGGAACGAAACTTGGGAAAAATACACGACGATGAAAAGATCTATAAGGTACGTATGCTGATCATTAAAATACAGTATATAAGATATAGCATGGATTAATCCATTCTTAATCCATTGATATAGGTACTCATACATTGGTCAGAATTACTTATAGACGTAATTGTACTGGTTATTCGGTAAATAAAACGTACACCAAATAATATACCACCGTAGGCCCTATACTAATATAGGCCTACATTACCAACCGGAATACTTTAAAATCATATATTTTAATTTCTATTTGAAGCAAATATACTAATATCGAAATTGATGACATGGAAAAGGAAGTTCTTGAGGGAATGGATGCTATTTCTCACTGGAGGTACGTTAGTGCATGGAGTTATACATTACCTCCATGGTTTGTGTGTGTAATGATAGGCTTGGTTTTCATATCTGTGCAATTTTCGAATTCATTGATGAATGGCATACAGTTTATTAGAAATGTTAAGAAACAGAGTCATAAAATTTTTTATTTATTATATTCAGGGGCGGTCGCTGGACTATTTTAAGGGGGTTGCCCAAAGAATCCGGCTGTAGACACTGAGTATTTGAGCCGGAAATGTAAAATTCATGATTATAAATTAATCATGGACTCTTTGGGCAACCGCCTTAAAATAGTCCCGCGACCGCCCCTGACATACCTGTTTCCGATATTGAATCTATTTCAGTAGGCCTATAATTCAAATTCATACTTTACTATAGGTAACAAGAACATTTATTTGAGGAATTACATAATTTATTATTAATTATTTAGGCTTGAGTTACAAATTGATTGGAAAGATGACAATGGAATTATAACACAAGACACGTATGATGAAATCATGAGTATTTGTGATAACATTATCAGCAGAGAGAAAGAATTACATCTACTTAAAAATCAAAACAACGAAATAAATGTTGTTAAGAAAAAAGAATCTCGTTGCCGTACTTGTATCAGAAAATGCTTGTGTTGTTTTGGTGTAAAAGAAGATGAAAGGAATGAAGCAGATGATAGCGTTGAGGAAGCTCAGCATTTTAAAACAGAAGCTTTGTAATGTATACTAAAGAAGAGTCTCTAAAGATCTGTCTACACTATCAACTTTATGTGACAAAAAAATGTGATTTGCCAATAGGCCTATATGTGGACACGATGACATCATACCACTACCATATTTGGACATATCACTACCATATTTGGGCAACATCACATTTTTTTGTCAAACAAGTTTGATAGTGTAGACAAAGCTTTAGATCACCAAAATAACTCCATAGTGCTTCGTGCTAGTTTGTTTTTTATAATATACTGCCATAACATTCAATTATTTAATTTTTACAAACGATTTTTTTCTAAAAGTAAACATTGGGGATACTGCCTATTTTGTAGAGAATCTATTAATATTCTAACTCATTATAATCAACCACACTACCGGTACAGAGCAATCATCTATTACAATGCAATGATGTACGTTATTTAAGTAATATTCCTATATACTACATAAAATATATAATTGTTAATGCTTCCTATATTAATATTATACATTTGTAATTCTAAAGGTTAATATCACATATGGTCAACACACGTGAAATTCACAGTATTTGGTTTAAAAGAAGTATTAAATAACTGAATACCCTGTAGTAACTGAAGTTAGGTTTATTTGATGAAAGTACATTTTGTTGTAAGTTCTGTCCATTTTAATTAATATGAATAAGTGCTTTGCTTTGTTGAACTCATACCACAATCTTGCCAAAAAATGTTTTAATTTTTAATTTACTAAGAACAACAAGCTGCACATACTGTAGATATTATTCGCTTTTATTCAGTCTGCTGTCTAGACTATATTGAAGCTAATACAGTACAATCCTGCGTGAATGAATGTGTACGTATTACTTCCTGTGACCTGACATACTGAATGTTAATGACAGAAATGCAATCAGAAATAGTTAGCATGACGTCATATGTTTGTAAATTGATAGATATTCAATAATGTAGATAATATTATTATCGCTATTATTGTATGGTGAATATGTAAGTAAATTTAATGTTTGATTAAAGTCTACTGGTAAAATTATGGATACTTATGTTTCATTTGTACAATAAAATACTACTACGTAACACAAACCATTCCTAAAATCAACATTTTATTCGTACACAATATCATTACTAATCATGCGAAATATTTATACCAAGTATCAAGCCTGAAATTTGTTAACGTATAATCTTTGGCAGGTGCTGAGTAGAAAGAGAAACACACCCCCATCCCTCCCTTAATTTAAATTCTATAAACAATAATTTTTTTTCAAATCAAAATCATGTGTTTTATGTTTATCTTTGACGTCTTCTACCTGCATCTCCATCATCTGAGACAATACCATTTTTATTGGATGTATCTTCAGAAATTCAATCCTTACATACAGGAGCCGCCTATTCACTACAAGCTATGCTTTCATTTTGTACTGTATATAAACATACAGTGAGAATCGTTGTGTTGACATTATTTGAACTTTGAAATGCAAATTATAATTGACATTAGCCGACATTAACACCTGTTCTCACGAAAACGTTGTTAAATCCTTCCAAATGGCAAAATTACTTGAAAATCAATACAGAAATTGACACAGGGAAATATCTATTTAGCAATATTTAAACAACGTTATCAATTATCAAATGGTTTTCACACACTATAGGTAGTTTTATAAAATATTATACGCCAACAAAATATTCCTGAACATATACAATTTAAAGTGCATGTATTATATAAGGGTGCAGGTCAAGTCGGCCCCAAACCGTCTCGGCCAAAGTCAAGTCGGCCCCACGTCAAGTCGGCCCCAAGTCAACTCGGCCTCAAGTCAACTCGGCCTCAAGTCAACTCGGCCTCACGTCAACTCGGCCAAAAACTAATCGGTCAACTCGGCCACAATAAAGTATGGAACGCAAAAAGTGCTTAATATTCTTATGATTAAATTACTATCCACGCTTTAAAAAAAATGAAGAAATAAGAAAAATACTCATATAAAAAATGATCTCATTGCCGATATGAATAGAAGTACCCGCGTGTTACAAAAACACGTGCAAGTACCACATTTTAGTAAATCGAAGACGTAGGTCTACGTTCCCCCATTTGGCCATAGAAAAAATGATCGTACATATCGTTTTTGTCCATGATTTGCGTTTAAAAAAAAGGGGAATTCCCCGGTCAGCGGAAACACGTAACAGTTGTAGATATCGAAATAGCTGCCAAAGGCGCAGGGAGGCGTGTTGAACCCACAAATGTGAAAACGCCCACAAATGTGAAAACAACCACAAATGTGAAAACGCATCACCCACAAATGTGAAAACAACCACAAATGTGAAAACGCATCACCCACAAATGTAATAAAACAGCGCCCACAAATGTGAAAACGACCATCGCCCACAAATGTAAAAAAAAAATCAAATCAAATTTAGTGCTAGTTAATACATTATATCATGTGTATTGAGTTGTTTCAATAATTGTGTGTTCACGATACGTCTGTTAGGGTCGTCATTAACGCGTTGGAATATTACCATGTTCGATGTTTTTTGCATCGACTTGGAACTATAGGTACATAATAGTAAGTCAACCAGTTAACAACTACACAACTACAAGCAACAATGATATAACATGGCCTTGTAGTGTAGGCTGGTATGTCGTTTATATGAATGTCGTGTATATTTTTTGTTAAAAGCAAACTTTGACTTTATTTCATATCTTGATAATATAAGGAATGAAAAAAAATATGTTGCCATTTTTTCAAAAGACATTTAAAGGACCAAATTCAAGATGGCCGCCAACATTCAAATAACCCTATTAAAAATCAGAATATCACCAATAATACAATATGAATATGGAACAAGTCCGTTTTGATGGTATTACTGTACCCATTATACAATCTTAACTATGTAAAGCGATAATCTGTCGGCCATCTTGGATTTCAAAATGGCCGCCACTAAAAATTAAATTCTTTAAATAATTTTTTTTAAATATGTGTGCATAAATTGTTGTTTGTACACAATGTTCTAAAATTGTCACTTCTCACAGGATTGTCTAAATATAAGGCTGTCTAAAGTTGTCAATGTTCTCTATATAACAGATATATAATACCCCACTATGACTCTTAAATTAAATAATCGTTCAAAGTTGGAGTTGCAAAAGTATGGAACAACTTACCAATTTATATCAAATATTCAACAACAATTACGTCTAACTAGAGGGTGAGCTCGCTTCGCTCGCTCCCCTCTAGGAAGTGTAAACGATGGTTCTCGCAATGATAATGACTCGGGTAAAAAGGTTTTAGAAGGACGTCCTCCTTGTACGTTTTCTGTCGGTTACCATTATTGAAAATGCTTGACATTCGAAAAACTAAACCTACTCTGTTTCACAGTGTCTTAAATGATTAATAACATTTTAAAGTATAGTGTTTATTGTTTGGTAGGGCCCTTATAGGGCGGAGGTGGGGGAGGCAGAGTTCATTTGAGGGAGATGCTTATTCGAGGGATTTTTTTAGTTTTAATAATATCGTAACATTTATAATCAAATAAAATCCTCTAATAGATATGAAAAGTGGTAAAAAATAATAACAAATGCTTGGTAAATTGTAGTTAACAGTGTGATGAATTCTATTACAAATAGTATATACAATATCGTGGGTATAAATGTGGATGGGCGTTTATTAGATAGTTGGGTAGGTGGGTGAAGGCGATTATTATTCAAAGTGATATTTTATTGGGTAGGCGTTTATTCAAATAAATTAAAATACCATCATAATACATTATTTAATTTAAACATCTTTTGAAACTAACGAAGATGTTTTAAATGGCTTGCAATATGGGCCCTAATGGGACACAGATAGCCTACAGTTATTCCTGCCAGCTTACTCAATAAAACTTGGCTATCGGGATTTTATTTTTTAACTACTGTACCTTCACACGCGCGGTCCGATCCGAAAATAAACAAAAAACTAAAATGGCTATAGCCACTAACGACCAACTTAACTGAAACCAGGTAGTTGCAAGGTGAACCTGTGAACTCATCATGAACCCGGAAATTACTTTGACCGCGTACAATTGAAATTGAGTTGAAAATCTGCCGATAAAATCAGAAATTTTGTTTTAAAACTCTTTATAATATATTCCTAAGATAGAAATATGGAACTATTATTGTAATAGTGAAAACTGTTTTACATTTCGCGGTACATCTGAGATTTGTTCCAAAGTTTTTCTATTGTGCTCGCCTATGTCAGAATTAACCATAATTTATATATAGATTCTAAATTACAGATCTCATTTCTTTTCATGAAACTGAAACTTGACAGGAGACAGTACCACAATATAAAACAAGTGCATTTATACCTTATTGTGAAATCCTGTATAAATATGATGTTAAATAATAAATGCGTTATTGGTATGTAATTCAATGTCTGAACCTTCAGGGCCATAGTCACTAGTATGATTGGTAAGTTTTCAACCTGACAAGTTTTGGCAGAAGCTTCAGGGAAATACAGATACAGCTCATTCGCAAAATTATTCATAGGCAGCATTAACTCCTACTTCTCATCTCAACCGATTTCATTAGATATGTAACCCCTACAGATAGACCACCATTATACACTGGTTTGATGAGTGCACATGGTTGTGATATAAAAACTCATGTACTAGAGAAAGACAAGAATGCCCGATGATGACTCTTGCCCGAGATGAGTGGAGGTGGACAGAGATGACATCAAGAAGCAATTATTATGTCGACCCGGTGAACTATATGGCTTTTGGACATGTAGCATTGTGAAAATAGTGTTGAGGCCAGTGCTTTTGTTGAAACTGAACTTGTATTACCTATACAACCAGTGACACAAATATCTTAAATTGAAAACATCTCTAAGACAGAAGCAGACTAATTCTGGTTTCTCTCTACAACTTGCTTCTACAAATGCAGACAGAGAAAGAGATTCTAAGTGAAGTATCATTGTGTTTAAAAGAGGCTGATCATAAAGATATTAACTTGAATACAGAGAGTCAACGAAATCTAAGATGTGGTTAAACTATATCCCTATATATGTCCGAGACACAAGAAACGATATCTGACCACATGGAAAGTATGCATGCTTTTATCAAATATTTCTTCGCTCCTGACCACCTGAACTACGACCGGTTACTTTCGCTGTATCAATTTCAACAGATTACTGAAACAAATTACAGATATTGGAGTTTATGAGAGGACATGTATGTGTGGGACTTGCTGTATTTACATCAATTGATCAGGTTCATTGAGTGTGGTATCATTGGAACAACACAAATTAATGATTTCATCAGAGCTGGCAAATTAAATCTAGTTGATGAGTTTAAAAGCCAACATTTAAAGAGAGATAATATCCCGATTAATAAAGAATGCTGCAATTCGCACAAAGGTGTTTGTTGGCCATGGCATGATGAAATTGGACAGAAAATGTTTGAGGCATTGGTAAAAGTCTTGTAAGGCAAACTGTCTATATGGGATCCTAAGAAAAAGACGAATATGGCAAAAAATATATATGACGGTGAATACAGGTGACAAACTTATCAAAGTAAAACAGGACTCCTATAGAGATTATTTGACGGTGAAATGAGGTATTGCAGTACTTTTGCCAATTTGTTTCTGAACAAGCTTGTTGGGATCGCAGATCAGTCTGTGGAAGTTTGATGGATACAGTAGTAGAAAACGAAGGAAGGTTAACTTACTGTATCGCATTCAAGATTAGAAATATTTCATTGAAGGCCTTTGGCAGAGTTAGTTGTCATTTAACTGAAGAAGTTTATGAGATGTTTTAATATGAAGAAGTGTACTGTCAGTACTATAGACCTCCTGATGGTCAACATTTTGTGTTAATCACCATGTTGTTGTCATAAGCATATCGTTTTGTGTAGGCCTATATCAATCTAATTTTATTTAACTTACACACGTTTTAATAAGAAATTTAACCCATTTTTTTTAAAATGGCGGCCATTTTGAAATTCAAAATGTTAGAATACTAATGAATATAGGTTTATAATAATTCTTATATAGCAGAGAACCCATATGAACTTAAAATATTATTCATAATGGGTGTTACTTTGTCCAATATGGCACATTTATTGGATATTTTACGTATTGGCGGCCATCTTGGATTTGACACCCTTAAGCTTTTTTAAAAAAATGGCAACATATTTTTTTTATTACTTTACATCCTAAAGACACTAAATCAGCTGGAATTTTGCTTTTAACAAAAAAATGACACGAAATTACATAGTGGCCTACATTATTGATCTGGAAGGAAGTATCGTGCATGCGCGCAGCAAATATCGTCTTGAACTATACGTACATTAAACCACCAACGAGTTAACATGCAAATATCGCGCGCACGAGCAGTAAATTGTAATAATCCAACGCGTTAACGACGACCCTAACAGACGTATCGTGAACACACATTTATTGAAACAACTCAATACAATGTATATTCATTAACATTAACTCGATCAAAATTGTTTGGGTCTAGCACTAAATTTGATTTGGATTTTTTTTTACATTTGTGGGTGACAAGATCTCTCTTTTTTTCACATTTGTGGGCGCTGTTTTCACATTTGTGGGTGATGCGTTTTTACATTTGTGGTTGTTTTCACATTTGTGGGTGATGCGTTTTCACATTTGTGGTTGTTTTCACATTTGTGGGTGATACGTTTTCACATTTGTGGTTGTTTTCACATTTGTGGGCGTTTTCACATTTGTGGGTTCAACAAGGCGCAGCTACGAATTGGTTTCAGATATTGTCGCCTAAACAAATGCATACACTGAAGAAATCTACGCGTGATTCAACCATGGAGTCAACATTATTTTATACCTCAAATGATTCAACCAAACAATCTTATTACACCTAATGAATGTCCTCGCATATCGGACAGGTTTATTGAATTTTGACGCACGAACGAACATACGCGCCCACGTACGTGCATCATCATTATTGGGCCTACAATTTGTTCCTATTTATTATCCAAATGTTCATTGTAATCATTAATAATAGTATGAATGCTTATCAATCAATTGTTTGTTATGCGCAATTTGAACAATTTTCGCAATTTGAAATTTTATTAAACGTAAATAAAGGAAAGTTGGTGAAATCATTCTTATTTTTTTTGCTAAACTGTCTAAATATTAATATTCATTAAAAGTCAGAATTATTCATAGGTAATAAAATGTGAAGAAATATTATTTTATTAATCCCCTTCCTTTACACTTTTTGCGTTCCATACTTTAACGGGGCCGAGTTGACCGATTATTTTTTGGCCGAGTTGACGTGAGGCCGAGTTGACTTGAGGCCGAGTTGACTTGAGGCCGAGTTGACTTGGGGCCGAGTTGACTTGGGGCCGACTTGACTTGGGGCCGACTTGACTTTGGCCGAGACGGTCTAGGGCCGACTTGGATCGAAATCATTATATAAAATAGCCAAAACACAATTTTTTGAATAAAATATATATAAACAATATTAAAAGGTCATCTCTCAAGGTAAACAGTCACCACAGAATAAAAAAACAGTAATAATTAAACATTAATATATTCACAATTTAAATTCAATTTTTTTTGTTAAATTCATTCATATAAATTACAAGCACATTCACCTAATATTAACAAAATAAAATAAATTAATGTTCTCATATTACTTCATTAAAATCATTAAATAATCATCTTGGCAGCATGATTTTTGAATGTATAAATTAAGTCACACCTAGTTTTACAGAATATTGTACATATTTAAATACATTCAGTAAGAATTGAAGACACATTCACAAGTTATAAGGCAAGTTAGAGGTAAAATCATGTTAGTTTTAATTTGGTTCTTCATTTACAAATACAATTTTTACATTGCATACACTGGTGCTCAATTGTCACAAAAAGGTATGTAAAATGACTATACAACAATGGTTTAAAAAGGATGGCATTCTTCATTAGAAAATCAGAAATACTATTTAACTATATGAGTTTTTTTTCTTTTTTGTGATTCAACTATATGAGTTAATATATACAGTAAATTTAGGATAGTAAAATAATAAAATTGCAACTAAAAATACACTGTACAATGAATCTACTGTGAAACAAACACTATTGTCGTTCGGTTCAATGTTAGGAATATTTTCACTTAATAATTGACTTATATGTTATTTAATTTGCATAAAACGGCTTAGTAATTTTGAGTGTTCAAGTATCATTTCTAAAGCATCAGACACTTATATATGTTAAGTTATGTTTTATTTAAACACATCTACACCAGCTTTCAAAAAAGCTTTTAAATCCATCAAGGTCTCAAGTTGTTGTTTGCACATTGTCTGATAACATTCTCAATGTTACAGTCCTTTTATCAAGTATTAATTGATGTGAATTCCTACATATTATAGCAACCACTGGTTAATGCTATTCTAATACCTGAAAACAAATAATTGTTGCAAATTTGTAATTTCATAAAGGAACTAGATCTTGGAAACAAAAAATCACTCTTAGTCTTGGTAATAAATTTAAAAAAAATCTAATTAAAATTATTGAATATTCTTTCCTGATTCATGTTGCTCCCTACCTCATAAATAAGCTAGGCACCAGTGTCGCTCCCTACCTCATCCATAAGCTAGGCACCCACTGTGGCTCCCTACCTCATCCATGAGCTAGGCACCTAGGCCTACTGTGGCTCCCTACCTCATCCATGAGCTAGGCACCTAGGCCTACTGTGGCTCCCTACCTCATCCATGAGCTAGGCACCTAGGCCTACTGTGGCTCCCTACCTCATCCATGAGCTAGGCACCTAGGCCTACTGTGGCTCCCTACCTCATCCATGAGCTAGGCACCCACTGTGGTTCCCTTTCAATTCTCATTGCGGTTGCTATAAGCTCATTGTAGGCTGTGGTTAGGTCTTCATTTACAATTGTACAATCAAAATAATGTCCATAATTTGCTTCCATTCTTGTTCCACTTTCTATCATATCCATAAACTCCTCATCCTTCAATAATAAAACAAAATCAAAAATAAAAAGGTCTTAAGCTCTGTCTACACTATCAAACTTTATGTGATATGTCTATATATGGACATGATGATGTCATATTACTACCATATTTGGGTATATTACTAACATATTTGGACACATCACACTAGTTTGATAGTGTAGACAGAGCTTTGCAATGTTACATTTACTCTAAATTTGTAGAAATGTGTGAGAATACATACTGTAAATGATTTGGTTTGTTTCTTTTCCATGGTATACACTGCTTTAGATGCTTTGCGACTTGCTTTTAACCGTTGGAATGGTGGTGGTTTAATAAAGATTACATATGGCTTCACATCTGACGCCTTCAGTAGTTTTAAAGCCTAAAAATAAGACATATTCATAAATAATAGGTACACACCTAATTGGTGACAGTATCTTAGGCTGCTTTTGTGCTTTCCTAGCAGCTAGTGACTATGATTTTATATTTTCTCCTTGCGTCGTGTTTAATTGGTTGATTTGTATATATTTTGTAAAATGTATCTTTTGACTGAATAAATAATAATAAATAGACAAGATCTTTACTGATATTCATAAGTGTGAATTCTACTGGTTGGTTATATTGTCAACCAATAACATGACTGAATGCAGAACTCAGCTATAAACAGTTATTGGTAGCTTGTTCATATTTTATACATATGACATTTTAATGTGTCAATGCCAAAGGGAAGCAAATTTCCAAAATTTATTATTGGACAAATAAATATATCTTATCTTATTCATCTAGTAAATTAAAACATTCACTTACTGGAGGGCACACAATGAGAATGGCCACCTTTCCAGCTAATATAGCTCCACGTATTGAATCAAGGCTGGTGCCATATAAGTTGCCCTTGTATTCACCCCATTCTACAAACTTATTTCCACGAATGTTGCCTTCAAATTCTTGCTTGGAAATAAAAATGTACTCTTTACCATTATTCTCCAAAAGCTTCTTAGCACGGGAGGTATCTGTCAAAAACAAAAACAAAAATTATATATTTGTTTCAGTATCAATAACAACATGCATGTGCATTCTAGTTTCAAGTTAACTAATTCAAATATCTTAAATATTATGCTGGTATTTCATGGATAGAGATTTACTTTCCTTTAAACATACAACACTAAACGAAATCAAAAATGAATTCTCAATTTGAAGATAAGAAGGCAGTTCTACTTACGTGGAATAGTTGACTTGAAATGAAATGGTTTGCTGGCCATTAATCTTTTCTTGAGTTCGTTCTTACCAACACCGGGTGGGCCTAAATAAAATAAAGAGTACTTGTAAAAGAACCAGTAAGAACCACAAATGGAGGCTTAGTTAAATTTGTTGTCAATGTTTAATTTAATATCTACACTGTTGTAACCATAATTTAAAATAAGATGTAGAATGACACTCACCAACTATAACTAAAGGTCGCGGTCTCTCAGGTGGAGCACGAAACAGAGTCACCTCTTCATATGTTAGAATTTCATCAACATCATAATCTATACAAATAATATAATAATAAATATATAGTTTTTTTTAATAATTATTTAATTTATTGACCAGGAAATAAAGGTAGATCTCATGTCTTTCACATTGGGTAGAGGGCGCTCATGAGTTTTAGAAATTGGTGGATACAGACTGTAAACTAGGTATTTTGTTGCTATATTATCCAAGTTTAGGGTTATTCGGTCGAGCACACAGGTCAAAGTTTAAAATATTTCTTAGTCCATTGAAGATTTTTTTTTTGGATTTTTTTTTTATTATTTTTTTTAAAGATTTGACTTACTGTGGTTTTGAATAGATTGATACATTATCTTCTTGGTCTTCTTCTTGTTTGGTATTCGTAAACTACTTCTTGAACTGAGATTACTTCTTAAAGATGTAGTACTACGTGTTGACAATCGCAAACCTTAAAAACAACACCAATCAGTGATTATAAATAAATCTTTCCACTTTTCTAGTTTAAACAGTGTTGTGTTATGATTTCTGAAAATGTTAGTAAAATGCAATTTAATTCACAACCAAGCTTTGGAAACTCATTTAGTTCCATTTTATTTTAGTAGGAAAAGTACAAAATACAACATAAAAAATTATGCTAAAATAGAAAAAAAAATCATAATATTTACCCTTACCAATACTTAAAAAAATATACCATTTGTCCTTTAATTTATTTAAAATATTCCATAACCAGATAAAGAGATAAGCATTTACTTAAATATTTATAAGCTTTTACTTCAAAGAGTATTATATTAATTACTAGGAAAAAACATAAAACTGCTGAAAACAAAGCAAAATAAAGAAACTAAAATAAACCAAATTAAATGACATTATTATTCTGAAAGTAATTTCTCATTAAAATATGACTTTAAAAAATAAAGAATATTGGTTTATTTTCAAGAATAAAATTAACAGAATATTAGTAGAAAAGAAATGTTACCATATTTTCGTTTGATAGCTATTCATAAATTCAAATCAAACTTTAATTATTAATATGATAAAAATCTGTCAATGTACTTAAATTTAGTAATGATTTGAACATCATTTTGTTAAATTGGGTTGAGATCTAAAGTTAATGCATACAAATGCAAACAGACAGCTCTGTCTACACTATCAAACTTTATGTGACAAAAAATGTGATGTGCCCATATATGGACATGATGATATCATATCACTACCATATTTGTGCATATCACTACCATATTTGAGCACATCACACTTTTTTTGTCAAACCAATTTGATAGTGTAGACACAGCTTAAGAGGCCACATATTGCATAACATTCTTATTCTTCAACTAAAACCACATTCAGCACATATATTGAGCAGAAACTGTTCAGCATTCCGGTATACACAGTAGCACCTTGTCTTATTTGATAAGGGGTCAAAGTTGAAAGAAATCTGACAACTTTGAAGTCAAAGATGAAACCTAGCTAATAGACTAGATTGCAGAAAAATACATTTTAAACATATTAGCATTGTCATTGTCTTGTGCATACTTTTCCAGGGTGAATAACAAACTTATAAAGCAAAAAATGCATGTTAAAAAATAAATGAAAGAAAATATAACTTTACAATACCATGCACAAAATAACCAAAATGAGCAGAAGATAAAACTTACTGTAAAACAATGGTGGATCTGGAACTTAATGAAGGAAAAAAGGTTCTAAATAATTTACAACATTTAAAAACAAATGTAATAATAAATAATTGAATAATGTTTGATGGTAATGTAGATCATAATGAAGAGAAAAAAATAAATATGTATGCAAGTATATTTAGTATCTTGCCAAAAGGCCTATTAGATACTTACTTTGTGCTCTTCTAAAACTCAAGTCTGGTGAGCTTGGTACTGAGTTTGCCATTGAAGAACGTTCTCCTGGTACAGACTTTAAAGATGGTGTTGGTGATTGTGTTGGTAAAAGTGTTCTATTTAATGCCTCTCTCCTATAAAATTAAAATGGAAAGCATTTATCATTACAACCACAATTCAAAACATTTGATACATGTGTGTCTCATTTGTATTTACCGTACTCTGTCTACACTATCAAACTAGTTTGATGAAAAAAGTGTGATGTGTCTAAAGATGGTAGTGATATGCCCAAATATGGTAGTGGTATGACATCATCATGTCCATATATGGGCACATCACATTTTGTTGTCACATACATTTGATAGTGTAGACAGAGCTGCAAAGGAAATGATCATATTTGTATTTGTGAATGTTAATCTTACCTTTCTTGTAAAACTTTGCCAGGAATAAGCCCAGTTCTCATTTGAGTGTCACCCTCAAGTCTAGCTTGCCACCACTGAGGATCATCCTGGGCTACTATATGCAAGATGTCTCCTTTCTTGAAAGGAAGCCCAGCTTCAACGCATGGTATGCCACGATCTACATCAGGGTCAAAGTTGAAGAATGCTTTCACACGTACCTAAACAAAATTGATATGCTGAGATTTCAATATTGCATTCTTTTGTTATCTTAAGTTAAGAATTACTATTACAGTTTTAAATATAAAATAATCAAAGAATTTAATGTTTTGTGAAGTATTTATCATAAATTTAAGTTAAATTCCTCTATGCCGATATTGCTACTGTTTCATTGCTACCTTTTCAAAGCAATAATGATATGACAATAATGATGATAATAATATGATCTGATGATGATAATATTATGATCTGATGATGATAATAATATGATCTGATGATGATAATATATGATCTGATGATGATAATAACATGATCTGATGATGATAATATTTGATTTGATGATGATAATATATGATCTGATGATGATAATAATAAATGGAATGATGACAATAAACAATATTATTTTCTATAAAAACATAATCAAAATTAAGTGGCTGTAATATGTCATTTGTTTAATAAATTTTAAGTAATACTGTACTGCACTAAAAGATATTATATAAAAAACTCAATAGCACATGTATATAAATTAAAAAGTAAGTAAATAATACCAATAACAAAAATAAAACCAAAAATTCAGTGTTACTTAAAATCATCATGCACAAACTAATAGATGTGGAGTGATATGAATGGTGTGTAGACATGCGAGCCTTTGGATAGAGACTGGTGGAGAATGTGACTGAAACACTAGTGTGTGTGTAAAATATACAAAATCACTTAATACATTCAGCTTCCAAGCTTCCCATAGAATATAAGGAGTCTTAGTTAAGACTCTTTTGAGTAATTATGTGAATTTTTAATACCACTTGAATACAGCTCAGAAATACCAGCACAAAAAAATGAATGAAAATGTGGTGATTAAGCTAGCACCAATATATTTTACTTAGTTGAATGTTGTTATAATAAAAACTATTCTAACTAGTTGAATTGGAAATCAACAGTTCAACAACATTCCAATCTACAAACCTTTTTTTCTTTGCCAACCAACTAAGATTCAAACAAAACAAAAACCTTTCTCAGAATGTATGCAATCATAGGCATAGAAAACAATATAACTTTATTTTATGCATGTATATTCTATTATATTAAGATAAATGCATAAAATGATTTGAATTCACTGGTAGTATAGATTTTAAACTCACTGCCCCTTAATAAACAAATTGTCTTTAAAAAAAATCAGCATCACTCAGTTTGGAATGGAGTTGAGCTAGCATGATAAAATATTACCTCAATGAAAACATTGTGTATTATCTTAACATTTCTAAACCAGAGTATTAAAGATAAATTAGGAACACTTACTTGACTTTCTAGTCCTCCATTGCTTATAGCAGTTGCTGGTATCAACTTAAACGTTATGGTTCCATTTATGGAGGACTAAAGAAAAATAATTATTGATCATTTTTATCATACATTATTATTTTGATTTCATACTGTATATTACACATTATGAAGTAACTCTTCAATTCTCCAAAAGAACCAAGGAGAGGATTGAACCAGCAAAGTTTATTTAATTTAATATTCCCAAGGAAAATAGGTAAGAAATCTTCTTGAAATTGGTTATAAATTTTGATTGTAAAATTACTTTTTAAGGCTACTAAAGTATTCAATTTAAACTTATGTTAATTGATTAATTAATACCAAATTCAGACATGCATTTAATAAGTGCAATCTTGTTCATGTTTATGACATAATCGTTTTACATCAAACAATATACCTCAGAATCGCAAATTATGTATGAAATATTGAACTCAATTGTTCCATTTTAATTGCTACAATCGATTACAAACATGTCTGATTAGGATGATGAGATTTACAACTTACCAGAAGACTAACAACCTCGTCTGGTGTCTTGCCTTTTACTCTGATTCCATCCACCTCTACCACCTCATCATTCACATGTATCAAACCTGTACACAATTACAAAATCATTTTGAGCTCTCACAATTATTCATTTCCCCAATGGAAATAAGTTTTTCTTAAATTTTCTTGGGTTATCCTCAGTTCATTAAGTTAATATTGTTTTCTTGTACCTTTTCTTTTTTTTTTAAATTTGTGTCACCAACAAATCTGTTTGTTGCTTTACTTACCACTCCTATCTGCTGCACCACTGTGCATGATCCTTGCAATTCTTACAGCTCCTGTCGTTTCATCACATTTTATCGTTGCACCCTACAGTAAAAATAAACTCAAAATTGTTTATAAAATACTTGGTAGTATTAAATTAGGCCTATACAGAAGTATGTACATACATCAGTTTGTTAATTCTTAGTTTCCCTAGTGTTTTCAATTATGCATTTCTAAATCTCAATAAAAACCCTTCGAAATGTATAAATCAACTTTTACTGTCATAATAAATTAAGCTTAAATTAAAATATCTCTCTTGATAATCAATAGAGAGTCATCAATAGAATGGGTTACAGACTTGCCTATGGAAGGCATTATAGAGAAGGCTCTGTTAGTTTAGACACAAAATCAATTTCTATCCAAGAATGTCACAACTTATATGGATGTTGACGTATATTGCCACTGGGCTTAACAGTACTCTACAGTTATTAGACAAATTTAAAGTGAAATTCAGATAATATATTTTTGATGAAACAAAAAGTAATAGGTATATTTGGTTAAATGTAACCGAAACTAACTGTATAACTGAAAATTGAAACACTTATTTTTCAAAGGTATTTAGTTTAGTTTTCACTGAGATTAAAAAACTAAAATGGCTTAAATTGCTTTATTTACCCAAAAATGTTTAACTCATAATAATTAAAATAAATTATATAACTATTGTACTGTCAAAAAAAAAATAACCTTTTAAATATTAAACCATCTGGGCTAAATTATTGAACCAATTATCTATGTTTTTCATAAATTTATTTTTATCCATACTGTATCTTATCTGTGACTTTAACTTTAATCAAAAAGATGTCCTTATGAATTTATACCTGTGACAAGTTTAATCAATGTTTTTAAAATGATGTCCTTTAATTTTTTCATAGATCTCAAAGATGATGACTTACAAGAGGCTCATTACTCTTGACTAATCTAACAATCTTCATTGAATCATCACCATCGCTCATGTCAGCTTCAACTTCTTGTAACTTTGGGTAGAATTCTTTTGCTGCTATTCTGTCATGTACGTGCAACACCATCTGCATTAGAGGGCTTTGTAAAATCATGCCTAGCTCCTCTGCATCTTGACCTAGTGGGTACTCAGTAATATCTTGGGCAACCTACAACAACAATTAAAATCATTAAATACAATCTGCTTCAGAGGGCTTTGTAAAATCATGCCTGGCTCCTCTGCATCTTGACCTAGTGGGTACTCAGTAATATCTTGGGCAACCTACAACAACAACTAAAATCATTAAATACAATCTACATTAGAGGGCGTGTTATTGCATGTCATTTAGTATTGTATGTAGCATTACTAATAGCTGTAATGTAAAGTTGTAATGTACAACACAAAACCAGTTGTTCAAAAGACTGAATTGTGTTTTTTTTACACATTATTTTTAAATTAATCATACATGTTGTTGTGAGCAATACCTAGCATGCCGAGTACTATCAACAAGCCTATGTTTATTTTGTAAACAATGACAGCAGCCAATATGCATATTGTAAAATGACAATACAAACATAAGCTATTGTATTCACTATGGTCAACTTATAACACATGCAGTGCCACCATATAGCTGTCTTTTTAAAACTGTTATTTTTTTATTGGAGGTATAAAATGAGACCTCTGTGATATTTTTCTTAGTGACAAAATCCTACTTAAACTACAATGTACAGCAGTACAGTCAGTATATGATGATGTCATATCACTACAATATTTAAGCATATCACTACCATATTTAAGCATATCACTACCATATTTAAGCATATCACTACCATATTTAAGCATATCACTACCATATTTAAGCATATCACTACCATATTTAAGCATATCACTACCATATTTAAGCATATCACTACCATATTTTTTGTCAAACTAGTTTGATACTGTAGACAGATATGACAAAATCCTATTTAACCTACAATGTACAGCAGTAAAATACTCAGTATACGGAGTACTACAATGTAATGACCTATGATACTGCTGTATTGAAGTAAAATCATCATTTGATCAATATTGCCTTATAAAATACATACTAAAATGAACCATAAGTCAACTATTATTGATCTTGCATTTTAATAGTGTATAAAATATGTTCTTATTTATATTGTAGATGGTGATTTGAATACAATATAATTCTACAGCAATATTATAATGTACAAGTAATTTCTAATATCCAAAATGCCAACTATCATTGTGGTTGGGTATAACATGGTGAAAGTCACATTGACATTTTTTTTATTGTAGTAAGTTATGGCAAATAAAAAAAACAATCAGAACAAATTGCTGGCAGTAAATGCAATGGCGTTAAACTATACCCTATAGGTTCCTCATTGATCAAATTAATTTAAAGGCATTCAAGTTTAATTAAGTTATCTTCACCAAACTGAATGACAATATTTCAAACTTTCACACTTAATTCATCTCTGATTTAATGACAACAAAGTCTTTAAAGAGGTTTCACTTCTCAAATGGCACTTAAAAATCAAATTACGGTTAGCATAATTGTTCATTAGATACATGAGAGATGATTAAGAATTCATAAGGGGAATCAAATATACAAAACTAATATTAATGAACAAAATCCTGGGTCTGAAGACAGATTCAGGACAGATAATTGGACAAATTTGTAATGCAACTTAGAATGTATTCATCTAATATTACTTCACTGTCTACAAACGTGTGAATTATTTAACACAAAACATTATTAAAATTTTAAGTAAAAATTTAAATTACTAGCAATAAAAATTCAGTAAGGAAACCTAATATTCAATAGTATGTGTTTGAATGGATTTTATATTTTGATTTTTCTGTGTTATATTGAAAATGTGTTTTAGCAATTAATTGTTATGTATTAAGTTCCTTCCTTTTGATCTGATAAGTGTCCAGTTTTTAATTGCTCAATTTCACTAATTAAAAGCTAACTTCCTTAAATATAACAGCTAACAAAACAACAACAAAAATATCTTAAAACAACTGAAGTAATAATACAGTCTAACCTGTAACATTTTTGAAATAAAAAACATTGTGAAAAAGATTATTTTTGTTTTTAGAAATTTTCTTTCAAAGATAAATGGGAATTCAATATTTATAACTAGTACTGTGTTACATAAGTAATAAATTGTCAAGTTATAGATATCGATCTAAACTAGGTATACTGACTTAACCTTGGTGAAAATCCGTAATGAAATAAAGTCACACTATAATAAATTGAATTACAGAGAATAACTTAACAGAAATCAATACATTTTACAAATCTGAGACGACAAATTGTTCATAGTCAATGAATATTACAGTTTTCACATATTGCATCAAAATCTTGTTCTTAATAAAATTAAAGTTGATGCAAAAGTTTGAACCGTTGAATGTACTTAGGTTTTGAGTGTACGGCTTAATTCTGCCAAATGTTTAATGGCCTCTAGTACAGTATACTGTATTTGGGAATCATTTGTTTCTTTTCCCAATCACATATAAATTGTTTGCTTCTGCCTCATTCTGCCAAAAGTCTCAACAGCTTCTATACTGTATTTGGAGAACATTTGTTTCTTTTTCAAAACACATCAATTTTGTGCTTCTGCCTCATTCTGGCAAAAGTCTCAACAGCTTCTAGTATACTGTATTTGGAGAACATTTGTTTCTTTTTCAAAACACATCAATTTTGTGCTTCTGCCTCATTCTGGCAAAAGTCTCAACAGCTTCTAGTATACTGTATTTGGAGAACATTCGTTTCTTTTTCAAAACACATCAATTCTGTGCTTCTGCCCCATTCTGCCAAAAGCCTGAACTGCCTATACTACTGTAGTTTATATACAGACTACAATAATATTATTTTATATAATCAATGATAGTGCTATAACTAAAGGAGAAATGATAAACGAGATTCTATTAATGATGCTAAAAGAAGTTACATAATCCAGCAATAAAATAACCCTGTAAGCTGCATGTTATCGTTTGATATCAATGGGTGATTACAATTTAACAGTGAAACAGGAATTGGCTGTTTAATACAGTGTTGCACACAAAGCTGCAATAACCACATTCTTGTTGAATAAATCATCATATTCTTTTATTACTACGTGAACTATTTATAGACTAAATGTAGCAAATGAGGCAGTTACCTAGTTGTACAATTAATGGTATACCTTAAGCTCTGTCTACACTATCAAACTAGTTTGACAAAAAATGTGATGTGCCCAAATATAGTAGTGATATGCCCAAATATAGTAGTGGTATGACATGATCATGTCATGGGTACATCACATTTTGTTGTCACATAAAGTTTGATAGTGTAGACAGAGCTTTAAAGATATTCAAACCATTTCAGAGCTAAATGCTTTCATATAATAAGTACTGTAAAAAGTTAAGTTAATAATAACGTTACATAAATAAAAAACATAACATTGGGATATTAAATATAATCAGGTCAAGGGTTAATTTCAGTACTTCATTTGCTACTTTTAGTAGTTTTTTTCAAGGTCAATTTCAAATCCTGGATTTACCACTTTATTTATGAATTACATCACTCAAGCTTGCTACATTGTTAAATGCTTATGATATGTATTACATAATTCACTTTGACCTGTGTGGTCAAATACAGTAATAATGTAACCTACCTCATATGCCAACATAGCAGAAGCATTGTACACTGGTAACGGACCATCTTTATCATGTTCTTCTACTTTATAGTGAACCTTATAATAAAATACAAATTATTCTGATTAGTAACTAAAATGCATTATAACTTATTTATTCATTAATTAACTATCAGTATATCACTGGGCAGTTTATCTACGCCTGTAAATGTTTTTATTATTTTTTATACTTTTATTTTATTTATTTATTCTGTTCAGTGAAACATAAAAAGGGAGCACTGAGGATAGACAAGAGCTGTCAAAGACAACTATCGCCAAAGGGCATGTCTCTCTCCAGACAAAAAATACAAGCAAAATAAAAAAAATAAAAGAACTGAAAAGTCTGTCAATTGAACACTAAACAGAAAAACGACATTTTTTAAACAGCACTGTAGTAATATTACCTTTAAAAGAGCTTGAAAGTCAGGGCTATGTAACACTTGACTCAAGAATTGCATGTCATCAGGGCGACCTTGAAGCCTGCCACAAATGTAGTCAAGAGAGGTCAACAATCGTTGAAGGCCTATAGATACAAAATATGATATACATGCCAATGCACGTAATTAAAGATATGAAAATGCCTGAATAGACTTGCTCAAAGGCTTGTAGGCAAGGATATAACATTTTAAATTTAGGTGCAAAATTAATGATGGACACAGGATAGTTGAAATGTAAAGCTCTGTCTACACTATCAAACTTTATGTGACAAACAAATGTGATGTGCCCATATATGGACATGATGATGTCATATCAACTACCATATTTGGGCATATCACTACTATATTTGGGCACATCACACTTTCTTTTGTCAAACTAGTTTGATAGTGTAGACAGAGCTTTATAGAGAGTTTTAGCATTCCTATGCACAATGTTTAGCTGCATACAATAGAATTTAAATAGCAATTTGAATATATTATTGATAATGAGCTAATATAATAATTGATACCAAAACTAATCATTTATAAACAAATAAATAAAAATAATTTTGATCAAACTAGATTTATTAAAATAAGTTGTAGGTGTGTCATCACACACTACTGTATAGAAAGTTGAACCCTGAAATCATTCAGTATTTATCTAGAAATCAATAACTGCAATTTGGTAAAATAAATATATTCATCCAATATCTAGATATGCTATATTTGTACAGTATACAACCATGTCTGTTGTAAATTGTGATACTATTCCATGATTTGAATATTAATTTTTTGATATTCATTCATTGGAAATGTACGACAGATGGTGCTGATATGTTTCTCTTGGATTAATTAATTTGCTTGATTTTGTTTTATGTTCATTTTGCATGATATGAAAATTAAATTCAACCAATGTTATTGTTACATGATAGCAAACTTACATTTAATGTTAGAAATTCACAAGATACAATATCAATACAGTACTTTAAAACTTTACACAATCTTATGAAATTAGCATTAGCAAAGAGAGGACTGTGAATGTTTGATGACTGCAGTTATAGTAATTATTATTTAGCACATTCCAAATTGTATCTAGCATAAATGTTGGAACAGATGTACTGTAGATGAAACTAAATGTTGTCAGACAAGTTATAAATAGTTGGTATGGTCCATAACAACAATTGAGAAGCAATTTTACTGTATTAATTAGAAGATAACAATAACAACACCAACAACTCTAATACTCACCTAAATCTTTCTTAGGCGGGATTGTCACACCAGGCATGGCTCTTGTGTGCTCTACAAACGCTGTCTCAATCATATATACCTCAGTTTTAATACCTGCAGAAATGTTTATGCATCGTAGGGATATGCTCCCTGTTGAAGACAATAGGTATTGTTGCGTTGTTAGCTTGTCAGTCTGTTTTTGTTGCTTCGTCTGCTAGAGAAAGCAGTGACAATGGACAGGATTTACTATACTTATGTTTCTTTAGGTCAGCTAGGATTTACAGAAGATATTACTGTAGAAAAAAATACATAAAACACTCAGTTGTAATGGTAGATAAATCTTAACTGTTTTAAACAACAAAATATTTCAATTGAGAATTTGTAGAGCAATACCAATAGCATTAATTAACTAGATGATCTTTACTTATTTATCTGTACTATACAGTAAGCACAGAAGTCAAAGTTCAAATACTAGTAACGGTAAATACTGATTTGAAATTTAAACGGTAAGAACTATGTGTTTACTGAATAATGTAGACAAATAATTGCTTAGACTTACAATTACAAAATAATAGTTTTTGGCAATGTACTGTATCAATGATATAGTTATCAATATAATCAAAGAATACAATTTATTAATTGTATCTCTAAATTACATTTAAATTCAATTTCGATTAAAAAAATTCTCTAAAGCCTACAGCATATGACTTAATTAGTAAGATGGGCATTTGGAAAAATTAATCAAAACAAACCAACAATTTTCAGGTGTCATTACACAGCTAGTGTAGCATTGAATGGCTCATATGCTGTCTACTGGGTGGATAGCCATATTAATTATCAGATAAATAGCATATAGCGTATGTTAACAAGGTATACCTGGAGAGGATAGATTCAACCGTGATATTACAATATCATTAACGAACTAAATGAAGTGTACTGTATCTAAAGACAACAGCTTATTATCACAGTATTTCTCATCACATGATGGATAAAGGGCCAAGGTCGGAGAAATTCAAGAACTGAATTCATTTATTTTTTATAACAAAAACATCATTAAGTACTTATTTATTATACACTTTAAATTGATGAAAATAATGGAAGTCATGTGAAATGAGAACAACTATTGTATAGCATCATATACTAAAATATTGAATTATTTACACTCAAAATTTTACAAATCAAAATAAGAATTAACTTATAACTTTTAAATAATTATTAAAAAGAAATGCAAATTTGGATAACAATTTATAATAAAAATTAATATGACAAAGCAAAATAAAAAAATTAAAATAACTACTAAAAACTTTTATAAAACGTCACATATAAATAGTTAATGAGGTGAAAGATGAAATTCAATATTCTCAAGGCGAAGCCTAAGTAAAAATAGAACGCAAGTAGAAAAAATAATATTACATGGTCATTAAATAGTATGTATTATTGCACGCCATGCTACTCACAAAAATCGTCTAATCAAATGACAGAAATTTTAATTTAGGTGTTATATAATAAACAGAACTATTATTTAGGCCTAAATACACTTACTTATAATGTATAACATCGGTCTAGACCATAAGTAAGTCATCCATAGTCTAGGCCAGGCTCTTTTATATTTATGTTGACTGACTGTAGACAGTATGCCTGATGATGTAGCCTAGCTAGCTAGCCTATTATATTAGGCCTAGTTAGTAGGCCTATAAATGCTAAAATGGTGGTGAGCTAGTACTAAGTACTGGCTGGCTGGTGGTAGTAGTAAGTACTCACTGTAAATCAATCGTTTAAATAAATGTATTATATCTCCAAATAACTAATGCCAATCAACAAAATGTTATATTAAACAATACAATATAATAGATAGATAACACCTACCTTAAAATTCTGTATTGTGGATGAAACCATTTATAATTTACGTCAGACCGACTAATCATTCAACTGGCAACACGGAAACGCTTGGGATTTCCTATGCTTTCAACGAATTCTCGAGGTATATTCAGAGCGTCATTCTGGCGACTGGAGCATGCTCTACTTCTCTACGGAGCGCCATTTATGCCTTTATTAACTACAATAATAGATACTACGGTAACTGCTCAACTGGACCAATTTGGCCCCAGTGGAGCACAGTGATATAAAATAGAAATAAAGTCACTTAAGATTCAATCTTTTCGTATGTTAAAACACTGTGCTCAAGTGGACCTAATTTGGCGCCAGTGGAGCACAGTGATAAAATAGAAATAAAATCACTTAATTTCAATATCTTTTCGTATGTTAATACACTGTGCTCAAGTGGACCTAATTTGATGTCACTTAAGTTTAAATGTCTTTTCGTATGTTAATAGGTCTACACTGTGCTCAAGTGGACACGATTTGGCACCAGTGGAGCACAGTGATATAAACAACAAATAAGTTACTGAATGTTAATATCTTTTCGTATGTTAATACACTGTGCTCCAGTGGTGGAGCACAAATAGTCAAATACAAAAACATCGAGAAAAAATACTTCAAAAATATTTCAAACTTCCAGGTATATAGGCTATGTTAAATATCGGTTACTCCATAGCAATTAGTTTCAAGCCATATCAGTGATTTTAATAACTTGCGTTTGTCTAAGATAAATACTTATTTAGTGTTAACGGAGAGTGCATCTATTCATTGAAATATGAAATTAAATATTAAGTTGGGGCAGAGCTAATAATGAAAATAGAGCCCCGAATTGCACTTATACTTATTACTATACACAGTCACCTATGGTAATTATGATAATGTTAAAATTTCAACTATCCATATGTGACTTCAACATTTTAGGTGGGGTTTTCTACTTTAAAACTCGAATTCGTGGGCCTACCCGGCGGCGGAATTAATCGAAGCTTCGAAATTGATCTAGAAATCGGCATCTTTACAAATGTTCTATATTCTATATTTAATCTTATTTCACTCTCCATTAACCCCATACAAAAACCATCGGAGACAAACTATCTGTTCAAAACATGTTTATTCTGAGGACGGTGCGGCAATACACACCAACTACCATAAAAGTTTATTCATAACATTTTACAATACAATCTTGCATGAATCGGACATTTCGCTACCAATGTAGCAATATTGATTAACAAAATCAAAATTTAACAGTGTGGCGTGTTGACCGCAAATGACTAACAATACCATCTTTCCCACTACACCTGCAAAATCATTGCATAACAACGCACGGCATACCAAACCGTTTCGTACACCTGCGATGAAAATATAAAATTCAATTTCTTTTAAAATTGAGGGCGGCAAACATAAAATTTACGAGATCAAATACAGGTTGGAAAAAAAATTAAATAAAAAAAAAGATGTTAAATGTGCTCTCCCTGCCTCAGCACTAAGGCCCTGCCACAGCCTTTTGGGGTCGTTTCCAGCACATCACCAGATGCATTGATGTTGTCGCCTCATGATGTGTGGTGGAAAGGGGGACGTATAATTCTGTGAACCCCAAACACAGTGGCCGCATGCCTTTAACTCTATTCCACCGACCAGCGTGGGAATCGAACCCACGACATACGTGTGTTAACACGACGCTCAGACGACTGAGCTAACTGATCATTTTGGTTTCAGAAAGGTTAATAGGATATTAATGACGTAATTATGAATTACATAATACACGTATAAATAGACAATTATCAGCTGTTCAGTCATGTTTCAGTTTGTGGTGCAACGGGTACTGCTCAGTTTTGAGTGCTATCAGCTGGGGTTCGAACCTCTACGGATATTTTTTTTATGAATTTTTTTTTTAAAAGAGAGATATTTGGAGGATTGAAAATGTCAGGCCTAGGCAAGTGGACCTTAAATCATAAACAAAAGTGTATGGCATTCATTTTTGGTTTTAACAAGGTTAATGTGATATTTATGACGTAATGATGAATTATGTAATACACGTATACATAGACCATTATCAGCTGTTCTGTCATGTACTACTTTGTGGCCTAACGGGTAATGCTCAGCTTTGGGTGCTCTCAGCTCTAGTAGATTGGGTTCGAACCTCTACGGATATTTTTTTTTAAAATAAACAATAAATAAATATAATGAATATTGTTTTTCTTTTATTTTGAAAGAGAGATATTTTGAGGGTTGTAAATGCCAGGCCTAAACAAGTGGACCTTTTTTAAAATCAGAAAAAAAGTTGCATGGCATTTATTTTTCATCAAATAGACTGCCATAAAACCTCGAAAAGAAGCCCATGTGCTTCTTCATTTTAAGTACTCTTGGGTGGGCTTCTTTTCCACATGGAGTTCTTTTCGAGATTACTTTTGCAAACTAAAAAGAGGGGAGCTGAGGTTCCCGGCCGGAAAATGTTTTATTTACATGATTTGAACAATCTCCTAATGTAAAGATTAACAACATAACAATTTAACAGTGTGGCGTGTTGACCGCGAATGACTAAAATACCATCTTCCCCATAATACACCTGCACAAACTCATTTGCATAACAACGCACGGCATACCAAACTGTTTAAAATCGAGCTGCAAGGTCTCCGGAAATGACATCTATTATTTCTTAAAACAACATGAATAAGAATCTTCAGTACCTTACCATGCTTGGCGCTGAGCAAAGACAATTTTGAAAAATAGAACCTACATAGGTTCCCGCCCGAAAAAAATGGCACTTTACATGATTTTAAATTATATGAAACAAACTATTTAAGACTCACCAGGACAATAGAGCTTGTCCCCGTAAAAGTGCACCTATAATTCATTGAAATTAGCCCACCATGGTTGGGGCAGAGAAAATAATGAAAATAGAGCCAAGAATTGCACTTATACTTATAACTATACATAATCACCTAATGGTAATTATGATAATGTTAAAATTTCAACTATCCAGATGCGACTTCAACATAATATAATGAAAATAGAGCCCCGAATTGCACTTATACTTATTACTATACATAGTCACCTATGGTAATTATGATAATGTTAAAATTTCAACTATCCATATGCGACTTCAACATTTTAGGTGGGGTTTTCTACTTTAAAACTCGACTTCGTGGGCCTACCCGGCGGCGGAATTAATCGAAGCTTCGAAATTGATCTAGAAATCGGCATCTTTACAAATGTTTATATTCTATATTTAATCTTATTTCACACTCTCCATTAACCCCATACAAAAACCATCGGAGACAAACTATCTGTTCAAAACATGTTTATTCTGAGGACGGTGCGGCAATACACACCAACTACCATAAAAGTTTATTCATAACATTTTACAATACAATCTTGCATGAATCGGACATTTCGCTACCAATGTAGCAATATTGATTAACAAAATCAAAATTTAACAGTGTGGCGTGTTGACCGCGAATGACTAACAATACCATCTTTCCCACTACACCTGCACAATCATTGCATAACAACGCACGGCATACCAAACCGTTTCGTACACCTGCGATGAAAATATAAAATTCAATTTCTTTTAAAATTGAGGGCGGCAAACATAAAATTTACGAGATCGAATACAGGTTGGAAAAAAAATTAAATAAAAAAAAGATGTTAAATGTGCTCTCCCTGCCTCAGCACTAAGGCCCTGCCACAGCCTTTTGGGGTCGTTTCCAGCACATCACCAGATGCATTGATGTTGTCGCCTCATGATGTGTGGTGGAAAGGGGGACGTATAATTCTGTGAACCCCAAACACAGTGGCCGCATGCCTTTAACTCTATTCCACCGACCAGCGTGGGAATCGAACCCACGACATACGTGTGTTAACACGACGCTCAGACGACTGAGCTAACTGATCATTTTGGTTTTAGAAAGGTTAATAGGATATTAATGACGTAATTATGAATTACATAATACACGTATAAATAGACAATTATCAGCTGTTCAGTCATGTTTCAGTTTGTGGTGCAACGGGTACTGCTCAGTTTTGAGTGCTATCAGCTGGGGTTCGAACCTCTACGGATATTTTTTTTATGAATTTTTTTTTTAAAGAGAGATATTTGGAGGATTGAAAATGTCAGGCCTAGGCAAGTGGACCTTAAATCATAAACAAAAGTGTATGGCATTTATTTTTGGTTTTAACAAGGTTAATGTGATATTTATGACGTAATGATGAATTATGTAATACACGTATACATAGACCATTATCAGCTGTTCTGTCATGTACTACTTTGTGGCCTAACGGGTAATGCTCAGCTTTGGGTGCTCTCAGCTCTAGTAGATTGGGTTCGAACCTCTACGGATATTTTTTTTTAAATCAGAAACAAAGTTGCATGGCATTATTTTTCATCAAATAGACTGCCATAAAACCTCGAAAAGAAGCCCATGTGCTCCTTCATTTTTAGTACTCTTGGGTGGGCTTCTTTTCCACATGGAGTTCTTTTCGAGATTACTTTTGCAAACTAAAAGAGGGGAGCTGAAAGGTTCCCGGCTGGAAAATGTTTTTATTACATGATTTGAACAATCTTCTAATGTAAAAATTATCATCAACATTTTAACTTTTTACTCTGCTAAAGGGAACACAAAGGAAACGTCAAGAAACTCAACAGTTCTTTTCTGAACTAATATACGTGGTGTACCGCAAACTTTATATCGACAAAGGATTTTTTTTTCTTAAATTTATTAAAACTTAGTGAATTTTCTATATACCACACTGTGCTTCCCTGGCAAATTGGGTTCAATTGAGCACAGTGTATTAACATACAAAATATATTACAATTCAGTGACTGGACAAGTTACCGTAGTACTATTTCTATTTCTGAAGTAAATAAAGGCATAAATGGCGCTCCGTAGGGAAGTAGAGAATGCTCCATCGTCAGAAGAGGTATATTCAGAGCGTCATTTCGACGATCGAGCATTCTCTACTTCTACGGAGCGCCATTTATGCCTTTATTTACTTCCGAATTAGAAATAGTACTACGGTAACTGCTCCAGTGGACCAAATTTAGCACCGGTGGAGCACAGTGATATAAAATAGAAATAAGTCACTAATTTCAATATCTTTTCGTATTTTAATACACTGTGCTCAAGTGGACACAATTTGGCGCCAGTGAGGAGCACAGTGATATAAAATAGAAATAAGTCACTGAATTTTAATATCTTTTCGTATGTTAATAACACTGTGCTCAAGTGGACACAATTTGGAGCCAGGAGAGCACAGTGATATAAAATAGAAATAAGTCACTGAATTTTAATATCTTTTCGTATGTTAATACACTGTGCTCAAGTGGACCCAATTTGGAGCCAGTGGAGCACAGTGATATAAAATAGAAAAAAGTCACTGAATTTTAATATCTTTTCGTATGTTAATAAACTGTGCTCAAGTGGACCCAATTTAGAGCCAGTGGAGCACAGTGATATAAAATAGAATTACGGTAAGTCACTGAATTTTAATATCTTTTCTTATGTTAATACACTGTGCACAAGTGGACCCAATTTGGCACCAGGAGAGCACAGTGATATAAAATAGAAATAAGTCACTAAATGTTAATATATTTTCGTATGTTAATACACTGTGCTCAAGTGGACCTAATTTGGCGCCAGTGGAGCACAGTGATATAAAATGGAAAAAAGATACTGAATTTTAATATCTTTTCGTATTTAATACACTGTGCTCAAGTGGACCCAATTTGGAGCCAGTGGAGCACAGTGATATAAAATAGAAAAAAGTCACTGAATTTTAATATCTTTTCGTATGTTAATAAACTGTGCTCAAGTGGACCCAATTTAGAGCCAGTGGAGCACAGTGATATAAAATAGAATTACGGTAAGTCACTGAATTTTAATATCTTTTCTTATGTTAATACACTGTGCTCAAGTGGACCCAATTTGGAGCCAGGAGAGCACAGTGATATAAAATAGAAATAAGTCACTAAATGTTAATATATTTTCGTATGTTAATACACTGTGCTCAAGTGGACCTAATTTGGCGCCAGTGGAGCACAGTGATATAAAATGGAAAAAAGATACTGAATTTTAATATCTTTTCGTATTTAATACACTGTGCTCAAGTGGACCCAATTTGGAGCCAGTGGAGCACAGTGATATAAAATAAAAATAAGTCACTGAATTTTAATATCTTTTCGTATGTTAATACACTGTGCTCAAGTGGACCCAATTTGGCACCAATGGGAGCACAGGGAAATAGTCACATACAATAACATCGAGAAAAATTACTTCTGGATTTCAAAAATATTTCAAACTTGGTATATATGTTCAATATCGGTTACTCCATCCGTAAAGCAAAAGAAAAAATAGTTTCAAGCCATATCAGTGATTTTAGTAATTTCGTTCGTTTAAAATGTATAGAACATAGAATTCCAACACATTTTTTAAACTTTAAATTTTGATCATCATAAAATAATTGTCCTACACATTTGAAATTTGGTAGTATACGTTCAATAGGTTACTACACTACATAATTCATATTTTTAACATATATGTTTTTTTTTTAATCGCTAAAGTTTAAAAAAATGTGTTGGAATTGTATGTTCTTTCATAAGTATTTATCTTAGACAAACGCAAGTTATTAAAATCACTGATGTGGCTTGAAACTAATTTTTCTTTTGCATTACGGATGGAGTAACCGATATTGAACTTATATACCAAGTTTGAAATATTTTTGAATTCGATAAATATTTTTTCTAGAAGTTTTTGTATGTGACTATTTCCCTGTGCTCCACTGGCGCCAAATTGGATCCACTGGAGCACAGTGTATTAACATACGAACATTTCTTTTGTAAAAAAAATACTCCTCGATTTCAATATATATTTCTTGGTATATTTTTTAATTTAAGTTGCTCAATTTACAGGGAAAAAATCGAATTCCTAACCGTTTTTTTGTCAAAATCATTATTAGAGTTTGACATAGGCCTAATATGTGTCGGAATTGTATGTTTTTTTATAAGTATTATCTTAAGCGAACGCAAGTTATATTAAAATCACTGATGTGGCTTGAAACTATTTTTTCTTTTGCTTTACGGATGGAGTAACCGATATTGAACATATATACCAAGTTTGAAATATTTTTAAATTCCAGAAGTATTTTTTCTCAATGTTTTTGTATGTGACTATTTCCCTGTGCTCCCATTGGTGCCAAATTGGGTCCACTTGAGCACAGTGTATTAACATACGAAAAGATATTATAATTTAGTGACTTTTTTCTATTTTATATCACTGTGCTCACTGGCGCGCGCGCCAAATTGGGTCCACGTAAGCACAGTGTATTAACATACGAAAAGATGTAAAAATTCAGTGACTTATTTCTATTTTATATCACTGTGCTCCACTGGCTCCAAATTGGGTCCACTTGAGCACAGTGTATTAACATAAGAAAAGATATTAAAATTCAGTGACTTTTTTCTATTTTATATCACTGTGCTCCCCTGGCTCCAAATTGGGTCCACTTGAGCACAGTGTATTAACATACGAAAAGATATTAAAATTCAGTGACTTATTTCTATTTTATATCACTGTGCTCCACTGGCTCCAAATTGGGTCCACTTGAGCACAGTGTATTAACATGCGAAAAGATATTAAAATTCTGTGACTTATTTCTATTTTATATCACTGTGCTCCACTGGCTCCAAATTGGGTCCACTTGAGCACAGTGTATTAACATACGAAAAGATAATAACATTCAGTGACTTATTTCTATTTTATATCACTGTGCTCCCCTGGCTCCAAATTGGGTCCACTTGAGCACAGTGTATTAACATACGAAAAGATATTAAAATTCAGTGACTTATTTTAATTTTAAATCACTGTGCTCCACTGGCTCCAAATTGGGTCCATTTCTTGAGCACAGTGTATTAACATACGAAAAGACATTAAAATTAGTGACTTATTTCTATTTTATATCACTGTGCTCCATCGGTGCTAAATTTGGTCCACTGGAGCAGTTACCGTAGTACTATTTCTAATTCGGAAGTAAATAAAGGCATAAATGGCGCTCCGTAGAAGTAGAGAATGCTCGATCGTCGAAATGACGCTCTGAATATACCTCGTCAGAATGACGCTCTGAATATACCTCAATTCTCTATCGATCTAATAAAAAAACACTTTAGCGCCACCAATTTCCATGTGTTGGAGAAAATCGTTGGTGGCTCAAGTTTGGACTATCTTATTAGTATAGAATGAAATATACAGATTTTTAATAAATAATATTTACATATTTCGTTCATTATAAACTGTTTGCAACCATACAATTTACATTATATAAATATTCTATTTATTTTAAATAACAAAGAAGTTAAATCTTATAAATTAGAATAAATTATTTGACGTACACTACCAATTATAAACCGCATTGAATAATAGAATCTTCCAAACAAAAATGATTAATATTTGTATTTTGTTTGATTTATTTATTTTTTAAATTACTTTTACGTAATATTATTGTTATAGTTTAAATATAATTGAAATATTATATTTAAAACCGTTATAAATAGTATTTTTAACGATATCTTGACCGAAATAATTTGACCTCCGACAAAAGCCGATTAGTAAGACGAAGTATCCCGTATGTAGAATGGCGACTAAACCACCTAAAAGTGTTACGTGCTATGGGTTGAAATAGATGTTTATTTATTGCCAATATCGTTCAAACTTTAAGGCGATTCTTCGTAGCCGAAAAGCCTCATAGATTCTGGCATTGATGGTGATGCATGCAAGGAAAATTCCTCGTCTTACTGATGGGTAATGATATATTAATTTGTGTCAAATTTTTGGGTGCAGGAAGTCCACCAGAAAATCCGCCATCATTATTGAATGTTTGTGTTTTGCCGTATCAAAGTCACTTGATTTTTCCTACTAGAAAATAAAAACTTAACAATGTGACCAACAATAAGTTTGATTAACATTATCTATTTTCTTTTCAGGTATAACGAAAAATTGGAAACCCATCCGCTTCAGGTGTGTTGTTGAAGAAATCTGATGTTATTTTCTGGCTCAACATTCAATTCGTTGGACCAGCCACACACCCACTTTCACTCCAGCAGAGCAAAATAGGCCTAGGCCTAGCTCGAAATAATGCTTGTTTTTCATAAATAATAATTATTTAGACGTTTCAGTTACCCTTTATAGTGTTATAAAATATGCAAAATACATGACTTTTTTTATTATACTAGAATATAAACTTCCAAATCAACACCAGCCTCTCTCATTACACTACTACCAGCCTCTCAATTGCAGAGCACCCCACTGCAATGGCTCTTCTATCCAACCAGCTGGGATGCAAGGGTAGCTACTTCACTAAAAAAAATAGGCCTAGCTAATATACGTGCATAGGGATACCTGATTGGAAATCATGGACAGTAGGCCTGTTTTAACTGGTTAAAATGTTGCCTAGCTAGTCCCAAGTTGTTTCATGGCTGACCTAAAAGAGAAGATGTTGGGAAGTGCTGGAATCAAATTTTATATATATATTTGTAATTAACCAAACAAAAGCTTTAACCTAGTGTCTGTAAAATATTAGGAGATAACACTTTGTTTTATGAAATGTGTTTTTAGGCTGTAGATAAACTGTTGTCAAAGAAGAATGGAAATGGTCAACATGGTACCATTAATAGAGACCAAACGAATGATGGTGATATATCAACAAGAAAGGATAAAACCAACTGTAGACCTGATAATAACAGTCCACGTACATATAAAAACAAGGCATCGTTTATGCAAAAGCAAAGAGACCGTCAAAGAGGTACTTAATATTAATATTTAACATTTTCTTCAATTTTGTTAATTTAGGACATACAATGATATGTTTAATATAATGTTTTGCGATTATTTAATATTCTATTATGACTTCACTAGTTCATTTATGTAATACTACAGTACTGTACAGGACTACAGGCTTAAAGCTATGGGAAATATTGATTCTGATTTTCCAAAAGTGTATTTGGAAGTGTCAATAGAACAACCATATTGTATGTTACTTTACTGAAATAAGTGTTTAATAATCACATACTAGCAGAAGAGTGTGGAGTTGCAGTACAGGTTACAGTAGTTTCTCAGTACAGAATTATTCTTTTCAAGTCAAATTCAAAAACAGGACTGAAATGAAATAATATAAATAATGTGCAGAGTAATAATCATTAAAAACACAAAAATCAAATCACATTTAAAGACCCATTCCCTACGTTTTTTAGATCTAATTTAAGATCACAAACTATATTTAATGTAAAAATAATACTATATGGTCCTATTGCGATAACTTTTTTCGTCTTTAAATGGTTAAAAATGTGAAAAATAAGTCGATTCTAATAATTATAGCGGCCCGCTATAAATCCCAAAATGCATTACGCGCGGATTGATATTTTTGTTTTTCTTCTGTAATTCACCCACTTTTCGATCGATCGTGAGGCCAAAACAAATGGAAGACTCCTAACTTTTCAGCGAAAATACCGGGTTTTCCCCAATTTGTATCAACGGAGTCTGGCAAAAATAGAAAGACAATTAATGCAGCAACTATACAACGTCAGGCTAGGTATATAGCTAGCGTACGATGTTCGTACATTAGCGATGTTTACCAGCTAGGCCTATAAAACTAAGCCTAGCTACTGTAGGCTAGGCCTAAGACCGTCCACGAGAGGTCAATCGCCGCGAGCTACTTAGGTAGTGCATTGTTTCTCACTTTTTATCATAATTTACCATAAAACGTACATTTAAGACAAGGAATGACATGGTTTAATGTTTTTAAAGTAATATATACAGTATGTATTATTTTTACAAAACGTCACAAATTGTAGGGAAGGTGTCTTTAAACATAACATCTTAAATCTACAAAAGTACAAGATTCTTATTCATACTACTATTGGCTCATTGAACAAATCATTTATTTTGAACTTTTATTTAACAGTCACCAGTTGCAACAAAAGAATTTAGTTTTTGCTTACACATAGGACTCCGGTACTGGAGACAATGTGGTAGAAGTTCTAACTCATGAAATAGGGCATATTCCAGTGTTTTTAATATATTTACATTTAATTAAAATTTGTTTGTCACAAAAGATGAAATATTTCACATGAGGTAATAATAAATATGTTCTGGAGTTTGTTAAATGATATAACCATTATTATCTGCCAATGAAAATTAACAATGCTGTTGACTGTATGATTTATTATTTTGGAAAGTTCCATATTTTCTCTCTGATTGCAATTTAAACCTGTTTTCGTTTCATGTGCAAATCTAAGAGCTCTTATTTTTCCATTGGTCAATCTAGTTTGTATCACAATTAAACTGGTTTTCGTTCGTGTACAGAACTAAGAGCACTTATATTTCCATGGGTCAATCTAGTTTGTATCACAATTTAACTGGTTTTCGTTCGTGTACAGAACTAAAAGCCCTTATATTTCCATGGGTCAATCTAGTTTGTATCACAATTTAACTGGTTTTCGTTCGTGTACAGAACTAAGAGCCCTTATATTTCCATGGGTCAATCTAGTTTGTATCACAATTTAACTGGTTTTCGTTCGTGTACAGAACTAAGAGCCCTTATATTTCCATGGGTCAATCTAGTTTGTATCACAATTTAACTGGTTTTCGTTCGTGTACAGAACTAAGAGCCCTTATATTTCCATGTGTCAATCTAGTTTGTATCACAATTTAACTGGTTTTCGTTCGTGTACAGAACTAAGAGCGCTTATATTTCCATGGGTCAATCTAGTTTGTATCACAATTTAACTGGTTTTCGTTCGTGTACAGAACTAAGAGCCCTTATATTTCCATTGGTCAATCTAGTCTGTATTACAATTTAACTGGTTTTCGCTCGTGTACAGAACTAAAAGCGTTTATTTTTCCATGGGTCAATCTAGTTTGTATCACAATTTAACTGGTTTTCGTTCGTGTACAGAACTAAGAGCGCTTATATTTCCATGGGTCAATCTAGTTTGTATCACAATTTAACTGGTTTTCGTTCGTGTACAGAACTAAGAGCCCTTATATTTCCATGGGTCAATCTAGTTTGTATCACAATTTAACTGGTTTTCGTTCGTGTACAGAACTAAGAGCGCTTATATTTCCATGGGTCAATCTAGTTTGTATCACAATTTAACTGGTTTTCGTTCGTGTACAGAACTAAGAGCCCTTATATTTCCATTGGTCAATCTAGTTTGTATCACAATTTAACTGGTTTTCGTTCGTGTACAGAACTAAGAGCCCTTATATTTCCATGGGTCAATCTAGTTTGTATCACAATTTAACTGGTTTTCGTTCGTGTACAGAACTAAGAGCGCTTATATTTCCATGGGTCAATCTAGTTTGTATCACAATTTAACTGGTTTTCGTTCGTGTACAGAACTAAGAGCCCTTATATTTCCATTGGTCAATCTAGTCTGTATTACAATTTAACTGGTTTTCGCTCGTGTACAGAACTAAAAGCGTTTATTTTTCCATGGGTCAATCTAGTTTGTATCACAATTTAACTGGTTTTCGTTCGTGTACAGAACTAAGAGCGCTTATATTTCCATGGGTCAATCTAGTTTGTATCACAATTTAACTGGTTTTCGTTCGTGTACAGAACTAAGAGCCCTTATATTTCCATGGGTCAATCTAGTTTGTATCACAATTTAACTGGTTTTCGTTCGTGTACAGAACTAAGAGCGCTTATATTTCCATGGGTCAATCTAGTTTGTATCACAATTTAACTGGTTTTCGTTCGTGTACAGAACTAAGAGCCCTTATATTTCCATTGGTCAATCTAGTTTGTATCACAATTTAACTGGTTTTCGTTCGTGTACAGAACTAAGAGCGCTTATATTTCCATGGGTCAATCTAGTCTGTATTACAATTAAACTGGTTTTCGTTCGTGTACAGAACTAAAAGCGTTTATTTTTCCATGGGTCAATCTAGTTTGTATCACAATTAAACTGGTTTTCGTTCGTGTACAGAACTAAGAGCGCTTATATTTCCATGGGTCAATCTAGTCTGTATTACAAGATCACTTTGTGCACAATCAGAAACTAAACCAGTAAACAATATAGAATTTGTCAGCACCTCACCTGTTGGTTTGAGTTTCAGTCAAATGTTTCATCATGAGATTCTAATCATAATTATGTACAAACACACAGCACATCTCATCATGGATGTCATAGGTCATGTATGTCATAGGTCATAAGTGCGTGGCAACCTACAGTAGCTGTTTAGACCCTGTTAGGGATAAACTTTTAAAAACCTGTTTTGGAAAATATATTGACAGATAAGAAATAAAAATTATGATCTCAAAGATTTATTTTTATTTCAATGACATGAATACATTAAAAGTTTACATTATAGACAATAAAGCAACTAGAATCATATTGAGGGTCTGCACTAGTAGAAGAATAAAATAAATGATGTTTGACTGTTTTGACACATACGAACGGCTGACAAAAACCATGTCATCCCATGGCTTTTGAATAGCATCTATAGTATACTAGGAATAGCCATTCATTTTCTTGTGATCATGTAGACTTATATAATGAATTGTATTTTTTTGTAGTATCTTCAACTGGTTCATCTCCTGCAGAGAATTCTCATAATAACCTCTCTGGTGCTCATCATACTGCAAGTAATAGTACAGAGCATAAAAACAGTGCACATGAGAAGAAAATTAAAGAGGTAGGCTACACATTCGTTTTATCATGGATATTTATTACTTAAGTACCATTACTAAGGAGGTTACTAAGTATTGAGTAAATATATATGAGGAATAACCTGCCACTTGCAGCCTACTGGGCTGAATTGCGCACAGGCGTGGAAGACATACCACCAAATTTCTACTCCCCTAAGGGTCCCTTCATGTCGATTGCTGCTGTATTTTAAACTGTAGCAAGAAATACCTTTTTTAGAGCAATTTAGGTAATATAGATCCTTAAAATGAATTCATCAAAATAGATACAAATTTATCAAGCTGGAAAAGCTGGCATTGTTGTTTAAATTACGGTATATGCACTTCTTTTTTCCTTCAAAACTCCCAGATTTTACTTTTTAAGTTTATATATATTTGTATCTGCAATGCTAAAATATTTTCTTGTAAAGATACTGGGTAAGGCGCAGCAATGGACAGAACATATTAGTTCCTCTGGAAAGAAATACTATTACAACTGTAAGACAGAAGTATCACAGTGGGAAAAACCAAAAGAATGGCTTGAACGGTAAGTCATTCTTAAAACTATTATAAGCAATAATATTCAGCATTGTTTTATGTTTACTATAACTTACTTACTTTACTCTTAGCTGTTTGGGGGCTGTTGGGGCACCATAGATGATTTAACAACTCCTCTCCATGTGGCCCTGTCCTCCTCCATCCTCAATGTCTTATTGTGGGTCAGTTTGGTTTAATGTTGTCTGTCAGTGTGGGTCTTCCTATTTACTATTACTGTATTATTATTAGTATAGTATGTTATTTTCACTACAAGTGGTACTGTAGTTTGGTGGATAACAACGTCTTAGGTTCAAATCTTTTGTCTGTCACTTTACTAGGATTTTTTCAAGGGTCTAAAGCAGCGCGAATTTGAAAAAGATGATTTATTTTTCAGAGAGAAGTTTCACAAAATGGTCAATGAATCCAATCACAAAATTGGAATCAAACAAACATCAAGTTCAAGCGTTTCTATTAATAGTAATAACAGCAGTAAAAGTAAGTGTACACTTCACATATTTTTTGTCATTCTGACAATAAGGTTTATCGCAAATAGCTTGATTTCGCAAGGAACGTCATGGCACAATGCATGATGAGAAGGGTTTGGGAAGCTTAAGTACAACCAACAAATTACGCATGTATGCGTCGTGTTGTTTTCTCCCAAAGCTTTCCCACCATGCGTTGCACACACTATTTGCGATAAACCTTATTGTCAGAATGACAAAAACAATAAAGCTATGTATTTGTATTCTCAAACTGTATATTTGTGTGTGTATGAGCAAGTCTACATTTAATTTTTACTCGCATTCTTAAAAAAATATGTATATTTTTTTCCTTAAGCTCTGTCTACACTATCTAACTAGTTTGACGGTATGATATATCCAAATATGGTAGTGATATGACATCATCATGTCGATATATGGGCACACCACATTTTTTGTCCAATGCAGTTTGGTAGTGTAGACAGAGCTTTAGGTAATGTTGTAATTAAACATCTTTTAACATTGAATAATTTAAAATTATTTTTAAATTGTCCAGGTGGGGAGAGTAAGCATTCCACAGAGAGCAGCACACATGGTAACAAAGATGCTCACTACTTGTCATCCTCATCGTCATATTTTAATAAAATACACGGAAAATTATCATCGGAGAAGCAACACAGTAGCTCAGCAAGCCAATCAAAGAGTGCCTCCACACCTGTCATCCCCCTTAAAATCCGTTTTACTTCTGGTGAACAGAGTAATGACAACCAGACCAGTGAACTTACTCAAAAGGACTCAATACGAAGTGGTCTGGACTTTTTACGAGGCACTAGTTTGTCGTTGGCTACTGATGCTCATGGAAGGTTAAAGAATTTAGTCGCAAATGCACCTAGAGTAGAACGAATTGGTAAGTTTTATGGTTCTTTTAGTTTCTGAAGATGGTTTTGTTTTTGACATTTATGTTTGTTATTTATCACTTTTATGTATTTTATTGGAAAGACAGCCCCTGAATATCAACTAACATTAATTTGTCCAGCTGGAAGGGTTACCCTCTATAAATAAAGTTGAAATAAAAATTAAAAAATAATAAAACAGAGTTCTATATGAATGTAATGTAATCTGTTTTTAGGGTAATGCAGTACCTTATGTAAATAAAGTTAGTATGAACAAATGAATACATATTGATAAATGTGCTGACAGGGGTATTTTTTTTCTGAATTGATGTTGTTAATCAATATTTGTAATTGATATCTGTAAAATAATGTTTACCATACATTCTTAAATGTGCATGTTCCTCAAATACTTACCTCAAAAATTGTCAATACATGTTGTGGATACTGAACACATATTTTGTACAGTAACTGCATTCATTTTCAGGTTTTGTTCTAATCTGAAAATCAATGGTATCAATAGTTTCTAGCCATGTATCCACTTTTGTATCTTTTTTTTTCAATTCAATTCTGGTTTATAAAATATAAGTAGCATTGCAGAAATTTTTAATTGCACCAAATTTACAGTTTGATATAAAAAGTATCAAAATATAAAATTCCATTTAAAAATTCATTCAAATATAAAATATGTACACATCTAAAAATAACAAATTTACATACAGTACATAACTAAACATTTAGAATATTGCTGCTTTTAAAATGAAATAATATACATGTATAATTTTGTATCAAGTGTATTTAAGTTAGACTATGGTTTCTACTTTAACAGTCAAATGGTATACAGGTTACAAAATCATTCAAATTAAAGAGTGCCTTTCTGAAACAAGTGTCTTTGAAACCTTGTTAATCATTAGACATATACTGTACATGCTTACCTTAAACTATATTACATGACCTTTTCTGGATGGTTTTAATTGGCATTTTCAGTAAGATTATGGTTTAGTTTTGTACTTTCATTTAAAAACAGATTTTGAGTTTCCAACTATGGGGCTATTGTAAAGCATACAGTAAATTCTACCATACAGTATAATCATTCATGGACTATCTTTCTAATGGAACTATAAATCCAAAATATGTTCCTATAGAACTAAATTAAAATTGTTACAGTAGATTAGCATTTGGTTTTCAGGGTAATGTTTCACATAATTACATAATGATAGCTATAACAATGATTTCCTCATGGTCCATGTGTCCTGTCAAAAACAGTTGTTTCTACTGTAGGGGTAATTCCCAGTTATATGTAATTCATACACTTTTCACAATGTTTGTAATTTTTCTCTGCTAAGCAAGTATTCTGGTTTTAATTAAACAATAGGTAGGTTTCGCAATCTTACGAATACGATAACCAAAACGGATACGTCAAACACACGTATTCGTTTTTCGTAAGCCAGGAAAAATCTGTTTCGCATGGCAACGAAATATTGAGGGTGCCGTCCAAAATATGACTGCGGTAAATTTAAGCGAAGCGGCAGGTACGTGTTGCTTGGTGCTTGGCTACCTAGGCCTAGCGTAACATCAAAGCGAGTGAGGACTTTAAAAATTGCTATTTATCAAAATTGACCTGGCATTTTAGTAAATTACTTTAGTAAATTACTTTCAATAAATCTATAATTATATTATAATCATGAATCATTTCTGATTCAAATGCAAAATGTGCAAAATAGATCAAAAACTATACTCGTTTTGTAGTTACGAATATGACTAGTGATATTCATCAACACGAATACGCTTTACGAATATGAAATGGGGATCAGCTCAAAAGTTTCACAAATGTGTAACGTATCCGTTTTCGTTATCATATTCGTAAGGTTGCGAAACCTCCCTATTTTGCATATGATACGAAGGTCAAATACAGCTAAGATTTTTATGAATTTTATTGATAGAGCTTATGAGTATAAAGCTCTGTCTACACTATCAAACTAGTTTGACAAAAAAAGTTGATGTGCCGAAATATGGTAGTGATATACCCAAATATGGTAGTGATGTGACATCACATCTATTTCTCACATAAAGTTTGATAGTGTAGACAGAGCTTAAAGCAGTAGTAGGACACTATCACTAAAACAGTTATTTCTTTTGACAGAATCTAAACATTCAAGTTCTGGATCACCAGGTACACCTTCACCAGGATCAACACAGCAGCGTAATAATTTACCTAGCCAACATTCTGTCACCACTAATGTACAAAAAATCTCCTCTTGCTCACCCTCAGTAGATAAACCAAATAATGTAGATAGTAAAACTGATGAAGGAGGCCAAGATAGTAAGTTTGTTTTCAATATTTTTTTTCATCATCATCTTCCTATACTGTGCAGAACCTCATTTAAGTATAATTGAATTGAATTGACACTGAGGGCCCAGTTATGATCAGTGGCTGTGATGTACTAGAACACCGGGGTAACGACCTACTTATCGCAAAAGATGTACTAGGTTCTTTAAAGTGCACATGAGCTAGATGTGTACACTGGACCTAAGGTTTAAAGTCCTTATCCGAACCATGGAGTGAGTGAGCCTTGAACCCTTACCAATATTATGACTACGTAATTACGGTTCCACTGTCTCGGCCACTCACTCACTCTCTTTTGTATCATATTTAAGTACTTACTAAAGTACCAAATTAAAACTAATGTTGTACTTTTTAGGGCTATCAAATCCTTCACCGTTATCAGCAGCATCAGCTTCTGATCTCACATCTCCTGTAGTAACACATCTGTCACCAAGGCAACAGCAGCCAACACCTTTATCAACGTCAATTAATGTTGCATCACATGTATCACCTGATAATAAAAGGACAGATATCAAAATCAACTATAGTCCTCAATCCAGGTAGGTTATCCCATTTTATTCAGTTGAGATCCATCTATTTTATGGTCTGTCACTCTCATTTTTAATTGCTCCATTTGATTTATTTATTTCATGGATTACTTTTATTTTAATGTGAAGTACTGTATATAGAGGCTTTTGTATTATGTGCTTAACAGTCAAAATGTATTATTATTTTCTTTTTGTACTACATTATAAATTATTTTTTTTACACAAAGAGATTTTAAATTGATTATTAAAATTATTAATTTCTTTATCATATTTTATTTAAATTTGAATTGCAGATTTTCAGATTTATAATTGATTAGTTTACAGTACACATCATCACTATCTTATCTACTGTATACTGTACAGAACCTCATTTGAACATGTTAGAATATTTGTTAAGATTCTTAAACTTGTTATTAATTCAGGAAATCAAGTCCACCACTGGACAACTTAAATAAAGCCAGCAGCAGTAGTACTCAGTCAGTACTAGAAGAACCAATAGTGACCAAGCCTCTACCCCTTCCTACAATCACTCCTTCCTTAGCAAGATATTGTGATGATGGTTTGTTATCACATGTTGCAGGATGGCATGCAGAACATGTACAGCGACAAGTATGTACTTTTATATATGTGTAATTAACTTTATTTAATTATTTTATGGTTTTGTCTACATTAATAATTGTAATAAACAATTGTATTGGAATCTCTCTGCCAGTATATGTTTGTTCAGATTTTATTATCCATTTCATTTTTATTTATGGCACATTCAACAATAAAATTGTTTAAACATTTTTTTTTCAAGGGGACAATATATCTTTTAAAGTTATATAAGGAAGTGAAAAAGCAGGTTCCAAGATTTTTTTTTTTAAAACAAAAATGTTTTTCTTTTATCAATAGGCTCGTAAAATAAATGATGAAAGTCATTTATTAGCAGCAGATTCAGCATCTCAAGTTTCAGTAGATTTAAAGTATGCACGTTCATTAGTCAGAGCGTCAGAAATTCAAGTTACTTTACAAGAACAGAGGTATGAACTTAAGTCTACTTAAGCTTGGTTCCCACTGGAGACAAAATGCAAGGACGCAACGCAAGCGTGTTGACCAATGACAAGTGAAAGTTGAATAATCCAAAGCTTGTGATTGGTCAACTAACTTATGTTGCGTTTACGTCCATGCGTTGCATCCTACCTCTTTTTTAAAGTTTGGTCAATACTTCATAACGCCTGGTAGAGCTATATTGCCTAGTCAATACTTAATCCATAACGCTTGGTGAATAGTAGAGCTATATTGCCTGGTCATAATTTATACACATGAGGAAGGTAATAGCATTGCATTGTCCATCGTCATTATCATTATCCCATTACAATTAACCACCTGATCTTCTATTAACCACCTGATCTTCTATTAACCACCTGATCTTCTATTAACCACCTGATTGTCTATTAACCACCTGATCTTCTATTAACCACCTGATCTTCTATTAACCGCCTGATCTTCTATTAACCGCCTGATCTTCTATTAACCGCCTGATCTTCTATTAACCACCTGATCTTCTATTAACCACCTGATCTTCTATTAACCACCTATAATGCTACACAAATATTTATAAACTTTTTATTTGCATTTCAGATTACATTTTCTACAGCAACAAGTTAAAGAATTAGAGCGACTTAAAAGTGAAAATGCATTTATGTCATAGCAATGTTAGTGTATAATGGCCGTTAGGTTTGTACCGTGGTGCATCATTCCTGCTTGTTGTAGCCTATTGCTCTCACACAATGTGACATAGGATGGATACCGCTGAAGAAGAAGAAAGACATGATGAGGTAACATTGAGGTTGATTACAGATGGTACGTTAACTGACTGCTGCTGCTGCTTCTCTTGAGGGATGGCATACATGGCTTTATTTATTATGTTACCTACTATACTCATTTGTATGCTCAATGGAATATTGTTGTATCTTTTGAAAGAAACCGTGATTTGTTTACTCAAATTCTAGATGACTAGATGCAAGTATTTTTGATAATAAACATTATTTATCTTACTTTGAAACGCTAGATATTCCATATAGATGAGTTTAGTTATGAAACCCACTATTATAACCTCATGGTGCATGCCATGAAAATGGTTTAAACATTTAATATGCCACCAATAACAATGAATAATTAGTAACACTTGCATATCAATATTAGAGTTTAAAATTGGTAATTAGTAAATTAAAAAAAATTAAATTGACAAACAGTGAACATGAAATAAAGAATATATATTTATTAAATCTTATATTGGTTGATGGTATCTAAGGTTAAATGTTTAATGCACTTTGCAGCAATTATCTAAAGTTTGGATTTATTTAGAGACCATGTTCACTGTACGTAATGCGCAGCTAAAGTTACCAAAAGGCTGTGCATTGCGTCCACATAGAGTCCACATACTTTGTGCTCAGGATTGGTTGTAAACTTTCAACAATTGCTTCATTTTTGTATAAATTGTTGTGGCGATACAGATTCGTTGAGCCTGTTGTTGGTTAGATTTATTAAATAGCTTTGTCTTCGTTTTTATTCAGTTCTGTATCTTGAAAATAAGTTTTTTTATAAGAAAAAGAAATTGGTGTCTCAATTTAATAGGAGAGTTGTTAAATGTTAAAATGATTCTAAGTATAAAATACATGTTAAAATGACACAGGTGATGAATGGCTTACAAAATCATTATTTACATTGTGACCTTAAAGCCAGTTTAAAAAGTTTTTGTTTAGGAGTTGCAACATTTATTTCTGTTTTATACTACAGTACAAACATTGCTAATTTTGTTCGTAGTAACACAAATTAATATGTTTGCTAAATTTTGATTATTAAAATATATGTAATAATCTACCTGGTACAGGTTGTTTAAAAAGTGCATACTTATTACAAATTCTCTTTATGATTCCTGTATGCACAATCTGATTTTAAAATTAACATTCAAATTCAAAGAAGAGGTTTTAAACTTTGTAATATCCTGTAAAATTGTGTATGCAGATTAGTGGATACACGAGTACACCAACACCATACCATTTTCAGTTTATTCAGTGTTTTATTCTATTCTACATTAAGATTCTTTTGTTATCCTTTTTTTGTATTCTTCTGTAGAAGCGCTTGTACCATATGTAATCCAGCCAAATTAATGTATGCTGAATAGTAACTCCTTTAACAGCAGTATCAGTTACATCAAGCATAGACATTCTTGTTTTTTCTTGGTATAAAGAGTTCTATTTGTAGAGAATATGGGTGGTATAAAAATGATTAACTGTAAATATTTATTTTGCCTCTCTAAAATTGAATGAGATTAGTTTATGCTATTTATAGCAGCTGTGGGTAACTTATGGGGAAGTATAGATTAGTAAAAGAAACTGACTGTGTAGAGACTTTTGGTGGCTGTACAAACTAAGTACTGCCTATCTACCGTTAGTGGATTCCCTGTGCCCACATCACGACGTATAAATTGAGAAAATATAAAAAGCTTTGGAACATCTGGGCAGTTAAATTCCTATGCTGATTTTCTGAATAAATATGACGTAAAAAGTTCAAAGTGAACTTGATATATTGCACATAGTTTGTGTTTGGTATTTGTTTGTTTCTGGGATTAAAAAAGGCAGGCAGAACTGAATGTAAATATGAAAGAAACTACATACATAGTCGTTTTTGTTGACACATAAACACTGTAAAGCTATGTCTACACTACCAAACTTTGTGACAAAAAAAATGTGATTTTCCCATATATGGACATGATGATGTCATATCACTACCATATTTGGACACATCACACTTTTTTGTCTAACTAGTTTGATAGTGTAGACAGAGCTTAATACAATAGTAAGCTTTCAATTTGCGACACTTGCGAATAAATTTTTCGCATCAACTATATTATACACCCTAGAAAAGGTTCAAATCTACATTGATAGGAAACTTGGTGTATGCAAATAAGACAAAAACGAAAGCTCTCTAAAAAATGAGATGAAGACCAAGAATAATAGTTGAACACTGCTGCCAAAGCACAATTTAATCATCAAAGGTAAAATAGGAAGTAAATAGATCTGTCAATTTTTCAATTACAAAATAAAGATAACTTTATCTACAAATGTTATTTTTACAAAAACGCCAATAACTATAGTATTCAAAATCTATTTACATTCAGGACAAAGTAATACATTAGAGAATATAAAAGGCTGTTGCTCACATTCAGGACAAAGTAATACATTAGAGAATATAAAAGGCTGTTGCTCACACTCAATACTTTTAGGTCAGTTGCTAACATACTAATTTCTGGCATATGACCTAAATACTGGAAGTTCTGGTGTCTATGTGCAGAAATCTTATATACAACTTGAAACGGACAAAATCGTTTACTGTATGCCTACAACAGTGCAGATCCCTGTACACGGCCCATAATTTAATTATTCATATAATACAGTAGTTGCCAAAAGAAGTTTTTGAATGGAGAAATTGGCAGCACTTCATTCAACTTTAATATTATGATAACTGATGTTAAACACAAGCAGTATACAAAATTAAGTACAATAATTAGAACCAACAACCAAGTACTAAGTTAATAAAGTCATGCACTATGTGCTTAAACATCATAGATACCATAACACAATACAGTATATAGTTTAAAGTTCATTATTAAATATAAACTGGGGATGTTGAATGAAAAACACTGATTTCCTATAAAGATGATATATCTATGCTATAGTACAAGCACTTCCAATTCTTAGTATTGAGAACAATTTGTGAAATAACAAAAGAAACAACAAAGTATAATTTTATAAATCTAAATAAATACATTTCAATAAATACTCTCATAGTTTGTCAACAACCTCTATTTGTTAATATTGCAACATGTTATTTCTTAATACTGTACAGTCTATTACCAAACCAATAACTAAATTCCCCTTTTATATACCAGTAAATAACTAAATAGTAATGCCCTATAAACCCAGAAAAAATTGTAAGATTCTTAAGTGAAACAATTAAATTATGTCCAAAAGAGCCTTCATAAATTCATATCTTTGCTGTTAACCCTTAAATGTATACATAATTCTGACTTATAAGTAATACTTATATATATTTTAGTACTGATCATAAACCCATGATACCGGGACCCATTGATGGTATTTTGTTAAGTTTTCTAGTGCCGTCAGAAGCATATTATACGATTCGTCTATGTTGTTGTTTTCTATTATTAAGTCAAATGTATGTCTGTAATTGTTCTCTAGTCTTGCGCTCTCCTCAACTGTTTTCCGGAGATCAGAATCCTACAAATAGGTCAAAAAGGCTACAGTTATTAAGTTGTTTCTGCACAAATATAACAGCAAAGTAAGTATATACTTATGATATAGTTCAATACACATTGCAATGTATTGGATCATACTGTATGCCATTACTGTAGTATGAAATTAGTTTCAAACATTACTTTATTCACTCATCAGTAATTACTTCCATTTATTGTCATTTGCATATAAAATATACATAGGAATTATGTTTGCTCCGAGATATACAATATAAATGAAAAACTAACAAAAACTATTTAAGATTATTCTTATTTTAAACTTACCGTAACTTGTTTGGATGACAGGCCTGCTTTCTCTGACTCTCTGTGCATATCTTTAAGTGTTTTAAAATCAGGAGATTTGACAAATACAATAAATGGAAGAAATGCACTGGTCCTCAAGGCTTTTACTGCCTGTAAAAAAAATGCCACCCATAATTATTCTGTACATTGAAAACATTAATAATACAATATAAAACAGATACATATCCCTTACTTAGACATTACCTTATCATTTGAACCTTCTTTTCAGCCCTATACAAAGCACATATGGCCATATATATTTTAACATGCCTAGTGCATAATGTAGACATAGTGTGTTTATAAGTAAACACCTTTCAACTAAACTGAAATGTCATTTGATATACTAATAATGTAATTATGCAATTAATTTATACATACATTTCTTTATTTGTTACAAAATAAATGTGAATCTCTGTCTACACTATCAAACTAGTTTGACCAAAAAAGTGTGATGTGCCCAAATATAGTAGTGATATGACATGATGTCCATATATGGGCACATCACATTTTTTTGTCACAAAAAGTTTGATAATGTAGACAGAGCTTTAGCAAAACAAGAAGCTCAAAAACAGAAAATGCTAGATGCCTACCTGAGGATTAACATCTAACACACACATTTTGTTATCTTTAATCACTTTCTTAACAGAATCTATCAATGTCCCATAAAGATTCCCTTCATAATCTCCGTATTCTAAGTACATATTATTGTGAATATCTTCTTCCATTTGTAAGCGATCGCAGAAAATATAATCTTCACCATCTATCTCTGAATCTCGTGGTGTCCTTGATGTACCTAGACAAATATAGTACAAGAAATATTTCCCTTTAATTTGTCAGTCCTTTTTAAAACATTTTAAATATTGTCTGTCTTTGTATTGTGATTTTAAAGTTTTATTGAAAGTTTGTTATGAATGTTTTTTAATCTATTGCTCTAAAAAAATGTATACCATATGTAAAACAGGTGAAATATATCTATACCATGTTTTGATCCCTTATAAATAAGTTTTTAAATAAAAAAATAAATAAAAAGTATGCATGATTCATGTATATAAAAAAATATAATTAAAGCTAAATACCAATTCACAGTATTGTAAAAAAAACAAAACATAGTACAAAATAACAATGTAAAAATAAACATAAACTAACAACAATCACCAAAAGCAGAAGTGATTATTGTGAAAAAGAGAACGTTGCATTGTGGTATCAAATAGAAACAAAACAAACAAAAAACATTAAAAAATGTATCATTAGACAACCATGCATTTCCCCATAATACACTGTAGACCACAATGCAACAGAACACATGATAGATTTCTGAAGATTCAACCAATCAGAGAACAGAGATTATGCTGCTCAGCAGACTATCCAACTTTAAAAATCAATCAAGGGATCAGACAGCATGGAATGGCTCAATACAACTTGGATATATACCATTTAATTGAAGGAAATCAACACATGTTAAATTACCTGACTACAAAAATAAATGCCTAAACTTTACCAAGATGTTATAATTACTAACAAACTAGGAGCACAGGTATGTGTATAACGCTAGGCCTAGCTAGGATAATTAAAACAGACCTAGGCCTACTGTATAGTGTATTTGGCAGCCTGGAAGCCATGTACATACTGGACCATTCATTGTTACTTAAGTAGGAGCCTAGCTACTTGGCCTTAAATTAGTTATTTTATAGTTGGCCTAGGCTAGACCCTATGTCATGATACATTTAGATTCAAATTTGGTTTTGGTTTTCATGGTAACTTTCTCCTTGCAATAATGGCCATCAGGCACCAATCATGTAAGCCTTCAGTGCCTCATTTACCTAGGCACACCTAAGCACATCCCACAGGATGATCTATATTCTGCTTGTGTGTACTTGAGGATACCCTACTTGGTGGGACAGGCCTAGATAATGTTCATTAAAATAACTTATTTTATTGATTAACTACAATTTAATGACACAACAAATGCCTATTAATTAAATATATAACATGTTTATTATATTTGTTTGCACAAAAGGCAATCTTTAAAAATTGAGATAGCTGTTTTAAAATGTGTGGATTGTCTGTGATACATCTGTTAAAGTTGCAGCAAAGAACTACATCTTTTGCTACTGCTAATATTACTCTTTTATTTATTTATTTAACAACCTCTTTACACAGGATTACACAATCAGGTAAAAGAATACCTGTTTTGCATTGTGGTCCTGTTCATTTTTGTGAAAAGAAATTAGATCTGTATTTAGCTTTGAATAATTACTCTTTTATTGTTTGTTGAATCATAAATGTATTACAAGGAACAACCAGGTGTATTTGTATCTCAATTAAATTACAGCCATAGGGTATTTAACAAAACAAATTTTATTGATAACACCATCAATTTCTAAAACTAAATGTTTAGTTTATTTTGTAATATATAGCTTTTAATTTAGCTTAAACGGTTAATGTGATTAGTATGATGTAAATATTATTAGTATTCTGTAATCCCAAACATTTAAAAAATCATTTAAAATAGAACATTATCTACTAAAGAAGATACATAATACATGATCTGACTAAAACAAAGAATATAACATACAAGTTTCTTTTTTAATCATAGATGTTACAAATTATCAGGTTATGCAATTATTTAAATGCTTATAAAAATGTTTAAAAAAAAGGTTTAGTCAGTTCCAACAACCAAAAATGCATGCATGAAAAAATGGATTTAAAGTCAGGAATAGCAACTAGTTTTTATGCAAATAAATTATTTGAAATGCACAGTATCATAAGGATCCACTGGATATTGAACAAATTCAATTTTACTGCCTTATACAGTCAACTCTCCTAGTACCGGACTCTCTCCCAAAACCAGATTTTTCCTGATGTCCAAAATGTCCCAAATTCATTTTTACCATTAGAAAACGCAAACCAGACATATTAGGCCAGACCAAATGTGTCCGGTATTGGGAGAGTTGACTGTATATGTAGATACAAGGAACCACTGCCTCCACCAAATGTTACATTAAAGAACCAAATGCCTTTACTTGGTTGTACTCCCATGGGATCCAACTCATATTCAGAAAGCAGTAACATGCAATAATTTTTTCCCTTAATGTTGTTGTTAAGCATGCAAATGCTAAACATCTCCAAAGTATGTTACTCACTGTTTTTTCTTGTGCGAAATTTCTGATTGGATGAAGCTAATAAACAAATGCATGAAAACAAAAATGAGCATGCTCTGCAGTAAAGCCTTAGTGGCTGTCACAAGTGACATAAAGTTGTGTATATATTTTGCAAGTCATTCTTACTTTTCCTTTGTTTTCACTATTTGAACCTTTCTTTTGTTTTAGGAAGCTATTGTGTGAAGCCAGTGGAGCAGAGTTTTTGTGTTGCAGAGAAGGATTGTGTGGTGTTTGCTGATTGGAGGAGAGGCATAAGAGTTAAGTTAGTGTGTGAGTTGCTGATTGGTGGAGAAGGATAAGGTGGTGATATGTGGATAATTGAGGGAATTTTGAGGTAGATGGAAATTGAGAGGAGACAGAGAAGGAGGGCTATGTTATGTTAAGCCAGAAAGGGATAGGTGAATATTGATATGAGAAACTAAGACGTACAGGAGAAGAAGTAATTGAATTATGGTGATATAGAGCTGAAGCAGAAAGGAAATAAAGAGATATACATGAAGTTAATAAATTGTGAGTTGGAGATAATTATGGTGATATAGAGCTGAAGCAGAAAGGAAATAAAGTGATATACATGAAGTTAATAAATTGTGAGTTGGAAGTAATACTATAAGGCTGTACTTAAATGTAGAACTGTTAATTGTTGAGATTACTGAGGATTAATTAAAATTGTGAATGTAAATTGACGGAAGAAATAACTGTTGGAAACAGCAGAAGTTGTTGCATGTAAAGAATTGTTTGGAAATATTGAAGAGTAACTGGATTGATACTGATATTATTTTACGTGGAAAAAGAGAAAGAAATAATTGGTCGGGGAGCGGATTGCAGGGCAGAACGACATCAAGAAACATTTTAACTTTATATTCGATTTATTTATATGTCAGAAAATAGGAAGAATTATAATTGATAATACAAGCAGAACGGGAGCAGAGGCGTGGGAGTTGTTTATTTGCAGAATCGTTTTAACTTTTATCTTTCTAATTTGGTTTTGTGTCAGCGTAGGAGAGAAGGCAAGAAGGAACGATATTGTGGACATTTATTATTGTTTAATTATTCATCTTGTGATATTATTGTTTTTGAAAGGGGGGTTTCGGGGATTTATTTAAAAATAAGAAGATTGTTGATATTTTGTTTGAAAGGATTGGGAAATTTGGGGAATTGCATAAAGTGTGTGGGGAATAGGAATACGGTATCATTGTTTGAGAATTGGTTGGGTTTTTTTTGTGGGTTTTTTTTTGGGGGTTTGAATTATAAAAGAAAGAATTGGTTGTCAAAGATTATTATTAAATTTTACTTTTTACATTTATATGTGTACAGTTGTGGCTATTTACCGTTGTTCACCGTTGGTTACCAGCAATTACATGTCCGAAAGAGCCGTAATTGCGGCTGTGTGACATTTATGGGGGCAAATAGACAATCCAAGAATCACGTACAATTGTTTCATCTACCAATGTTCACGCTAGGTTACAAAGTTTCCCGGATGACCCCCCATAAATGTCACACAGCCGCAATTACGGCTCTTTCGGACATGTAATTGCTGGTAACCAACGGTGAACAACGGTAAATAGCCACAACTGTACACATATAAATGTAAAAAGTAAAATTTAATAATAATCTTTGACAACCAATTCTTTCTTTTATAATTCAAACCCCCAAAAAAAAACCCACAAAAAAAACCCAACCAATTCTCAAACAATGATACCGTATTCCTATTCCCCACACACTTTATGCAATTCCCCAAATTTCCCAATCCTTTCAAACAAAATATCAACAATCTTCTTATTTTTAAATAAATCCCCGAAACCCCCCTTTCAAAAACAATAATATCACAAGATGAATAATTAAACAATAATAAATGTCCACAATATCGTTCCTTCTTGCCTTCTCTCCTACGCTGACACAAAACCAAATTAGAAAGATAAAAGTTAAAACGATTCTGCAAATAAACAACTCCCACGCCTCTGCTCCCGTTCTGCTTGTATTATCAATTATAATTCTTCCTATTTTCTGACATATAAATAAATCGAATATAAAGTTAAAATGTTTCTTGATGTCGTTCTGCCCTGCAATCCGCTCCCCGACCAATTATTTCTTTCTCTTTTTCCACGTAAAATAATATCAGTATCAATCCAGTTACTCTTCAATATTTCCAAACAATTCTTTACATGCAACAACTTCTGCTGTTTCCAACAGTTATTTCTTCCGTCAATTTACATTCACAATTTTAATTAATCCTCAGTAATCTCAACAATTAACAGTTCTACATTTAAGTACAGCCTTATAGTATTACTTCCAACTCACAATTTATTAACTTCATGTATATCACTTTATTTCCTTTCTGCTTCAGCTCTATATCACCATAATTATCTCCAACTCACAATTTATTAACTTCATGTATATCTCTTTATTTCCTTTCTGCTTCAGCTCTATATCACCATAATTCAATTACTTCTTCTCCTGTACGTCTTAGTTTCTCATATCAATATTCACCTATCCCTTTCTGGCTTAACATAACATAGCCCTCCTTCTCTGTCTCCTCTCAATTTCCATCTACCTCAAAATTCCCTCAATTATCCACATATCACCACCTTATCCTTCTCCACCAATCAGCAACTCACACACTAACTTAACTCTTATGCCTCTCCTCCAATCAGCAAACACCACACAATCCTTCTCTGCAACACAAAAACTCTGCTCCACTGGCTTCACACAATAGCTTCCTAAAACAAAAGAAAGGTTCAAATAGTGAAAACAAAGGAAAAGTAAGAATGACTTGCAAAATATATACACAACTTTATGTCACTTGTGACAGTGGCTATCCCATCATGCCACTGAGATTGATTGACAACGTGCTGGCATAGTAACTTCATAACAGTACTATATGAATATCTTAAGCAGTGTATATAGTTCAATTATGAATGTATTGCTCAGCAAGACATATATGTATAAATGCCGTGCAATGTAGCTACATGATGTAAAGGGGAACATTTATTTACTGATGATTTTAAACAATAGTGAAAAAAAAAATAGGGGGAAAATTGACAATGATATATATAATTGCTATTAATATTGACATAAAAAACTAGGTGTACAGTATATTTCAACTTGAATTTTGAATAACAAGATACTTACTAGCAATGGCTGCACCGAATGCATGACCAGAATTTAAAAGTCTGTTTTTGAGCGTTGTCCTACCAACCCCTTGTGCACCAATCAACACCAACGATCTTCGTTGGAAGGGTGGCATTCTCTCAACTTCCTCGTATATGGGGATGTCATTTTGATCAAACTCGTAATTCTTTTTTGTTGAGTATATCTTTGATTTCTTTTTCTTTGACATAAATATATCCGTTATTTTTTCTATGAGAAAAACATGTTATAGGAACTGTTATAAAGTTCTTCAATTCATATCATATTTATTAGGATGTGTCCCATGGTTCATCACACTGAAAGTATTATAGCTGTAACTTAATGGTCGCCTTTAAATCCCAGAGTTCAATGTTCAATCCTGACCTAATGGCAGGTTTGAACTCACCACTGTTTCCACTCTCTAAAGCTAATACATTTTGATAGTGTAGACAGGGCTTTAGCCTCAAATCAAACTTATAATTGGCCATAATGCAAGCATTGCATGCAAATAAAATGACACCTACTGCTACCAAGTTATGTTTATGTTTTATTTATCTGTTAATGACCAGCTACACTGCAATTATCTTTAATGATAATTATCTGAACAAAGTTTCACAGGCTACAAATTCTTACTTTTACTAGTTTTTGAATTGTTTTGTTTAGGAACAAAGGCTCGCCTTCTCTCCTGTAGCTCCTGGCTAGGAATTAACCCTGCAGAATGCTCTGATCCAACAACAGCAGCCTTGCAATAAAACAAAAACATTATTTATTATTATGATTCAGATATGTAGCAATCGTAATGAGAGTCTAATTACAAAAAAGCATAACAACTTAAATAGAAACTTGAAGATTGTACATAATAGCTCAGCGCATAACATCCCCTAAGGCCATTATGCTAATAAATAAAAGGTAATGTTGGTATTATACATGAATTATTAATGTAATAGAATAAAGCCATAGACACTATGTAGTTTCATGTGATGTAGAATGTACATTTTTTCAAATGATAGTTTTGCATAACCATGTTTGATGATACATGTTATTTCATTGATTTGATGAACAAACTCTTTACTATTATACTAGACCTAAAACTAACATTTCTGGTTGATGGGAAGAAAATTTATGTTCTATATCAGGCTTAACATTACACATACTATGTAATGTAACATTATATACTTTCTGCTATAATTTGTTTTCTACTATTCTTTCCCTAGCAATATTTCTCTGTTAAGTAAACTTGTTTATCCCATGATAAAGCATGCTTTATATGTGAACTTTGAAGAGACCCACATTAATTATTGATTAATCAATACTGCATCCATCAATGACTTTTGGATATACAGTTAGTACTCTATGTTAGACAATAATATTGACTCGCTATACTATGTATGTATATTGAATGTGATTGTACTATCCTCTAGTGTATGGAAACAGAATGACTATGAGGATAGTAATAATATCTAACAATATCATTGATAAATCCACTCATCAACATACCAGCATCTCTGTCTACACTATCAAACTAGTGTGACAGAAAAAAGTGATGTGCCCAAATATGGTAGTGATATATATATATATTTTATTCCATTCTGTAAGGGGCGGGTTTCCCGCTGTTGAATGAGATTATGAAATAAATAAATAAATAAATAAACATCATCATGTCCATATATGGGCACCTCACATTTTATTGTCACATAAAGTTTTATAGTGTAGACAGAGCTTTAAAAATTACAGCTTTCTCCTACCCAAATTAACCTCACCCCTCAAATACCAATCTTCAGCCTTCACCCCTTACATACCTGCCACCAATTTGCATCATCTTTTTCTACAATTTGTAAGATATCTCCTGATTTAAATGCCAGTCCAGCTTCTCGACAAGGAATCAATTTATCTTTACTTGGATCAAAACTAAAATGAGCTTTAATGTAAATCTGGATAAGAAAATATCAAAATGAATTAGCATATAATTGAGAAGAACTTTACTTTCTATTTTTTATTTTCTATTTCTGGTGAAAATCCTTCATTATCTGAATGTGTTTTTTTTTCTGGGCTGAATGTTTCATGGTTTAACTTGCATCCTTATAGGAATCCAAACTACTTGCCCTTAGGCAGTTATATTCAAGAGGACAGAAGCATTAGGAAGCTATATCAAGCGGAAGCTATATTACTACAGGCCGACAGTTTTGAGAATTTAGTAATTTGCAAGATCTTTTTTACTACTACTTACTGGTGCAGGTGAAACAATATCCTGGTAACTTGGAATAATCTTCAACATGATGCCTCCAGCTGAATTCTTCATCTCTTGTTGAAGCGCTTCAGGATCATTTGTTACATCTCTCCCATTTATCTCTTTTATAACATCTCCAACATTTAACAAACCTAAATTAAGTAAAAGAATCTACAATTTAATTCATAACTCAAATGTAATTGATATGTTTTAACAATTTCGTAGCATGGAGAGCCAATTTGATAGTGCTTAGCATGGCAATTCTTAGGGTGCTGCACCTCTGCCTTGTGTATTTAAAGGTTGTTGATTGAAAATTGTATACCGGAAAATGTAATAAAATCAAATAAATTTAACAGTATTGTACACAAATCGTCAATAACAAAACCTTACCTTGCTTATCTATCATGCCTCCTTGTAAAATTCTAGAAATAACCACATCACCATCTTCCACTTTAAGGGTAATACCCTGAAATAAATCGTAAATAAATGTACAAAAATAACATAAAAAGGTAAAAAAGCCTGTTAGTCAACCAAGATACCACCATCCTCATCACATCATCAATTAAAAAGACTTGAAATGCTTACTTAAATACCATTTAAGATTCTGTTTTCCACCAATTCTGTTAGCCGACAATTTTGCTGACCTGTCAGGTTGTATGGCTAGTTTCACTTACCAAGGGTTCTGAGTCTGTCTTCCTGACACCAACCATTCTGATGGCTTGACCTGTCGGGTTGTAGGCTGACAATGGCTTTCCTTCTAATGCTGGGTAAGAATTTCTATCATATGCTTTTATTGCAACTAGATCATGTGATTCCATCAATGACTAAAATGAATTGTTAAATTTGAAATTTATTATACAAATATTATTATGTGTGTCAATGAAAAAGTAGAGATTGGCATGATTCATGTACTATACAATGGTATGTATCAATTACAACAGTAAAGGCTTAAATTCTTTCAATTAGTCTGTACTTATTGAGTAAATGGATTAAGTAAACACTCCCAGGTTACTTACATGAAAATTAAGGTCTTGGAGAATGCCAGCTAATTCTGCAGCGTTGTTGCTGGAAGCTATCAAGGGTTCAATATCTTCCATCACTTCTCTTAGTAATTCTCTTGATTTTGTTTGGACCGGGGTCAACGCAAGATCTTCCAACCGATCATGAGCCTGTCAAAATTAAATTAATTAAATTAAAAGGATAAAATAAATGCAGAGACGTACAAAAAAGATGGTGGACGTTTAGAGGTTTAATTTCTAGTGGACCGTTTATAAGGTAATTCATTTTAAAAATATACAATTAAAATTATGATTGATATCAAATCTATCATATCTATCCAAAAATGGAAAAGGACAATTGTATATTACCATGGTAACGACTAATAACATCATCAAGATGTAAATAATGCTCTTAAGGTAATGAGAGATTTGTATAATTATCTCATAATTGTCATTATAAATATTATGCTTAGAGAAAATCATAATCAGGCCTTTTGTTTACAACCATGACAAACAATAGATTAATCAAGTGATGCTAAAATGTCGGCTACTACTAAAAATTTGTTTCTTAATTATAACTTGATTATTTGGCAGTTTCTGTTACAACCATGATAAACAATATATTTAAATCATTAAATCATAATTTCTTAATTACTGAATACAGTAACTTGATTATTTGGCATTTTCTGTTAGAAACAATTGTTATGCATATTATATTTATCACCGTACAAACTAAAGTATTGCTTTTACACAAAATATCTCATTCACATTAACCAAGCAATATATACTACACAATACTGATGAGCTTTTTGTAATAAAAAATATTTATATACAGTACATCGATTTTGAGTATTTTATTACACTGTTACAGTATAATAAAGAATGTATTTATTGCAAAAAGATATCAATGTCTTATTGTTTATTCTTTTTCTCTTTTGCTCTAATCTATTGTTTGGTTTATTAACATAATTTGATATAGCTTTATATATATTAATATTGTTTGTTTGAGGTGGAGCATGGAGAGCCCATTTGATAGTGCTAATAGCACTCATGGCAATCCTCAGGGTGCTGCACCTTTGTCAATTGTATTTGTAATAGAGTAAACAACATTTAAATACTGTGTTACTATACTATACCCATCCAAATTGAATTTGAATTATCAAATCATACTGAGTGAAAAAAAACAGTATTTAAAAACTATTCAACATTTCTAAACCAACTTGATTTTAAAGAAAAACATGAAACACTGTTAAACAACTTTTTATATTAATTTGAAGAAACTTAATAATATACAAATGATAAATTTTCTATGCCTGACTGCTCAGGTTTGTTGCATTTTTTTACATTTCATTACACTTTATGCAACATTGATTCTCATTTGAAGGTCAGTAAATGTCAAATTCACAATCTATTTTTGGATACTGAACAAAAATGGCAATGGCTAAAAATTGTTCCATGGTTTCAACAATTTTGTTACCCTAAACCTCTAGTAAACAATCTAACCTGTTAACAGTATCAATCTATGTTTGGATACTAAACAAAATTGGCAATTATAAAAATTGTTTTAACATTTTTTTTACCCAAAACCCCTCTAGTAAATGATCTAACCTGTAGTTTCTCAACAAATCCATTGTATTGGCATGCTATCACAATCAACATCTCTAAATTTAAGTAAAGTTAATTTAAGTTAACAGTAACATAGTCTTAATCCAAAGGAAATGTTCTGACTAAAAATAAAGCTCAACATGATTAGAATCAATAATTTAAAAAGGAATTTGATTGGATAGTTGTAGTTTCACCTTGATAGTCCCATGGTCATGGCCCCTTGCTGATCTTAAGGCAGATCAATAGTTCACAATGTTCTATAAACTAGTATAAGGCACTATCAAGGGTAACTGATTGAAAAGGATACCATGCCATACATTCACCATGGTCAATTGTATAGATTGTAACAAGAGTATACCTGTACCCCACCTACACTTCCCCTTCCTCCCTATTTATTAGGCTACCTAAACAATCGAACTACACTTTAGTGCATCCTGCTAATACACCATGGTCAGTAAAGTTGTAAAGTAGAACTCTACCCCACCTACAGTACACTTCCCCTTCCTCCCTATTTATTAGGCTACCTAAACAATCACACTACAGTTTAGTGCATCCTGCTAATACACCATGGTCAGTAAAGTTGTAAAGTAGAACTCTACCCCACCTATAGTACACTTCCCCTTCCTCCCTATTTATTAGGCTACCTAAACAATCACACTACAGTTTAGTGCATCCTGCTAATTCACCATGGTCAGTAAAGTTGTAAAGTAGAACTCTACCCACCTACAGTACACTTTCCCTTCCTCCCTATTTATTAGGCTACCTAAACAATCACACTACAGTTTAGTGCATCCTGCTAATTCACCATGGTCAGTAAAGTTGTAAAGTAGAACTCTACCCACCTACAGTACACTTTCCCTTCCTCCCTATTTATTAGGCTACCTAAACAATCGAACTACAGTTTAGTGCATCCTGCTAATTCACCATGGTCAGTAAAGTTGTAGAGATTGTAGCAAGAGTACACCTGTACCCCACACCACCTACTTTTCCCCTTCCTCTTGTCATTTTAAAGTATTTTGGGACAATTAATGACTCCAAAATATTAAATTAAATATTCATTTTTGCATTGCATCTAATCCTAAGGTTCTAATGTACAGAGGAAGGGAGTGGTAAACTGAATTCATTATCTTTATTATTAAAACAAAATGTCACTTGTACTTAGTTGAATACTCAGTAAGCAAGTAGATTTATTGGTACTACTACTGTACTGTATTTGGTCATAATGAAGTAGTATAATCTATTAATTATGGCTACAAAAACCTTTGTACTTTAAGATGAATTTATATATTTAATAAATTAATTTTCTTATTAGTAATTTATCAAAGTCACAAATGCAGAGTTTCAAAACCCAGAAGGAAATGTTGGGAATAATGTTATTCAACAGTATTTCTACTGTTGAATAAATCAACTCAACACGATTTCATACACTTCTTTAAGTATACTATTTTGTTTCAAATCAGTTTTTCACCAAAAAAATGCAATAAAAATTTGTATAAAAATATTTCGAGAATTTAAGAAAGATGTTGTAACAAAAAGTAGGGCAAAAAATAAAGATAATTATGTTGCAGAGAAAAGCTAAAATTGATCAGTATGATTACAGCTGCTTGTACAATTACTGTTTGACTTGACGTCAAAAATGATATGAAAGAAATGATATCTTGTATTAAGTATGAATGGTATTTTGAATGAGACACATGATATAGGCAGTGTGCTAGATTAATACATGCAACAGCAACTTTGTTATAAATATCTACACCATGATTTATACATCAGTATCTGAATCTAAATCAGTGTGCTAGATTAATACATGCAACAGCAACTTAGTTATAAATATCTACACCATGATTTATACATCAGTATCTGAATCTAAATCAGTGTGCTAGATTAATACATGCAACAGCAACTTAGTATAAATATCTACATCATGATTTATACATCAGTATCTGAATCTGGTAGCTGCTGTACAAACGCCATCATATACTGTAGGCTATGCATACAAGTTGCGCTCCCATGGGCCTAGCTAGTTGCAATTAAATTTTTATTTGGGCAAGCTTAGCGGTCCGGTCGATGTCCAGTGCGTACAGTTGGGTCTTAAATTAGAAATTAGTCAAAGTTGGTGCACATCTAGTCTAGTCAGGTAGAGCGTTCCATTCTGGTATGGTCCATGGATATAGACAATGAAGGTAGTAGTTAGTAGTAGTACTAAAGTATTACACTGTCTTTTTTAAATATGGGTTATAATTTTGAAAGTAGATCAGCTAACACATCATTACAACCATATGCTAACCTCCACTTAGGTCCATGATTCTTGAACGTAAAATAATGGTTTGTGATAAAAGTTAGTTATCAACATAACTATATAGCTGCTTTTGTTGATTAAATATACAATAAATGCCAAGTGTGATTGTAGAAGTATTCCCAAATTGTTATAATTTAAATTCTGAATAATTATCAATTTAATAAAATATGAGTTGTGAAAATTGTGAAAGCAAGCAAGCATAGAATAATAACACACTGAAGATAAATAGATGCAGTTCATTAAATTCTGCATTATATTATGTATTGATATTGTGTATGATAATTTTATATTTTTATGTTTGTATTGTTTGGTTTTTTATATCATATCATTTTAATGCTACACATTAAGATTTTCTAATTTTAGAATTTGATTTGACTTTATTGTATTAATGATACCAACATTTTATTACTTTAAATTGATCATCGATAAAATAGTCTCCTTCAAACCGTAAGATTAGATCGTTTTAGACCTAAAATAAAGTAATTTTTTAAGGTACAATAAATATGATAAATTTGAAATTGTAGCTATTTATTGACCAATTTCAATACAAAGATGTCAACACAAAACAATATTTAATTTTAGGCCAATTTGATAATTAGTATTTATCAATAGCTAATTCATAATTATTCTGTATGTGTATGCACAATAGGCCAAAATGAGTATATCAATAGCTAATTCTTAATTATAATAAGTGTATGCACAATAGGCCAAAATGAGTATATCAATAGCTAATTCTTAATTATATAAGTGTATGCGCAATAGGCCAAAATGAGTATATCAATAGCTAATTCTTAATTATATAAGTGTATGCACAATAGGCCAAAATGAGTATATCAATAGCTAATTCTTAATTATCTCTTGAGAGAATGAAAGAGAAATCATTGATTAGAAATCAAATGAAAAATTAATCTATTCATGTATGAAAGGTCAAAGGTCATTACTACTTTACAAGGATCTACTTGTCTGTACACAGCAACTTTCATTGTAATGTCAGTAATATCATATTGCTAGTCTTATTACAAACAAAATACCCAGTAATAACAATACAAAAATATTAGAATTGTGAACAAAGACTGTATTAAATAATTTACTTATACTAATAGAAAATCTTCTGATTTTAATTTATCTTTCATGTCTTATTAAAGGATCTACTTGTATGTCAGTACATAGCAACATTCATTGTTAATTATATATATTATATATTAATTATAATCAATTTAATTATAGTAAATCTTCTGATTTAAATTTATCTTTTTTTTCTAAGGTTTGTACAGTATTACTTGCCATTACTGGTAATCACTAGATTTTACATTCAAACTAACTAGATTAGTATGAAATTAAAGGTCTTAAATTACCTTAACCAAATTAAGTATATCTTTGCTCTCCATCATCGTCCTAAGAAACAGTAAGTCAGTGTTTTGGGCTTGAACCGTGTCCTTCATACTGTCCAGATTATCCATTATTGTGCTAAGAGCCTTCTCGCCTATCAATAAAAAAACCAAAATATTTAGGTTATTGATTTATATTGAGCACGTGGCCAACCTCTTCAGCATGTTAAAAGAAAACATCATCTACAGTATGAGCTAGAAATATAGCAGTGATGTAACGACAATAAATAAAGTGGTGCAGTTTTTGCAAGAAAAAGAGAATAATCTCTGTTCAAGCCACTGAGTTGTCAAAGGTCTCTGTGAAAAAGTGGTCAGGTTGAAACCTTACCAACCGTACTGGTGGCTACGGCCCTGTTCAGCATGTTAAAACAGTAGGAACTAGAAATATATACATCAAGATAATAGCCATACTCTTTATAGAAAATAAAAAATCTGAGATAAATAAATAATATTTATGTAACTTACAAAATAGTGAATTAAATTGATTCTGGTGGTAGAACGAGTCTTCTCGGATAAGGACTATAAACCGTAGGTCCAGTGTACACATCTAGCTCATGTGCACTTTAAAAAACCTAATACATCTTTCGAGACGAGTTGATGGTTACCCCAGTGTACTTGTATATCACAGCCATTGATCATGACTGTGCCCTCTGGGAGACCAGTCTTTGACTGAAGAGGTCGTCCAGTATTAATAAAATATTTCAATTCAATGCCTCCATGTTTTATAACCAGGTATTGTAACAAAACACAAAAGAAAATGGCTACACATGGTGTGATCACAAAAGCTGCCTAAAATTTAGGATTTAACCTAAATTAAGAACATACTGAACTGTTACTCAAGAATGAGAACACTATTAGTATTTAGCATTGAATTGAATAGACAGTATTATAATTTATTAATATGTGACATTTATTTTTATGAGTAAAAATACAATGTTAGAAATTCTCCAATTTGGGAAGGTAAGCGAATGTACTGTATGTACTCTAAGACATTGTCCCAACATGACTACTGTATCAGTAATATTACTAGTAATGATTTTGTGACAGAATATAAAATATGCACAAATATTTCTATTCTTGACAACCTAACTTATAAAACTGAAACCTGTATCTTACATAATACAGTGAAAAAAGGCAAGAACTATTGATTCTCTCCAACAAAATATGCTACTAACTAAGCTAAATGATAATAATATTGTCTTAGAAAATCCATACCTTATCCACCAAACTACTCGTTAATGCTTACAATGCTTAAAATTCTTGAGGAGAGACGCAACATAAATCATTGGCAGTAGTACAATTTCCATACGGTCGTTTCCTAATGCTTCAATGCAATGGATTTCAAATTGGAAAAATAAGCGCAGATTAGACAGGAATGGGTAAGCTCACTCATAACAGAGTGTAATTATTATTTATAAAATTCACTTATTTGCTTTCAGAAAATATTTTAAAGTAAGAATCATAAAAATAATCCTGTAACATTTACTAACAATACAACAAAACAAACGATTATTAGAAATAATAACAAATTGTAATGCTAATTTATTCAACCCCCAAAGAAGCTAATGGAACAGTCCTTATAAAACCAGCCTGATTATTGTTTATTCAAAAAAACTAGTTTTTATTTCCTAACACAATAGGCAATAGGTGAATTTCAAAAAGTAGTTAAACCGAAATGCTAACAATCATTGTATTGTTAAATATTCACCATTGAACTATTGAATGAATATTGCACTTGTGCTACTGCACATGCTCAGATGACTTAGTGTAACTGCTGACCTTGTTATCTAAATACAAATGTTTCTATTGGCTAAAAGTTGTTCCTTAAAATCACAAACATCAAAGTGAACATGTGGTATGTAGTATTGTAAACATAGTAGTACACATAGTAGGTCTAGTATCAAAAAAACTTACATATTCTTTTTAAGTTATATGTACCAACTCATTACACAGACAATTTCTGGGGTTGTTTTTGCTGCTTCTACCTGTTAACTATTCTAAATTTTTTAATCCATAAAAAGAAACAGTTTACCCAAGATAATTGTCGTCTATTTATATAATTATAAAGGTATTTTGAATAAAGTTTCAAATTGAAGCCATCTAATGTATCCTATGTCATGATTTATATTCTATGGGTTAGATCATACTGTAGGATAAAAACGTTAGGATAGAAACCTAAAATTGTAAATATAATTTCTATTCATCACCATAGAGGGCAGAACACTAATTAGTTAAAATTCCAGAAATGCCATAAATAATTCTACTGAAATTATTGTTAAATAAATTTATATTAACAAAAATATTGATTAGTGAACAGAGATAACAGAATAACACAGATAGTTGTTCCATCAGAATTATCTGGATGGTCAAACAAATTGAGGGGTATTTAAGCGTAAAAACGTGACGATCAATTGTAGAACGCTAACAACATCATTCAATGGTTGGATGGATTTCATACAGAGGGTTCAATAGGCGGAGTTATGAAAAATTATAATTACTTAACAATAGAAAATCAGCGATTGTAAACAAAACCAATTTGTCAGCAACTAGTGGGAAGTTTTAGTCATTCCCAATATCATATAGAACAAAATTGTGTGCAATTCAAAAATGTTTTTCAAATTTTCAAATATTCTATATGCATATATAGTATTTTAAGTCCTGATATTTAAAACAATAATGTGTATACTATAATTATTATAGTTTATTTACAGATGTGATTTGATTTGATTTTCTTCAGTTTCAACATAAGATTACAAGACAAAATGAATGAACAGCGACGAATTGTTCTCATAATAATAATAATATATTATCTATATTTTTCATCTCAAACTAATAAAAGTGGTATAAATTAGTGAATTTAATTCCTACGCATCAAAAACACATGTTGTAAATTGCACTACACTAGATACAGACATAATCTCAGTTGATAAAGTAACCTGCTAGGTTCAGCCAGACATTAACCTCCGTAATATAAGGCACAGCTGTCGCAAGGTCGCGAGGTCAAAGGAAGATGATTCACATTCATTTCAAATATGTTGGCAACATCCTATATATAAAAATGTTGCAGCAACCATGACATTATATTTAATGTACTTTATAAACCTATTAAATTATAGAAAATTTAATCATTTAATTTTTTTTTAAACATTCATACATTCTTTTGGATTTTATTCAAATAAGAATCAATCTTGTGTACTTACTAAAACAATTTTTACCATTCAAAATTATGAATTAAGTTTATAAGTTAGTAATTGCAAGTGCAATAGGAAAACTGGCATGACAATTATAATGTAAGCAACCTTACCCTCACCGGCCTCAGCCGCTGTGGCTCCTGGCATGGTGGCGAAGGTCTATCCTGAAATTAATGATAACAATACAATGTTTTTAATAACACATACATTTTAGTTCATACTCAAACTGTCTCAAATTGTGACTTTTTGACAATTTGAACTTTACTGAATTAAAATGTGTGCAGAAAAAAAAACATACTTTTATTTTCAATTTTCATTAAACGCAATATTATTTAAATACTGTTTATACTTATAGTGTAGATTTTCAATCTACAATTCTGTCACATAGGCCTAATTGTTTTTTAAAAGAAAAAAAAGTACCTTCTTAAAAAACAAATTTCAAGTTAACAATATTATTCTATTTAGGCCTATATAAGTTAGTAATATAAATAGTATACTGTAGAAGTCTTCTATAAATAGGCCAGCTATTTATTTAGTAAGTCTGTAGTAAAAAGGGTGTTTCTTAATATGTATTCATTGTTTTCATTATTATAATACATTCTAAAAGAAATTGTAAAGTCTGCAAAATTAACTAGACCACGTAATATTAGGTAAATTCCATAAGTTACGATAGTATTAGAAATGTAGTATTAGGCCTATTAATTTGAGCTCCTCTCTCATCAGACATCATATCTCTGCGACATCATCATTCTCACACGACACACTTCTCACACAATCGGACATCACGACCACAACACTAACAGCACACACACATTGTCATTGATAGCTTAATTGGTCTACTATTTGCATACACATTTAAAGAAATTACTTCTTACTTATATATCTTCAAAATGCCTTACCCTTTTCTAATGGCTGATATCAATAAAAAAAACAACAGCTTTCGATTTGTGTGTGTATTGTTGGTGGAGAGATGCGGCTCCTCCGTGTGTACCATAAAAGGTCAAACTTGACCATGCTTCGTTGCACACGTACACATATAACTGGTGGCGCGCTATAGATTTTTTGATGAATCAGAGAGAATCACACACACAGTTTTATTAGAATTATTTTATTACTTCAGTGTTATTCAATATTACTATTATTGTCAATTATTATTTTTAGCTATTACTACTTAATTTTTTTTGTATTGTTGTATATCTCAGTGACCGACTACGACAGCGATCGTGTTGGTGGGCTAATTATTATTTTTGTATCTGTTAGTTGATTTTGTATCTGTTTGTTGTCTATATATTTATTGTAAGAACGCACCGTGTATGAACGTAAAGGTGTAGCTTCTTCAATAATTATTATTATAGTATTGACCATAGATATAAGAAAGCGCGGAATATTTACCGTTTGTATCCATAGTGATGGATGATGATACTGGTAGACACACAAACAGTAATGCCAATCCATTTTGTCACTGTTCTATCTAAAGGTTGAAACGGCCCTTACAGGCTGACGCATAGAGACGACAAATCAGTTGTTAATGAGTATATATTTTTTGTTTCTTTGTTGTTTTTTTGTTTCTTTTTTATAAAATTAAATTATGCTGAAGACAGTCGATCCTATTTTTTTTAAACGGTCAAAAAGGCGCAGAGTGATCGAAAACATTACTGACTAGATCATTGCGGTGTGTATATATATACACAATTTACCGTATAATGACTCCAACGAAGTCGTTTTCTAGGGTTAACCTTTAAACGACGCGAAAATCTTGTGGTGAAAGAAATTTCGACGGCTGGTAAAGAAAATTAAGACATTAATTTCGTGTGTAATAAATCGATAATCCGATTGGAACCTCTCTCTCGCGGAGCAGCCACAACCAACACAGGAGAAAGACGTCGTGTGAGTCATTCGACGTCAAAACTTAATCATCTTGGTTTTGTGTCTAAATTTAATGATTTCACAACAATACAAGTTGATATAAGAAGACTTTGTTTTATAACCATACACAGTTCGTCTAGAAGACTGCAACAGTAGTAAGTTTATTGTTATATATTAGCCTTGCCCTAGGCGAATTTAGATTTGGTAATGTAGGCTAGCCTAGGCCTAGCCTCTTTCTAGCCTAGCTTTAAAAAAAGTAACCTCCTCTTCCAACAACAATCGTGCGACCGCTTTTGTTGGCGGTCGGTTCGACCATACTCTTGCCTATCTCTAGTAGGCCTAGCCTAGTAGTAGCCTAACTATAAGCCTAAAAGTATCTCCCTAGGCTAGACGTTGTTTATATCCTCCTCACTGAACAGGATTTTGGCAGGGCAGGCTAGGCTAGGCATGCATCTTAAGTTTGTAGCCTAGTAATAGAAAGTAATAAATTGACAAGTGATCAACAAGAAAAAAAACCATTTAATTTTTAAGTTGATATCCATGTCGTAAATTTGTGGTTAAAATGTACTTATGCTGTAATATATAATAAGTAACAGAAATATATTTCAGAACAAAGGATTTTTTTTTGTTTGCAGAGAAAAAAAATAAATTGAATATTTAATTAATATTTTATAGTATACCCTAGTACTATAAATAGTATCTGAGTAAATTTAAAAAATCAAAAAAGTAATTTTGTTTTGAGTTTGATGACATTTACTGTGTCAACAATTATTTGTGTAAATTTTTTAAAATTTTTATTTATTGTATTGTAGGTAAATACTTTGATTGCAATAAATTATAAAAGTTTAAAATAGCAAATATGGCTAGTCCACCTGGTGGTTCAAGTACAACAACTGTTATGGAGGATGAACCACATGACCCCCGCACACCTGACACAGAAGCAAACGTTTCTGAACAAGCTGAAGATGTTATACGAAGCTTTATGTCACAAAGGTTGCACATGGCCTTACGAAATGAGGAGGAAGATGTAGTTGTAGCTACACCAAATTTAGCCGATTTTGTATCATCAAATCCTCTCAGGTACAGTACGGTATATAAAATACAAATTTAATTATTTTTTATTGCAATATTTATAATTTGTTTGCCTATTTTGTATACAATTTAACAATAACAGCAATTCAATTGTTAAATATTATATTCTCAAATTGTTATACAGTAATTCATCATTTAGCCGATTTTGTATCATCAAATCCTCTCAGTACGGTATATAATATACCAATTAAATTATTTTTTATAGTAATATTATTTATATTTATGTTTGATAATTTTGTATACAATGTAACAATGAGGAGCAATTCAATTTAAATATTATATTTTCAAATTGTTCTACAGTAATTCATCAATGGTTGGCCGACGACTTGCCCAAATTGGTGACCAGATTGATTCTCAGTACAGAGATGAATTTAGACAGATGATAAATTCTCTAAATATTACCCCAGCAACAGCATATCAAGCCTTTGCAGGTGTTGCAAAAAGGTGAGTATGTTTCATTCTGAACATTGTAAAAATAACAATTTCTCAAAATGGCTTTCGTTTATGTAAATTGTAATCACTGAATTATGAAATGTCAATATTCAATTGGAAACTAATATCTAGATATAGGCTAAGTTTCTGTGAAACATCTGATAGAATACAAATTGTGTAGTAGTACTGTTGTACAGTTATACTATAATAGGTTGATGTTTATTTTAATGTTAGGTTGTTCCGAGAGGGAATTAACTGGGGTAGGATAGCTGCTCTGTTGATGTTTGGCTATCGAATTGCAATGGATGTGGCCAGAAATGCAACACATTTTATTAAAAAGATTATCGAATCAATTGTCAAGTTTATAATCACCGAAAAAATTGCACAGTGGATAGCGGAACAAGGAGGTTGGGTAAGTAGCATGTTATTGTGTTATATTTATTAATTCAAATTTATTTTGTGCTGTGAGAGTCCGGTAAAGAGCGCTTTATAAATGTTCAATATTATTATTATTACGACTTTTAAAGTTACAGTAGGATGAAAAATTGTCCAGAGAAAAATAACATAGTGATCCACAGCATGACATGAAGAAAGGAGACAAAGAGATTGACAATTACTTATGCATTGTGGTTTTTCTCATTACCTTGTGGTTTTCAGGAATCCAATACCATATCCAACACATACTAACATGTATTATAATATTATAATAGACTTTTTGTATGCTTTTTATAATCAGTCTTTACCCTATATCAGTATTGAATTAATTTTGTCAATGTAGTTTTATTTGTGTTTTTTTATTTATATTCTGGAATGTAAAAAATGCAAGTTATTAATTATTTAACTGATGCGTATGTTCAGTCCAAGATTGATTAAATCCAGCGAGTCATTGCTTTATTAGAACTTAACCTTTTGAATTTTTAATAGTATGCTGTACTTTTAATGTAAAATAGATTTTCTATTTATATAATCTTAAATAAATTGATACCTCCAACATCTATGTTTATAAATTACATTAATTGGTACAGATAATTAAAAACATTTTTTAAACCTTAAATTTAATACTAAACACCAAAATGCTTGAATTTACTGATTTTGATAATTTTATTGTTTTTTTAAATGTTACAGATTAGCGCAATGAGGTACCAAACAGAAAATGCAAGTTGGAGAGACATTTGTGTTGTTTTAAGCCTTGCTGCGGTATCTGCATTCGCTGTGTTGTACATGTCTCGAAGGTAAAGATACAGAACATGTGTGCAGTTTCATGTCAGTTTTACAATAACAATGATAGTGTTGACGACACAGAATGTGTTTGATCATTCTATGGTTTCTACTGATTTTGATAAATGGTGGTATATATTTTAACATAGTGTGATAATGTACTGAAGGTGTCTCAGGTAGGATATTGATTGAAGGATCCGTTGTGATTGCCGAAGAAAGACTTCAAGATTGACGACTATGATGACAAAAGCAAAACTCGAGCTATAAAATAATATATTAATTATTATAATAATAATAACATTTTCTTTCTCAGAAAGTAAGATTGTATCCATTTTTTAATTTCATTTTTTTGTTGTTGTGCCTTTGAATAGGTTTGTTTAACAAACAAATTTGATATGGTGTCACACGGCTGTATGATCAGAAAATTAACATTCCACCTCACTCATTTCCTGTTCATTTAATGTCCATACTGTGATATGTTCCATTTTAAAGAAGAAAAAAACACTTGCTTCTGCATAGATTGCCATACTACTGTAGTTTAAGGTAGTTTTTAATTGTATTAACATACAGCAGATAGTATTATACTAGTAGTATTCATGACATGTTGCTTTTGTACTTAACGTGTACAAAATATACGTATTCTACGATTTAGGGAAGTTAGTTAGCATCTATTTTGTTTTCTTGCCGAGTTTTTCATTACTTTATTATTAAATTAAATATCTGATCACTTTATGAATATTCATTTAAAATATGTTAATTTTGAATAATAATAATAACTTATTAATCAAATGTGAAATTATAAAGAATCTGTTGTAACAATTGTACCTTCGATTTCTGTAATTTGAGGTGTTTTTTTTTTATTACATTGGAAATGTATAAATTAAATCGTGGACATTTTTTTCCTAATTTTGATTGTAGTTTTCACCAAAAATTTGACCCAAAAGTTTATGTTGTAACAACATTGTGTTTTCGGCAATTGAAGGAAAAACTGTTGTGTGTAAATGTTTACAAAAATATATCATAATAATAATGTACATTTTTGAAGTAATACTTTTTATGTGTGTGTGTTTTTAAATTTTTAGAAATGATTAAAAAGCAAATACACATTTAATTCCTGTATCCTTAATCTGTTTGAAAGTTAAATGGCGCCCTCTCTTTATTATATATTTGGTTTTATGTAGAAATTATTAAAAAATAATATTTGATATGGTTCTACAACAGCCTTAATTTACAGTAATTGAATGTAAAATCGGTATTTGTTTTTTATCTGAGGAAATTGCTACAAACTTGTTTTATTGGTTTAAAATCACAAAACACATTATTTTGATAAAGTGGTCTCTTCTTCCACGGGAACATGATTGATGTTTTAACATCGTTTTTTTGTATGTGCAATTCTCGGAATAAACTTCTTCTTGTGTAGCAGTAGTCTTGTGCTTTCAATGGTAGTAGTAGACCTCATTCTGAGTATATAAACTTGTGTAAAAGTAGTCTTTGTTTTTTTCAATGGGTGTAGTAGTAGGCCTCATTCTGAGTATACTGTGTAAACTTGTGTATAGCAGCCTTGTTGTGAAGTGGTATAATTAAGGCATGCTTCGAAGATCCAGTGCTGGTGTTCGTTCCGGTACAGACTACGTTTTTTAAGGTAAAGATACAGAACATGTGTGCAGTTTCATGTCAGTTTTACAATAACAATGATAGTGTTGACGACACAGAATGTGTTTGATCATTCTATGGTTTCTACTGATTTTGATAAATGGTGGTATATATTTTAACATAGTGTGATAATGTACTGAAGGTGTCTCAGGTAGGATATTGATTGAAGGATCCGTTGTGATTGCCGAAGAAAGACTTCAAGATTGACGACTATGATGACAAAAGCAAAACTCGAGCTATAAAATAATATATTAATTATTATAATAATAATAACATTTTCTTTCTCAGAAAGTAAGATTGTATCCATTTTTTAATTTCATTTTTTTGTTGTTGTGCCTTTGAATAGGTTTGTTTAACAAACAAATTTGATATGGTGTCACACGGCTGTATGATCAGAAAATTAACATTCCACCTCACTCATTTCCTGTTCATTTAATGTCCATACTGTGATATGTTCCATTTTAAAGAAGAAAAAAACACTTGCTTCTGCATAGATTGCCATACTACTGTAGTTTAAGGTAGTTTTTAATTGTATTAACATACAGCAGATAGTATTATACTAGTAGTATTCATGACATGTTGCTTTTGTACTTAACGTGTACAAAATATACGTATTCTACGATTTAGGGAAGTTAGTTAGCATCTATTTTGTTTTCTTGCCGAGTTTTTCATTACTTTATTATTAAATTAAATATCTGATCACTTTATGAATATTCATTTAAAATATGTTAATTTTGAATAATAATAATAACTTATTAATCAAATGTGAAATTATAAAGAATCTGTTGTAACAATTGTACCTTCGATTTCTGTAATTTGAGGTGTTTTTTTTTTATTACATTGGAAATGTATAAATTAAATCGTGGACATTTTTTTCCTAATTTTGATTGTAGTTTTCACCAAAAATTTGACCCAAAAGTTTATGTTGTAACAACATTGTGTTTTCGGCAATTGAAGGAAAAACTGTTGTGTGTAAATGTTTACAAAAATATATCATAATAATAATGTACATTTTTGAAGTAATACTTTTTATGTGTGTGTGTTTTTAAATTTTTAGAAATGATTAAAAAGCAAATACACATTTAATTCCTGTATCCTTAATCTGTTTGAAAGTTAAATGGCGCCCTCTCTTTATTATATATTTGGTTTTATGTAGAAATTATTAAAAAATAATATTTGATATGGTTCTACAACAGCCTTAATTTACAGTAATTGAATGTAAAATCGGTATTTGTTTTTTATCTGAGGAAATTGCTACAAACTTGTTTTATTGGTTTAAAATCACAAAACACATTATTTTGATAAAGTGGTCTCTTCTTCCACGGGAACATGATTGATGTTTTAACATCGTTTTTTTGTATGTGCAATTCTCGGAATAAACTTCTTCTTGTGTAGCAGTAGTCTTGTGCTTTCAATGGTAGTAGTAGACCTCATTCTGAGTATATAAACTTGTGTAAAAGTAGTCTTTGTTTTTTTCAATGGGTGTAGTAGTAGGCCTCATTCTGAGTATACTGTGTAAACTTGTGTATAGCAGTCTTGTGAAGTGGTATAATTAAGGCATGCTTCGAAGATCCAGTACTGGTGTTCGTTCCGGTACAGACTACGTTTTTTATGATATTCAACGTAATAGAATTTGGCCTGTTATACTACGAGATAACGATCGACGATAACGTTATAAACTTACATTTTTCTTTCATGCAAAAGAAGAAATTCGAAAAGTTTTCTTTAATAAAAATAATATTTTTAAAAATCCAATCAAATGACATGATCAATAAAATCGTTGTATCGTCATGATATATCTAATCATGACGTCATTTAATTGGACATGTGAAAATGAACCCCAAACAGAGAACCTCGCATAACTTCTTGGGATTCGAACCCATGACATTCGTGTTACTAACACGACGCTCAGTCGACTGAGCCTAATCGGTCATCTTGTATAACGAGCTTAATTCGGTACTAGTTTCGTTTCCCCTCAAAATGACGTTCATGAATTCGTAATATGATGTGTAAATGTACTATTGCCAGCTGTATTCAGTTGTGTGCTCTCAGCTCGAATCTCGATTGTTTTGTTTCTTTCAATGGAAAATAAATATCGGTTTTTAAGAGAGAGAGAGATATTTAGAGGGTTAAATCAATTTAGGAAGTATGTAGTTATTTTTGGTACTCCTATACCGTCATAGATGCATAGTCAACTGTGTTGCACATCATCATCCCCATTATTACAACTATCATCACTATTTTACAGTAATAGCTATAATTAGAGTGCCTCTTGCCACCCGCGGCATTAATTGCCTCCTGTCTTCACACCAAATGCACGAGCCTCAAATCGGTTAGGGTTAGTTTGTTGGCAACACTCATTTAATAGAGTGTCGAGCTATCCCGATTGCATCCCAATTTGATGTTGTAGCCTATATTTTAAATTCGGTTTATGAGGAGCCCGAACTTCTACTAAAGCTCTGTCTACACTATCAAACGTTATGTGACAAAAAAATGTGATTACCTAAATGAACATGATGATGTCATATCACTACCATATTTGGGTATATCACTACCATATTTATAATTTTTTTTATCACAAACTATGTACATAGAAAAGAAAAGAGAAATACAAATGAATAAATGAAAAAAAAAAATATTTGGGCACATCACACTTTTTCATAGTGTTGAAAGAGCTTATTGTTCGATTTTAAGAATAATCGTTCGTTGGAGTATTAGTATGCAACTTGAAGTCTTTATGTTCGATTTATTGATACAAAGCCGTTCAAAAAGGGGATTCCCCTTCTTTTATTAAAATCATGCGCCATTGACTTTAGAAACCGGAAGAACTCTTGATCACTATATCGTGATATTTCTGTATATGTTTTTTGTTTTTGTATAATATACGGTATTGAAAGCGAAAACCTCTATTGATAATCAGGTTCAGACAGAGAGAAGATGCTATCATATCTAAATCATATCCAATATGTCGTTATGGTATGGTTAGCATCGCGGCCTATTTTACTCAAGTGAACATAGGATTATTACCTAGGTGAGTTTATTCTCCATAAATGTATAGAAATTTAGTAGGCCTACCGATATATAAAGTATGTTATTATGTAAATTGAATTATTCGAGTATGTATCAAGAATGTTATAGGCTTATACTGGTTTAAAAAAACCAAATTTAGATAGTCGGATCATTATCGTGCACCCTGTAACTTCATTAGTTTTACATGTGATTACTGAATAGAGTAAAATAAATAGATTTAGGCTTTTATTTCATACTAAAACCTAAGTTAGGTCAATACTGTCTGCATCACGTCTGATCTGAACAGTAACATCCTGACATGCCTATAATCATGGAGCAACGAAATAATGTTGTTGCTCCTAAAAATCCTGTTGTAATATTACGTTATGTGAGTTTTAGAATAGTTCTTCACATGATGTGAATCCCGTAGGCTTGTTATTTATGATCTCATGGTAAAGATACATGGTTTTAAAGTACATTTATGGGCCAAACAGGAAACAATGCGACTGAATTGTTTCACTTTCATAACGATTCACGCATTGCGTCTATTCTAATTCATTATTAATTTTAAAATACACAAAAGAAAATAACATAATGACCATGACATTGACTATATAAAGTTTCCGTGGAACACAGCGTTGTTATAATTATGTACATTATACTGACAGAGTAAAATATTAACAAAACAAAATACGTTTTTTTTGCAAGCTATGGATGGAGGCAGTGGATGTGTGACCAAGAAATACAAACTGGTTCTGTTCGGTGACGCAGCTGTTGGTAAAACAAGTTTAGTTTTACAGTTTGTCAAAGGAAACTTTTCAAATGAACCCCAGGAAGCCACCATAGGAGGTAAACATTATTTGTACTGATCGACGGGTGCTTTTTAATAGGGTCATGATCATTGTAAGATGACCGCCGTCATAATAACAGTTACAACCGTCCCGTTCCCATTTTCAATCTAAATTAGCGTATACTCGTATCGAATTGCTTACACAATTCTGAGTGTCATCTATTTTGTCGGCACCAGTGATGCGCAGTCTCATTTTTTGTTTTATAAATAGACTGAATTAGCTACTTAAAACATAATAATTAATGTTTGTTTGTAGTACATTTTAGTCTATTCCAACGTAGGATTCAGCCATGCATATTAAGGCAAATTTGCTCATCTAATATTGAATGTTTTTCTTAGTTGCCTTTCAAAGTAAGATAGTGTGTCTTCAAGACTCGACAGTAAAGTTTGAGATTTGGGACACAGCGGGATCTGCGCGGTATCAAGGCTTGGCTCCGATGTATTACAGAGGTGCAGATGCCGCTCTTGTCGTCTTTGATATCACGAATGAGGTAGGAAAGGGGGGAAAATCCACTCAAAATACGTATATGTTTGCGTGTAGTAACTTACATTTTGTATGTTGTTATTTAAGCGTGGTTCCCACTAGGACGCAACGCAAGGACGTACGCGCAACGCAAGCGAGTTGACCAATGACAAGCGACTGTTCGAATAATCCATTGCTTGTGATTGGTCAAATCACTTACGTTGCGCTATAGTGGGAACCAAGCTTAAATAACATTTTCAGCCACGTACAAAATGTAAGCTGCAACACTCAATACAATTAATCTGCAGTGTTTGTCTATATTTAGTTCAGTCATTGCCGACAGAGGCGCCTTTAGAATTTTGAAACCGAAACAGTACAAAACAATATAAGAAATCTAAACAATTTTGTTTGTGTAGGATTCTTTTACAAAAGCCAAGACGTGGATATGTACACTACAAACACAAGTTAAAAAGAGTATCATATTAGCTCTTGCTGGAAATAAATCTGATTTGAAATATCATAAGTCTGTGGACAGGCAGGTAATCATATTATATTTATTCATAAGTATTTTCCTTGGATCTACCTCCATTTAATATTTACTGTATAACTTAATACAAAGCGAATTATTTTATAACGCGTCTCTTTGGCGCACAATGACCATAAAGCTTGGTTCCCACTAGGACGCAACGCAATGACGTAACGCAATTACGCAAAGTGATTTGACCAATCACAAGCGATGATTCGAAAAGTCGTGTGTGATTGGTCAACTCGCTTGCGTTGCTTCAGAGCGCATTCGGTTCGAAAAGTTTGCTTTTTTCTAAATACTTTTTTTTTTCAATTTCTACTCTTAGAAAATACAAGAATTTGTTGAAGAGAACGATTTAGTATTCATGGAAACGTCAGCAAAAAGTGGAAATAACGTAACTAACATGTTTCTATCAATAGGTAAGTTCCCCTAATATAAGTATGTATACTTAAGTATGTATACTTAAGTATGTATACTTAGGTATGTATACTTAGGTATGTATACTTATAGTGAGTGTGTAGGGTTTGCTCTTTTTTATTGTCTATTCTTTGTTTTCATATGTGTAATTTGCCTATGTAATAATATAATTTATTTTGTACAAATACTGCAATTCAGCGTTTTATGCTGCAATGTATATTTGTTATGATTGATTGAATAATAAAGATACCGAATATAATACATTCAATACCGGGGGAATATGTCGTTTTCTTATCAACGAGAATAAACATTACTATACAATTAAAATAATATATTTACAGCAACAAAACTTGTAGAAAAAGAGAAGAAGGCCTTAGAAGATCAGGCAACCAGCAGTGGACACAATACAACTAGTACAACTAATACTTCGACGAGTGCGGCTGTGGCAGCTGATTCACTCGACAACGAAGGAGATGACATGTCTGATGGTTGTTGCTGCTGCTGTGTCGTATTATAGCATTATTAATTTCTTGTTCATAATTTTCTTGTGATTTTTAAGGTGTAAACTGAATTGGGGTTGGGTCAACCAGCTCAGTTACCTACAGTGATTTAGTTCACTTAAGCCTTGTCTCCACTATCAAACTTTTGTGACCAAAAAAATGTGATGTGCCCATGGACATGATGATGTCATAGCACTACCATATTTTAAGCACATCATACTTTTTTCACATCAAACTAGTTTGATAGTGTAGACAGAGCTTGGGTTGACCCCGGTCTCCCCAAATTTAATATTTTTTTGTAAATATTGAAAAATACCGAATAATTAGATATTTTTGCATGTAAAATATATAACGACTTTACATAGTTTTAAATATTTGTACATATGCCTACTGTAGTAAACATAGTTTATATATTAAATGAAATTCCTGAATTGTATAAACATTAACTGTGAACAAACTAGTAGTAATGTAGTGTATTTTCCTGCATTGTTTATTTACTAAAATTCCAATAATATAAAACTGATTTTTTTTTCAAAACAAACAAGTGACTATTATGATATGAATAATTGTGTAACTGCAACTACAAGTGATAGTTGAAGGGAAAGTATAAATGTGTTTATATTACATTATGATACAATAATGTGTATTATTAGCATAACATTCATTCATATTTTACATTCATATCCAAGGTTTTGCTGATACAAAGCAGCATTAAGAAGCAAAGATGCTTTAAATGTAATTATTAATATAAAATCCTATCTCGTTGAAAAGACGGGTCTTCAACCAATGCATCATACCAACCCTTATCTACAGTTCGGAAATATGGACCATTACTAAGCGTCTCGAAAAAAGGCTGTGAGTAACAGAAAGGGCAATGGAAAGAGTACTAATAGGTGTCACAAAGAAAGATAACGTGTCAAATACAAATCTCAGATTTAGATCAGGAGTTCAGGACATAATAAGCAGCATAAAATCAAAGAAATGGAGGTGGGCAGGACATTTGGCCAGGAGATATGACAACAGATGGACAGTCAGACTGACAAATTGGACTCTAAGAACCTACAACAGAGGCAGAGGATGACAAAAGATGAGATGGAGGGATGAACTAACAACACATGGTGGCATTGCATGGCAAAGAGTAGCTAGAGACAGAAGTGAATGGTCAATTGGTGACCCTAACCCTTTATACTAGTTGAAATGAACTATTTCAAAATAGTGTCCACTACAATATTGGACAGCCTACCAATAATATATTACATCACATCATGGAGTTATTCCTTCATGATTACAACACCATTCATTTATTGACAGCATTAATATTTACAAATCAAGGTTTTTTAAGTGATGACTTATTTGGTTGATAAACAAAACATAGACTATTGTCAAAATAGTGTTCACTCCAAAATTGGATATCTTAAAATTAGGTGCCGGCATCACAATATTAGCAACATTCATTTATTTACAGCATTAATATTTACAAATCAAGGTTTTATAAGTGATGACTTATTTGGTTGATAAACAAAACATAGACTATTGTCAAAATAGTGTTCACTCCAAAATTGGATATCTTAAAATTAGGTGCTGGCATCACAATATTAGCAATATTCATTTATTTACAGCATTAATATTTACAAATCAAGGTTTTATAAGTGATGACTTATTTGGTTGATAAACAAAACATAGACTATTGTCAAAATAGTGTTCACTCCAAAATTGGATATCTTAAAATTAGGTGCTGGCATCACAATATTAGCAACATTCATTTATTTACAGCATTAATATTTACAAATCAAGGTTTTATAAGTGATGACTTATTTGGTTGATAAACAAAACATAGACTATTGTCAAAATAGTGTTCACTCCAAAATAGGATATCTTAAAATTAGGTGCTGGCATCACAATATCAGCAACATTTATTATTTACATAGAGCATTAATATTTATAAATCAAGGTTTTTTAAGTGATGACTTATTTGGTTGATAAACAAAACATAGACTATTGTCAAAATAGTGTTCACTCCAAAATTGGATATCTTAAAATTAGGTGCTGGTATCACAATATTAGCAATATTCATTTATTTACAGCATTAATATTTACAAATCAAGGTTTTATAAGTGATGACTTAAAAACTGGTTGGATATCTTAGATTCAATACCAGTATTATAAATAGCACCAAATAGTCTTAAAACAACTCTAATCCTAATATTGTATTTAAACTTTCTACATAGTATTCAATCTATTGCGGCTATTCTTCTCTATCTTAGTTTGTTAAACTATCCATTTTTTACAGTATGATAGCTTAAAAACAAACAATAAAAAAATATATATTTAATTGTTCAAAATGTAATGTAAAATTCAAGATGAATATTAAATATTTATTTTATGCTGTAAGCATTTAGTTATATATATTTCTTATTAAACAACAAGAAAGTAAAAAAAACATCATTCTTTAAATTTTGAGAAGGCAAAATGTAAGTAACAGTAAACAAAATTGTACAGTATGCATCCTACAATATACTCAAGAAAAATATTCAACAATTTTGTTCTATCTTTGCTAGTTTTTTTAGACAAATAGTATAAATGACAAATCATTATTAAACATTTATTATTAAACATTATTTACATATTGATAAACAAATAAGATCCCAATAGATTAATTATTTAAAATGGATTAATACACAACGAAGCATTAAGTGACAAGCTTTTGAGCAGCACCACTTGTAGTATCATCTAGAACGTTGCGAAAACTTTCAACGCTTACGGTTCCATCTTCACTTTGTGATGCTGCCATTGTCCACATCTTTTGGAATGTATCACTATCCATGTTCATACCTATATTCTTAAATATAGATTTCACCTGTCAAACAATAATAAAAAAAAATTATTATTTTATTATTATACAGTATGAATTACAAGTAATACAGAAAGCCTCATTATTGCTGATGATGCAATACAGGAGGGTGAGGTTTTGAATCGTGACCTCTTATTATTCAAACATGTTCTGTTAAGTAATTCATTAAACACTCATTTAAAGTATTAAAATACCTTTACAAATTATAAAACATTGGCAGGCAACAATTAAAAAATAAACATTGACTAGCGACATCATTTCCATAATTAGAATTCAGAATCTCACTAATTAATTCACAAATTTCACAACAATATCAATCCGTTTGGTAAAACAAATATTGCCACAGATAATATACACATGCATACAATGAGCTGCATTACAACAATATATAGATATATAAATTACATTGCAATACTACATACTGGTTGTTTTATTTCATTTGTGATAATGATCATTTCACTGTGCATTGAATAAAGCAATAGAGCATAACAATTAAAACCACAGATTTAAATTTAAACACATTACCTAGAATTGCTTCCAAAACATTGTTTGATGTGAAAACTATAAATGAGGAGATTATTTAAAACCTTGATAATTGAAATCAGTATCATAAAAAGACAAATGGTTTTAAACCTCAATACTGTTTGATACAATCATACATACTTTTTTTTCTTTTGTGGCGTAAACCACCACTTTTATTCATTTATTCATTCAACAATATCACATGATTAATATACGTTAATCATACATACTTGTCATGTGTACAATTTTTACTGACATTTTTTTTAAAATACTAAATTAATCCTAATCTTGTAAATACTTTATTTATAAAGTTAATATTTTTTTTAGAAATTATAATACAACTGGGACATGGTCCAAGATCACAGCTAAAATATTAAAGTTAAATCAAGTTGTTTACATAATTAATAATAATAAAAAAGGGTTTTTTTTCATAGCTTACCTCTCCTTGGTTTCTTGGTTGAAAAAAGTCTTTTTCATAGACACCTCTGTTGCTGTAAACTGATGGGTTAACCAATCCATGTGTATTTGACTCATCACCATAGTTTGTGCGATCGCTAATTCTACGAACAATTGGTGGCGCTAAATCACTACGTATTGTTGGAACACCATATTTTCTATATCCTGTTGTTAAAATAATTTATACAAAATTGAATCTTTATAGTATTATTGACATAGTAGTAGCAACTCAGATAATTACATTACTGCGTTCATATAAACAATGTTTTTGTTTAAAACAAATTTAAAACTAAGAACACAAAAAAATGAACATGATAAAATAAAAGTTGATGACAGGGTTGATAATGTTATTTTGACTTTCAAAATATTTTGACTTTCAAACTATTTTGACTTTAAAACTATTTTGACAAAAAATGTACCCAAATATGGTAGTGATACACCCAAATATGGCAGTGATATGACATCATCATGTCCATATACAGTATGGGCACATCACATTTTGTTGTCACATAAAGTTTGATAGTGTAAACAGAGCTTTATGCAAGAAAACTAGAGTTGTTACCTTGTGTTGAGACACCACCAACCACTGCATTAATCTTGGAAGACGAAGTCCTGTGCTCTCCAACAGCTTGGTCAATCTGTTTACTAATAACATCTGGCGTGTGTGCTGCTGCCGCCGGGGCTAACAATGTTTCTTCACTACTCATTTTATCTTTCCAGTTTAAAAAGTTTGCAAATTCATTGTAATCAATAGTACCATCATTGTTAGCATCACAGTATGATATCAGCTGTATGAGTAGTTCTGGATCCACTGGTAAGTTGAACTGTAAACAACAATCTTGTAGTTCATTGATGTCGATTCTACCATCACCATTCTATCAAAACAAACACACACTTTATGAGTGAGTTCACGATATATTATTACTTTATTTATATTAAATAATGTTCCATGTCAATCTCACAATGTCATCTTTCATCTGGAAATAGTTTATTCAAATATATCCTGTATAAAAAAGTTATAAGATAGAGTTGCAGTATCTATCTATGTAAATAATTTAATGTATTCTAATATTCCAACAATGTACTTGAATATATACCTTATCATAGTGCCTGAAAGCCGCACTTAGATCATTAAAATTGTGATAATTTGATTTTTTTAACTGTTGTCGTACAGCCGAAAGCAGTCCACGTTGTCGTTCTTTTCCACGTAGATAGTCACCAGGGACACGGCAGTGCATCAAATCACCAGCCCCATACTCGTCAGGGCGTATCAAAATACCAAACGTGTGGTCTTCAGGTACTCTCATAGTGTCTTTGATCGGATCATGCACCTTACCAAGTTGTGGCTGTGTTCGTTCACGGAAATCATCAACTCTTTTGGACACTATCTTTGACCCTTTGTCCCTGTTGAAATAAAATCTGGTTAAGCTCTGTCTACATTATCAAACTAGTTTTACAAAAAAAAGTGTGATGTGCCCAAATATGGTAGTGATATGCTTAAATATGGTAGTAATATGACATCATTGTGTCCATATATGGGCACATCACATTTTTTTGTCACAAAAAGTTTTATAGTGTAGACAAAGCTTTAATAATAATCTGTCATTGTCAAGTTATTATTAATAAATAGTATGGAATTATTAATTTAAGTTTAACTTACAGTTGGTCATTCCTGAGCCATTTTAAAGATTTACTAACATGCTTGCCATCATTCTCATGCGGAGTTGCAATTCCAAACGTACCATCCTTCGGATATCGTGACCAATCGTAGTTCCGATCCAAACCTTCCCCAACTTCAAAGTCATGGTGAGTTAATTTATACAAATCATTTCCTTGCATAGATTCTATGTAAACTTGTTGGTAAGACTTGTTTGGATTCACTAGCTCTCCTGCCGTGCCATCTAGTGCAGTAAAATACAAAATGAATGTGGTTAGTACTTTACTTTACATTATGCTAGTTATGACATTCAGTATGATTATTTAGAGTTGTTCATCCATAAAATGTGTATATAAATTGGGCCTGCAGTTTAAATAGTACTACTACAGTACTATTTACATAGACAATTATAAATGTACACTATATTCTATTGGGTCAAGACCCGGACACCGCAAGTAACCAACTCCAAAATTACCATAACCATAATGGTTCCAGGTACGTGTATTATAAACAATATGAGAGAAATAATTTAAACAGTCATAATCAGGTCGATATGAAATGAATGTATCTTTGTATGAGCTGTTTGGCTAACTAATTTGCATAATTGAGACAAAGCAGATCAAGTAATTGGCATAAGATGGCATAGATTCACGTACCAAAAACATTCTTCAATCCGAAAGATGTTCCATAGATATCCACATGATCTGGTAAGCCACTGGTTTGGTCATGTGACTTCCCTAGGGGAGCTCTCTGTTTGTTTGCATATAATGATTCTTTTTTGTCCAGATAACGCTGGTTAAATAACGTCTTTTGGTCAGGATTCACAAGATTACCAGCCTGAAAATGATAACAATAACAACATTAAACATAGATGCACTGATTATATTTAAAATACATACAGTAGTATAAAACTGACTCCAAACGAGAGGCAAGCCATGATTGAATGTTTTGATCTTTATTTGATCATCATCAGGAATATTCAAATATTAATAACAAAATTAACTTTGCTCTCTCTGTAGAGTTATTTCACTTACTATAAAGATGCATTGAGAAATTTAATTGAGCACATTCAATTTTTTTCCTTTGAGTCTACAGTATGCTACACAATGGTTGGTATCAATCTGTATACAGTAAACACTGGTTGAAATTTGGCAACTAACTTACATTCATTCAATCAACTAACAGTCACAATCCTTAATGCTAATTATCTCAATGTTCTGTTGCAAAATCTTATTATAATATATATTTCTAAAGAATAATCACTATTCCCCAAAGACTTCCCTTGAAGATTTATTTATATTTGTATTAAGATACTGAAATGTAAATCCATGTGATTTATATACTTGAATTATTTATAGAGGTTATTCCCCTTAACACAATTCATTTATTTATTTGCTGACAGAATAATATATTTTCCAGTAAAAAGGTTCTTTAAATAAGAATCACACCTCTAATGATGGGTGTGGTCCATTTGCAATACTTATTTTTACTAAAATGGGGTGTGGTCCTATGCCACTGTTTAAATTAATCAGCTCATCAAGACGAGATATAACTATAATAATCAATAACTGAGGATATTATATGTTACATGTCAAGTAGATTGTAAAGTGTGCTACATAAAATAAAACTAGTTGATGCGTTAGTTTGCTTCCAATTTGAATAAGTAGATTGCGAGGATGAATCATTCATTTTAAGACTACCAAGCAGTTTCCATAGATACTGTCAAAATTGATTAAATACATTCTCTAATTGCTAGCTTAAATCAAACTGAAGAAAAGTATAGCTTTGTAGACTACAATAGCCTGACAAATAATGTTTAAAGTAGATATAGTAGTAATCATTCCTGTCATCAGAAAAACAAAGTATATGAGTGTAAATACAAAACATACTATATTCATTCATTTTTATCGTATATTTATTGCAGTAGATGTATTTAAACATTACACATTATTAGATTAACAAAAAGTGTATATTTATTGCAGTAGATGTATTTAAACATTACACATTATTAGCTTAACAAAAAGTGTATATTTATTGCAGTAGATGTATTTAAACATTACACATTATTAGATTAACAAAAAGTGGATAATAATGTAAGCCTCTAAGTAAAAATAAAAGATGTTTTAAAGCTTTGACCCAATTGTCATCAGGGCTAAAGCTTTGACCCAATTGTCATCAGGGCTACTTATTCTCTTAATTATAATGTAATTCCTGAGCTGGAAAGTGAATAAAAACACATTATTATGGTATCATAAACTTGGTACTATTAGTACAATGTTTCTGATATTTCCTGAAAATAAACCTACAATTATCCTACAATTAATTAGAAATTCTAGACATATTTTAAATTTCTTTGAAAATATCTTTGCTTACTAATCTAACTGTATAGTATACTTAATACTTTACCTGCTAAGGTGGATGCTTCTGATTTACTATATTGTGGTAGTTGACACTTCTCCAGTGCCAACCCTCACTATTGACTTAAATTATGAACTATTCATAAAGACTTGTATTATTAGCAACTATACTGGTACATTTTTCTTTTATTTGTATAAATTTGAATATTATCTGTTTGAATTCTATCTTTATATATGATTAAATGCTTTAGTACTTAATCTGTAAGTGGTAACTTAAAAAAACAAAAATGACAGTTATCAATTTATGTACATTGTAATTACAACATAACTAACCTGTAAAGATCCTGAGGTAGGAACACCATGTGTAAGATGGGAAGCAATGTCAACATCATTAGCTTTACCATAGAACACTCTGCGAACTTGAGGTTCTGCGTGGGTAAAGTTACGGAATTTCTTTACTGTATCTGGAGTCTCAACCTGTAATAAACAACATACTTTATTAAACAAAAACCATATTGGTTTGTAGTGGGCCTCCTTTCACAAGCCCCTTGGGTTTGCCTGGAGGTGCCTTTCATCTTTAAAAATATGTTTTACTCCTTGTTTGTTTTGTGTTTGTTTTTATTGGAGGAAAAGCATTAAATAAAATCATTTTTTAGTGTATTTTTTATTTCTGCTGATTAAGTTAATGTGAAAATGCTTACAAAAATGAATAATCATGGTACTAAAGTTAAAGTCTGTAAATAAATCAAACATTATTTACCCTTGGTATACTTAGACAATCTCTGGCTGTATTTTCACGTACAGTAATCAGCTTCCCTGCCTACAATTTTACAAAATAAAGCATTTCATTAACAAATTTCTCTATAATAGCAATTGAAAAGATTACTCTGTTTAATTAAAATTCATATAAACTGCTTTTTCTCATTATATGAATCCAATCTTCAATATAAGGTAGTTGCCATGGCGATAGGAAGTGTATAGGAAGTATTTAATATTCTTCTTTTATTATAATGGTATTATTAAATGACTAACAAGGCGGTGGTTGGGTTTACAGAACAAAAGATGCATAGGAAATGGAAGTCATTATTTTATAGTATTATAATAATTTATTCTCTATTCTACTACAGAGCTTAAAAAAATATCATGACAGTATAAGGATGGCACATTTTCTAAATAATAACAATAAAAAAATATAATGTAGATTAGGGTTTTATTATGGTATTCACTTCACATTGCACTGCACAATCACGATAGTGTCACAGACGTTTCAACCCTTCCAAATTCCTGTAGCATCCTGAATTTTCATCCAATCTCCAGAATTTTGATTAAAAAAAACATAAATCAACAATTTGTTCATGGGTATAAATAAAGAGCCATATTTTACACAATAAAATAAAAAGCTAATATATTAAGTAATTTAGGATAAAAACATTTTTCCAATGTATGTTTACTGTCAGAATTATGTTTTTTAGAAGGCTTATTTCTGTACTTTATACATAATTAGCTACATCAGATTATACTAGTAAAATGTGCGATGCACCTCTGATCTGGTTAACATTGAAAGTCTGATTACGAGGGTATTTTGTGTAATAAGTAATGAAGCGGGTGTAAGATTTTACATATTTTTAGCAGATTTTAAATGTTTAAAAAAGTTGTCTAATAATTTTTTTTCTGTGAAAAAATGTTATCGAAATGTTATTAAATGTGAAGTGTTAATGTGAATCTCCCGAAATTGCTAACTTTGGATTGAAACGTTTGGGTGTGATGTTGGAAATTGAATGCCGGCGGGCTAGGCCATGGCTATAACCATGGTCACGGAGGTAAAAAAAAGTTATTTATTCAACAACAGTACAGACAGGACAACATGCACACAGAAGGACAGGATCACCTCACACAGTACACACACACACTCGGACTCTATTGATTGGTGGACTGCTGACACTGTGACTGAGTGCGAGTCATGTATTTGATGTGTTTTATAATACTAATAATACTAATAGCCCTAGTTTCACTCTTTTTTGTTCAATCTATATATACAGCAGCCTACAACAAATTACACACACGTCACACAACAGACAAGGAGAGATAAGTAGGCTAGCCCACCAGGCTGGCTGGCTAGCTCGCCTCTATCAGCTGGTATAGGCTAGGCCTAGGCCTATTATCGAAGGAAGAAGGTGACAATTACCGTAATCATATCTGGATTTCTGTCGGTGAATTTTCCTCCATTACTGCCAATTGCAGCTGCAGTTGTTCCTCTTGAATGTGCACTATAACGTTCCCTTTCCATTATGTTAATAACATTAACAAACTAAAATATTAAATTAAAACAAAACGTTCCCACTCCTCTTTCACGGCCGGGGACGACGAGGCTGTCGTGCGTTGTGTTGATTGGATTCCTCTCAAATTTCCTTTTTGTTTGTAGGAGGTCGTTGCTAAGCAGCAAGGGACATTTCCGAGCAGACTATTTTTATATCATTGTATTTTTATTGCTATATTTTGTGTACACTAATAATAGGTATTTATATTCTGTTATATTAAAAAATAACAGTATATTAAAAAATATTTAATAGATAATATTTGGATGCAAATAGTATTTAATATAGTTAAATTAATATACCTAATATAAACAAACTGTTGTTTAAAAGGTTAAGCAATGCGTATGACGCGCCTTTTGAGAAATAATAAGACAAATGACTTACGTTCTTGGTTTCCGGCCCTGATATAGAAGTTTGATGTACTGTAAATTGTTCAAATTATATTGTTAATTAGAAATAATGAAAACTAAAGGGTTAGTTTATTTATTTTATTCATTTGGCACTGCACTTTTAATCATTGGCACACACTTCAACAAAAGAAAGCTTGAGTGGGGCAAGGGTAGGCCTACGTCTTTGAAAAATTCAATTATCATAATTACAGAAATTAAAATGTTGAGGAGCAGCCTGTCCGAGAGGTGGCCCTTTTTTCAAATAGGAATTAACAGGCATAGAATTAATAAACCGCCCGGTGATCATTGAAAGGCCCCCGAATCGAGATTCGAACCCGGAAATCTGTTGCGCGTGCGTAATTGACATAAGCGATGTTTTCCGCAGGGAATCGAATGTGCACAATTTGATCTCTGTCAGTCCCAGTGGTCTAATTGTTAGGACATCTGCAGAAGGTCCGGGTTCGAATCTTGGCTGGTGCGTTTTCAAACCGAATAAACATAAACCTTCATTAGCCTACTCTGGATATGCTATGTTAAATCATGGATTAAATATAATTTACTTAATCCTGGTAATAATAAACAGAAAGTGTCGGTACTATAAAGAAAAAATGAAATTGAATTAAATTGCTAAACAAAATTAAACTCGATTAGGCCTATTCTGACCCAACAGACCCCGAATTCCAATAGAGACTTTGACGTCACGGCCGTCATGGCATAGGCCTAGGTAAAGTATCGGCAATATTATAGTAAAAAGGAATTGAATTGGCAACAAATCAAACTCGATTAAGTCTGTTCTGACCCATCCCGACTCATAATTTCCACAACACATACTGGGATCCAGTCCCTCTGTGGGAGTATCCGACCGTCATATCCACGGAAATGGATAGTTATTTTGTTGCGCATAGACACCGATGATGGATGATGACGTTACCCAAACCAATTATGGTCATGTTGGCGTTCCATAACTTTTGACGTAATACTTCGGGAGTTTTTAGACACAGCAAAACTGCGATAATAATATTTATGTTTTTGGTAAGTATTTGTTGAAAATTAGCGACAAATATTCATTTTATATTTTGAAAACCCCATTCTAAGAAAAATATAAGTCTTTCTTTTTTATTTGGGATGAAAAAATATGACTGGAATAATTGGTATAGTTGTCATAATTCTATTTTTGTTGAATGGTTTTTCTATTTTTTAAGTCAGTTTTCAGGTCACGAGAGATATACTTTGGGGTGGTGTTTTTCATGTTCGTGAAAATAATATTCACAATTGTGGGTACATTCGCGAGATAGATATAGCCAGTTGTATAAGTTTTTGCTATCCGAAATATTTAATGACCGTAAGACTACTTAAGTAGTTGTTCTTTTCTTTTAGTTAATTATTAAACAGCTTTTTAGGCTAGTTTTGTATGCGTCATGCCGATCCAACATGGCGTATGTCAACACTGAAGCATTACAGTGCGTACGTGTGGGATCGGAGCTGCGAGCCTGATTTTTTTAACAATTTCAATGAGGAAGCGCCCAGCTTGATCGAGATTTACCATCTTGCTTCATGTGGGTTGTGTGGGCTAGAAATAAATAGTGATTATTAACTTGTTCTGATGTTTAAATGTTCTACAATTTATTTTTGTATTTAATAAAAATGTGTTTTCTTCCAAAAGTCATTTCGTATTATATTGTATTGATTGCCAATTTTTTTCATTTCAAAAAACATTTACTTTTACTTTTAGTTCGCTCTTTTTATATGTAAAAGGTTTATGATAAAATAATTTATAAATAAGAGTGCCGAAACCCAAAAAGCAAAACTTGTGAAGGGCTGCCTAAAATAAAAAATACTAAGGTACATCAACACCACCTCTATTATTATTACTATTAGCAATCAAACTTAAATTTCATTTGACTTGCTTAGTTGTTTAGTGTATTAAAAAGAACAGTAATCGGATTTTCCCTAGAAAACTGATAGAAATAAAAAAAAGCCCTGTGTATTGTTCACAATAATCAATCATTGTTGGCAAATGTATTGATTCTAAGTGAACAATTAGTTAGAGTGTAAGTAAGACAATTAAGCAAAACTTGAAATTAAAGTTTAATCTCATTTTAAAAGTGTCTCTTTACTGTTATTAATGTTGATGAACAGATTGTCCCAAAGCACTTAAAATCCATTCATTATTGCATCCCAATCGTTTTTGTTTGAGTTTGCGGCATCCAAATGCAGTGGGTTTTCATCCTAGATTTAAAGATGTATTGTCCCTTTGACTAATTCCAAAAAAAATTAAAAAAAAGATTTCGAAAAAAAGTGGGTAATTTTGAAGTATCATAATAGTTATTAACTTTCACCAAAAATTAGTCGAAAAAAAAATCATTTAACTGAAAAACAGACGTTTTTTGTTCAAAAAATAACTTTGACTTCCAGTCAAAGTTTTCGATCAAAACATATATCATAATGCAACGCGCTTGTTTGGCTACTGTGTATGCATAATCATAAAACTTCCTCGCGATCTGTGTGAAAACACCTTCTCAACTGTGACGGGTTGTAAACAATCCTAATTAGCATCATGCATAATGCATACTCATGGTTTGAAATCTTTGTTTACTTTCGTTGGCAGCGATTTTCCAGACGAAATGTAATCAAATTAATTTACCTGTTTATTTCGTAAACTTGTTGTTTTTGGCTCAAATTTTCGACTTAAAGTGCATAACACTAATATTACTTTGATATGGCCAATTTAAATTTAGAATATTTTGACCTTCATTTTTTTGTGTTTCAAGGGACAATACATCTTTAAGAAATAATGCAAATTATAATTATCATGTTGATGAAGATAATTGGCTTAAGAAAAATGATGACTTTTGCCAATTTGGACTAAGTGAGTCTCACAGATTTGAGATTTGAAGAGAATCTAAAGTACAGCATCACCAATTTACAGTTAATTTTAATGTATCGTTTTATCTCCACAGAAAATTAAAAAGTGTGAAAACTAGTACCAGACTATCCTAAAATTAACGTGGGCATCAGTTGCCAACTTAAAACACTTCAAAAAACAAACAAAACCAGGGAACACTTAAATAATGGCAAGCCGAGGCGGAGCACAGCGTCCAAATGGTACCCAGGGCAAGATATGTCAATTTAAACTTGTCCTTCTTGGTGAATCAGCTGTAGGTAAAAGTAGTCTTGTGTTGAGATTTGTAAAAGGGCAGTTTCATGAATATCAAGAATCTACAATTGGAGGTATGGTCTTGTGAATAACTATTTGTAAATTAATATACAATGATGTTAATGTTTCAGGCTGCTGCTTATCAAGTTCCAAGTTTCTAGCTTAAAGTGAGCAACAGTCAAATCACCCACAGACACTATGCTATATCCATTTGTTTTTAGTTATTTTTTTTTTATTTCAAATTTTATTGACACGCGACCTTCGATATTTTCAACGATTATTCCCCAAACTCTGTTCAGAAGAAAGTAACCGACTGAAATTCACCCTGATATTTTCAATGAACTTTTTTCTTTAAAAAATTAAACTTTTGCAGGATTCAACCCCTTCAACTCATATCCAGTTTAGTATGGCCAAATTTGTTTAAATAATTGTATAATAAAAACTAGTAGGTAAATTAATAGTACACTAAATGCATTTCTTCACAGTTAGTCATGGAAAAAAATTAACCAATGGAAAGAATACCACATTGTGTGCACAGAAGCGTGTATGCTGTTAAACCATGCCAAGAAAAACATTATTTTATTTATAATTAGTGTCTTTGAGTTCAGGGGAAATGTCTAGTAATCATGTAGTAAACTGAATGAATAATCAAACTTTAAAAAACCCATTTTGTTTTTTTTTTTAATTTGAACAATGTTACATGATGTTTGAGGTAAAATAAACGTCTAAACAGCTTCCTGGTTTGTTTGCAGGGTCAAAGTTGAATAATAAACATTTACAGTATTGACTAAATGACTTGCTATGAATTGTTCATTTCATCTCATTGTTTGAAGACTTTGTGCAAAGGATGTGCTGTTAAACAATGCTTTGTATTTATTTCAAACATAAATAATGCTTTTAATATATAGGTATAGCTATATGTTATGTGTTTTTTAATGTTTGATTACTATATAATGTACATTAATTTTAAGTTTTTATATCTGTAAAATGGTAATAATTTCTGCCTTTGGCTGCCTGTATGATTTCTTTGATTAAATAAATATACCTTGAATATATATAATAAACTGCAGTTTTGAACTAAATATGTGGAGTACAATCAATTTATATTCATTACTTTTTATTTTCACTTTGTTTCAGCTGCTTTCTTAACACAGACTGTTTGTCTAGATGACACAACTGTTAAGTTTGAAATCTGGGACACAGCAGGCCAAGAAAGGTACCATAGCCTAGCCCCTATGTACTACAGAGGTGCCCAGGCAGCTATTGTTGTTTATGACATTACAAACCAAGTAAGCTCATAAAATAGTGGTTTTTTTGGCCTTTTTTTCACCAGAGACACAAACTAGAGCTAGGGAGTAGTCTTGTTCATTAGAGTAACAGCAGTGTATTTTTCGTAAGCTTCCCCCTGCCCACCATTTTTAATTTTTATGTGTAATTATGGTGGTTTAATAAATAAATAAACATATAATAACTAAACACCGTGGATAAGAAGATAACTAGTCAGCTGTGTAGATAAGAAGGGTCTAATTATTCTGCAGCGTCATTTTTGTAATAACTGAATGTGGTGGAAATGTTGGGATGATGACATTACAAATAGTATACTGGTTGAAATCTCTCTCCTTCCACATGCCATTAAACTTAAAATTAAAAATCATTAAAGATTATTGTTTTATGAAATGTTTGGGTATTAATTATTGCTAAATAAATGAAAATTGTTAGTACTGTACTGTATGCTTTTTATATTTGAGCATAAACATTAAACATACAGTAATACTATAATATTATCAAAACAATATAGATTATCTGAATGCATACAGTAATACTACACTAACTGTTAATGATATGGTTTCCTTTGTTCTACTGTATAATAATTATATTATGCAACCAATGTTACATCTAATTTGTGATTTCAGGATACTTTCGGAAGAGCGAAAACCTGGATAAAAGAACTTCAACGTCAAGCCAGCCCAAACATAGTCATAGCCCTTGCTGGAAACAAAGCAGATTTAGCTAACAAAAGAATGGTAGAATTTGATGTTAGTATAATTTCAATTATTTTGTGTCTGTGTATGAAAGTTGTAGTAAAAAAGAACAATGCTACAAATAACCAAAAGGCGGAAACCGTAACTTTTTACAATACAAAAGTTAAAGTTCAAAAGAAAATATCATAAAATGTATGAAATGTATAGGCAATAAAATTACATTAACTTTACATGTTAATGTTGTAATTGTAACAGATATGATCTGTTAATGTTGTTAGTTAATTTCTAACAATATTAACAGATATTGACATTTGTTCTTGTGTAAATATTTGTTGATCTTCTCAGTTGATTGAAATGTAATTTTTTATAAATGTGTCGCATTCTACTATATATTGATATGTTACTAAATTTAATATGCCCAAAATAAATTATATACATAAAATATAATACAAATAATGAATGTTTAAGAGTGCGATAGTACAAATAATTTCATTATTTACCTATACACACATAATGTCTGTATTTTTATACATGTATAGGAAGCTCAAGCATATGCAGATGACAATAGCTTACTGTTTATGGAAACATCAGCTAAAACTGCAATGAATGTCAATGATATTTTCTTGGCAATAGGTAAGATTATAACTTTTTTCAATCGTTTAATTTTAAATAAAAATACAACAAGTATGTTGCTGAAGTTATTCATACTAAGCATTTCATGCTCATTCATTCATTAAAAGTGACATTTATTTACTTCAAGAAAAACAAAACAAAATGTAGGTGAAAAAAATAAACCATAAAAGTTGAAGAAGGCATGTTCAAAAAAAGTAAAATGCTTGTGGAAGACATGCCTATAGACAAATATGATATTTAAACAGACAGATAAAAAAGAAAGAAAACAACAAAAATATCATATACATAACATAGGTAAACAGTCTTCTTCTGGTAAACAAATTATATAAGTTTACAATAGATAGATAAGAGGCAGAAAATAAATGTCGGTGATCAAAGGTGTGTTTAATGAAACTGACTGTTTTAATTGCTTCAACATTATCAACACTATGTAGGTACTATTGTGTGTTATTGTACAAAAATCTACTTTTTTTTTATTTAGCAAAAAAGCTTCCGAAGAACGAACCAGCTGGCGGTCAAGCTGGAGGTCAAAGACAAGGCGGCCCGGTCGTGATACCTGATGAGAGGGGGGGACAATCTTCGGGTTCATGTTGTGCTAAATGAAAAGCCCAACTGTTTAATTCACAATTTATTAACAATTAAGCTAGTCCGCAGGTACTCCAAACGGGAAGTAATGTCTTATAAACCCTATAAAACAAAGCTAATATTTGTATCCACAAAGTAGTCTATTGACTAGTTTACACCCCCCCCCCCCCCCCCTTTAACCCCAACTTTTATTTTCTACCCCTATGTTTTCTTTCTCTTCTTTCCTACAATGTGTTTTTATGTCACCTTGTGTCTGGTATCTTTCCTCTTTTTTTTGTATTTCAATATGATACATATTTGATTCTTGTGTTAAAAGCACTTCAATATCACAGTGTTAATTGATGGTGTAATCCTGGTTATCACAACATGACTACTGTATTTGTACTATAAGTTTATATAGGTGGGTGGGAGTAGTTAGAAGATAATAATCAACAAATCAGACATAATCAAATATTATTATTTCTGTATTAATCCTTATGTTAAATTGTAAAAGAATGTTTGTAGTGATACTATAAATAGAACATTATCAATGGTAGGTAGGCATGTTGTACATTGACTGTAAGTTGGTGGTTTTTGTCTTCTAATGTTCAGTTGACAACCACAATGTGAATTATGATATTTTTGCACAGGCAAATTACTATTTAATTTTTTATTTCAAAAATTCATCAGCGGACAATTGTTTTTTTTTTTTTTTTGTAATTTCTCATTTAAACTCTGAAGCATAATATATAAATATTTCTTATTAATAATACAAAATAATTTGGTGGGATAAAGTGGTGTGTAATAATATTGATTTGCTTAATTGCGATTTCCTTTGTATTCCTGTGACCATACATTGGTGTTTGCTCTTTTTTGAAAAAATCAAAGTATGTACGTAAAAAGTTTGTTAAAGCTACCGTATATTACTGCATTACTATTTATATATACTCTTAAGTCTTTTTTTCATAAGCTTTTAGATGTTGCAATTCAAATACTTTAAATTAAGTTGAATGCTTTTGACTGATTAAGTATATTTTAAGTAAGTCATGGATAATTATGTAAATGTCATCTAATGATGTTGTAAGGAAACATTAATTGCTAAATAAGTTGAGCAAACAATAAATGAAATGTGATTTGTTTTGGACTTGCAGATTAAACAATTCTCTTAAGTTTAACCTAATGTGACCCTTCAATGTGTTTATGCAGATTTTTGGAAGGTGGTTTAATAATCAATGATGTAATAAAGAACAGTATATATGCTAGTACACAGGTATATAAATATATATAAATATAAAATGTATTTGTTAATTTTTATCACAATTAGCCTAGCATTTAATTAAGTTTTTGTATGAGGGAACTGGTTATAGTTTTAGATTTTGGTCTCACAAAAAAAATTAGTTAAAATAACAAAATAAAAAATTGCAAAATATTAAAATCGAAATATGACAGACTATTGTAAAATGTATTCACTACTTACTCAATACTTGTGAATTAATCAAAAGTTAAGAACAGTTATGAGTATGTTTTAGTGGATGACATTTGTAAAGTATAACATTTGCAAGAATGCATGTTGCATGTGCTGTTGTAACAGAAATTATGTCTGCTTTTGAACCAATGTTGTACACCCCCAGTTACTGCAGTAAACCAATGTTGTACACCTCCAGTTACTGCAGTAATGAGGATTTTTACAAGTTAATAGCAACATAATCATTTACTATTTGCTGTTTTAATATCAGTTAATAATGTTCGTTATCTCTGTAAAGAAATAGACGTTTTTAACTTATGCTTGGTTCCCACTAGAGACGCAACACAATGACGTAACGCAACATTAGAAATTTGACCAATCACAAGGGATGGATTTATTCGACTGTCGCTTGTCATTGGTCAACTTGTTTGCGTCTACGTCGTTGCGTTGCGTCTCTAGTGGGAACCAAGCTTTCGAGGTAAACCAACATCATAAGATTCAAGAGCAGTTCAATAATTGCGTGACAAAGCTTCATTATTATTATTGCACATGAAACGCTGTTTACTAACCTTGTACATACTCCATGGGTAGCTCATGTATATGTTTATTTCCAATTTGTTGTGGCCATGTTGATAATACCAATGATGTAATCAGTGTATATGCTTGTAGGCAGACGGATTTAAGTATGTACTCTTATACTGTATATTATATAACAGATCAAATTTGTACAAGAAAAAAAATAGATTGTGAAGTTTAAGTTGCTACATCTCATCTATTATATTCTATGAATGGACTTTATGTAGAAAACATTGATATTAAATTGTACCACAAATCCTAACATGGTCTTCATACATTTTGTATCTTAATTTGTGGTCATCACAAGCCTTTGAGTTTGAAATTTGGAACTGAACACCGCCGCGGTTGAATCATTTCTGTTTGTTTTTTTAAACAAAAACATTTACAAAAAATAATTAACAATAAAATAAATGTGTAAACACATTGAATTTTACTATGAATATGCATTTTATTTCATAACTAAATACAATTACGAAATATAAACATCGTCAATGGTAAAATCAACGCCCATGATGTCTTTCAACGTTTTTACAACGTCATAATGATTAACATAATCTTTAGCATTGATCGATGAACACACTTCATATTGTTCAAAATATATCATGCACAATGTCTTCCAGATGTTATAATTCACAACAACGATTTACATAACATTTCTTTCAACGAATTGATAGTTATTTATCTTAAGATGAGTGGAGTTGTTGCAATATGGATTTCACACAGGTAAGACGTATTTTCCTCTTTTGTAATTCAATTCAAATTACAATTTACCATTGTTTTTTACAGCAACACCCAACAATACACCAAAAAGAAGCGAGTGCTTGTCAGTTTGGTTATTTAAATGCATCTACATGTACATACATACAACATACAACAACAATTATGTACCAAAAAAAAAGTAAAAAACGGTGGGGCACTCCCCTATGAGGATACGGGGAAAATTATATAGAGATTTTAATATATTGGTTTTATAGAGCTCGTTCCAAGTATTTGGTTCGTGAATGAATATGAATCTATGACATATTGCAAGTCTGGAGAATGGTAGGCATATGTACATTTGCGTTGAATTTCTAATGGTTTTTGCGCGTTCACTTTTTAAAATTTGATCAAGGATTTCACACAAGGTAGGGGGTAATTGTCGAAGATGATATTGAGTGATAAAATATATTGCCTGTAACTTATTTAAATCATAAATTGTGAGTAGGTTAAATTGTTTAAATAAATAAGGGACGTGATCTAGTATATCTCTCTTCGAGTTCGTTATTATTCTAACTATTAATTTTGGTAACTTATGTAGTTTTTCAATATGTGTTGGGTATTCATTTCCCCATACAATGTTTCCATATTGAAGATGTGGCAAGATAAGAGCGTTATAAAGATTTATTAATATGTGCACAGGAAATATATTTTTAACTTTGCAGATGTTACCAATGGCCTTATCAATCTTATTACATATAGGCCTATATTTGATGTTGGGTTTCCAGCTTAAATTTTCGTTTATAACAATACCTAAGAAAGTAATATTTTCTAATCTTTTTAGGTTTGTACCATTAATTTTTATGAGAATATTTTGTCTCGGTATTACGATTTTTTGTGTTGTGAAAATAACATAATTATAGTTTTATTTACATTTAGGACAAGTTTGTTTGCTTTGAACCATTCATTGAATTTAGAGTTACGAACAACCCATTCCTTGCTGGTCAGCAGAAGGCAGAGTTTTTTATTTCTCCACCATGGGGATATATGAAGATACTGTCTTTTAGTTTTCTTGGCCATGTTTTCTTTCGTAAAAAAAAATTGCCATGTTGTTGAATATTCTTATTGAATGTATTACTTAATTACAATCAAATACTAACTGTAGCTGTAGCATGACTATTTCGCAATGTGTGTTTATTGTATAGATCTTTATATTGATTTTATTATACATCAGGTGAATATAGGCCTATGCGTCCATTGAAAATCAATTGGATTATTCCATTTAGGCTAGGCCTAGGTTGCAGAAGTTGATTGGGAATTCTAATTTTCTTTAATGAGATGTTTTCATCTTTAATTGACGGTAGAAATAATGAATCAATATAATAGTTTTAACTTATGTTTTTTTTACATATTTTGATTTTTTTTCGAGATATCTGTTACAATGACATCCAAAACAGGTGCTAGCGTTGATGCCGAAACAGCTGCGGGCAACTCCGGAGACGCCGCCATACCTACCACAGAATATTCTGCTCAAAGTGAACTTGCCGACCTCTCAGATAAGGCTCTCAAATCTCTCAGTGACAAATTTGGAAGTAAGTCATGTCAGAAATAATATTTGGGTTGATGGGTGCCTTTAAAAAAAATATTTACTATGCTCACAATATTTTGATTTATTAGAAGACTTATTAGAAGATGTTTGTGTAAATAAAATTGTGTACAAAGTTTAATGTTAATATGTTTATGATAAAAAGTACTGATCCCCTTTCCACTATGAATTTATAACTTCTCATGGCTTATGTTTTCTCAGGTGAAATTCCTTTTTTAATTAAAGTTCTTTTATACTCGGTTTTGTTCCACCAGTACCTGTGTTTGCAGCAGTAGCTATTGCCATAGTTGCCCTATTAGTACTGTTACGTTGCTGCATATGTATAGGCCTATGTATATGTAAGATGTGCTGCTGTAAGAAAGAAAAGGGCAAGAAAGTTCTGAAGGGGGCCGTTGACTTGAAGAGTGTTTCCATGTTAGGAAACAGCTTGGAGGAACAGGTATGTTATTTATTGTTCCTTTTTCATAGTATCTTGTGATGATGATGTATTCATTTTGTACAATATGTAATAATAATAATTGTAATTGTAGTTTTGTGTCAGGGAGTTGAGTAATTAGATGTTTTGCCCTACTCTGACGTAATTTGTACTTTATACTAAGTACATTTAAGAATACTTGCGAAAAATTCGCAAGTAGTTCTCGGGTGGGAAATTGAAAATCAATTGAAGTTCCTGGGCCACGCGCTTCGAATGCCTGATGACAAACCATGCAAGGAGTAGGCCTGCGCTCTGTATGTTCCTCAACATTGAACAAAAGAAAACCAGGAAGGCAGAGAACCAACTTTCTGAGATACATCCAACAGCTTTTGGGGGATGAAGAAGGCATGATTACCTCTGATAAGCTGTCAGAGTTAACCAAGGACCGTTGTGGCTGGAGAAAGCTTGTAGTCGCCTGCTCCGCAGCCGACTGATGACGATGATGATAGGACTCGAACCCACGAGCTCCAGATCACTAGCCTGGCATTCATACCTCTAGACCACCGAGCTTGCGCTGATGGCTGGTGGTTAGATTCGAGCCCAAGTAAGCAGCGGGTACTGCACCAACAGGATTGTAATTGTAGTTTTGCGTCATGGAGTTGAGTAATTTGATGGTCTAGAGGTATGAACGCTAGGCTAGTGATCTGGAGGTCGTGGGTTCGAGCCACCCGAGAACTACTCAACTATTATCAAATGTACATAAAAAATGTGACATAAAATATAATACAAATAATGAATGTGTAAGAGTGCGATGGTACAAATAATTTCTGTATTTTTATCCATGTATAGGAAGCTCAAGCATATGCAGATGATGACAAAAGCTTACTGCTTATGGAAACATCAGCTAAAACTGCAATGAATGTCAATGATAGTTTCTTGGCAATAGGTAAGATTATAACTTTTTTCAATCTTTTAATTTAAAATACAATAAGTAATTTGCTAAAGTTATTTATACTAAGCATTTCATGCTAAATTTCAAATTGGGGAAAATAAATATTCTTTCCTGGTGATCAAAGGTGTGTTTATTGAAACTGTTTTACTTGCTTCAATATTATCAACATTATGTAGGTAATATTGTTATTGTACTAAAATCTATACTTCTTTTTTTATTTAGCTAAAAAGCTTCCGAAGAACGAACCAGACCAACTGTTTCATTCTCAATTTATTAACAATTAAGCTAGTACGCAGGTACTCCAAACGGGAAATAATGTCTTATAAATCCTACAAAATAAAGCTAACATTTGTATCCACAAAGTAGTCTATTGACTAGTTTACCCCTCCCCCTCCCCCAATCAAACTTTTATTTTCTACCCCTATGATTTCTTTCTCTTCTTTCCTACAATGTGTTTTTATGTCACCTTGTGTCTGGTATCTTTCCTCTTTTTTTTGTATTTCAATATGATACATATTTGATTCTTGTGTTAAAAGCACTTCAATATCACAGTGTTAATTGATGGTGTAATCCTGGTTATCACAACATAACTACTGTATTTGTACTATAAGTTTATATAGGTGGGTGGGAGTAGTTAGAAGATAATACTCAACTTATCAGACATAATCAAATATTATTATTTCTGTATTAATCCTTATGTTAAATTGTAAAAGAATGTTTGTAGTGATACTATAAATAGAACATTATCAATGGTAGGTAGGCATGTTGTACAGTGACTGTAAGTGGATGGTTTTTGTCTTCTAATGTTCAGTTGACAACCACAATGTGAATTACGATATTTTTGCACAGGCAAATTACTATTTAATTTTTTATTTCAAAAATCAGCGGACAATTGTTTTTTTTTTCTCATTTAAACTCTGAAGCATATTTTATAAATATTATTAATAATACAAAATAATTTGGTGGGATAAAGTGGTGTGTCATAATATTGATTTGCTTAATTGAGATTTCCTTTGTATGCCCGTAAAAAAAAATCAAAGTATGTACGTAAAAAGTTTGTTAAAGCTACCGTATATTACTGCATTACTATTTATATATACTCTTAAGTCTTTTTTTCATAAGCTTTTAGATGTTGCAATTCAAATACTTTAAATAAAGTTGAATGCTTGTGACTGATTAAGTATATTTTAAGTAAGTCATGGATAATTATGTAAATGTCATCTAATGATGTTGTAAGGAAACATTAATTGCTAAATAAGTTGAGCAAACAATAAATGAAATGTGATTTGTTTTGGACTTGCAGATTAAACAATTCTCTTAAGTTTAACCTAATGTGACCCTTCAATGTGTTTATGCAGATTTTTGGAAGGTGGTTTAATAATCAATGATGTAATAAAGAACAGTATATATGCTAGTACACAGGTATATAAATATATATAAATATAAAATGTATTTGTTAATTTTTATCACAATTAGCCTAGCATTTAATTAAGTTTTTGTATGAGGGAACTGGTTATAGTTTTAGATTTTGGTCTCACAAAAATAATTAGTTAAAAATAACAAAATAAAAAATTGCAAAATATTAAAATCGAAATATGACAGACTATTGTAAAATGTATTCACTACTTACTCAATACTTGTGAATTAATCAAAAGTTAAGAACAGTTATGAGTATGTTTTAGTGGATGACATTTGTAAAGTATAACATTTGCAAGAATGCATGTTGCATGTGCTGTTGTAACAGAAATTATGTCTGCTTTTGAACCAATGTTGTACACCCCCAGTTACTGCAGTAAACCAATGTTGTACACCTCCAGTTACTGCAGTAATGAGGATTTTTACAAGTTAATAGCAACATAATCATTTACTATTTGCTGTTTTAATATCAGTTAATAATGTTCGTTATCTCTGTAAAGAAATAGACGTTTTTAACTTATGCTTGGTTCCCACTAGAGACGCAACACAATGACGTAACGCAACATTAGAAATTTGACCAATCACAAGGGATGGATTTATTCGACTGTCGCTTGTCATTGGTCAACTTGTTTGCGTCTACGTCGTTGCGTTGCGTCTCTAGTGGGAACCAAGCTTTCGAGGTAAACCAACATCATAAGATTCAAAAGCAGTTCAATAATTGCGTGACAAAGCTTCATTATTATTATTGCACATGAAACGCTGTTTACTAACCTTGTACATACTCCATGGGTAGCTCATGTATATGTTTATTTCCAATTTGTTGTGGCCATGTTGATAATACCAATGATGTAATCAGTGTATATGCTTGTAGGCAGACGGATTTAAGTATGTACTCTTATACTGTATATTATATAACAGATCAAATTTGTACAAGAAAAAAAATAGATTGTGAAGTTTAAGTTGCTACATCTCATCTATTATATTCTATGAATGGACTTTATGTAGAAAACATTGATATTAAATTGTACCACAAATCCTAACATGGTCTTCATTTATTTTGTGTCTTAATTTGTGGTCATCACAAGCCTTTGAGTTTGAAATTTGGAACTGAACACCGGCGGCGGTTGAATCATTTCTATTTGTTTTTTGAAACAAAAACATTTATAAAAAATAATTAACAATAAAATAAATGTGTAAACACATTGAATTTTACTATGAATATGCATTTTATTTCGTAACTAAATAAAATTACGAAATATAAACAACGTCAATGGTAAAATCAACGCCCATGATGTCTTTCAACGTTTTTACAACGTCATAATGATTAACATAATCTTTAGCATTGATGGATGAACACACTTCATATTGTTCAAAATATATCATGCACAATGTCTTCCAGATGTTATAATTCACATCAACGATTTACATAACAATAGTTATTTATCTTGTTTAGATGAGAGGTGAGTTTGTTGGAATATGGATTTCACACAGGTAAGACGTATTTTCCTCTTTTGTAGTTCAATTCAAATTACAATTTACCATTGTTTTTTACAACACCCAACAATACACCAAAAAGAAGCGAGTGCTTGTCAGTTTGGTTATTTAAATGCATCTACATGTACATACATACAACATACAACAACAATTATGTACACAAAAAAAAAGTAAAAAACATTGGTCGCCCACGACCGGTCAGCACCTCCGGTGGGGCACTCCCCTATGAGGATACGGAGAAAATTATATAGAGATTTTAATATATTGGTTTTATAGAGCTCGTTCCAAGTATTTGGTTCGTGAATGAATATGAATCTGACTTATTGCAAGTCTGGAGAATGGTAGGCCTATGTACATTTTCGTTGAATTTCTAATGGTTTTTGCGCGTTCACTTTTTTTAATTTGATCAAGGATTTCACACAAGGTAGGGGGTAATTGTCGAAGATGATATTGAGTGATAAAGTATATTGCCTGTAACTTATTTAAATCATAAATTGTGAGTAGGTTAAATTGTTTAAATAAATAGGGGACGTGATCTAGTATATCTCTTTTCGAGTTCGTTATTATTCTAACTATTAATTTTGGTAACTTATGTAGTTTTTCAATATGTGTTGGGTATTCATTTCCCCATACAATGTTTCCATATTGAAGATGTGGCAAGATAAGAGCGTTATAAAGATTTATTAATATGTGCACAGGAAATATCTTTTTAACTTTGCAGATGATACCAATGGCCTTATCAATCTTATTACATATAGGCCTATATTTGATGTTGGGTTTCCAGCTTAAATTTTCGTTTATAACAATACCTAAGAAAGTAATATTTTCTAATCTTTTTATGTTTGTACCATTAATTTTTATGAGAATATTTTGTCTCGGTTACGATTTTTTGTGTTGTGAAAATAACATAATTATAGTTTTATTTACTTTTAGGACAATTTTGTTTGCTTTGAACCATTCATTGAATTTAGAGTTACGAACAACCCATTCCTTGTTGGTCAGCAGAAGGCAGAGTTTTTTATTTCTCCACCATGGGGATATATGAAGATACTCTTTTAGTTTTCTTGGCCATGTTTTCTTTCGAAAAAAAAAATTGCCATGTTGTTGAAAATTCTTATTGAATGTATCACTTAATTACAATCAAATACTAACTGTAGCTGTAGCATGACTATTTCGCAATGTGTGTTTTTTGTATAGATCTTTATATTGATTTTATTATACATCAGGTGAATACGTCCATTGAAAATCAATTGGATTATTCCATTTATTAGGCTAGGCCTAGGTTGCAGAAGTTGATTGGAAATTCTAATTAGCAATCTTTCTTTAATGAGATTTGTTCATCTTTAATTGACGGTAGAAATATTGAATCATTTTAATGAATCAATATAATAGTTTTAACTTATGTTTTTTTTACATATTTTGATTTTTTTTTTTCGAGATATCTGTTACAATGACATCCAAAACAGGTGCTAACGTTGATGCCGAAACAGCGGGCAACTCCGGAGACGTCGCCATACCTACCACAGAATCTACTCAAAGTGAACTTGCCGACCTCTCAGATAAGGCTCTCAAATCTCTCAGTGACAAATTTGGAAGTAAGTCATGTCAGAAATAATATTTGGGTTGATGGGTGCCTTTAAAAAAAATATTTACTATGCTCACAATATTTTGATTTATTAGAAGACTTATTAGAAGATGTTTGTGTAAATAAAATTGTGTACAAAGTTTAATGTTAATATGTTTATGATAAAAAGTACTGATCCCCTTTCCACTATGAATTTATAACTTCTCATGGCTTATGTTTTCTCAGGTGAAATTCCTTTTTTAATTAAAGTTTGTTTATACTCGGTTTTGTTCCACCAGTACCTGTGTATGCAGTAGTAGCTATTGCCATAGTTGCCCTATTAGTACTGTTATATTGCTGCATATGTATATGTTTATGTATATGTATATGTAAGATGTGCTGCTGCAAGAAAGAAAAGGGCAAGAAAGTTCGGAAGGGGGCCGTTGACTTGAAGAGTGTTTCCATGTTGGAGGAACAGGTATGTTATTTATTGTTCCTTTTTCATAGTATCTTGTGATGATGATGTATTCATTTTGTACAATATGTAATAATAATAATTGTAATTGTAGTTTTGTGTCAGGGAGTTGAGTAATTAGATGTTTTGCCCTACTCTGACGTAATTTGTACTTTATACTAAGTACATTTAAGAATACTTGCGAAAAATTCGCAAGTAGTTCTCGGGTGGGAAATTGAAAATCAATTGAAGTTCCTGGGCCACGCGCTTCGAATGCCTGATGACGAACCATGCAAGGAGTAGGCCTGCGCTCTGTATGTTCCTCAACATTGAAAAAAAGAAAACCAGGAAGGCAGAGAACCAACTTTCTGAGATACATCCAACAGCTTTTGGGGGATGAAGAAGGCATGATTACCTCTGATAAGCTGTCAGAGTTAGCCAAGGACCGTTGTGGCTGGAGAAAGCTTGTAGTCGCCTGCTCCGCAGCCGACTGATGACGATGATGATAGGACTCGAACCCACAAGCTCCAGATCACTAGCCTGGCATTCATACCTCTAGACCACCGAGCTTGCGCTGATGGCTGGTGGTTAGATTCGAGCCCAAGTAAGCAGCGGGTACTGCACCAACAGGATTGTAATTGTAGTTTTGCGTCATGGAGTTGAGTAATTTGATGGTCTAGAGGTATGAACGCTAGGCTAGTGATCTGGAGGTCGTGGGTTCGAGCCACCCGAGAACTACTCAACTATTATCAAATGTACATAAAAAATGTGACATAAAATATAATACAAATAATGAATGTGTAAGAGTGCGATGGTACAAATAATTTCTGTATTTTTATCCATGTATAGGAAGCTCAAGCATATGCAGATGATGACAATAGCTTACTGCTTATGGAAACATCAGCTAAAACTGCAATGAATGTCAATGATAGTTTCTTGGCAATAGGTAAGATTATAACTTTTTTCAATCTTTTAAGTTTAAAATACAATAAGTAATTTGCTAAAGTTATTTATACTAAGCATTTCATGCTAAATTTCAAATTGGGGAAAATAAATATTCTTTCCTGGTGATCAAAGGTGTGTTTATTGAAACTGTTTTACTTTCTTCAACATTATCAACACTATGTATTTAATATTGTGTGTTATTATACTAAAATCTACTTTTTTTTATTTAGCTAAAAAGCTTCCGAAGAACGAACCAGCCCAACTGTTTCATTCACAATTTATTAACAATTAAGCTAGTCCGCAGGTACTCCAAACGGGAAATAATATCTTATAAATCCTACAAAATAAAGCTAACATTTGTATCCACAAAGTAGTCTATTGACTAGTTTACCCCTCCCCCTCCCCCAATCAAACTTTTATTTTCTACCCCTATGTTTTCTTTCTCTTCTTTCCTACAATGTGTTTTTATGTCACCTTGTGTCTGGTATCTTTCCTCTTTTTTTTTGTATTTCAATATGATACATATTTGATTCTTGTGTTAAAAGCACTTCAATATCACAGTGTTAATTGATGGTGTAATCCTGGTTATCACAACATAACTACTGTATTTGTACTATAAGTTTATATAGGTGGGTGGGAAGATAATAATCAACTGATCAGACATAATCAAATATTATTATTTCTGTATTAATCCTTATGTTAAATTGTAAAAGAATGTTTGTAGTGATACTATAAATAGAACATTATCAATGGTAGGTAGGCATGTTGTACATTGACTGTAAGTGGGTGGTTTTTGTCTTCTAATGTTCAGTTGACAACCACAATGTGAACTAGAATTTAATTCGTCACTTTGACGAATTATAGGTGATCATTTTTATCATTTTACTGAAATTAATTTTTTTTTAACATGCACGTACGTTAACATACGATCGGAAAATGTTGATGTATGCCATCCTATTATATGCTTATAGTGCTGAGTTGTGCCTATATGCCATATACAATATGTACAGTATATACTGTATATCTATATACAGTGTAGCATAGGTGAAATTACGGGACACACATGTTCTAATTTTTTGGCATGATGACGTTATCAAACTAAACTTTAAGATGACAATTTCGAAAGATAATTAATTGAGCAAAAAAATATAAGATTTGGAAAAAAATTTGGCATGTAGAAGCGCTGTGCGCGCTCTTTGAAATGTGTATAACTTTGACGAAAAATATGAAAAAACTACTTTTTCACTTCAACTGGCCATATGTTAACGTCACAACATCCGATAGGCTTAATTTTTATATGAATTATTATCTACATTTCATCAGCTTTCATAATAAATTATAATCATCAAGGTAACCTTCAATTCTGAAGAGCTGTAAGATATTCAAATTTACTGCGAAGGTGAAATTACACGGCCTACGTTATTCAAGTTTTTACGCGTGATGACGTCATTAAAATGAAGATAGTGTCAACTCATGATAAAGATAATTAATTAAGCAAGCACATACTGAAAGTTGTGCGAAATTCGAGCACACATAACCAAGATGCGCTCTGTTGAATGTGATAATCTACACAAAAAGATAACAAATCCTAATTTTTAAATTCAAGTGGCCATTTGATGACGTCAAAACATTTTGTACGTAAAATGTGTACATGAATTCATATCTACAACTCAATGGCTTCCAGAATAAGTTAAAAAAATCGGGGGTCATCTTGCATTCTGAAGAATTATTTTCATTTTAAAAAAGACCTATTTTTCACCATTTTCAGAACTTTTGTAAAATAAATGTGCGCATTTTGTCATTTTTAACGTGCTCGTATAGCGTTATTTTAAGTCGGAACTGACTCAAATTTGGTGAATGTACTAAGGATGGTGAGTAGAATGAGATTTGTAAAAAAAATTCATATTTTTTACGCTTTTTAAGTATCGCGCGCGCAAAAACGCATTTTTGCGCAGTAATTTTTTGAAACACGCAAATGGCCTAATTCATGCTCTAAATTGATCAAAACTTAATTTTGAGCGTTTTAAATTTTTAACGCGCGATATCACGCGCATGAACCTACGTGCGCGTGCGTTTTGATTTGCTAATATTTTTACCCTTGATCTGAAGTTTACGTGTAGTGAATTTCATTAATATGTGATAATGAATTATGGAGATATGATTGATAATGTGATTTCGCAAAATGGCGTATAAATGTCGTCACGGATGAGTGATCACGCTGGAAAGCTTATTAGGATTAAGTTGTATTATTTGAAAGATATTCTGAAATTTTTGTAATCATTGACATTAAACTTTTTGAGATAATTGTTACACAAAATAGTGTACAGAAACAATAAAAAGAAAAAAAATAATAAAAAAAATAATAAAAAAAAAAATAATAATAAAGATTTTATACAATAACAATAGGTGATCATTTTATTCTAAATGATCACCTAATTATGATATTTTTGCACAGGCAAATTACTATTTAATTTTTTATTTCAAAAATTCATCAGCGGACAATTGTTTTTTTGTTGTTGTTGTAATTTCTCATTTAAACTCTGAAGCATAATATATAAATATTTCTTATTAATAATACAAAATAATTTGGTGGGATAAAGTGGTGTGTAATAATATTGATTTGCTTAATTGCGATTTCCTTTGTATTCCTGTGACCATACATTGGTGTTTGCTCTTTTTTGAAAAAATCAAAGTATGTACGTAAAAAGTTTGTTAAAGCTACCGTATATTACTGCATTACTATTTATATATACTCTTAAGTCTTTTTTTCATAAGCTTTTAGATGTTGCAATTCAAATACTTTAAATTAAGTTGAATGCTTTTGACTGATTAAGTATATTTTAAGTAAGTCATGGATAATTATGTAAATGTCATCTAATGATGTTGTAAGGAAACATTAATTGCTAAATAAGTTGAGCAAACAATAAATGAAATGTGATTTGTTTTGGACTTGCAGATTAAACAATTCTCTTAAGTTTAACCTAATGTGACCCTTCAATGTGTTTATGCAGATTTTTGGAAGGTGGTTTAATAATCAATGATGTAATAAAGAACAGTATATATGCTAGTACACAGGTATATAAATATATATAAATATAAAATGTATTTGTTAATTTTTATCACAATTAGCCTAGCATTTAATTAAGTTTTTGTATGAGGGAACTGGTTATAGTTTTAGATTTTGGTCTCACAAAAATAATTAGTTAAAAATAACAAAATAAAAAATTGCAAAATATTAAAATCGAAATTTGACAGACTATTGTAAAATGTATTCACTACTTACTCAATACTTGTGAATTAATCAAAAGTTAAGAACAGTTATGAGTATGTTTTAGTGGATGACATTTGTAAAGTATAACATTTGCAAGAATGCATGTTGCATGTGCTGTTGTAACAGAAATTATGTCTGCTTTTGAACCAATGTTGTACACCCCCAGTTACTGCAGTAAACCAATGTTGTACACCTCCAGTTACTGCAGTAATGAGGATTTTTACAAGTTAATAGCAACATAATCATTTACTATTTGCTGTTTTAATATCAGTTAATAATGTTCGTTATCTCTGTAAAGAAATAGACGTTTTTAACTTATGCTTGGTTCCCACTAGAGACGCAACACAATGACGTAACGCAACATTAGAAATTTGACCAATCACAAGGGATGGATTTATTCGACTGTCGCTTGTCATTGGTCAACTTGTTTGCGTCTACGTCGTTGCGTTGCGTCTCTAGTGGGAACCAAGCTTTCGAGGTAAACCAACATCATAAGATTCAAAAGCAGTTCAATAATTGCGTGACAAAGCTTCATTATTATTATTGCACATGAAACGCTGTTTACTAACCTTGTACATACTCCATGGGTAGCTCATGTATATGTTTATTTCCAATTTGTTGTGGCCATGTTGATAATACCAATGATGTAATCAGTGTATGTGCTTGTAGGCAGACGGATTTAAGTATGTACTCTTATACTGTATATTATATAACAGATCAAATTTGTACAAGAAAAAAAATAGATTGTGAAGTTTAAGTTGCTACATCTCATCTATTATATTCTATGAATGGACTTTATGTAGAAAACATTGATATTAAATTGTACCACAAATCCTAACATGGTCTTCATACATTTTGTGTCTTAATTTGTGGTCATCACAAGCCTTTGAGTTTGAAATTTGGAACTGAACACCGCCGCGGTTGAATCATTTCTGTTTGTTTTTTTAAACAAAAACATTTACAAAAAATAATTAACAATAAAATAAATGTGTAAACACATTGAATTTTACTATGAATATGCATTTTATTTCATAACTAAATACAATTACGAAATATAAACATCGTCAATGGTAAAATCAACGCCCATGATGTCTTTCAACGTTTTTACAACGTCATAATGATTAACATAATCTTTAGCATTGATCGATGAACACACTTCATATTGTTCAAAATATATCATGCACAATGTCTTCCAGATGTTATAATTCACAACAACGATTTACATAACATTTCTTTCAACGAATTGATAGTTATTTATCTTAAGATGAGTGGAGTTGTTGCAATATGGATTTCACACAGGTAAGACGTATTTTCCTCTTTTGTAGTTCAATTCAAATTACAATTTACCATTGTTTTTTACAACAACACCCAACAATACACCAAAAAGAAGCGAGTGCTTGTCAGTTTGGTTATTTAAATGCATCTACATGTACATACATACAACATACAACAACAATTATGTACCAAAAAAAAAGTAAAAAACGGTGGGGCACTCCCCTATGAGGATACGGGGAAAATTATATAGAGATTTTAATATATTGGTTTTATAGAGCTCGTTCCAAGTATTTGGTTCGTGAATGAATATGAATCTATGACATATTGCAAGTCTGGAGAATGGTAGGCATATGTACATTTGCGTTGAATTTCTAATGGTTTTTGCGCGTTCACTTTTTAAAATTTGATCAAGGATTTCACACAAGGTAGGGGGTAATTGTCGAAGATGATATTGAGTGATAAAATATATTGCCTGTAACTTATTTAAATCATAAATTGTGAGTAGGTTAAATTGTTTAAATAAATAAGGGACGTGATCTAGTATATCTCTCTTCGAGTTCGTTATTATTCTAACTATTAATTTTGGTAACTTATGTAGTTTTTCAATATGTGTTGGGTATTCATTTCCCCATACAATGTTTCCATATTGAAGATGTGGCAAGATAAGAGCGTTATAAAGATTTATTAATATGTGCACAGGAAATATATTTTTAACTTTGCAGATGTTACCAATGGCCTTATCAATCTTATTACATATAGGCCTATATTTGATGTTGGGTTTCCAGCTTAAATTTTCGTTTATAACAATACCTAAGAAAGTAATATTTTCTAATCTTTTTAGGTTTGTACCATTAATTTTTATGAGAATATTTTGTCTCGGTATTACGATTTTTTGTGTTGTGAAAATAACATAATTATAGTTTTATTTACATTTAGGACAAGTTTGTTTGCTTTGAACCATTCATTGAATTTAGAGTTACGAACAACCCATTCCTTGCTGGTCAGCAGAAGGCAGAGTTTTTTATTTCTCCACCATGGGGATATATGAAGATACTGTCTTTTAGTTTTCTTGGCCATGTTTTCTTTCGTAAAAAAAAATTGCCATGTTGTTGAATATTCTTATTGAATGTATTACTTAATTACAATCAAATACTAACTGTAGCTGTAGCATGACTATTTCGCAATGTGTGTTTATTGTATAGATCTTTATATTGATTTTATTATACATCAGGTGAATATAGGCCTATGCGTCCATTGAAAATCAATTGGATTATTCCATTTAGGCTAGGCCTAGGTTGCAGAAGTTGATTGGGAATTCTAATTTTCTTTAATGAGATGTTTTCATCTTTAATTGACGGTAGAAATAATGAATCAATATAATAGTTTTAACTTATGTTTTTTTTACATATTTTGATTTTTTTTCGAGATATCTGTTACAATGACATCCAAAACAGGTGCTAGCGTTGATGCCGAAACAGCGGGCAACTCCGGAGACGCCGCCATACCTACCACAGAATCTGCTCAAAGTGAACTTGCCGACCTCTCAGATAAGGCTCTCAAATCTCTCAGTGACAAATTTGGAAGTAAGTCATGTCAGAAATAATATTTGGGTTGATGGGTGCCTTGGGTAAAAAATATTTACTATGCTCACAATATTTTGATTTATTAGAAGACTTATTAGAAGATGTTTGTGTAAATAAAATTGTGTACAAAGTTTAATGTTAATATGTTTATGATAAAAAGTACTGATCCCCTTTCCACTATGAATTTATAACTTCTCATGGCTTATGTTTTCTCAGGTGAAATTCCTTTTTTAATTAAAGTTCTTTTATACTCGGTTTTGTTCCACCAGTACCTGTGTTTGCAGCAGTAGCTATTGCCATAGTTGCCCTATTAGTACTGTTACGTTGCTGCATATGTATAGGCCTATGTATATGTAAGATGTGCTGCTGCAAGAAAGAAAAGGGCAAGAAAGTTCTGAAGGGGGCCGTTGACTTGAAGAGTGTTTCCATGTTAGGAAACAGCTTGGAGGAACAGGTATGTTATTTATTGTTCCTTTTTCATAGTATCTTGTGATGATGATGTATTCATTTTGTACAATATGTAATAATAATAATTGTAATTGTAGTTTTGTGTCAGGGAGTTGAGTAATTAGATGTTTTGCCCTACTCTGACGTAATTTGTACTTTATACTAAGTACATTTAAGAATACTTGCGAAAAATTCGCAAGTAGTTCTCGGGTGGGAAATTGAAAATCAATTGAAGTTCCTGGGCCACGCGCTTCGAATGCCTGATGACAAACCATGCAAGGAGTAGGCCTGCGCTCTGTATGTTCCTCAACATTGAACAAAAGAAAACCAGGAAGGCAGAGAACCAACTTTCTGAGATACATCCAACAGCTTTTGGGGGATGAAGAAGGCATGATTACCTCTGATAAGCTGTCAGAGTTAACCAAGGACCGTTGTGGCTGGAGAAAGCTTGTAGTCGCCTGCTCCGCAGCCGACTGATGACGATGATGATAGGACTCGAACCCACGAGCTCCAGATCACTAGCCTGGCATTCATACCTCTAGACCACCGAGCTTGCGCTGATGGCTGGTGGTTAGATTCGAGCCCAAGTAAGCAGCGGGTACTGCACCAACAGGATTGTAATTGTAGTTTTGCATCATGGAGTTGAGTAATTTGATGGTCTAGAGGTATGAACGCTAGGCTAGTGATCTGGAGGTCGTGGGTTCGAGCCACCCGAGAACTACTCAACTATTATCAAATGTACATAAAAAATGTGACATAAAATATAATACAAATAATGAATGTGTAAGAGTGCGATGGTACAAATAATTTCTGTATTTTTATCCATGTATAGGAAGCTCAAGCATATGCAGATGATGACAAAAGCTTACTGCTTATGGAAACATCAGCTAAAACTGCAATGAATGTCAATGATAGTTTCTTGGCAATAGGTAAGATTATAACTTTTTTCAATCTTTTAATTTAAAATACAATAAGTAATTTGCTAAAGTTATTTATACTAAGCATTTCATGCTAAATTTCAAATTGGGGAAAATAAATATTCTTTCCTGGTGATCAAAGGTGTGTTTATTGAAACTGTTTTACTTGCTTCAATATTATCAACATTATGTAGGTAATATTGTTATTGTACTAAAATCTATACTTCTTTTTTTATTTAGCTAAAAAGCTTCCGAAGAACGAACCAGACCAACTGTTTCATTCTCAATTTATTAACAATTAAGCTAGTACGCAGGTACTCCAAACGGGAAATAATGTCTTATAAATCCTACAAAATAAAGCTAACATTTGTATCCACAAAGTAGTCTATTGACTAGTTTACCCCTCCCCCTCCCCCAATCAAACTTTTATTTTCTACCCCTATGATTTCTTTCTCTTCTTTCCTACAATGTGTTTTTATGTCACCTTGTGTCTGGTATCTTTCCTCTTTTTTTTGTATTTCAATATGATACATATTTGATTCTTGTGTTAAAAGCACTTCAATATCACAGTGTTAATTGATGGTGTAATCCTGGTTATCACAACATAACTACTGTATTTGTACTATAAGTTTATATAGGTGGGTGGGAGTAGTTAGAAGATAATACTCAACTTATCAGACATAATCAAATATTATTATTTCTGTATTAATCCTTATGTTAAATTGTAAAAGAATGTTTGTAGTGATACTATAAATAGAACATTATCAATGGTAGGTAGGCATGTTGTACATTGACTGTAAGTGGATGGTTTTTGTCTTCTAATGTTCAGTTGACAACCACAATGTGAATTACGATATTTTTGCACAGGCAAATTACTATTTAATTTTTTATTTCAAAAATCAGCGGACAATTGTTTTTTTTTTCTCATTTAAACTCTGAAGCATATTTTATAAATATTATTAATAATACAAAATAATTTGGTGGGATAAAGTGGTGTGTCATAATATTGATTTGCTTAATTGAGATTTCCTTTGTATGCCCGTAAAAAAAAATCAAAGTATGTACGTAAAAAGTTTGTTAAAGCTACCGTATATTACTGCATTACTATTTATATATACTCTTAAGTCTTTTTTTCATAAGCTTTTAGATGTTGCAATTCAAATACTTTAAATAAAGTTGAATGCTTTTGACTGATTAAGTATATTTTAAGTAAGTCATGGATAATTATGTAAATGTCATCTAATGATGTTGTAAGGAAACATTAATTGCTAAATAAGTTGAGCAAACAATAAATGAAATGTGATTTGTTTTGGACTTGCAGATTAAACAATTCTCTTAAGTTTAACCTAATGTGACCCTTCAATGTGTTTATGCAGATTTTTGGAAGGTGGTTTAATAATCAATGATGTAATAAAGAACAGTATATATGCTAGTACACAGGTATATAAATATATATAAATATAAAATGTATTTGTTAATTTTTATCACAATTAGCCTAGCATTTAATTAAGTTTTTGTATGAGGGAACTGGTTATAGTTTTAGATTTTGGTCTCACAAAAATAATTAGTTAAAAATAACAAAATAAAAAATTGCAAAATATTAAAATCAAAATATGACAGACTATTGTAAAATGTATTCACTACTTACTCAATACTTGTGAATTAATCAAAAGTTAAGAACAGTTATGAGTATGTTTTAGTGGATGACATTTGTAAAGTATAACATTTGCAAGAATGCATGTTGCATGTGCTGTAACAGAAATTATGTCTGCTTTTGAACCAATGTTGTACACCTCCAGTTACTGCAGTAAACCAATGTTGTACACCCCCAGTTACTGCAGTAATGAGGATTAATTATGTCTGCTTTTGAACCAATGTTGTACACCCCCAGTTACTGCAGTAATGAGGATTAATTATGTCTGCTTTTGAACCAATGTTGTACACCCCCAGTTACTGCAGTAATGAGGATTTTTACAAGTCAATAGCAACATAATAATTTACTATTTGCTGTTTTAATATCAGTTAATAATGTTCGTTATCTCTGTAAAGAAATAGACGTTTTTAACTTATGCTTGGTTCCCACTAGAGACGCAACACAATGACGTAACGCAACATTAGAGATTTGACCAATCACAAGGGATGGATTTATTCGACTGTCGCTTGTCATTGGTCAACTTGTTTGCGTCTACGTCGTTGCGTTGCATCTCTAGTGGGAACCAAGCTTTAGAGGTAAACCAACATCATAAGATTCAAGAGCAGTTCAATAATTGCGTGACAAAGCTTCATTATTATTATTGCACATGAAACGCTGTTTACTAACCTTGTACATACTCCATGGGTAGCTCATGTATATGTTTATTTCCAATTTGTTGTGGCCATGTTGATAATACCAATGATGTAATCAGTGTATGTGCTTGTAGGCAGACGGATTTAAGTATGTACTCTTATACTGTATATTATATAACAGATCAAATTTGTACAAGAAAAAAAATAGATTGTGAAGTTTAAGTTGCTACATCTCATCTATTATATTCTATGAATGGACTTTATGTAGAAAACATTGATATTAAATTGTACCACAAATCCTAACATGGTCTTCATACATTTTGTGTCTTAATTTGTGGTCATCACAAGCCTTTGAGTTTGAAATTTGGAACTGAACACCGGCATTTCTATTGGTTTTTTGAAACAAAAACATTTACAAACAAAAAATAATTACGAACAACCCATTCCTTGTTGGTGTGTCATCAGAAGTCAGAGTTTGAATTCTCCACCATGGGGATATAAAGATACTGTACTTTTACATTTCTTATTACTATTATAGATAAAAAAAGAAAAAAAACCAATTATTATTACGAATTGTAGAACTGATAAATGCCAAACAAACATGGGCGTTTCCAAATATTCAATTTTTGCTATTCTGGCGTTCCGTACCTGCTGCTGATTACAACGCTAATCATAGGTGGCGCCCTATGAGTTTTTAGCTTTCATTTCATCATTAAAGAGGTATATTCAGAGCGTCATCTGACGTTGAGCATTCTCTACTTCTCTACGGAGCGCCATTTATGTTTATCGTGGACAACTGCTGAGCATAAAATGAAATTATTTTGAACAATCGCTGGGAGTAAATTATGAAAAGCTTTATGCCTTTTTTTACTTCAGAAATAGTACTACGGTAACTGGTCCAGTGGATCAAATTTGGCACCGGTGGAGCACAGTGATATAGAATAGACATAAGTCACTAATTTAAATATATTTTCGTATGTTAATACACTGTGCTCAAGTGTACCCAGTTTGGCACAGGGGAAGCACAGTGATATAAAATAAAAATAAAATCAGTAAAATGTTATATCTCATTTTAAACAGTTTGGTATGCCGTGCATTGTTATGCAAATGAGTTTGTGCATGTGTATTATGGGGAAGATGGTATACTTAGTCATTCGCGGTCAACGCGGCCACACTGTTAAATGTTGATGTTGTTAATCTTTACATTAGAAGATTGTTCAAATCATGTAAATAAAACATTTTCCGGGCGGGAACCTAGCAGCTCCCCTCTTTTAGCTTGCAAAAGTAATCTCGAACATGTGGAAAAGAAGCCCACCCAAGAGTACTAAAAATGAAGGAGCACAGGGCTTCTTTTCGAGGTTTTATGGCAGTCTATTTAATGGAAAATAATGCCATGCAACTTTGTTTCTGATTTTAAAAAAAAAGTCCACTTGTTTAGGCCTGACATTTACAACCCTCAAAATATCTCACTTCCAAAATCAAAAAAATGTATTTTCAAATCAAAAAAAAAAAAAAAAATATCCGTGGAGGTTTGAACCCAATGCTGAGAGAACTCAAACCTGAGCATTACCCGTGAAGCTACAAAGTAGTACATGGCTGAACAGCTGATAATAGTCTATTTATACGTGTATTACGTAATTCATCATTACGTCATAAATATCATATTAACCTTGTTAAAACCAAAATGATCAGTTAGCTCAGGCGACTGAGCGATGTGTTGACAACACGTATGTCGTGGGTTCGATTCCCACGCTGGTCGGTGGAATAGAGTTAAAGGTATGCGACCAACTGTGTTTGGGGTTCACAGAATTATACGTCCCCCTTTCCACCACACATCATGAGGCGACAACATCAATGCATCTGGTGATGATGTGGTGGAAACGACCCCAAGGCTGTGGCAGGGCCTTAGTGCTGAGGCAGGGAGAGCACATTTAACATCTTTTTTTTTATTTAATTTTTTTTTTAACCCGTATTCGATCTCGTAAATTTTAGGTTTGCCGCCCTCAATTTTAAAAGAAATTGAATTTATATTTTTATCGCAGGTGTACGAAACGGTTTGGTATGCCGTGCGTTGTTATGCAATGGTTGTGCAGGTGTAGTGGGAAAGATGGTATTGTTAGTCATTCGCGGTCAACACGCCACACTGTTAAATTTTGATTTGTTAATCAATGTTGCTACATTGGTAGCGAAAATGTCCGATTCATGCAAGATATTCTATTGTAAAATGTTATGAATAAACTTTGATGGTAGTTGCTGTGTATGGCCGCACCGTCCCAGAATAAACATGTTTTAAACAGATAGTTTGTTTCCGATGGTTTTTGTATGGAGATAATGGAGAGTAAAAGAAGATCAAATATGGAACATTGGCAAAGATGCCGATTTTTAGACCAATTTCGAAGCTTAGACCAATTCCGCCGCCGGGTAGGCCTTTTACGAAGTCGAGTTTTAAAGTAGAAAACCCCACCTAAAATTTTGAAGTCGCATCTGGATAGTTGAAATTTTAACATTATCATAATTATAATAGGTGATTATGTATAGTTATAAGTATAAGTGCAATTCTTGGCTCTATTTTCATTATTAGCTCTGCCCCAACCATGGTGGGCTAGTACTGGAGACTTAATATTTAATTTCATATGTTAATGAATTATAGGAGCACTTTCCGATGACAAGCTCTATTGTCCCTGGTGAGTCTTATTAATAGTTTGTTTCATATAATTTAAAATCATGTAAAGTGCCATTTTTTTGGGGCGGGAACCTATGCAGCTCTATTTTTCAAAATTATCTTTGCTCAGCCCCAAGCATGGTGGGGTACTGAAGAGTCTTATACCATGTTTGAAAAAATAATAGATGTCATTTCCGGAGACCTTGCAGCTCTATTTTAAACAGTTTGGTATGCCGTGCGTTGTTATGCAAATGAGTTTGTGCAGGTGTATTATGGGCAAGATGGTATGTTAGTCATTCGCGGTCAACACGCCACACTGTTAAATTTTGATGTTGTTACTTCTTTACATTAGAAGATTGTTCAAATCATGTAAATAAAACATTTTCCGGCCGGGAACCTATCAGCTTCCCTCTTTTAGTTTGCAAAAGTAATCTCGAAAAGAATGGATGGAAAATAATGCCATGCAACTTTGTTTCTGATTTTAAAAAAGGTTCACTTGTTTAGGCCTGACATTTACAACCCTCAAAATATCTCTCTTTTAAAATAAAAGAAAAACAATATTCATTATTTTATTTATTTATTTATTTTTTATTTATTTTTTTTTTTATTAAAAAAAAAAAAGTATCCGTAGAGGTTCGAACCCAATCTACTAGAGCTGAGACCACCTAAACCTGAGCATTACCCGTTAGGCCACAAAGTAGTACATGACTGAACAGCTGATAATAGTCTATTTATACGTGTATTACGTAATTCATCAGTACGTCATAACTATCATATTAACCTTCTTAAAACCAAAATGATCAGTTAGCTCAGTCGCCTGAGCGTCGTGTTGACAACACGTATGTCGTGGGTTCGATTCCCACGCTGGTCGGTGGAATAGAGTTAAAGGCATGCGGCCACTGTGTTTGGGGTTCACAGAATTATACGTCCCCCTTTCCACCACACATCATGAGGCGACAACATCAATGCATCTGGTGATGTGCTGGAAACGACCCCAAAAGGCTGTGGCAGGGCCTTAGTGCTGAGGCAGGGAGAGCACATTTAACATCTTTTTTTTTATTTAATTTTTTTTTTTAACCCGTATTCGATCTCGTAAATTTTAGGTTTGCCGCCCTCAATTTTAAAAGAAATTGAATTTATATTTTTATCGCAGGTGTACGAAACGGTTTGGTATGCCGTGCGTTGTTATGCAATGGTTGTGCAGGTGTAGTGGGAAAGATGGTATTGTTAGTCATTCGCGGTCAACACGCCACACTGTTAAATTTTGATTTTGTTAATCAATGTTGCTACATTGGTAGCGAAAATGTCCGATTCATGCAAGATATTCTATTGTAAAATGTTATGAATAAACTTTGATGGTAGTTGCTGTGTATGGCCGCACCGTCCCCAGAATAAACATGTTTTAAACAGATAGTTTGTCTTCGATGGTTCTTGTATGCAGATAATGGAGAGTAAAATAAGATCAAATATGGAACATTGGCAAAGATGCCGATTTTTAGACCAATTTCGAAGCTTAGACTAATTCCGCCGCCGGGTAGGCCTTTTACGAAGTCGAGTTTTAAAGTAGAAAACCCCACCTAAAATTTTGAAGTCGCATCTGGATAGTTGAAATTTTAACATTATCATAATTATAATAGGTGATTATGTATAGTTATAAGTATAAGTGCAATTCTTGGCTCTATTTTCATTATTAGCTCTGCCCCAACCATGGTGGGCTAGTACTGGAGACTTAATATTTAATTTCATATGTTAATGAATTATAGGAGCACTTTCCGATGACAAGCTCTATTGTCCCTGGTGAGTCTTATTAATAGTTTGTTTCATATAATTTAAAATCATGTGCCATTTTTTTGGGGCGGGAACCTATGCAGCTCTATTTTTCAAAATTATCTTTGCTCAGCCCCAAGCATGGTGGGGTACTGAAGAGTCTTATACCATGTTTGAAAAAATAATAGATGTCATTTCCGGAGACCTTGCAGCTCTATTTTAAACAGTTTGGTATGCCGTGCGTTGTTATGCAAATGAGTTTGTGCAGGTGTATTATGGGCAAGATGGTATGTTAGTCATTCGCGGTCAACACGCCACACTGTTAAATTTTGATGTTGTTACTTCTTTACATTAGAAGATTGTTCAAATCATGTAAATAAAACATTTTCCGGCCGGGAACCTATCAGCTCCCCTCTTTTAGTTTGCAAAAGTAATCTCGAAAAGAATGGATGGAAAATAATGCCATGCAACTTTGTTTCTGATTTTAAAAAAGGTTCACTTGTTTAGGCCTGACATTTACAACCCTCAAAATATCTCTCTTTTAAAATAAAAGAAAAACAATATTCATTATTTTATTTATTTATTTATTTTTTATTTATTTTTTTTTTTATTAAAAAAAAAAAAGTATCCGTAGAGGTTCGAACCCAATCTACTAGAGCTGAGACCACCTAAACCTGAGCATTACCCGTTAGGCCACAAAGTAGTAAATGACTGAACAGCTGATAATAGTCTATTTATACGTGTATTACGTAATTCATCAGTACGTCATAACTATCATATTAACCTTCTTAAAACCAAAATGATCAGTTAGCTCAGTCGCCTGAGCGTCGTGTTGACAACACGTATGTCATGGGTTCGATTCCCACGCTGGTCGGTGGAATAGAGTTAAAGGCATGCGGCCACTGTGTTTGGGGTTCACAGAATTATACGTCCCCCTTTCCACCACACATCATGAGGCGACAACATCAATGCATCTGGTGATGTGCTGGAAACGACCCCAAAAGGCTGTGGCAGGGCCTTAGTGCTGAGGCAGGGAGAGCACATTTAACATCTTTTTTTTTATTTAATTTTTTTTTTAACCCGTATTCGATCTCGTAAATTTTAGGTTTGCCGCCCTCAATTTTAAAAGAAATTGAATTTATATTTTCATTGCAGGTGTACGAAACGGTTTGGTATGCCGTGCGTTGTTATGCAATGGTTGTGCAGGTGTAGTGGGAAAGATGGTATTGTTAGTCATTCGCGGTCAACACGCCACACTGTTAAATTTTGATTTTGTTAATGTTGCTACATTGGTAGCGAAAATGTCCGATTCATGCAAGATATTCTATTGTAAAATGTTATGAATAAACTTTTATGGTAGTTGGTGTGTATGGCCGCACCGTCCCCAGAATAAACATGTTTTAAACAGATAGTTTGTCTCCGATGGTTTTTGTATGGGGTTAATGGAGAGTGAAATAAGATCAAATATAGAACATTTCCAAAGATGCCGATTTTTAGACCAATTTCGAAGCTTAAACTAATTCCGCCGCCGGACTAGGCCTTATACGAAGTCGAGTTTTAAAGTAGAAAACCACACCTACAACTTTGAAGTCGCATCTGGATATTTGAAATTTGAACATTACCATAATTATCATAGGTGATTATGTATAGTAATAAGTATAAGTGCAATTCTGGGCTCTATTTTTATTATTATTAGCTCTGCCACAACCATGGTGGGCTAGTACTGGAGTACTTAATATTTAATTTCATATTTCCATGAATAGGTGCACTCTCCGGGGACACTAAATAAGTATTTATCTTAGACAAACGCAAGTTATTAAAATAACTGATATGGCTTGAAACTAATTTTTATAGAGTACCGATATTTAACATATATACCTGGAAGTTTGAAATATTTTTGAAGTATTTTCAGAAGTATTTTTCAAAAATTCAAACATGATGTGGGTCCCGTAATTTCACCTATGTTACACTGTATTTTTTTATTTTTATTTTTTATTTTATTTCATCATCACCCTACAGTGACCAAACGTCACCATTAACAGGGCTGATCGTAAAATATAACATATAATATACAAGCAAAAATCAACAGATAACAAGACAACATTTAAATATTACTGATATTAGACAAAACCTTGTGACGGAAACAAGCAAGGGAATCAAAAAAAATATCAACAGATCCATCAATTTTACATAGTGAGTGGTATAACTTAGGCAAACGATTAACAAAACCATTTTTAGTAATATTTACCCTCCCTCTTGATATAGAAAATAAAGCAGGATAACGCAATTGATATTGTGGAACAGAAATAGGAAAGTACACTTCAAAATTACCATGAAAAATTGAGTTCACAGCCTTAAAAAGAAAAATTAAATCAAATAATTTACGCCTATCCGCTAAATTAATAAGAACGTCTTTACTAATAGAACCAAATTTACGCACATAAAATCGACAAAACTTGTTCTGCACACTTTGTAATCTAGAAGACTGGGCAAGAGAAATAGAGTTAAAAATAACACTGCAGAATTCAAGATTCGACCTAACTAAAGATTTGTATAAAATAACTAATGCCTTTTTATCGTTGATATGTCTGCAATGTCTCCAAAGAAAACCCAAAAGCCTATTGCATTTAGAGACTATAAAATCAATATGTTTACAGAAGGTTAATGAACTATCTAAAAAAATACCAAGGTCTTTGTGAACAGAGACTCTTTCAAGTATAATATTCTTAATATAAAAGTCAAAATAGATGGGTTTTTTCTTAAGAGTAAAAGACATTGATTTGCATTTAGAGGCATTGACTGACATATTCCAAGTGTCGCACCAGTGAATGAGTCTGTCAACGTCTTCTTGTAACAACAACATATCATTTAAAGTTTGTATAGACTTAAATAATTTGATATCGTCAGCAAACATAAGAACATTAGAATGACGAGGAACAAAGGAAAAATCGTTAATAAACATAATGAAAAAAAGAGGCCCCAAAATAGACCCCTGAGGCACTCCAGATAAAACTGGAAGCCATTCAGACGCGTTACCATCAAAAGTGACTCTCTGAAACCTGTCCGATAAATAACTTGTAAAAAATAAAATTAAATCGTGATTTAGACCAAATTGTTGAAGTTTAAACAAGAGCAACTTATGGGAGACCCTGTCAAAGGCTTTAGCCATGTCTGTATATATAACTTCGCATTGCCCTTTTGCATTTATTGCGTCATACGCATGTGACAACAGAACAGACAAATTTGTTTCACAAGACCTTCCTGGGTAAAATCCGTGTTGATGGTCACTAATAACTGGTGATATATGTTTAAAAATTTGGTCGTGAACAATTTTTTCAAAAACTTTAGAAATAGTTGGCAACAATGAAACCGGTCTATAATTACGTACATCAGATTTAGTACCAGCTTTAAAGATAGGGCACACGTTAGCTTGCTTCCATTTTATCGGAAAACGTTTCTCAGAAATGCATCTTTCAAATAAAATTTTACAAGGGAAAGAAAGAGGTTTGGCAGCTAAAGACAAAACAATATTACTTAGACCATCATTACCTGAAGCCTTATGAGAATCAATTTCATTAATGTGCTTTTCTATAACCTCCTGATTAAACTCAAGTTTAGATAAGCAATCGATGGGATATTCAGGAAGATTAGGAACATCCAAATCGTTGTTAACAGGACTAAAAACAGAATAAAAAAATTGATTAAGTAAGTTTGCTTTGTCTTTTACAGTGTAAGCTGACTGATTATTAAAATGTAGTTCCGAAGGAATGTTGTTATTATTTTTTCTTGAGGATTTTATCCAAGACCAAAAACGTTTCGGATTACAACTTAAATTACAACATAATGAATTAACATAGGTTCGATACTTAAATCTACAAAGTCGTTTAAAATTTGACCTAGCAAATCGAAAATTTTCAATATTTAACCTATTTGGATTACGTTTTTTTTCTCTAAAATATGATTCTTTAGATTTCAAAGCAGTGTAGAGCTCATTATCAAACCATGGTGGGAGTTTTCTCTTAGGTCTGAAAACAGGGACGAGATCTTTGATAGTAGCAAAAACAAAATCATAAAATAAATTAACTGCCTCATCAATGTCAACGGCAAGATCAAGTAAATTCCAAGGAATATGAGAAAGTGTTTGTATAAAATCTAATTTGTTAAGTTTCTTAAAATTATATAACAATCGATCGTCATTATTGATAAGGTGTTTGTTAAACTCTATAGGATATTTAAAATTTATTGCACAGTGATCAGAAGTGAAAATATCTTCACCGAATGAAACTTCATGGCATATAGTAGGTGGTATATAGATATACAGTACACTGTAGAGTATAGAGCATATATTCTATGACACATAATAGGCACCAATCAGCACCATAAGCATCATATCAGGTCACAGGATTGCATAAATCAATATTTTGCAGTAATATTCAACATACGTGCATGTTTTTTAAAAATTAAATATCAGTAAAATTATAAAAATGATCACCTAAAATTGGTCAAAGTGACGAATTAAATTCTTTTTGTATGTGACTATTTCGCTGTGCTCCACCACTGGTGCCAAATTGGATCCACTGGAGCACAGTGTATTAACATACGAAAATATATTGAAACTTAATTGGGTCCACTGGAGCACAGTTTAACATACGAAAAGATATTAACATTCAGTAACTTATTTCTAGTTTACATCACTGTGCTCCACTGGTACCAAATTGTGTCCACTTGAGCACAGTGTCTTAACATACGAAAAGATATTTAAACTTAAGTGACTTCAAATTAGGTCCACTTGAGCACAGTGTATTAACATACGAAAAGATATTGAAACTTAAATGACTTTATTTCTATTTTATATCACTGTGCTCCACTGGCGCCAAATTGGGTCCACTTGAGCACAGTGTATTAACATACGAAAAGTAGTACAATTTCTATTATTGAAGTTAATAAAGGCATAAATGGCGCTCCGTAGAGAAGTAGAGGATGCTCCAGTCGCCAGAATGACGCTCTGAATATACCTCGAATATACCTCCATTAAAATAAAAAATATGTGTGTGGGATCGATCGGATGTTGAGGCCGTGGGGGCTAGCGCATAACTACAGCGGGCGGCACACACAACATAGTAGGCCAGTTATTTAGAAAGACAGGCCTGATGTGGTAGACGCTTTTTCTAGATTATATTCTTGTTGTTTAGAAAGGTAAAGTTTTTAATTTGCATGTCAATAATCAAAGTTTTGCATTTGTCATACATCGTATGTTAATGATCTTGCCTGATCTTTTGAAGTGTATAAACAATGATGCCCTTTTTTCTTCAGAAAAAAATTCCTGCTTAGCCTAGGCCTAGGCTAGGCCTAGGCTAGGCGGCCTAGTGATATTCCTATATAGAGGCCTGTGCATAGGAGGCCTAGGCTACTAATAGGGACTAGGTAGGACTATCCAGCTTGGCTAGGCTATAATTAGGTACTAGACTAGACCTATAGTAGGACTGACACAACTATTGCTGTTGCCGGCGGTACTACACAGTATATAGTATATCTTGAAATAATATATTATTATTAATTAATGCTACTAGCCTAAATTGGTCACATAATTTTACGCTCACAATCACATATTTGTTTCTTGATGGGCCGCACATGATAGCATAGACTATATTATGATGCTGAATTTTAAGGATAAACACAAAAAAAAACAGTAATTTAATGTCTCAGCGGCATGTTTCGAGAGTTGTTACGTCGTGTATCTACGCCACATATATATCTTATTCTTAGTCCCGGCAGCCGGCCAACTGTATCGACTGATCGCATCATTGGAGTTTTAATTAATTTCACGTATCCCTGGAAAATAATATATTTCGTAATTCACGGTTAACTCAGTGAGTGCCCATTGATATTAATGCTCGGTACAGTCGAGTTTGAATCCTCAAAACTGTTTGAAACGGTATTTTTTATTTTTATACTTCATTAAAAATGTGTGAGGTCATTTTTTTAAAATAATGATTTAGATTGTGTTTCTTATTTTTGTACAAATTGTACGATATTCTTATTGTACAGGGTTTGTTAATGATATTTTATTCATCATCTTCTGGCCCGGTAATGTAGTACACAATGTATGTAGTACACAATGTAATGTAGTACACAATGTAATGTAGTACACAATGTAATGTAGTACACAATGTAATGTAGTACACAATATAATGTAGTACACAATGTAATGTAGTACACAATGTTATGTAGTACACAATGTTCATCATCTTCTGGCCCGGTAATGTAGTACACAATGTTCATCATCTTCTGGCCCGGTAATGTAGTACACAATGTTTAACCAAATGTAATTTAAGCAAAAAGGAAATAAATCAACTAACCTTCATAACTAATGACTTTAGTTCATAATTTCACAAATGTTTGTTACTGACATCTAAGTATTGTAATTACTGTATACATAACTAATTGTGAGCACTGGCAAATCATTCCACAGTTTGTTTTAAACATGACCATGATACTAGTACTGTATTATTGTATATAATGTAAAGTATTTAAAAAAGGTTCAAGGATAACATTTTTATTTTTGCCATACATTTGAGAGGTATTTAAATTTAAATGTCTGTACAAGGACAGTTTTTTTCTATGAAGCCTCAAAAATTGTTATTTGATTGTTGTTACCTGGTTGAATATAAATGGGGTCCTCCTAAATACCAGGGTCTACTACTAATTAATGTAGTCCAGCCAAGTGTATACGAAATATGATATTTAGTTAGTGCTAAGTGAATTTTCATAAACTAGATTGTACGCTCGCGTACCATCTAGGTCTAGGTTTTGTATGGGCCTATAAATAATATACCACTAAATAGAGTAAAACATTTCCGATTTAATACTTTGTTAAAACTGTCACTGTCATAGTCGATTGAAATAGTAAAGTACATATAACGATACACCACTACGACGTTTATATTTTTTGTAATTATTAATTAATACAAACGTTGAAAAGCAACTGTCAGTAATAAAGTATTATATTATTATGTGTTTATAATATTAAAATAGGGGCTACCCACACTCACAGTAATAAAGTTTATTAGTATATTTGTTTACTGTATATTATTTCTAATATTACCAACACTCACAATAAGAAATTTGCGATTCAAATGGCGATCAAAAGTGGTTAATACCTATTTACAGTATTGTATAGCATTACAATACTTTTTATGTTTATTCTCCAAGGGCCCATAAATTTACCTACTTGTGTTAGACTTAGGGTCTGTTTCTGCTGCATAACGCAATTTAACCGGTTATTTTAAAATAGATTAAAAATAGATAACAATAACAAGACCGCGTTTCTGCTCAATTTGTGCTCCGAAATAACCGGTTAAATCTATGGGTGGTCGTCGAGCAAAACGTCATCATTACCCAAAATGCAATACACTCAGACGGAAGTAGTATAGTAAGTTGGCTGTTTGTTTACATCGACGTCAGTACACACGTGTGTGATATCGCCGAACATCTCAAACATGTTAACATAATAAAATGTTGTCTCCAGGTCTACAAGTTTTGTTTTTTGTAAAGCCTACTTAACATCGCTAATAAAATTAATTCTCATGGCGTCTTCAATAACATGGGGAGAGTCGTGCAGCGCCCGATCGCCTAGGATAATTATTATATAGCCTAATTCCTTAAAAAGGCGATGTCACACGGCCCTTCCCACGTGAACGACTGTTGTCTTTCGCGAGCGCGGTCCTACTAAACACCAAACGGAAACAAAAACGAGACTCAGAATGTTGCAATACCTACCAAACGAGAGTAGATAATTGTTAATTAATTATGAAAACCCAACTTATATAGCAAAAATCGTCCGAATTTATGTTAAAAACGGTGAGTTTAGCCACAAAAATTTAAATCAAACGAGAGTATCCAAGTCATAGAATATCGCACGCACATAGTGCCTTTAATAGAATAATGAGTATTGAACATAATTTCGTATATTTATGTACTAACATAAATAATAACACATTTCTATGCTTAATAAAATCATATTTAATATATTATCAAAGGCTCTGATAACCTTTGTTTTCGGTCGATGTGATGTTTTTCTAAAAAATTATATTATGTAAAATGATCAAAGTAAGATTGTTCATTGTTCTCCTATTAAAGGCACTAAGGGCGTGCCATAAATACGCTCGTTTGGTTTCAGTTTTTGTTGCTAAATTCATCGTTTTTAACATAAATTCGGACGATTTTTGCTATAAAATTTGGGTTTTCATAATTAATTAACCATTATCTATTCTCGTTTGGTAGGTATTTGCAACATTCTGAGTCCCTTTTGTTTCCGTTTTGGTGTTTCTTATAGGACCATACCCTTAGCTAGCGTGTATTAACGCCTCAAATTGTTTAGCTTGGGTAGTTCGGAACTCCACTCCGAATTCCTCTTTTACTTTCGCAAAAATGCTCTTATATATCTGAATCTTTTCTATTGCCTGCCATCCTTCCCCGTACTTTCTCTTCCCCCCACACCTGAATAACATATCTTGTGATTTCATTCATCCACATGCATATTCACTTCTTCGTTCGACTGTCAAAACCACGAGGAAAACACACATGGTTCGCGACGGTATCTGACCCGGGGTCACAACTGTCAATCAAATAACCGTTATTTCGTGTTGCAGCTAAGAATTGCTCAGCGATAACCGGTTAAACGGCGTTCTAACACCGATTTAAATGGGTGTTTTTAACCGGTTATTTTGCGCTGCCTTTTAACCGGTTACCACAAATTTGTCCTGTTTCTGCTGCTAAGAAAATGGAGTTAATTTATTCACACCGATTTTAATTTATTCACACCGATTTTAACCGGTTATTTTGTATGCAGCAGAAACAGGCCCTATGGAGGTATGCAACCATGGTGGTTAAACCAAATAATTTGGAATGTTCCATTCATCGCAAATCAATACATTTGTATAAACGTATATTAAATTTATCAAAATAGTATTTTTTTAAAGAAAATCGGCCTGTCTTCAACATTATGATGCTGTACTCGAGCTGTTCAACCGGTTTTCAGCCATTAAAAACAGTTATCGTAGGAGGAGATAGGAAAATGCAAAGCATCCTCGTATTATTGTATGCAGGTATTTTTCAAAATGGACATGCAGTAGACAGTGTATACCACGATCGGAAAACACCGATCGTTGAACCTAAATTCGTTTTAATTATCAATAACTAATTATCGAACTCAATTTAATTAGTAAACAGGGTTACATCAGGTGGTTAAAATCAGTATCGAAAGTACGAACCAACTTTATATACCATCGAGTAAACATTCAATAACATGCGATTTACCGACTTTTGCCCTTACGTAAATTTATATATAGATAAAAAATGTTGCAATATAAAGTTTGCGGGTTTTCTCTATTTTTTGCGTATGGAAAGGATACAGAAAACAATTTTCAAAACAATTACTGTACTGTGATTCTGAACATTTAATATATAAATAACCAAATACTGTATATTAAAATAGTTCTACAAAAAAACAAATTAATTTTAATTTCAATTTGAATGAAATTCAAGCCTGCCTATACTGAGTCTACAGTATTATTCAATCTGATTCAAATTGACAGGAATAGATGTTATATAAAACAAATAATGAAGAATATTTTATATTTGTGGAATAATGATAAAATAATAACTGTAATGTCTGAAAGGTTATATTCATCATCCATCTCATGCAATTATTTGTACCATTCCACCCATAAACATTCATTATTTGTATATTATTGAAGCATGGAGCTAGTAAATTAACTATGGTAGAAGCATTGTATTACTGTAGTACATTCTTGACATTGGTACATTTACAATTTTTTTTACACCAGAATTGGTCAAAAAGAAGAATATTATCGAATAAAATGCAATTTGACAAGACTGGATACTGTATAAATACAATGACATTTACAACAACATTAGTACAGCCAATTTGAGTTATTAGCATTATCAAACATTTTGTATAGATTATACACTTATTAACATAATAGTAATGTTTTTAAATTTCAAAGTTCATTAATAAATTGTTAATGCATTCTAGTATGTACAGCCCCTCCTTTCCATAATGGAATCTTCCAATATTGATTATAATAATGAGGGTTCAGTTTGCTCTAATACTACAAAGATTATAGCATAGTTGGTGCGTTGAATTTTGCTTGGAAATATTCAACATATTTCTATATTTACAGGGGAGAGAAAACAAAAAACAAGCCATATGAAGATACCTAAACTACTTTAACGTGAACTGTGTATTTTGGACGACAACCTAGGACAGGATTTGGCATTTATTTTGGTGAGTTTAAGCCGATAATATCACCTTTTGTATCAAGTGGTATTTATTGATTTTAGTGTGGTTGACGACATGTTTCCTCTGAGTAATTCTACTGTGAAACAATATTGAACACGGTTACATATTCTTATTATTTCGACAATGTATTAAAGGTTTAATATTTCATTATTTATGTAATAATAATATATCATCTATTATTATATTTTTTTTTAATCTAATAATAATATAACATCTATTATTATATTTTTTTAAAATCAAATAATAATATAAAATGTTTGTTATTATTGTTATACAAAGAAAATACTGTAGTTCATGAATTAGAATTGTTAGTACATACATGTTCTTAATTTTTACTATTTTAAAATTTAAATAAAAATTAGTATTTCTGCTTAATGTATCTGTACAAATATTTTAATTAAAACTATTTCTTTACATTTAATGAATAAAACCAGGCAATTTTTGAGTGACCATAAACATTGTCAATAATGTTGACTTACAAATCAGGGAGGTATTTTTAATTTAAATTTTTTTTAAATTTATTTCTAGACTGTTTTATTTTATAGGCACCAATGAAAGCTGTAATTTTTAATTAAATCCAAGATACTGTACACCCATTAATAATTATTATAGCATTTTCATTGAAAAGACCATAATAGTGCAATTATTTTGTTAGTTGATATTGAAATGTCAAGAAATGTCAGTGTATTCCACCAAATCTGAATAGTACTGTAGGCTATGGTTCTTTACTTTTTTCTAATTGGCAATCTGCATACTCTTAAACAATATGTTTATTTGCAGCATATGGTTTAACCTAACTTATATTTTACATTATCATATATTACATCTATTGGTATTATTCTAGGATCCTTATCAATAATACACTTACAATATTATGCCAACTGCGGATATAATTATAATTAGTTGTTGTGGCCAATGCACATTGACCTTTTGTTCTGTAGTTAACACAAACTTGCATAATCTACCATATGTCCCTATATCAGTCTATATGTGTAATCTAATGTTAGAACAAAAAGGATGTCAATAAATATGTAATAATTATCTCTTTTATCCTTACAAAATGTGGTTGACTTTATCAAGTTGTTTTGTTGTAGGAATGAAAATCATGTAATCTACTGGATCACCCACATTATTCTGTTTAAAATCAGGTTTTGGTCAAAAAATATAAAAATATACAATGAATTATTTTATTAAAAATATGGGCATGATCAAACGCTACTTAAAAAACTGTTAATCCAATAAATTCATAAAACATATTGGTGTTTTTCAAAACAAATCTGTGACCTTTGAAACGTAAGAATAATTTGCTGGCTCCTTTACAAGTTTTGATTTAGCTTTTTCACTTTATTTGATTAAAATCTCCGTTATTTTATTCTCCATTTTTGTAATGCCTATTCCGAAGCTGCTACAGTAATATTAATAATAGTAAAGAAAAATCAGTATTAAGAAAATTGGTCATGAATTTAGTTTACATTTTCTAGTAGAAGAATAAAGTCTACATAACAGACAAAATATGAACACAAACTCTCTCATTTTTCTCTTCTTTCAACCCTGATGTGAAACCGTATATTTCCATTAAATGTAATGTAATAGTGTACAACTAACCGGGTTTTTTGTACTATACTTGTATCCTGTAATGGCTTATAACGTTATCAAGTTGAACAAAATTCAATAAGATTCTGTGTTAGTAGTCTAGAGTATAGCCTTCCATTCATTTCTGATACGTTTACTGCCAGTGTTGACATAGGAGGTCAGTGTTTGTAGAGTACATGTATCCATCACAGAAAATTGAATGAACAATTACTGTGGAATGTATTTTTTGTACAACTTAAAAATAAGTTTTATGATTCTTTAGAAATTACAAATTTGTTTTTTTGTAAAAAAAAGTGGCATCATTGCCATGTTATTGAATATTCAGACTGGTAATGTACTACTTACACAAGTAAGTAAGTAATTAGATAGTTAAGGTTTTTAAGATTTTTACAACTATAGCTGTACCATGACTATTTCGCAATGTGTGTTTATTGTATAGATCTTTATTGATTTGTTTTATTATACATCAGGTGAATATATACGTCCATTGAAAATCAATTGGATTATTCCATTTAGGTTGCAGAAGTTGATTGGAAATTCTAATTAGCAATCTTTATTTAATGAGATTTTTTCATCTTTAATTGACGGTAGAAATAATGAATAATTTTAATGAACCAATATAATAGTTTTAACTAAATGTTTTTTTACAGATTTTGATTTTTTTTTGACGAGATATCTGTTACAATGACATCCAAAACAGGTGCTAGCGTTGATGCCGAAACAGCGGGCAACTCCGGAGACGCCGCCATACCTACCACAGAATCTGCTCAAAGTGAACTTGCCGACCTCTCAGATAAGGCTCTCAAATCTCTCAGTGACAAATTTGGAAGTAAGTCATGTCAGAAATAATGTTTGGAAAAAGTTTGGGTTGATGGGTGCCTTTTTGAAAAATATTTACTATGCTCACAATATTTTGATTTATTAGAAGACTTATTAGAAGATTTTTGTGTAAATAAAATTGCGTACAAAGTTTAATGTTAATATGTTTATGATAAAAAGTACTGATCCCCTTTCCACTATGAATATATAACTTCTCATGGCTTATGTTTTCTCAGGTGAAATTCCTTTTTTAATTAAAGTTCTTTTATACTCGGTTTTGTTCCACCAGTACCTGTGTTTGCAGTAGTAGCTATTGCCATAGTTGCCCTATTAGTACTGTTATGTTGCTGCATATGTATATGTAAGATGTGCTGCTGCAAGAAAAAAAAGAAAGAAAAGGGCAAGAAAGGTCTGAAGGGGGCCGTTGACTTGAAGAGTGTTTCCATGTTAGGAAACAGCTTGAAGGAACAGGTATGTTATTTATTTTTCATAGTATCTTGTGATGTATTTTGATGATGTATTCATTTTGTACAATATGTATGTATGTGCGCTTGACATAAAAATAAAAGTAATCCATGAAATAAATAAAATAAGAAGAGCAATTAAAAATGAGTGACAGGTGACATAAAATATAGACCTACTTTGATTACAAAATATATTATAAATTGATTAAAATGTACATAACATTAACAATATAAAATGTTCAAATGTAATTGTACTTAAATCCAGTTAATTAATTGTCACAGACAAAAGCATTGAGTAAAATGTCATTCATTGTACCATCTTTGGAATCATTGTCTTATTTATGTAAGGCTAATACCATCATTTTGTGTTTGGATAGTTTACTTAGGTTTAATATGGCACATATTTAATTTAGAGTTAATTTTTAAATAATTCCTTTAAATGGTAAGTCAATGTGTTTTATTATTTGAATATTTTATGTTTTGATTTTTATTTTTTATTTGTTTTAATTAAGTTATAATTCAGATAATAGTTGTGTGAAATGTAAAGCCTGGAGAATTACTGAATGAATTAGAAAAATAGGAGTCAACACTGTTGTGAATTGACTATGGCAGTGAAGAGAATCAAAGGGATCAATACTTGTATAAATTATGCAAATGAGTTGGCAAAGTGTATCGCTGCTGCTAAGTCTGTTAACGTTTGGCCTTGTTTTCACATATTGATTATGAGGAGACAATCAATGAAATATTTAATAACAAATTATTGAATTGTTCAACATATGGTGATATAGACTTGCTAGTTCAAATAACTAAAATATTGAACATGTAATGGAACATGTTTAACAATATTTAAATATAGACTGTACTAACATTTAATTATAATTACAAGAAGTGTATTTAACAGAATGGAATTAATTTTCAGCAAATATATTTTTTTCTAATGTGATATATTTACACAATAATGTGTTTATTAATGGTTGTATAGCCTTCTATAGTGAGTTCAGTCTTTCTTAAACTAGCATATGCACATTATATGCAGATTTTGAAATGTGTGAAAATGTTATTGATTTTACTCCAATTAAAGATTGCTAAACTAGGATAAATTGGGTCTATTCTAAATACATATATTAGGCGTATTGATTTGCATAATGACAGCAAATTAAATTATTAATAATATTGGTTGTAATTTTTTTTGTTATTTTATCTTGGTTTTATTCAAATTTTCTTATAATATTATTGAGTTTCTATTTGTTTCACTGTACATGGCTGCATTTCATCTGATGTCCCTTTCAACTTTGACCTGTGAGTTTTATAAGGAAACAAAAATGTTTAGTATTGTCCATGTTTTGCATGTTATACTGCTACTTATTGTCAAATTATATGTTAAATTGTTACTAACCTAAAACAATTAAACAAAAATATTACTGAGACTGCTTATTACGTTGAATTGTATTAAAGAATTAAAAAATGTAAGCAAATTATGGTTGGATCTGTCATCTTTTATTACTGCCAATGCACCGTCAAATTTACAATTTTTATAAATTGTTGTTTTATTTTGTCTAGATTTTATGCATGATTAGAAATTTAGAATTAAGGTTAGGTTTAGCAAGGAAGAGAATTAATCTAAGATCAGAACAGATTAATGTTCAAAATCAAGAAGAAGTTGAGTTAATTTCATCAACAGTTAAGGTATAAGTGTATTTAAATACTAATGTTTTACAGTCAAGTTGCCTTGTTTTAAACTAAATTGTTTCAAGAATATTGTAAGTTTTTACTGTCTGTAAGTAAGGACAGTTTGTACTAGACACGTTGTTATTTTAATCTACTAATGAAAAAAGTAATGTGATTATCTAATATTTCTTGTTTACTGTAATTGTGTTTCTGTTTTCAAACTAATTTTGTACAATTATCTGTTATTTGTAATGAGTAATAATGCTTTAATTACCAAGATTTAATTGGTTTTTAGAAAGGTTTATCAATGAATTTAAAGTATTGTAGACTTCCTTTAAAATAGCTTTTCTTTATTAGTTTACTGTATGTTAGGAATTTCTCCTTATAGAAATCCAAAGATTATCAGATTTATGTAGCTTTTTGTATTTTGCATTTTACTAACATTTTATATTTAATATCTTCTAATATTTCCAATGTTAACCAGCATGTATTGTGTCCTATTCTGATATAATCAAACTTCCTGTAGTATGTAGGTGTTACTACACAAATGACCCAGACATTTTTTATTACATATTTTAGATTTTATTTTTTAGATATTTAAATTAACATCCACTTCCCTTTGGATATAAAAACACCATGTATAGTACTTTTGGTAAATTACAAATTCAGTTTGTTAAATAGTGACTGTAAAAGCACATTGATAACAACAAGTGCACTTGAAAATGTTTACAAAAGTGATCTTTCAAAGTAATGAAGCTTAATTCCTATAAACTCAAGGAGATAAAATTGAATAAAGTGGCCTGACTTTAGATCCCCAATCTCTATCCATTACTGGTGTACAGTATCACCTAACTTACCTATCTTGTTTAGGCCTATGGTTTTCTAAGGTCTGAATCAGAGATACCAGTCTTCATCTATTAATGGTGTATCACCTAACCTTCCTAACTGACAGGAGTCTACTGAAATATTTATTTCCTTTGAGACAAAATTAATCTTTCATAGACAATTTCTCACACACTATTTACTAATTAATGTTGAATATATTTCACTAAATTTCCTTTTTTTTAAAAATTGAAGCAAGATATTGGTGAATGTTTTCGTATTTTAAAACAGTCAAACAGAAGTTAACCATAACAAATGGATTTTAATAAATAAATTAAGTTTATAATATTCTGTGATTAGCTAATAAGAAATACTGCTTATGTTTTAGATCCAGCCCGACGTCGATGAACTCGATAATGGAATGGAAGAAGGAGAAGGCGACACAGACTCTGTAAAATCTGAGATAAAACTGGGAAAACTGCAATATTCACTAGATTATGACTTCCAAGAAGGAAAGGTAATGAGTTCATTATTTTAATCAAGCAGGAGGAAATGTATATTCCAAGCCTAAAAAGGAAAAATCGATGTAATGTAATAATGTTTGCAAGTCTAGAAATTGAAAATGTAAGTGTTTAAAATGTAGTTGGTTTATTTTAAATACGTAGGAGATTTCCCACAATACATTGCATCACTATGTGTTTATCGCCATTAGGTTATCTAATTAGATGTGCTTACACGCTTCACTGCACAGTGCAATGCATACTCAATGAGCTCACACACACCTCATATTCCTCATACTCATATTGTACTGTACATTGATCACTACCAAATTATGAATATAAAATAATATTTATTGACATTCCATCATTTCAGCAATTTTCTCATATATTATAATAGATTGACATATTAATACATTAACCAAATTGAATAAAAAAAATGTCAGCATTTAAGTAGATTAGACAGTAATTATGCCTTGTAATGATGACGTTTGTAATATTAGTCAATGAATTACTCAATGAATTCAATAATTTATTTTTGATTAGCTCTCTGTTGGCATTATTCAATGTGCTGACCTTATTGGTATGGACATGTCCGGAACGTCTGACCCTTATGTAAAAGTAATGCTGCACCCTGACAAAAAGAAGAAGTATGAGACGAAGGTTCATCGCAAAACACTCAACCCTGTTTTTAATGAGAGTTTCACATTCAAGGTAAAACATACTTTCTTTTTTTATAAAAGATGACGAATATTTAAATGTACCATTTTACATTACTATCTGGAACTTTCTTTGCTTGAATTTTAAATTAAAAAAAAATCTTTCTCATTCATATGACAGGATTTTTTCTAATGACAAATTCAACTCCACTCCCAAAGACAATTGTAATAAGACTTTGTTTATGTAGAGCATCTTGTATATGTTTGTCTTGTGAACGAGATTGGCACCTTTAAGAAGGATAGTGAATGAATTCACTTATGGTTATCCTTGGCAATATGCCTAAATATATAAAAATATACAAAAACAAAACAGTGACAATATTCACTACATTCATTCATTTATTTTCCAGACAATTTGATTATGGTTATTAATCATTTTTTGTAACAATTAACCAATATTTTGTTATTCTAAAGGTTCCATACAGCGATATATCCAGCAAGACATTGGTTATGGCCGTGTACGACTTTGATCGCTTCTCTCGCCATGATATTATTGGTGAGGTACGTATTAAACTAGGCTCAATTGATCTGGGAAGTGTGATCGAGGAATGGAGGGATTTAGCAAGTGCTGAAGTCGAAGGAGCGGTAAGTATATTCATTTACTTGTTTATGCGTTTTATGAATAGCAATCAGCATATGGTTGCTAACCTTGTCCCCAAATATGGTAGTGATATGACATCATCATGGCCATATATAGGCACATCACACTTTTTTGTCACATAAAGTTTGATAGTGTAGACAAAGCTTATCTTCTAATAAAGTCTTATCTTATATCTTCAATATAGCTAATTTATAATTATAAACTTAATCTACTTCAGATGTTTAAAGGAAAATTTATAATTTTTTTAGATTTTGTTTAATTATTATTTGAAATTAGTATAAATTAAAGATGAGACCAAGGATTTAAAAAAAAAAACGGTCTAATTTCAATTAATTTATGTGATGTATTTATGCAGGGAAAATCAGAGAACGGTGATATCTGCTTCTCACTACGATATGTGCCAACCGCAGGCAAATTGACTGTTGTGATTTTGGAAGCCAAGAACCTAAAGAAGATGGACTTGTCTGGATACTCAGGTACATATATTATAATTTTACTATGCTTTTTTTATGGTATATTGTCCCTCTGAAATATTTTTTTTTTCTATTTTTTTTGTTGAATATGCCATTTTAATGTCACATAATATTTATTCACTTTGACCAAAAACTGAATCGAAAAAAAGATTATTTACCTGAAAAAATGTAATTTAAAACAAAAAATGCTTAAATTGTCTGTCAGACAATGGTTTTTTGTTAAAATTAACCATTTCTTTGAAATAAAAAAGAGTGAAAAAAAAATGAAATAATTATTTTTATAGTTTTTTGTTTACAGAAGTGAATAACTTTATTAAAACTGAAAAATGGCCTATTTAAAGTCTGATTTTATTAATCTTCATTTTTCAAGTTTTTGAGGGACAATACATCTTTAATGATATTTGATAAACTATAGCATTCTTTAACTGTCTCTATGAGATCTAATCTAATTTCCTGCAAATTGATATTAAAAATGTATTTTCTTTGTCTAAATTGCCAACTAAGCATTAATGTATTTCATCATGAGTCTTTTCTGTTTGTAATCCTAGATCCATATGTGAAGATCTCTTTGTATCTCGGTAACAAACGACTGAAAAAGAAGAAAACAACCATCAAAAAAAGGACACTGAATCCTTACTACAACGAGTCATTTGCCTTTGAAGTCCCTTTTGAACAGATACAGGTACAGTTTTGGTTCTTTGTGTTGGATGCCATCAGGTTGAGAGATGTTAGCATGCCATGGCCATGTTTAGGCCACTTTAAACTATAGTTCAAACCGACCAGTCTAACAATGTTTGAAAATCAAAATTCAAGTTGATAGATGATAGCATATCATTGCCATGTTTAGTGTTATCCTGTGGCGGCCCACTTTAAACTATAGTTCAAACCGACCAGTCTAATAATGTTTGAAAATCAAAATTCAAGTTGATAGATGATAGCATTTCATTGCCATGTTTATATTTATCCTGTCACTGCCCACTTTAAACTATAAACTGGTTTGACAAATAAAGTGTGATATACCCAAATATGGTAGTGATATGCTCAAATATGGCAGTGATATGACATCATCATGTCCACATATGGGAACATTTTTGTCATATAAAGTTTGATAGTGTAGACAAGGCTTAATAATGTTTTAAAATCAGAATTCCATATTCCTTTGATATTCTTTCAATTATATTTGTATAATAATCAATCTTATTGAATAAAATGTATTTATTATTGATTTTGCAGAAAGTATCTTTGACTATTACAGTCTTGGATTGGGACCGCATGGGTGGTAGTGATCCTATTGGCAAGGTGCAGCTAGGCTGTCAAGCATCTGGAGCTGGGCTTCGTCATTGGAGCGATATGTTGGCCTCTCCTAGAAGGCCAATTGCTCAATGGCATACTCTTATGGATGTTGAAGAGAAATAGTAAAAACATAGCAGGAAACAAAAACTGGTTACATCTAGTTCATTCCTATTCTTCTCTTTAAAATAATAGATTTCGTTGAGAACAATTCTTTCAGTCTATGTATCGTTACAATAATGTATTGTCTACTTGCCACTTGCCCGAAAAAAATGGGTTTTTGTCATTTGGGCAATCACAAGTTGGCCGGTGTTGCCAAATCCTATGGTGAGTTTCTAATTGAAAATATCAGATAGAAAAAATATAGTTTGGAAAAATGTCCAAAATGTTGTCGATTGGTGAGCAATTCTCATGAAAGTCATCTGTAGGAGCAGCATAATAATCCGGTTAAATTGAAATATAAAATATTGTAGGACAAGTTTATTTCATTAAGTTCAGGCAAGTGGTTCTATGGCCATATTAGGGCCACATTCAAAGTTAATATATTCCTATCCCATCTAGCCTACTATGCCTTTACCCCTGAAACTATTTCTACCCTCAAGAATGCATGTGGCGCATCTCCCTTAAGTATAGCCCCCGCTTAACCCTATTGCTAAATATGCTTGTTTTCAAGTTGATTTGTTGCCTCCATAAAGACAATTCCAATATTCTCCTATAGAGCCTTGATACACGAATCCTCTTTCCAGATATAAATCTGAATATATACAATAGATGTATACATTATAACTGTAAAACATTGCTCTTGTATTGCCTATATTGCACTGGTAAGAAATATTATCTCAAAGTAAAATTGGTATTAAAAGTAAAGCATTTGTTTGTTTATGTAATGTAATATTTCATTTTTTAACAAATGTTGAAATTGTCTTTGAAATCTAAAGAATATATACAGTGTAAAAAAAAAAAACTATCGATATACCGTTATTTTATTTGCATGTGCTGGCACAATTTATGTTTTTCTTCTGCTTCAAACATTTTTCCATTGAATTTGGACCAATTTCTGTGCAATCTAATGTGAATTTTAACAATTTTATTCTTGCGTAATTTTAATCGATATATTTTACTAAAAATCATTCCTACCAAATTCAGGGTAAAGTATGTTTAGTTATAAAAACAGTAGATAATGAAAGAAAATGAAATGTAAGTTAAAATATTATGAAAGTATTCCAATATTTAATAGCTAAACTATTTATAGAATTCATGATATTTAAAAAAAAGCAATATGTACAAACAATTTGATGGGCTTTCCAATGTTTTTTTTTAAACATAAAAGATACCTGTTAAGAAAATATTTAAGTATTTTGTTGACCCAAAATTTGCACTTAATAAACACACATATGAGGTCACCTAAGGTCACCTATTTATTATCATTCCATGTTCATTATCCAATAACACTTAATCTATGTTAGAATTAATATCTAAGGTCAAACAATATTCATCCCTAGTGATGTATTCCAATATAACTGAAATTCCATTGATGCGTTAACAACTCAAAATTAAATTTTGTTGATGAATTTCAACCTATTGAATTCTGTAACCTTTGTTTATGATATTTTAGAATGCATAAAATAACAACATGATAGTTGTATGTTACCTAGCTCAGTAAAATGACAATGCTTTCTTGTTGACTTGATTCTACAAAAAAAATTGGTTAAACTTTTAACAACAATTATACTAATAATTTATTTTTAAAGTTACTCAACACACTGTTTAATTTAAGACTACTAGGTACTTAAATTCAGCAAATGTTACTTAATTTCTGTATTTATTGTTTATGTTTAAACCCTTTTAAATGTTAAGTAGTATTGAATTTATTGGTAAACTATGTTGATTTGCTTTCAACTTAAATCAAGTATCAATATTCAGTGCAAAAAATAGTATATTTATGTTTATCTGTGTTGTAGATATGATATTATACAGTATATTTAATCAGTTATGGACAAGTAGTATTGTAAATGTTAATGATTGGAAATGTAAACTTAGAATATGTAGATATGGCTTGTGTGTATGTGTATATATTATATAGGCGTATGCGCTATTTATCCCATTTGTGGGTGATTCCATGTGGTATTTTGGTGATTTAAAGTAAGCTTAAACTCCTCATTCAATTACATTACTTCTGCCGCCATTTGTTGATTTACGCTAGTTCCTAATAAAAACTTAATTTATCCGCAATTGTTGAGTTAGTAAAAATTGCAACAATTTGTAATTTATTGACAGTTAAATGGTATCCATGCTTCATAACATATTAATAATTAATTCTGTCTGAATTAAACTCAAAGGTACATGTCCTAAACATAGATTGCTACAAAAAACAAACTGATTATTTTGTCAAATGGGCATTCAATATTTCTTGACAATTATTGTCATGTTTAAATTGCCCTGCAAACTTATCAATACTGCTTGCAATCTTCTACCTGGACTGACCTTAGTGTCATTATTATGTTGATGTATCGTTAGTGTTGTATATAGCGTGTACTGAATAAAGGCGTTATGCCATATAGTCTTCAGAAAATTTGATTATTTTGTTATTTTAATTGCATAAAAATCGAGTGAATTTACAGTATATGAAAGATTGGTTGAAGTAGGACCTGCAACTATATAGACATCACAAGTTTGATGCTCTTTGTTGTGTTCACATCTTTTAAAATAATAATAATGAAGCCGGTAGGCAGATAAAATATTTTTCACGCTGCTGCTCTAGCCCGCTACGTCACACGAGATGACTCATTTATTAGATGAAATCAAGCAGCAGTTATAGTACTACACTTTGACATTTTTGTTAAAATAGAAACTTGACTATAATTTATAGGTACCAACTGTATTTCTGGTATTTATGAGTCCCATGACAATACTGTATTTTGCTGTCAGATAATCATTGAATTATTATCAAAACAGTCCAGGAAAGTTTTTGTTTGTAATATGATACTTCACACTTGAAGTATCTAAGGTGTGACTAAGTGACCTCCAGACTTGACCTTAGCAATAAAATAAACTAAATTGAGTCTGTTTCATATCAAAGTTATTCACATTATAAAAAGAGAAAAGAAACGTTTAATTATAACTCAAAAACCATTGTCTGACAGACAATTGAAGTATTTTTTGCTTTTAATTACATTTTTCAGGTAAAATAACTATTATGTGACAATAAAATGACAAATTCAAAAACAAATTTGACAATATATCTTTAAAACTGTTACGTCAATAAGCGAGCAGCATTTTTGTAAGAAATATTTCTTGTTTATTTAAACTTTTTGTAGACGGTAACCCTTCCAGCTGGACAAATTAATGCCAGTTGATATTCAGTGGCCGACTTAAATTCCAATAAATTACATAAAAATTATAAATAACATGATAAAATACATTATTTACAAATATATATAATAAATATATACAGAAATATGTTTTATTTGTTGAATACAGTATCTCACACTTTTCACCCAAGAACGACAATACAAATAAAAAGGCACTAACCGCCTTCCATACAATTTAATTGGAAAATTCAAGTCGCATGTTTCCACAAAATGGCAGCTAACAATGGTGTGGCGGTTAATTTGGGTGAGTATCGTCTTTATAACGTGATTAGGCCTTATTTAACTGGATTATATATACACGATAGTTAAGAAAAATAAACATTATAAAAGAGGCCTACTACAGTAGCTAGCCTAGACTAGGGCCAAGCAGTTAGCTTACAAAACTAGGCTAGCTAGGCTAACTACTAAACCGTGTCATAACTAGGCTAGCCTACTGCGGCCTAGGCTATCTAGACCTAGGCGCTGGCCCGGTGGCGCTACTAAAGTTTCGCACCCAACGGGACATCAACCACCATCACCGCCGCGCAGCGGGAATATTTTTAAATTTGGTAAGCTCGATAGAGGTGCGAATTAGCGTTACTGTAATTTCGCACCTAAAGAAAAAAAAGTGTGCATGATCAGACATACCAAACAACCAAGTGGCCAATCATAACGCAACTTGTCAATGGTTAAAACAAATTATCGGATTTAAATGAAATAATTGTCTGTTAATGTTTGTAGTGTAGAAACTTTATCGGTTAATTTTTATCTGTTAATTATGGGTTAATTTTTGACTGCAAAAACACAACCATAGACTCTAGTACTAGTAGGCCTAGTCTAGTTTTGTAATTTTCACTTTAACAAGACGGAACTGTATTCTCAGACTATTGATACTAATTTGATATTTGTTTGACACATTTAGTTGCCCGCCAATGGAGTCCTTACAAGGATCTATACCATATAGTGGATGCAGCCATTACGCAAAAAACACCAGATTCTTACTATGACTTGGAACTTGCTCTACGAAAATACAAGCCAGACCTGATTTCATTGTTGAAAAATCCAGTAAGCATTTTTAATCCTTTTACAAGATTTAAGGTTAAGGTTCGTCTGAATAATTTAAACTTTCAATTTGAAAGATTAAGAAAGGTCAATCCAGTCCAAAATGGTCAATCTGTATTGCTTATAATAACATTTTCCCTTTTTGGTCAAAACCAAATTTCTTGAAATTCCTTTTGAAATGTTAATTGTTATATCTTTATTGAGAGAAGGAAGTTTTGAAAAGAAAATTACTGTATAGTATTATGAATCAATATTTGAATGTGAATGTTTCCATTTTATTAATATGTTTTAAGAATTTCATCTTAGTTTTTCACGAATTATTTTTAAAGCTATGTCTTGTTTATTTTGAAGGCAAAAAATTCACAACACAGAGAGAAAGTAAAAAAAGCAAAGGAAGATGGTATAGTAATAGAAGGTCAACCAGGAACTAGAACACTCCCAGAGGAATTTATTAAAGAGTCTCTTATCATTAGTGATCTCTTTGATCTAAATGAGTACTCAGCAGTGGAGCTTCTTCTAGCAGGTACATTTTGAACAAATTTTTGTTTACCACCTGTATCATTGAACTAATTTGAATAGAGACCTTATAATTTGATCACACATTACTTAAATAACACAAGTTCAGTTTACAGATTTTTTTTTACAGAATTAACAAAAAAGTGAATAGTTTATCATAAACCTCAACTTAATGTATAGGAAAGTAAAAGTACAATGTTTCACTTTTTACTACATGTTTTAGTAGTTAGTCCTCTCACTTTATTTCTTATGCAATCGTAAATGTTTCTGAAATCAATATATTGCAGGTGAACAGCAACAAGCACACTATCCAGGACTACCTCGGGGTCTAGTAGCTGTCTTGTTATACTATGATGGCCGTAGAAGCATTGTGAACGCTCTTCATCTCCTAATCCAATCACGCAAGGGAAGAACATGGACTCTTGAGCTTGATGAAGAGCTGATGTCACTAACCACTAACTTCACAAATGAATTGGTGAACAATGGATTGGTTGACAAGATACTGTTTTTACTTCTTGAATTGTTACCTGATAAAGAGATTGAAAAGTTGGCAAAGCAACGAGCAATTGGAGGATTTAAACATCGTCATCAGGTTAGCATCATTTATGCTTGTTGGTAAATAGTTCTACAGTTAACTTACTGTGTCAACCACTGCCTGAGTTTTTCGATTCAGTGAAATTGGTAGTTTTTCTTGTTTCTACTTTTTGTAGAATCACTGCCTCTCCCAGCACATGTTTCTTTGCACTGCTAATATATAAGAGACACAAAGCTGAATTATGGACACTAATAATAACTAACTTGTGATTCTTTTTTTTTTTTAAAGGTGATGGAATTACTGAAAGAGATTAGATCTTCACTTGCAGATTGCTTGTTCTCTCTAGCTTGCCAAAGTCCATTCAACAAGTCTAATTCTATCGCACTTATAAACTTCATGAAAAAGAATGCATCTCTAAATGCTGAGGGTATTTTAGACGATGTGAGCATTACCTTGCTAACAACATTTATGTACTGTGCATATATAAATGTCTCGGATTCAGTTGGTCAAAGTCAAAGTGGTAAACAATTTATATTTCTATAGTGAAATTATATTAATGGTAAATTTAAATTAGAGTCAATTACAGGAACTTGGCTTTTACAGCATTTGTATTAGAACCAATTAACATACGTGATCTTGTATCAATTCTCATTCACCATACATAATCAAAATCATGTTAAACAACCACAATTGATATTAATTAAGTACAATCACCACTTTATTTATTAATCAGTTAAAACACAAGCTGCAGTAACTGTACGACATCTATAATTGCATGACCTACAGTACAAATGTACCAAACAAAATCACAATGCCCTATTACTGAATATAATATTGATTAGCACTATTTTCATATGCTTTTTCATAGATATGTTAAAGAGTTTACCTTGTATAGCAGACACAAGTTACATAGCAGACATCCAACAGTTGCTGTTGTTAGATGATGCTTGGGTTGTTCATGGTGTCAAATCAGTATTTCAATTTGTGTGGGCAGTGATGCTTAGAAATATTGCCCAGCATTATGATTCACAAAGTAAGAAATACTAAATTTATTACTTGAATTAATATTATTCCATATATACAGTCATTGATTTATTGTAACCAGCATGGGCAATTTATCATTTAGTAACAGTCAACACTAAAACTTTTTAGTTTTCTGAACTTTATTATGTAAATATTCAGAGGCTATTTAAATGAATGCCTGTCTTATTTCTGAAGCTATGTGCATGTATTTCACTTTTATCAGAATTGAATATTAAATAAATAAACTGTAATATATTAGGAAGAGGAATTAGTAGTTCTTTCAAAAAAAAATTAGCGAAACTAACCTGCTTGAAACTTTCGCTGTCTACTACTAACTCATGGATATTCAAAACCAGATGAACATTTTTAATAATATTAGGAAGAGGGCTTTAAAAATGTATTTTTGAAAGAGACTTAAAATTGTATTGAGTTCATTTATTTTACCTCAGTGATTTGTATTTACAGGTTTGCAGGAACATATTGAAGCGGATGAAATGTTAATTGACCTAGCTTTGGAAGGAAATGTATTCAAATTCCTTTTAGAAACTATTAATAAAAAGAAGAATTTCCATGACAGTGTAAGTTTATTTATTTATTGTGAAATCATTAGTTCATTGAAATGTGGGTGAACGTGCCTTGCAACCCCGTTTAGGCAAGTCATAGGTTACCACAGAATTCTTGGTCATATTATCGGTGCAACCCTGTTTAGGCAAGTCATAGGTTACCACAGAATTCTGGGTCATATTATCGGTGTAACCCCGTTTAGGCAAGTCATAGGTTACCACAGAATTCTTGGTCATATCATCGGTGCAACCCTGTTTAGGCAAGTCATAGGTTACCACAGAATTCTGGGTCATATTATCGGTGTAACCCCGTTTAGGCAAGTCATAGATTACCACAGAATTCTTGGTCATATTATCGGTGCTTTAGCGATCCAAATTATTTATTCTATATCTGTTATACTTCAAATAATTGCTTTAAATACAATTATGTACCTGTGGTAAAACATAAGAAATGTGTATGTTGTATATTATTTCATGAGAATTGAAGTTGCACAATATACAATATTAAATAAATTTGATATTATATAAAATAAGGATGGATATTTTAATAGCAAGTGTAATGTGTAAAAAAAATGGAAATGGCTGTCTTTTAAAAATGTTCTAATTGAGTAATATTTGTTTTTAAAGGAATTTCGAATTAGACGTTTTCACACCCTTGTTACAGACTTCATTGTCCAGATGCCACTAAAGGTTAGTATATTGTATAATACTGTACATGATTATAGAGGTTTTAAACCAGTGTACACCAAAAAAAGTGTACACTAAGTAAAAGTACGCATTTGTTCTATCTAATGTTACATTGACGCTATTGTGGTTTTTTTTTAGATAAAAGAACTTCGTAATCGTGGAGATGAAGCAGCTCGTATTTTGTTTGCTCATGCACAAGAAGGATTAGAACCTCCAGTAAACCTTCCAAGACACTTTGAGCATTTTATGAGATTAGTAAGTGATTTTATTCTACAGATTCCAACGTCTTCTTTCACCATATCTGGTTCTGATCTCCATTTTTGTTGCTTATTGAACTCCCAGTAGATGATTTCTCTACATTTTTCTCTTTAAAATAGATTTCAGTACTGTACAGTAAAGATGATTTGAACTTGGAACTGGCAGTAGAGTACTGGTGCCCATCTGAACCGTCACTGAGTCCATCAAGGTCCAGCTATGCTACCTCTTACAGACACAGACCATCAAACAGACAGGTGACTCCTAATTAACATAATAATTGTCTCTATACTACTGTAAATTCATACATAAATAAAACTACTGTATTATACAAGTAAGAGATAACTATATTGTCTGGTTTCAATGCTCGATTCCATTGATAGAGCTAGATGTATATCAAAAATAAATCTGTTTCATATGTTTGCAGGGCTAACACACTCATCAGGTGAAAAGTACAAACATAGTAGTTAATATGTGCCTTTAGTCTATGTTTACTGTTGATCTACATGTAATTATTATACTTGAAGTAACTTTTTGTTTGTATAGGTCAGCCTTTTTAAGTTTATCCGAATGGCCGGTGACCTTTTACCACCTTCTCTGTATGTACCATACATTGCGATGTTGACAGGCCTGGCTACTGGACCTCTCTGTGCTCATCACTGTTTTAACCTTTTGAAAGTGAATGGCTTATCTGGCGGTAAGTTACCATGGTTTTGTTTTACTTATTAGCTTGTGACACAAGAGAGTTTGAAGTAAGAGTGATTGAAAATAAATAATTTACTCTTTCAAGGAGGAAGTGTGACAAGTGTGTCATGGGATCATTTTTTCCAATCACTAAGCCGTTATTACTCAAACCTTCGTCAAGAAACTGGAGCCCACCATGTCGGAGGTCAACGTCAAATACTTGGTAGAGGTATTACGCCTCAGGAACTTGATGGACTTGTTACAGTACTTAAGTTAATTCAAACGGTTGCTGAATGGGTAAGATACTATTGTATTATGTATGCATGTCACTCGTACCTTTTTACTTGGTACTTACTTGGTAGTTAATGAATGTCCCCTTGAATACTCCACAAGGAAGTCTGACAAAGAAGCATGGGGGAGTGGCTTATTAATTGGACAATATCAAATTTATCAGTATTAGTTTATTCCACTTCCTGACTGTTTTTGAATAATTTACCCTACATACCTAAATCAAACTATTGCTTAGTAGGTAAAAGTTATCATGTTCAATGTTTTATTTTTCAAATAGTCTACAAATAATTCAATTTTGTAGGATGAAGAAGCACGAATTGGTTTGTGTGAGAACCAAGCCTGGTTACCAATCGTCTTATTGTTTGGTATTATTACATGCAGCGTACCGCCATTGTTGAAAGCTGAATGTTTAAAAGCACTATCAACATTTGCCAAGACACCAGAACTAGCAGCCAATCTCTGGCAAGCATTAGAGAATTCTCAGGTACTGGTTGACTTATTGATTTGTGGGTTAATGTATGCAGTAGTTACACTTCAATACATTTTTTTCAACCTCATGTTCAAAGATCATATTTTTGTTTAATTTTAATAAAACTGATATAATTATGAAGAATTCCTTTTTCAGATACTACCAACTTTGGACATCGGTTCCTCTGGAAGATCTGGTATTCCATTGGATTTAGAAATAGTTGAGTCCCGAAATGAAGAGTTTCCTATGACCATAGGTTTCCTGGAGTTCATGTCTTGTCTGGTTCAGATACCTATTCCAAATACACTTGGTGCTGGTCTCAGAGCACCAGGATTTGATCCTTATTTAGAATTTTTACGTGATCAAGTGTTCTTAAAGTTTCATACTCGTGCTTATCGTGATACAAAGGAAAAGGTGAGTTTAGTTGACTGGTGTCGATTTGAGTTGTTTAACTTTCATCTGACAGCATTCTATTACACACTATATGATGATACTAAAAACTACTCAATATTATGCCTAATGTTTGGGGATTTTCTACTTCAGTGGGAGGTTGCATCAAGATGTCTACAGATCTTTCATAAATTACTGTTTGATCACAATACAAGTATTGAAGATTTCATGGACCACATACTAGATATACAAGGTGGAGGCCAGACAGTGGCAAACAAGGCTGCTGGACATCATCTTATGGTACAAATGTTTAAAGACACTCACCTACTAAAACTGGTCAGTAACCCTCAACTTTATATTTATAATAATTCTTATATAGCGCATATAAGCAAGCTCTCAATGCGCTGCACATTATTACCCAGTCATTTTTTTTGGATCAAAAATGTATGGAAACATACTCCCGTAATAATGCAGCTAGTAATCAGCGCAAAGTTGTGTCTTCATCTAACCGGGTACCCATTTTATACCCCTGGGTGGAGAGAGGCAAATAAAAAGTGTCTTGCCTAAGGATACAAGCAATGCGGCGAGAGTTGGATTCGAACCACGATCTCAGTAATCCAAAAACACTGTGCCACACTCCATTTATTATTAATATTTTGCACTATGGCAGTAAAGTTTGCATCATTCCATGTGATTGCTATAATTCATTGTCTATCCAATAATATTGTTTAGTTTGAAATTTCTTATTTATTTTAGATCCTTTATATTATTCACGAAGCATGTGAGGTGTTTGATCAGTACAAAACCTTTCCAGGCAGTGTACATTTAGAATCTGCTGCCCTCTATTGCCTCAAGATGATTGACATTGCTATCGAAAAACAAGGAGAATTTTTTGAACTGGTCAGAAGTCAAAGCTTAGGAGCCATGGTCACCCCCATGGATCAGTTACTGATGTCCATTAACCCAAAGACAGGCAAAGCTGACCATTTGGTGGACATAGCAAAGTATATTATTACATTATATAATTGAGACACCAAGCTATTTCATTTTGTCTTTAACTTCAACATTTTAAACATTGCATATAAAATGTTAAATAAAATAATTTTGATTATTTTAAGTTAATATTATCTTACATTAAACCATGGACCTATAAATGTATAGGTCCATGCTAATTTATTGGTCCATGCTAATTTTTAGGTCCATGATTAAACAATAAATATATTTTGTATGTAGATTTGTGTCCCACGCCACAGCTTATCCTGAACATGCATTGATTGCTGTTAAAGTGTTATTCAGTGTTGTTAAGACATCAAACATCCAATCTCAGATTGTTGGATTATTTTCAGTCAATGAGGTAAATAATTGGTTTGTTGTCAATAATTAAATTTGTTGACTTTTCCTTTTAGTGCTTGATGAATAGTTTGTTTTTTTGTCTCTAAATGGAGATTAATTGTTTGTGTAATATGTTTTTCAAACATATTTGGTTACATAAAGCACAACAGTTGGTGCAATTCAGATTATTCTGCAATGCCACTTATATTTTTAATAAACCAGAATTGAATTGATAATAAGTAAATCACCACAGATTGGGTCCAAATGATTTTGTTTTAAAAGGTTGTTCCTTTTACAGTAATATTGAATTCTATTAGATCTGGTTTTTTTAGGAAGCATGTTAGATGAACATCATTATTGGATAATTGTTTCTTTATAAACTGTAATTACTGTAATATTTGTTCCTGACGAAAAGGTTATTGATTATTATAGGTTGTTGGCAAAGAACTGATCATAGGATTTGTAGATTGCCTTGAAACTGATGAGCCAGAAGAGGAAGAAGGTGAACTAGCCCTTCAAGACATCGAAAACCAGGATATTGTAAACATTCGCAATGCAACGCGACTAGTCATCTTGCGCCTTTTGCTGTTCTCATTAGGACAACCAGCTCCAAACTTAGCACACTTCTTTTTGGGTTTTGACGTAAGAAAACCAATTAGTAAGAGTAGCCTCCAAGATCCAGGTAAGAAAAATTAATTTCAAAGAGAGTTTATTTATAAATTTCTATTATTTTTAACTCAAAATCATTGTAAATCTTCTGTTATTGTACATACGTACAGATCCTGTGACAATGTTGTGGGTTCAGACTGCAAGCGATAAAAATATGAAATCTTTCCTTTTTACTCATTGCCTTCACACAGGTGTTTTAGGGTCACCTAGAACCTGTCTGCATTCAATCCTAAGCATACTGGAGAAAGGTACTGGCAAAGGCTCAGGGTTAATCTCTATACATACAATGCCAAAACTAGCAGAACTTTGTTATCAGATGGTGTACCAATTATGTTCCAATAGTGAGACATCAATTTCAATCATGCGATATTTAGGAATGACACATAATTTCTTCTACCGTCATCTTAAACATGTTCCTTTTGTGAACAGAATTGGACGTAAGTAATAATGTTTTTTTTTTCAGAATATATATTTTGTTTAACTTTATATTTTTAATTTAACTTTAATTGTTAGTAGACAAATAATGAATATGTATGAGTAGAACTGTGAAAATATTTCATTGTATATATAGATTGTTCTATTTAACGTGGTGGAGCTCAGTTAAATAGAGCAGTCCATCTACCAGACCAATGTTTATACTTTTTACCATCACTTAATTTTATTTTAAGTAGAAAACACAAATGAGAAGTTGCTACTGAACCAGCAAGCTTGGTTGCTTAAATCTGTAGCTGTAGAAATACGTCTGACTTCAGTAAATAGACAACGCTCTTACACACAAAGACTACTTAAGTTATTATTAGAAGATGTACCATCAACTGTAGTAGACCGAGGTAAGATTAAAAACAAATTTATATCTTGGTTTTATCAATGTTTGTACATTAAGCATGTGTTATGTAATATTTCTTAATTTTTTGCTCCAATATAGATGACAATGATGACGAAGTATATGGTGAAACTAACCAATCAATTTTGGAGACAACATCTGGTCAGCAAGTTGGACCAAACATTTTAGGTATCTAGTAGCATCATATTTTCATTTATTTATTTATTTGACACAATCGGTCAAGGGGTTGCCACAGAAACAATGCGCCATAATATGCGAGTGTCCGCAGCCCCTACGACAAACTGAAAAATGCAAATAGATAGCATCATTTAACTTTTTATTATGTTTGTCATTTCTAAACTGTAGCTCAGTAGGCCCTTATAACAAAAATGGAAGTGATTAGGAAAATATGTTGTTTTTTTACTTTTCTGTGTTTTTATCCTTGTTTAGTCCACTTGATCAACAGAATGAAAAAATAAAAAGAAAATAAAACATTATTGAATATTTGTAAAGCAAATAAATTCCTGAAAATTTAATTTCTAACTTTGTTTATTTCTAATTTTGATACAGGTATACAAGTAAGACGGAGAATTTTACAGATTTTAGATAGTATTGATCTGACTCAGAATTACCCAGGAAATGTTCAGCTGGACTTACTTGAACCTACCGTCACAGAGCAGTTGATAAAAGCGTGTGAACAACAGATGGATAATGGTATGACACTCTGTAACATACATGCTTTACATAGGGAGTTGATCAGCAGGCTGAATGCACAACAAGGTCCAGCTATTGTGGGGAATAGACCTCGAATTTTACAGGTATGACAAATATTCTTTATTTTTTTCCATTTTATTGTATTTTTAATGTTTTATATACATGACAAGAAAGACAATTTTCGAGCCAGAGTGCTTGGCTGTAATAAAAATAATTGAATATTCTGATTAGCCTTTTTGTTTGACCTGAAACTTGCCACATCAATTAGAAGAATTAAATGGTTTTAAAAACATTGCTGAATAAGTATATTTATATATATTGTTATATTTTTTTAAGCAAAATCATATTGTGTATGTTTACTATACTATTGAAATTTTTTGGAAAAAAAATCCACATTCTTAGCCAAATTTTTTTACAAATAGGAAATACAAGAAATATTGAAGAATGTAGTTGAATGCAATCAATCAAAAGAGATGGCTGCTGCTAAACGTCACGCTCTCGATGCTTGGCGACAAGTTGTAGAGATCTTGTTTGCTTCTTGTTCTCAAGACTTACTTCCTCTAGATATCAGAGAAACTATTCTGTTGGACTTGATTCAAGAACTACTCACTAAGGTGAACATTATTTCCCAGTAAATTTTTACAATTCTAAACAAATGTTTTAACAGTATTTGGAACAGTAGTTTAACAAATAGTATTTTAACATTGCTTTTGTAATTTGATGTATTTTTCTTTGTTGTTTTATTGTCTTAATTATGCCAAGCAAAACGAATTTCCATTTTAAAGTGGATCATTAAAATGTCTTGAATCTTGAAAATGGTAACGGTATGTAATAAAATGAAATATATTTGAATTTCAGGTCACTGATGATGCTACAGTACCTGAACTTACAGCTCCAGTATCTGGCATCCTTATAACACTAATGACAAATTTACTGCAGTGTGTTGTAGTAGATCAGTCTAAAGCTATCCCAGAACAGCTATCTACACAATATGTTCACATGTTAGATGGGTCAGTTATTCATGGTAGTGGCACATCATTTGGAGGATCTGGAGTTATATCTGCTGCTGTTCTCACAGAAATTCTAAGAAAACTCCTTACATTTTTAGTTCAGTCAAGTAAGCATATTACTATTTTAGCATTGTGGCACTGGAACTCGTCAGTAGTCACAATATTAGGATTTCTTTCTCTGTCTCTGTCTACACTATATCAAACTTTATGTGACAAAAAAATGTGATGTGCCCATATATGGACATGATGATGTCACATCACTACCATATTTGGGAATATCACTAACCTATTTGGGAACATCACACAATTTTTGTCAAACTAGTTTGATGGTGTAGACAGAGATTTATGGCCCCAAAACAGTGTCACAACCTGAGCTTTATAGGAAAAAATTCATTTTAGAGTTTATTTTTAAAGTAATTCAGTAATGTTTTTGTTTATAATTTGTATACAGGTACCGGTCAACTACGTGTCCGTAGCAACCTCTATGGTGCATTGATGAACTTTTTACAAATGCCAAAAAAAGTTCACGAGATTCCGACTTTAAAAGGCCGTAACGTGCTTGATTCGTGTATGTTGTCAGAGTATGAAAAGATGACAACAGCAAGTTTAGTAGTAATCAATGAATTTGGCGATAGTTTTATGGAATTGGTGTGTAGAGACGCTTGTGATGGCCATGATGTTGGAAGGGTACAGTATCATAACATTTTTTTTAGATAGATCCTTTTTATTATTTGATTATGCAATTTTGAAATTAACTAACAGTAAAAAAAAACAACTTTTTCTTAGATGTTAGCATTATCATTGATGGATTGTATTCTATCAACTGACAAGCAGAATAGATGGCTTCACTTTCTTAACTCAAAGGGATATCTGAGACACATAATAGAAAGTCTGGTACAAGAAGACCAGTCACTGCAGGATATGTTGAGACCAACCCCAGAACCACTGCGTGCACTTTACATTTATGAATCCAAAATGGTGAGTAAACCAAATTAATTATCAACCGATATCAAGTGATGTTTCCTTACACTCATTTAAACCAAAACTTTTGTTTCATCCAATGTTTCTTTAGTCACTTCTGACGCGTATTGGTGAGACACCAAATGGAGCCGAGGTTCTCCTACAACAAGGAATTATGGGAAGACTATCTGAGTGTCAGTTTCTTGAACTACGACCGGAAAGAGACATAACCAGGTTGGTTGTTTTGACTTTTTTATTTTGTACTGAAACTGTATCTTTAATGCATTCCAGAAATCACCTAAGCTATTACCTTTGTGAGCGTGTGGCGGCGCAGTGTGGATGTTAAATTACTGATCGTGAATCCAACCCGCACTGCATTGCTTGTATCCTTAGGCAAGACACTTTCTTTACATTTGCCTCTCTTCAACCAGGTGTATAAAATGGGTATCCGGTTAGATCAAGACACAACTTTACGCTAAAATTATGGGAGTATTCTCTATAGAAATGCGGTATTATTAAATAGGTTTTTCTTCATTTTGCACATTATTGTCATGTACAGGAGAGGTGATGGTGGAGGAGACATTGTTAAGTCTGATGCCTTTATTCCTACTGTATTGCACCGGTATAGACAGCTCTTGTTTCCTGTTCTCAAACTGTGTATTGCTATCATGACCTCTCTTGGAGGTCAACATAAAGAAGCAACAAATCAGGTAAATAAAACAATAGAATTTGTACAGTTAATTGTATTTTTATGAGGGACCCAAATGATCACCTTCGGCTGGATGGACCCAAATGATCACCTTCGACTGGATGAACCCAAATGATCACCTTCGGCTGGATGAACCACCCTTGTAAAATATTGTTGAAATAAAATAAATAAATAAAAAGAAAGAAGAAACATTTCAATTTAGTTATGTTTTCATACTCTGTTGTTTTTTCTGCAGTTACTAACATCAATTTTGTATTTTAAATTAGATTCTACGTTTTGTGTTCTCTCACTCTGAACTGTTTACCGCAATTCTACGTGATCATCCGTCTCATCTTAGTGTGGAAGCTTTTCAAGAATTATCCTTAACTACTGCAGTAATCTGCAGAACAGCAGCAGATGGTAAGACCTTATTATAAGGATATATGATAGATTGTGTTGGTTGTTTATTCACAAAATTGAGTTTGCTACAGGTTAACGCTTTTGGAATGTGATTTTGCATATAATTACAGAATTTAAAAACCATCTTTGCAATAAATGAGGCAGGATTTGAATATTACAGAACATAAATAATAACTTATATATTAAAAATGTATGTTAAAAATGAGTTTGATTATTTGTTTACAAATTTATTTTTGTTTGTGTGTAGTTGATTATTATGGTGGTTCACCTTATGATGCTATTGGCCAATCACAGCTTGTTATTCAAGGGCATTTAAGTAGAATACAGAGACAGATATTGGCATTAGTGCCGCGATATTGCATCCATGATCATTGGAATAAACGACTTAAATTAGCAAGTGAAAATGAAATTAAGGAAGAGGACAAAGAAAAGATACGCCTTTCCCTACTTGAAATCAATTCAAATATCATTGCTTACTGTAGATCAGAGGTTTCTAGTACAGGTAAGTTTTATTCTTTAAATGTTGCTGTTTTACTTGTTATTGTGCAACTGTTAAAACAATAATTTTTTTAAAATAAAAAGATACATTTATTTATCAATTTATCAATGTAAGAAATTACTATTATTCAGGTTCAACTGGACAGTCCTGTAACGTTCTTTTTACACCTAGTTTATCCGAAGCATTGACAAGAAATTATCATCAAGTCACAGGTATCATTTTAGAACATTTGTTTGTGCAAAATTATTTTATACTTAAGTAATATAAATTATTGTTAATTATTATTATTTGTTAATTATTTAATTTGACTTAGAAATACCAATGGCATCCTTAAGTGCAACCAAACCTCCAAGTCTTGGTCTAATTGTGCGACATTTGCAACAGGTGGCAAACACATTCTTACCGTCATTTGACTCTCACCAACAATTAGTTCATAAGTTGTCAAACATTTCAGAATTATCTGCTGAAGAACTAAAAGAGGTAATATGTTTAAGGTTATTATACTAAAACAACTTCAATGCCTACAATGTACATTTTGGTCTGTTTATAATATATGTTTATAATATATGTTTATATATATATAATAAAATGTTTATTTATTTTTCAAATTAGTTTATTAAACCAGTTTTGACGGACAGAATTGAGAAATTATCAACAAGTTATAGACAACAAGTAGCCTGTGAACAAATTGCTCAGATGATCTGTATGAAAGCCAAGGAACTTGCTCTTAAATACTGTATCCTTATCAAACTTAAAGCCCCCTTCCCTACGTTTTTTAGATCTAATTTAAGATCACAAACTATATTTAATGTAAAAATAATACTATATGGTCCTATTGCGATAACTTTATTCGTCTTATACGGTTAAAAATGTGAAAAATAAGTCGATTCTAATAATTATAGCGGCCCGCTATAAATCCCAAAATGCATTGCGCGCGGATTGATATTTTTGTTTTTCACCTGTAATTCGCCCACTTTTCGATCGATCGTGAGGCCAAAACAAATGGAAGACTCCTAACTTTTCAGCGAAAATACCGGGTTTTCCCCAATTTGTATCAACGGAGTCTGGCAAAAATAGAAAGACAATTAATGCAGCAACTATACAACGTCAGGCTAGGTATAAAGCTAGCGTACGATGTTCGTACGTTACCGATGTTTACCAGCTAGGCCTACAAAACTAAGCCTAGCTAGGCTAGGCCTAAGACCGTCCACGAGAGGTCGATCGCCGCGAGCTACTTAGGTAGTGCATTGTTTCTCACTTTTTATCATAATTTACCATAAAACGTACATTTAAGACAAGGAATGACATGGTTTAATGTTTTTAAAGTGATATATATGTATTATTTTCCAAAAAACGTCCAAAATTGCAGGGAAGGGGTCTTTAAGTAAAGGTTATTCTTTTACAGAAACCAATAAAATAAGCTAAAAGCTAATTTTAAAAAAGTACAGCCTCGAGAAAAATGCCTAGCTTTTGGAAAACACTACTGTATTCCTTTGTTAAGAAAATACTGTAAAATTTTCAAAAGTTAATCCTGTCTAAGCAAAAAACAAAGAAAGAAATGAAATGTCTAAGGTATGGATTGTATAAAAAATTGTTGAACCCTTTTTTAAATGTTTTTCTATTCCTGAACTCTTAAAAAGATATTTTGGAGAATTGTCTTTTTCTGATTTGGCGCCATCTAGAGTTTTATTTCATTCACTGCCAGCCAACTGACCTGAACAATTCCTTGTTACCACCGCTAATGTCAAGAACTCATCAAGCGAGGGATCTTGCTGGTAAGTTAACAAAATCTTTAGAATTTATATCATTTTGCTACCTATGCCCACTCAGTTAATATCTGAACAATGTTGTTTTTTAGACCCATTTAACTTGGATAGAAGTGGCATTGATGATGGAAGTAAGCCATTGGCTGCAAATCAAACCAAGTCTATCTCTAAAGCTGATATTCAACAAGTAAGCTTTAATATACAGTGTATATGAAAGATTAATATTCCCGAACACTAGACATTTCTTTCCAATCAATTCTTATTACATTCATACATATTAATGTAAACTCGCAAACTTGTCTACCATAGGTTAAACAAAAGCACATAAAACATAATTATATTTAAACAGCCTACAGCTTCAGTGTGTAATCTATTTAAATTCACCTATTGTTTATGATTTATTTCAATAATCATTTAGTATTAATACCAGTATTACTACTGTATCATTTAGTATTAATACCAGTATTACTACTGTATTACCACACTTTGGATTTGTTTACTATTTTATTTGAAAACGACAATTTACTTGTTTTTACAGCTAAAAGAAGAAGCATTGAATTGCCTTACTGAGTCAGTTCTTCAGAAATTCCGAGACATTGAAACCCAATATGGCAAGACTGTGTCACGTTACAGCTTTGTTTCTGTACTCGCCCGTCGAATCCATAGACTTCTCACAATAGGAATTCAAACAGATATCCCTATTCGATAAAATGGTTGCTACTCTTTTTGTACAATAATATATAGCTTGTTTTTGACATTGTTAATGAAGTTGAAGTCAACTGAATGTTTCACATTTTGTTTTATGTTCATACTCAAGCAATGAATATTTTAAACCGGAAATAGTAGCTTTTGCCTGTACAGTAATTATACCAGTAGTACATTGATATGGTTTTAATATATACCTATTACAAATATACATTTTACATATACATTTTTTTCTACTTAGATGTATTTAATACATTGAAATACAATATTTGTCTGTAAAGTTCCACATTCGAAATTTATAACTATATTGAACATTTTGTATGACATAGTAATACTGTAGTAGTTATCAATTTACATTTGGGCTAGTATTGCATTCATGATTAAAACTAAATCAAATACATTCTGCTATAAACAGTGATTATCAGTTGAGCCATAAGTGAAAACATTTCCACTTTGTTTCACTGTTCACCAATGTTACAAAACGTACAGGTCAACTTTTTAATCGTGATGTGCGACATGTCTGCCCTCCAGTCTTTATAATTGTTTTATACTTTGTACATCCAGTGTATTAACACTATTGCTGTATGTAGTCAATCTTTAATACACACTAAGCCAAGTATCTTTATTCATTTTATGTCACATCGCCTGTTTTAATGTACACCACTGCTGCAGTGTACTTATTGCGTACTAATACTATTGCTGTATGTAGTCAATCTTTAATACACACTAAACCAAGTATCTTTATTCCTTTTGTCACATTGCCTGTTTTAACGTACACCACTGCTGCAGTGTACTTATTGCGTACTAATACTATTGCTGTATGTAGTCAATCTTTAATACACACTAAACCAATTATCTTTATTCCTTTTGTCACATTGCCTGTTTTAATGTACACCACTGCTGCAGTGTACTTATTGCGTACTAATACTATTGCTGTATGTAGTCAATCTTTAATACACACTAAACCAGGGGTGGCGCCAGGATCTTCCCGACGCGGGGGCTACATTCCCCGACGAGGGGGCTATGCGAGCATCACTAGGCTGGGGGCCAGGGGGCCGCCAAGGGCCCCCGGTGGGGGTCCAGGGGGCGAAGCCCCCGGAAGCAACGCGTTCTAGCGTCATTTGAGGTCTTTTTAATCAGATTTAGGGTAGCCATTTTTTCCATTTTTTATAATGCATAAATAAAATACTGCGTGCAAAAAAACGATGCGCGATGACTGTTTCAATCCATATTTTTCAATTTAAAAAATAAAAGTTCAAAGAAAATTTAGAAAAATAGAGTTGGAGGTCCCGGAAATTGGACTTATTATACTTCAAAACATGAAACAAAATATATAAGTCCCTATCATGGTTGTGACTGAGCTAAGAAATGTTTGAAAAATAGAGATGTTAGGTCCCGGAAAATGTACTTCTTGTTCTATGACCAGCTTTATTGTTGGGGCTGAGCTAAGAAAATGTTTAAAACTAGAGCTGCAGGTCTTCAAAAAAATTGCATTTTATACTTTGGAAACATCAGGCCTAGAGGCTTAAAAAACGCAAGCGTAGACCTTTTTCAGTCGGAAAAATAAGTTTATTCCTCCCAGGTGTATGCGTGCGTACCATCTGGACTTCCGAGTGGTGAGAAATTCATGACATACAGGATATTGAAAATGTAATAACTTAGCTATAATAAGATGTTGGCTAAGCGAAAAGGGCATGTTTTTTTGTTTAGTAATGGATGAAAAATTTATTTTAGGTGCCCCACGGTACAGAAGGTTACTTGTAAATTAAAAAATTGGTGAACATACGAACAATTAACATAATTAGTTTTTGCTGTAGTGTAGCGTACGTCGACGCAGTACACGACGTAACCGTCGGTAAACTTTACACATTTTGGTCCCTGGATGGAACATGATATCACGCGTCTCGACCCAACGTTAACGATTCGTACAAAGGGATACCGCCAGACAAGTGCGTACCTAGCTATTGTTTAGTAGTAAGTTAGATCGCTGGCAATAATGAATGCATATAAAGTGCATAATATCACTCTGACGTACTCTCACGGTCAATGAAACGTTGCGGTTTTCTAGGCACTGAAGCTAGCTACGAAGTGAACGCGAACGCTTTTTACTGTATATTATATTCCCCGACAAAAAGTACCCGTGTTCCCTTCGGTAACCGTCGGTAAACTTTGCCTGGAAAATAACTACAGTACACATTTTGGTCCCTGGATGAAACATGATATCACGCGTCTCGACCCAACGTTGAACGATTCGTACAAAGGGATACCGCCAGACAAGTGCGTACCTAGCTAATGTTTAGTAGTAAGTTAGATCGCTGGCAATAAAGAATGCATAAAAGTGCATATTAGCCCTCTGACGTACTCTCACGGTCAATCGAACGTCGTGGTTTTCTAGGCGCTGAAGCTATATGAAGTGAACGCGAACGTTTTTTACTGTATATTATATTCCCCGACAAAAAGTACCCGTGTTCCCCGACGGGGGGGCTAGGCTCCCCGACGAGGGGGCTAGAGCCCCCGTAGCCCCCCCGCTGGCGCCACCACTGCACTAAACCAAGTATCTTTATTACTTTTATGTCACATTGCCTGTTTTAATGTACACCACTGCTGCAGTGTACTGCCTGGCTTTTTAAATATCAAGTCCAAGTCTGTACTTAATGTATCGGATTGGCAACTATATAACGTTGTTTCCATCAGTGTTTTGCTCACGCTGAATCGGTTTTGTTTTCGGACAGTCACTACGATACTTAAATTCTATGAAATGGAAGAAAATCAGTAGATAGTAATAGCAACTGAGCATTTTATATTAAAATCATTTTTGTACATCAAAGAATGGAATTGTGGTAAGGATGCCTTATTGCAAACGATTTATAGAATTGATGTATAATGTAACATTAATCGTCTCGTAAATAAAGAAAACGAAATTCAATGTAGAATCATTTTATCTTATTCTATTACAGGTCTTTTCATTCACAATGTAGCCTACCTACATGTAGTGAAAATCGACTTCTTACCTTTGTCTTGTTAAGAGGAACATTAAAAATCAAAGATTCGCCGAAAAATGCTGAAGATGTTACTTTTTTAACTGAAGTTTTTAGCTTTGCAAAACATTCGTCACCATCGAACAGTTGAACCGTTATGAATATTTCTATAAATAAAAATGTGTTTAAAGTTTACTGTACTGTCCGTGTACATTGGTTGCTCTGATGGACATTAGTGCCCCCAAAACAGAAACCATTATATGGAACTGGAAAGAGGAAGTTGAAGAATACCCAAGATGCATCATACAAATTGGCGGCGTACACATTAACAACGTAACACACTTTAGATACCTTGGTGTATGGGCTACCTACAATGATGTTCATATTGGAGATCAAGAAGTAAAATACAGAATCAATTCAGCCAAATGAGCATTTGCAGAGAATAGAGCATTGCTTACCAACAGAACGATCCACCTACAAACAAGAATGATGTTTCTTAATGGTCTAGTTAGGAGTAGACTCACCTATGGTTGCCATGCTTGGAGGGCAACAGGAAGTGAAATGTCCAAACTTAGCACAACATACAAAACCTTCCTAAGAAGAATGCTAGTGAATGGCTTTCAAAGAGTCTGCCCACCAAACCATGTAGACATATCCTCAGATGAAGAAACAGATGAAAACTATATAGACTGGCGTTACGTAATTGATAATGACGATCTCTACAAAATTACTGGCTGTCAACCGCTAGAAGAATATGTCTACAAGCAACAATTCAACTGGATCGGACATGTAATTAGAAAAGAAAATGAAGATCCTACAAAAATTCTTACTTTTCACACAACCCAAAGTAAACGAAGAGGTCGGAAGATACCATCAGTACTTGATAGAGTTGTACAACAAAGTCAACTTACTAGATGCAACTTCATTAGAGCCTGCTTCAACAGAAATTTATAATTCCCAGCAATGTTTTAACTGTATATATGAACTGTTTTATAAGTTGTTTTGAGACTGTGTAATTTGGTAGTAGTCACTCTCATACTGTAGGCCTACATTTAAAAGTAACACATCCAAATGCCAACTTTAAGTCAATGGCTACCAGATGTCTCTGTGAGACGGTTATTTGAACCAGTACCAGTACCAGTACTGCAGGAGAGACCTTATTAAAACTTTATTCTTTATTCTTTTTCTTTATTCTTTATTTCAAACCAACAGTGTAAAACACCAATAACAGGTTGAAAATAAAATAACTAAACTATAAAATATGAGCCAATATAAATATATACAAAATGAAAAAAAGATTATTTAAATAATTTCATTAATAATACATTTAAATTGAGAAAAATTACAGTTAAAAATATCTAAAGAATTATTTTTTACTAGTGGCCTTGTCGAATAAAATGTTTCTTGCCTCGATCACATTCAATGTTAGTTTTCGCTTAGGTGGAACGTAGCGTAGACATAATAATATTTCCCCTCTTTTTATCTGTCATAGTAATATAAAAACATGGGATGAAGAAAAATCTAACAAACATTCACGGATTCTGCAGCTAATATGCCTAACCCCAGTTGTCAAACTGTATCATCAAAATGGTGCATAAGAGAAACAACATGGTCCCTTAATTTTATATTTTTTTACCGGAGTGTTTTTCTTCATCCATGTAATTACTTTGCTCTTAGATGATATATTAGCCATCTGTAAAAAGAATACTAAATTATTATTAACTTATGTCCAGTGGTTCGTTTTCACTACACACTTAATTGTGTAAGTAGTCTAGCTAAATATGAAAACATACTGAATCAAATCAAACTGACTCCGGCAAACATATGTTCAGCTTTTAGATATAATCTTCAGTAATAATTTGTAGCAAACCGTTCCGCATTTCACCTTTCAAAACCGTCTATGCCTACGATAGTTTCAGCATTCTCGAGCCCTGTCTGTAATTAATCAAACCGTCGAAGGCGAGCAGACAATTTACCATTTATTCAGAATAATCTTCTATAATTGTTGCTCGGATTAAAATCTCGTGAGTTACCAATGGATTTATTTTGCATTCAATGACTACTTCGGAGATTATAATATGGACACGCTGCTTAACTACGCCGAGGGTATATTCTATGCCTATATAGTATTACAGATTCACTATTCTGGCCAAATACAAATAAAAACTACAATAGATTTATTGTTATGATTAACCTTAACAGTTTCAAATCACTTATTATTTCTGAGTCTCAGTCTCCGTGTCGTCCGTCCTAATTGTCGACCGCACTTCATAGAATCAGTATTACATAAGTATGGACCAATTGATAAGTAGGCCTACTAACACAATACTTTAAAACAACTCATACAAGTTTCAGAGCTAGCTTGTTATCTGTATCTCAATCCGTGTAGTTCAGTTTCAGAGCTAGCTTGCTATCTGTATCTCAATCCGTGTAGTTCAGTTTCAGAGCTAGCTTGTTATCTGTATCTCAATCCGTGTAGTTCAGTTTCAGAGCTAGCTTGTTATCTGTATCTCAATCCGTGTAGTTCAGTTTCAGAGCTAGCTTGTTATCTGTATCTCAATCCGTGTAGTTCAGTTTCAGAGCTAGCTTGTTATCTGTATCTCAATCCGTGTAGTTCAGTTTCAGAGCTAGCTTGTTATCTGTATCTCAATCCGTGTAGTTCAGTTTCAGAGCTAGCTTGTTATCTGTATCTCAATCCGTGTAGTTCAGTTTCAGAGCTAGCTTGTTATCTGTATCTCAATCCGTGTAGTTCATTGACAACTTTACTTTACAAAAGACAATGGCAAAACCCCACCGTAAAATTTTGCAGTCGCATCCTGGATAGTTGAAATTTTAACATTATCATAATTTTAATAGGTGATTAGGCCTAATAGTATAAGTATAAGTGCTATTCTGGGCTATATTTTCATTATTAGCTCTGCCCTAACCATGGTGGGCTAGTACTACTGGAGACTTAATATTTAATTTCAAAGAATAAGTTCACTTTCCACAAGCTCTATTGTCCTGGTGAGTCTTATATAGTTTCATATAAAGTGTTGGTGGGAACCTATGCAGCTCTATTTTTTTCAAAATTGTCTTTGCTCAGCCCCAGGCATGGTGGGGTACTGAAGATTCTTATATATGTTTAAAAAAAAATAGATGGTATAATTAGTTCCTGGGACCTTGCAGCTCTATTTTATACAGTTTGGTATGCCGTGTGTTGTTATTCAAATTCAAATTTATTCAACTCCCTTAGGAGAAAAATATAAAAACTACAATAAAACACATCAAAATGAAGATTCACACGAATCAAAAGATTAAAATGGTTTTTAAAAAATTCATTGTTTTTGGGGGACAATACATCTTTAAAGATGAAAAAAATATTGTTTTAAAAATGTTTTTTTTTTCACATAGGTGTAATAGTTATTCACTTTGACCAAAAATTGGAACACGCAAACAAAGTATTTACCTGAAAAAACTGTAATTTAAATCAAAAAATAGTCGGATAAAATCGAAGTCAAGTGAGGTTTTGATACTGAATTTAATCGTTTTCTGTCGTTTTGTAAGTGTAACATTTTTTTTCTCTATAGAAATAGAAGTCATTAACTTTGTTAAAACTACAAAATTGCCTATTCAATGTCTGATTTTATTAATTTTCATTTTTCAGGTTTTTGGGGGACAATACATCTTTTTATGTTCTTCGATCCTCATCTTTTCTTCTCTGTGTCTTGTGTACTATCGTGTTCATATATTCATTCATGCATGACCGACTGTGATCTGCAGCATGCGATATGTGAACTATTGCATGCTTTTTTGCAGACCGCATGCAGTGTGTACGTTAATGTTGGGGGTCGGATGTCAGTATTTTAACATGGCAGCAACTAGGCCTAACAATACATCGTCTTTATCGACGGAGACAAATTCGGTTGCTGGAATTTTTGATACTATGAGTTATGGTCCAGCTCCGGAAACTGAAAATGCTGCCCAGGTAATGCACAATGCGGTGTATTTGTACATATTATTTTGATCAAGTCCTAGCCCTAGATAGATGCTAGGCTAGGCCTACAGGCTACTGTTACTAAACTACCCGTCTGAGCTACGTACGACCCGCACAACGTGGTGACACGTCGGATGATCGATACCATATAATCATGGACCTAATTTATAGGTCCATGATATAATTATATTAATGCCAATAATGACCATTTCGGTCGTTGTTGGTTGAGAGCCTAGCTAGTAGTCCAAATTGGGTTTATAGAACAGTCTTGTATTGTAATGAACAGCATCACAATTAAAATATTAAAGATTTTAATCATTGTTCTGCTGTATGAAAAATATAAAATTATATTTCTGAGAAAAGAAAGCTTTACACAGTAATATATAAATAAATAAAAAATGTCCTACTTACATACTTTTTAAGGCATGGATTGAAAAACACAAAAGAAGTTTTGGTCACTTTATTGACAATAAATGGGTGAAGCCAGTTGGCCGTAAAACATATACATCAAAATCACCGGTGACAGGAGAAGTGCTAAGTGAAACAATCCAAGGAGAGGAAGAAGATATTGAACTTGCAGTTTCTGCTGCTCGCAAAGCTTTTCAATCCTGGAGCAAATTGTCATGTGATGTACGGGCACGCTATCTCTACAGGTTTGTACTTTTTCTATTATACATCTTTTGGAAAAAAAATGGGAAAGTCATCGGCCACAGCAGTGATCTTCAACCTATTTTTGTTATTTAGTATGACATTGTCAACAACAATAATGACTTTCATAAACCGATCATAACATGAATAGGCTAATTAATCATGATAATTATGTGTGTTACAGTATTGCAAGACATGTACAAAAACACAGCAGGTTACTGAGTGTAGTTGAAGCCCTTGATAATGGCAAGTCAATTAGAGAGACAAGAGACTGTGATATACCACTAGTTGTACGCCATTTCTATCATCATGCAGGATGGGCTGAATTAATGGATTCTGAGATGAGCAACTGGAAACCTGTTGGTCAGTGAAGCCTATCTTATCCATTTATAACAAATAATGAACGTTTATGAGTGGATTGGTGCAAATAATTTCATGAGGTGAACGATGGAATTTTATATTTCATCAAATTCAATTATTTGTATCCATGAATATAAAAACATCTAGCTCATGTGCACTTTAAAGAACCTAGTACATCTTTTGAGACGAGTAGGGGTTACTAGTGTACTAGGTACCGGTGTACTAGTACATCACAGCCACTGATCCTAACTGAGCCCTCTGGGAGACCAGTCTTTGACTGAGGAGGTCGCCCAGTATAAATAAAATATTTCAATTCAATTCAAATGTAATATTAAGTTTATTTGTTATTTGTAGGTGTTGTTGGTGCTATTGTTCCATGGAACTTTCCGTTAATGTTGTTGACATGGAAAGTATGCCCAGCCCTTGCAATGGGTAATACAGTTGTTCTTAAGCCAGCTACATACACTCGTCTTAGTGCCTTACTCTTTGCTGAAATATGTGCTGAGGCTGGCTTACCTCCTGGTGTCTTCAATGTTGTTACTGGTAATGGAGCATTTGGCAGTAAGCTTGCCATTCATAAACAAGTGGATAAAGTAGCTTTTACTGGCTCTACACAGGTATTGGAATTGTTCTATTATAGTAATGTGATAATTCAGTAATAGAACGACTGATGTGTTTTAGTATGGAATTTTATAGGCACTGTAGTTCTTTTATAAAGCTTTGTCTGCACTATCAAACTTTATGTGTCAACAAAATGTAATGTTCCCATATGTGGTAGTGCTATGCTTAAATCATGTCCATATATGGGCATATCACTTTTTTGACACATAAAGTTTGATAGTGTAGACAGGGCTTAAGATGAAGGTTTTGCAACAAAGCCAACAATATATTGCTATAGACCTGATAAGATTACATTACGTTATAGGTTGGACAGATCTTAAGAAAGTTGACAGCTGGCTCTGGTAAGAAATTGTCTTTAGAGCTTGGCGGTAAGTCACCAGTGGTAGTGTTTGAATCAGCTGATCTTGATAGCACTGTTGAAGGGATAGTTGATGCTATATGGTTCAACCAAGGTCAAGTAAGGAGGATATTGTCAGTTTAAAATAAGCAATTTTTAAAACTTTGATTGATTGATTGTTTGATCATTCCTATTTTTAACATTGAAGTTGATTTTTTTTTATAGTAATTTAATTGTTTTTATCTGTTTGAAAGTGCTCCAGCACTAATTATTAATAACAATGAAACTTTGTAACCTAGACCTACTATGAAAAGTACTCAAATCTGTAACGTGTATTTTACATTTCAGGTTTGTAGTGCTGGGTCTCGTCTAATTGTGCAAGAGACTGTATTAGAGGAACTTGTTGATAAATTGAAAGAAAGAATGAAACACCTTAGGCTAGGTCACTCTTTGGATAAAGCCATTGACATGGGTCCTATTGTGGACCCATCCCAAAAGAAATCTATCAGTGATTATGTTGAAAGAGCTAGAAAAGAAGGTGCTGAGGTAAGAGTATAATAAAGTAAAGTGAATGAATTCATTATAGTTTCATTTTTTACCTTTCAATGATTGTTATTGTTAATATCTGGTTGTATATAACCATTGATTATGCATTATATTGTGTGAATTGTAGGTGTATCAGGTTCCAGGGTGTCTGCCTAAAGAAGGTTGTTATTATCCTCCTACACTAATAACAAAGGTGCAAACTTCATCAGTTGTTGTCATGGAAGAGGTAATAATAAACCTTGTACAAAGTTTTTGACATTTATAACTTATAATGTTCTTTTTTACTTTAAATAAAGCATCAATTTTAATTTATAAATAATTTTTTCCAAATTTATTATTAATAATAAACTTTGAATCCAAATAGATATTTGGTCCTGTGCTTGTGGTTCTGGCTTTCAGGACTGCAAAAGAGGCCATTGCATTGGGAAACAATACAAATTATGGACTGGCTGCAAGTGTATGGACAGAAAATGTGTCATTGGCTATGGAGGTGGCACTTAGCCTTAAAGCAGGAGCGGTTTGGATTAATGCTCACAATATGTTTGATGCTGCAGCTGGATTTGGAGGCTACAAACACAGTGGATATGGTAGAGATGGAGGAAAAGAGGTATTTCTTATTCAATAAATGATTTATTAGAATGAACTATATAATGTCATCTACTTGGTATACAGAATACCAGCGATCACTTAGTTTATGATTGTATTGATAATATATATATGGTATACCATGTAATTTGTAAAAAAGTTGACAATATCAGTTAATGTCACCAAATAAAAACCTGTAAAATTGTCATGTATTAAGTCTGGTGTTATCAACCAAGTCTGATAATGAAAGCAGTAAGTTTGACAATGTTAATAGCATATATTATTTGTATTCTTAGGGTTTATATGAATATGTTAGTCCAGCTTGGCAAGATCGACCTTGTCCACAACCTGTTGAAGATGATTTAAAGACATTTGGAGTCGCCGTACCATCCACCCCAAGCAACTCAGCATCAACAGATTTTATCAAAGTTGATGGAGTTAGCGTACCAAGGTAATCTCAACATAATTTTTGATAATTACATGGAGTTTTAACAGCTTTTTTAGACAATTTGATTGAATATTAAATCACACATACACATTGTACTTGACCGTATTGATCACACATACAAATTTTACTTGACAGTATTGATCACACATACAAATTGTACTTGACAGTATTGATCACACATACAGATTGTACTTGACAGTATTGATCACACATACACATTGTACTTGACAGTATTGATCACACATACACATTGTACTTGACAGTATTGATCACACATACACATTGTACTTGACAGTATTGATCACACATACACATTGTACTTGACAGTATTGATCACACATACACATTGTACTTGAAAGTATTGATCACACATACACATTGTACTTGACAGTATTGATCACACATACAAATTGTACTTGACAGTATTGATCACACATACACATTGTACTTGACAGTATTGATCACACATACAAATTTTACTTGACAGTATTGATCACACATACACATTGTACTTGACAGTATTGATCACACATACACATTGTACTTGACAGTATTGATCACACATACAAATTGTACTATGGAGGAGCTCAGAAAAGACCTGATGGGAACTACTCAAGATCAGTAAGGAATGTTTCTGGTGAAGTAGTCACACTTGTTGCAGATGGAAACAGAAAAGATATTAGGAATGCAGTAGAAGCGGCTCACAAAGCTGCACCAGGGTATGGACATTTATTTATTCTGTTTAAGAATTCAGAATTTCACATTAACAATTTACACAAATGTCTTAGTTCTTAATGTGTAAACAATCTAACTACTTCAATAATGAGACCAGAAAACTCAATTAAAAGCACACATTTTAGAAAGGTTTAATAGAAATGTTTGGATTTCCTTAAACCCTATTAAAGCATGTAAAATACATATAAAATCGTTGTACATTGTTATTACAATATTTGTTTATAACAGGTGGGGAAAACGAGCAGCTCACAACCGTGCTCAAATTGTTTACTACATGGCTGAAAATCTAGAACTAAGACGAGATGAGGTTGCAAAGAGAATGTCTCTTGCAAGAGGTAGAACTCTAGAAGAAACTCTGAAGGAAGTTGACTTGGCCATTAGGAGGCTGTTTTACTGGGGAGCATATGCAGACAAATTTGGTGGTACAGTTCAGGTAGGTAATCTGCCATTCGCTTAGAAAAAACAAGATTTTAAGCTACGATATGGAGCATATCAAAGATAAGATAATAAGATTTATAAAGCGCACATATCCACAAAGTGCTCAAGGTGCTTATACTCAAGGCGAGTATACTTTATCCTGAAGGTACAATTGTTCTGTGATTAATTGTATCAGGTTATTGACGCATACTGATTTTAGTAATACAATTATTTTACAGGAAACCTTACTTTATGGTGCCACAGTAAAGATTCATGAACCTGTTGGCGTTATAGGTATTGCATGTCCTTCCCAGCATCCTCTGCTCTCTTTTGTCTCCTTGTTTGCACCAGCTGTTGTCAGGGGAAACACAGTTGTTGTCATACCTAGTGATGAGTACCCAGTTGCTGCCTTGGATTTCTATCAGGTAATTATTGTTTGAAATATTTCTCATAATTACAAGTGTGTTTTCCTGGTGGAACTTGTGTTAAAGCTTATATGTTGGGCTTATTTTGTCTCTCCAGACACAACGGCAAAACCTGTGTTAAAGCTTATATGTTGGGCTTATTTTGTCTCTCCAGACACAACGGCAAAACTATTTACTGCATTATGTTGGGCTTATTTTGTCTCTCCAGACACAACGGCAAAACTATTTACTGCATTATGTTGATCGTAGTTATGAATATTGCTTTGTGTAAAAAAACATAATTCTTAATGATTAGTAGGCTTTTTTTTTCATTTTTGGCACTAAATTTAGAACCATACATTGAGAATGCCAGAAGTAAAAAATAAAAACTTTAACAATCTGTATCTCCTCATTTGTAATTTTCCTTACATATTTCAATCCATTGCACAGTTTTAGGTAAGAACCATGCATTGTTGTATACCTTTTAAAAAAAATAAAAACTATTTTATTTTTCTACTAAGGTATTTGAAACGTCAGATCTACCAGCTGGTGTAGTCAATATCATAACAGGAGACCACTCTCATCTTACTAAGTACCTAGCTGAGCATCAAGACATTCAAGCTATGTGGTATTTTGGTACAGCCTTTGGCTCAAAGTATGTAGAACATATCTCTGCTGAAAACTTAAAACGTACATGGGTTGATTATGGTATAGTTCGTGATTGGACAAGTAAAGAACAAGGACAGGGTGAAGAATTCTTATATCAGTCGACACAGGTGAAAAATGTATGGATTCCAATGGGTGAAACATTTGCTAATTAGACTACAGTAATAAGTTTTTGGATTTTTTTAAAATAAATTTTTCTTTTTTAAAACTATTTGTGGAAAAATAGGAATTTTGATTTAAAATGATGAAAATATATATAGTGAGTAGATTATTTTGTTGAATTTATCCTATTATCACCCTGGTTTGATGCTGTATATAGTAATCTTGATTTGAATGTTCTTCCACAAGGCTCTACCTAAAGATAATAATGAATTGCAACAGGAACCACAGTTTGAAATAACTAAGGAAAGAGAAATTAGAATAAACATAAAAGTCACAATGTTCTTTTATGGAAATACAAATATAATAATAGTACAGTACTGTTTTAAAGACAGACTGCAAGTTTACTTGTTGCTAACACCAAAGATGGTGGGAAAAGTAAACCAAAAATGAATTATGAGAAGCTTTAGCAGAGCACTACAATATTATTAATGATAAGAACATAGCGCTTTAGCAGAGCACTACGATATTATTAATGATAAGAACATAGCGCTTTAGCAGAGCACTACAATATTATTAATGATAAGAACATAGCGCTTTAGCAGAGCACTACAATATTATTAATGATAAGAACATAGCGCTTTAGCAGAGCACTACAATATTATTAATGATAAGAACATAGCGCTTTAGCAGAGCACTACAATATTATTAATGACAAGAACATAGCGCTTTAGCAGAGCACTACGATATTATTAATGATAAGAACATAGCGCTTTAGCAGAGCACTACAATATTATTAATGATAAGAACATAGCGCTTTAGCAGAGCACTACAATATTATTAATGACAAGAACATAGCGCTTTAGCAGAGCACTACGATATTATTAATGATAAGAACATAGCGCTTTAGCAGAGCACTACAATATTATTAATGATAAGAACATACCGCTTAAGCAGAGCACTACGATATTATTAATGATAAGAACATAGCGCTTTAGCAGAGCACTACAATATTATTAATGATAAGAACATAGCGCTTTAGCAGAGCACTACAATATTATTAATGATAAGAACATAGCGCTTTAGCAGAGCACTACGATATTATTAATGATAAGAACATAGCGCTTTAGCAGAGCACTACAATATTATTAATGATAAGAACATAGCGCTTTAGCAGAGCACTACAATATTATTAATGATAAGAACATAGCGCTTTAGCAGAGCACTACAATATTATTAATGATAAGAACATAGCGCTTTAGCAGAGCACTACGATATTATTAATGATAAGAACATAGCGCTTTAGCAGAGCACTACAATATTATTAATGATAAGAACATAGCGCTTTAGCAGAGCACTACAATATTATTAATGATAAGAACATAGCGCTTTAGCAGAGCACTACAATATTATTAATGATAAGAACATAGCGCTTTAGCAGAGCACTACAATATTATTAATGATAAGAACATAGCGCTTTAGCAGAGCACTACGATATTATTAATGATAAGAACATAGCGCTTTAGCAGAGCACTACAATATTATTAATGATAAGAACATAGCGCTTTAGCAGAGCACTACAATATTATTAATGATAAGAACATAGCGCTTTAGCAGAGCACTACAATATTATTAATGATAAGAACATAGCGCTTTAGCAGAGCACTACGATATTATTAATGATAAGAACATACCGCTTAAGCAGAGCACTACAATATTATTAATGATAAGAACATAGCGCTTTAGCAGAGCACTACAATATTATTAATGATAAGAACATAGCGCTTTAGCAGAGCACTACAATATTATTAATGATAAGAACATAGCGCTTTAGCAGAGCACTACAATATTATTAATGATAAGAACATAGCGCTTTAGCAGAGCACTACAATATTATTAATGATAAGAACATAGCGCTTTAGCAGAGCACTACGATATTATTAATGATAAGAACATACCGCTTAAGCAGAGCACTACAATATTATTAATGATAAGAACATAGCGCTTTAGCAGAGCACTACGATATTATTAATGATAAGAACATAGCGCTTTAGCAGAGCACTACAATATTATTAATGATAAGAACATACCGCTTAAGCAGAGCACTACAATATTATTAATGATAAGAACATAGCGCTTTAGCAGAGCACTACAATATTATTAATGATAAGAACATAGCGCTTTAGCAGAGCACTACGATATTATTAATGATAAGAACATAGCGCTTTAGCAGAGCACTACGATATTATTAATGATAAGAACATAGCGCTTTAGCAGAGCACTACAATATTATTAATGATAAGAACATAGCGCTTTAGCAGAGCACTACAATATTATTAATGATAAGAACATAGCGCTTTAGCAGAGCACTACGATATTATTAATGATAAGAACATAGCGCTTTAGCAGAGCACTACAATATTATTAATGATAAGAACATAGCGCTTTAGCAGAGCACTACGATATTATTAATGATAAGAACATAGCGCTTTAGCAGAGCACTACAATATTATTAATGATAAGAACATAGCGCTTTAGCAGAGCACTACAATATTATTAATGATAAGAACATAGCGCTTTAGCAGAGCACTACAATATTATTAATGATAAGAACATAGCGCTTTAGCAGAGCACTACAATATTATTAATGATAAGAACATAGCGCTTTAGCAGAGCACTACTGGTACTGGTACTGGTTCAAATAACCGTCTCACAGAGACATCTGGTAGCCATTGACTTAAAGTTGGCATTTGGATGTGTTACTTTTAAATGTAGGCCTACAGTATGAGAGTGACTACTACCAAATTACACAGTCACAAAACAACTTATAAACAGTTCATATTAATAATGATAAGAACATAGCGCTTTAGCAGAGCACTACAATATTATTAATGATAAGAACATAGCGCTTTAGCAGAGCACTACAATATTATTAATGATAAGAACATAGCGCTTTAGCAGAGCACTACAATATTATTAATGATAAGAACATAGCGCTTTAGCAGAGCACTACAATATTATTAATGATAAGAACATAGCGCTTTAGCAGAGCACTACAATATTATTAATGATAAGAACAATACACCCACAAATGCTGCATTGGCACAGGCAATGCAACCAGTTCAAACAAGTATTTGCGATATAAATCCGATTTAGGATTTTTTGGTATACTACAATACCAGTATGTATAAATGTATTTAGAAATGTGTATAACCATGGACCTATAATAGGTCCATGGTATTACTATCAAGCATTAAATAAAAACCATGGTTTAACAAAATGAATTGGATTGCGTGTCGTTTATATTGTCTAAAGAGAGAATATTGTATAAAAAAAATCAAATCAAAAACGACATGCATCATGAGCTGCTTTAGAATGCAGAAATGGCACTCCATAGACCAACCAACAGATATGCCGTATCTAGAACTTAAATCTGGTAAGGGGGCCCTTTCGGCTTAGAAACTATGCCTTATTACAGCTAAGCAAATGTATAATGTTTCCTTCAGTTTACGCAGCCAGACGGCTTTTGTTTAATTCAAGAATTGTGTTGAGAAATGTAAGCCAATTTAAGCCTAGGCCTAGTAGTAGTAGGTCTGGGCTATCATTTTGTCAAAATACATCGCTTGGTGAGTGGTGGTTGACACATGGATCGACCGGCTCGAGACGCAGCGTCGTGGGCCTAGGATTCCCATGTCTACATTTATTTAATTCTAACTGTATGAAAATCATCATCCGAAGTTACATACGAAGCCGAAGGTAAGGATTACATAAGTACATACAAATCTAAATAAATTCTACATAGAGTTGGGTTGTTGGACGTATTGTTGGATTTTAATGTATGATTTTATTTCAAAATATTTTTCCAATTCCAACTTGGATTTCTGCTACCGGGTATGGAACGCCCAATTACATGATGCGCCACTCTGGCCACTCCTCATTTGTCTGCTACCGCGCGCCAGAGAATGTATTTGAATGCTGTTAAATATAATATAATGTATGGTGTTGGTGCAGCATCAGGTTAATCCTCCATATCTAATGATTCATTTCTATTTTTATATTGAGAATAAGCCAATTGAGCAACTGATGTTAAGAAATACAGTAGACTAGTATTCTTATTTTATAAAATACGAAGCCTGTGTGTACAATTTCTGTAGATTCTTTTTTACGAGTATGTTGAGAAGTTCAAAACAGTTCAGTAGATTGCAGACATCAGCTACAAAACAGCCAAAATGTCTGATGTTTATCCTGGGGTCAGCATTTGGGGCTTTAAAACTAAATGTTGCTGAATGTGCAATTAATACAAAAGGAAGTACTCGTCTCCTAGTCTCTAGAGACTCCAAAGAAAACACAACCCAAGCAAGATTTCATTTACAAGAATTCTTCAAGTTGCTATACCCTGAACTTTTCTCATTGATACTGGCAGTAATAGTAAGTATAAAATGTCAAAACAAAATATTTGTCAATTCACGAAAAAAAAAGTGTTTGTATGACATAAACAAAAATAACTAAATAACATGAAAAAATGATAGAATTAATTATGAAAAGAATCAGAAGGAAAAATGATGATGGTTTCTGTTTATATATTTTTGTTCTCTCTTTTGTTATTTTTAAATTGAGAATGTATTACTGTGAGTTGATCACGGCCTAGTAGAAGAACATCTTTATGACACAAGCTTTTCCGTGTTAAAATAAAGTATTTATTATCATTATATTACAATATGTTTTATCTGAACATAGACTGCCATTGGTGCTGCAATAGTGAATGTCCAAATTCCTATACTACTGGGTGAACTAATACAAGTTGTGTCAAAGTTCACCGTAGAAACAGAAGCAAATTTTATGAGTGAAATATACACACCAGCAATTAAACTGTTGACAGCTTATGGTCTTCAGTCCCTTGCAACGTTTGGCTACATCACATTGTTGTCTAGCATTGGAGAACATGTTGCATCACACATGAGGAAAAACTTATTTAATTCTTTAATCCAACAAGACATAGAGTTCTTTGATACACACAAAACAGGAGAATTAATTAACAGGTATATTTGCTTCTTTTTCATTAATGAAACTTGTTTAATGACATCATATTATTTTGTACAGGGATGCTAATACTACTACAATGAATAGCTGTAATTGTGCTGTAAATAAATTGAAGTACTGTAATACTTGCCTTACATAATCTTGTTATTTCTCCAGGTTAACTGCTGATGTTCAGGATTTTAAAAGTTCTTTTAAATTATGCATTTCACAAGGCGTTCGTAGTTCAACTCAGGTAAGCAAACTGCACCAAGGAATGTAGCTAATACAGCACTTGTAAACCAAGATTGGGAATAATATATTTCAGCAGTTACACTAGTACAGTAGTTTAAAAATATTACAATTGTTCAATCTTAAGTAGTTTTTTAACTTATTTATTATATTTTTTATTGACATTATTTAACCAGGGGTGGCAAATATATTGTATATTGTAATTGTGCTCTATTAATTATGATATGTATTGAACAGATAGTTGGTTGTGTTGTTTCATTGTATTGGATCTCACCTCAGTTAACCGGTGTAATGGTTGTTGTTATGCCGTGTCTCGTGCTTGGCGGTGCCATTGTTGGGGTGGTTTTAAGGAAACTTTCAAAAACTGTACAAGAGCAGGTAGGTCAATTACTGTTGTACTAATCAATAAATAGTAAATCAGGTGAGTTTTTTTTTACAAACTGGAACCAGATGACATTTTGCAATGTATTTTTATAGATTGCCATAGCAACATCAGTAGCTGATGAAGCCCTTGGTAATGTACGTACTGTACGTGCATTCGCCATGGAAACTAAAGAGGCCCAGTTGTATGCGACAGAGGTTGACAAGTGTAGCAAACTTAATGAACAACTTGGATTTGGTATCGGTGTCTTTCAAGGCCTTACTAACTTTGTTCTTAATGGTAATATTTGATTTTTAGATTCCCTGAAATGTTTATTATAAATATTGCGGTCAATATTTCAATTCATGAAATGTTTGATTTTTGTTTGTGAAGATGACAAATGTTAAGTTGCTAATCATTTGTTTTGCTGGAATTGACTACTTATAGTACTAGAGCATGAATGATTTAAGTATATCATTTTCATTTTATTTTCATTTTATCCTTTAATTTTTAAACAATCAGTTGAACAACCATTGTTTGTATATTGTTCACTACTCGCAACATTTGTTATTTATCAGGGGTTGTTCTTGGTGTGCTTTACTGTGGAGGATTTCTAATGGCCAATAAGAAGCTGGAGCCAGGTGACCTCATGTCATTTCTTGTAGCCTCTCAAACAGTGCAGCGGTCAATGGCTAGCATGTCGATTCTATTTGGTCAAGCAGTTCGTGGTATTAGTGCTGGAACAAGAGTTTTTGAGGTAACAGTTTAAGTAATTATTAGATGGTTTTCTTTTCATTGTCGATTGCAGTTTACTTGGCACAGCAATAGTTTTATCTAGAAACCACACAATAATAGATTGTACAATTTATATGTTAATTATTTGCATTATTTGTGTTCAATCTTGTATATTTTAGTACATACTTCACACACCATCAATACCTATTACTGGAGGAAAGAAGATCGCTTATCATAGCTTAAGAGGAGAAATTGAATTCAGAGACATTAGCTTTAGGTATCCAACACGACCAGACCAGGTAGGAACATATTCATTTCAAATTAAATATTTCATTTAACATTTTTTATTTATTTCATGTGAAAAATCTTAATTGGTTTTGGTTATTTCAATATTGAAATTGTTTGTTTTTCAGGAAATATTATCACATCTTGATTTGAAAATTAAACCAGGTGAAGTTATTGCCTTGTGTGGTCCTTCAGGAGGAGGTAGGGCAACTTGTCTTTCATTTTTTTCATAATGAAAATTGAGCCCAGTGAAGTTATGTACATAATGTTTCTATCTTCTTTCAACTAAAAGTTGTGCTTAGTCATGTCTCGGGTACATCAGTACTTCTATGAATGGATGGCTAGTTAGTGACAAGAAAGCTAGTTGGTCATACCCATTACCATTTTGATTTTACGATCATTCGGGAAACCACTTCACGACATGTAATGGATTGTAGCTGTAATAATATATTGCAATTATTTAATAATTGCAATATATGATTCATTTTATTGTTATAAACATAGTGGTTATATATGTTTTGAAGGTAAATCAACAATAGCATCGTTGCTTGAAAGATTTTATGATGTGGATAACGGAACAATTACTATCGATGGTTATGATATAAAGACGTTTGATCCCACCTGGCTTAGAGGCAGAGCAATTGGATTTATAAATCAGGTATATCATTCTTAAAAAGTATTTATTTCATGCAATTACCTTCAAGATTATATTATCTGCATGCATTAATGTACACTTTTGAGTACTATAATAATATTGGTATTGTTTTTATTTTTTATCAGGAACCTGTTTTGTTCGCTAGTAGTGTAATGGAAAACATCAGGTATGGCAAACCAGAAGCAACAGATCAAGAGGTAAGACAAGAAAAGGAAAGAATGATTTAGTACATAATAAAGATCAAAGAAAATGAGTGGATGAATTTACTCAATGAAAAGAAAGAAATACAAAATATATAATGAAATAAAGAATTGTATTAATTTGAAACTTATTCTCTTGTCTTCTAATAGAAACTCACTGCTATTCTTGGTTTATATTTAATGTATCTATCGTATTTTTAATGTATATAATATTATTTGTATTCTAGGTCATAGAAGCTGCTATTCTTGCAAATGCTCATGACTTTATAGAAAGATTCCCTGAAGGATATAACACTATTGTTGGTGAAAGGGGTGTAACAGTTTCTGGGGGACAAAAACAGAGGTAATGTATATTTTGAAAGATTCCCTGTAGGATATAACACTATTGTTGGTGAAAGGGGTGTAACAGTTTCTGGGGGACAAAAACAGAGGTAACACATATTTTGACACAGTTGAAATATTTAGTATTGTACTGTATATTTCATTTAAAATGAGTTTGTTTTGTTTTTTAGAATTGCAATAGCCCGAGCACTTTTAAAAGATCCGTGTATATTGGTATTAGATGAAGCAACAAGCGCCCTCGATGCAGAGTCTGAGCGTTTGGTACAGGACGCATTGGATCGGGTTTCAAAAGGTATTTTTACTGATCGTCAATAATTGTCTTTGTATAATTACAATTAAAAGTAATGTTTTTACAAGAGCAATGACTTGAATGATTATTGGCATTACAGGTCGTACAGTTCTTGTCATAGCCCATCGGTTAAGTACCATACGTAAAGCAATGATTTGAATGATTATTGGCTTTATAGGTCGTACAGTTCTTGTCATAGCCCATCGGTTAAGTACCATACGTAAAGCAATGACTTGAATGATTATTGGCTTTATAGGTCGTACAGTTCTTGTCATAGCTCATCGGTTAAGCACCATACGTAAAGCAATGACTTGAATGATTATTGGCTTTATAGGTCGTACAGTTCTTGTCATAGCTCATCGGTTAAGTACCATACGTAAAGCAATGATTTGAATGATTATTGGCTTTATAGGTCGTACAGTTCTTGTCATAGCCCATCGGTTAAGTACCATACGTAAAGCTGATGTCATTGCTTAAATGTTTGTTGGCTTTATAGGTCGTACAGTTCTTGTCATAGCTCATCGGTTAAGCACCATACGTAAAGCAATGACTTGAATGATTATTGGCATTACAGGTCGTACAGTTCTTGTCATAGCCCATCGGTTAAGCACCATACGTAAAGCAATGACTTGAATGATTATTGGCATTACAGGTCGTACAGTTCTTGTCATAGCCCATCGGTTAAGCACCATACGTAAAGCAATGACTTGAATGATTATTGGCTTTATAGGTCGTACAGTTCTTGTCATAGCCCATCGGTTAAGCACCATACGTAAAGCAATGACTTGAATGATTATTGGCATTACAGGTCGTACAGTTCTTGTCATAGCCCATCGGTTAAGCACCATACGTAAAGCAATGACTTGAATGATTATTGGCTTTATAGGTCGTACAGTTCTTGTCATAGCTCATCGGTTAAGTACCATACGTAAAGCTGATGTCATTGCTTAAATGTTTGTTGGCATTACAGGTCGTACAGTTCTTGTCATAGCTCATCGGTTAAGTACCATACGTAAAGCTGATGTCATTGCTTAAATGTTTGTTGGCATTACAGGTCGTACAGTTCTTGTCATAGCTCATCGGTTAAGTACGATACGTAAAGCAATGACTTGAATGATTATTGGCTTTATAGGTCGTACAGTTCTTGTCATAGCTCATCGGTTAAGTACGATACGTAAAGCAATGACTTGAATGATTATTGGCTTTATAGGTCGTACAGTTCTTGTCATAGCTCATCGGTTAAGTACGATACGTAAAGCAATGACTTGAATGATTATTGGCTTTATAGGTCGTACAGTTCTTGTCATAGCTCATCGGTTAAGTACCATACGTAAAGCAATGACTTGAATGATTGTTGGCTTTATAGGTCGTACAGTTCTTGTCATAGCTCATCGGTTAAGTACGATACGTAAAGCAATGACTTGAATGATTATTGGCTTTATAGGTCGTACAGTTCTTGTCATAGCTCATCGGTTAAGTACGATACGTAAAGCAATGACTTGAATGATTATTGGCTTTATAGGTCGTACAGTTCTTGTCATAGCTCATCGGTTAAGTACGATACGTAAAGCAATGACTTGAATGATTATTGGCTTTATAGGTCGTACAGTTCTTGTCATAGCTCATCGGTTAAGTACGATACGTAAAGCAATGACTTGAATGATTATTGGCTTTATAGGTCGTACAGTTCTTGTCATAGCTCATCGGTTAAGTACCATACGTAAAGCAATGACTTGAATGATTATTGGCATTACAGGTCGTACAGTTCTTGTCATAGCTCATCGGTTAAGTACCATACGTAAAGCAATGACTTGAATGATTATTGGCTTTATAGGTCGTACAGTTCTTGTCATAGCTCATCGGTTAAGTACCATACGTAAAGCTGATGTCATTGCTTAAATGTTTGTTGGCTTTATAGGTCGTACAGTTCTTGTCATAGCTCATCGGTTAAGTACCATACGTAAAGCAATGACTTGAATGATTATTGGCTTTATAGGTCGTACAGTTCTTGTCATAGCTCATCGGTTAAGTACCATACGTAAAGCTGATGTCATTGCTTAAATGTTTGTTGGCTTTATAGGTCGTACAGTTCTTGTCATAGCTCATCGGTTAAGTACCATACGTAAAGCAATGACTTGAATGATTATTGGCATTACAGGTCGTACAGTTCTTGTCATAGCTCATCGGTTAAGCACCATACGTAAAGCTGATGTCATTGCTGTCTTGAATGATGATATGAATGATTTAAATGTTTGTTGGCTTTATAGGTCGTACAGTTCTTGTCATAGCTCATCGGTTAAGCACCATACGTAAAGCAATGACTTGAATGATTATTGGCTTTATAGGTCGTACAGTTCTTGTCATAGCTCATCGGTTAAGCACCATACGTAAAGCAATGATTTGAATGATTGTTGGCTTTATAGGTCGTACAGTTCTTGTCATAGCTCATCGGTTAAGTACCATACGTAAAGCAATGACTTGAATGATTATTGGCTTTATAGGTCGTACAGTTCTTGTCATAGCCCATCGGTTAAGTACCATACGTAAAGCAATGACTTGAATGATTATTGGCTTTATAGGTCGTACAGTTCTTGTCATAGCTCATCGGTTAAGTACCATACGTAAAGCAATGACTTGAATGATTATTGGCTTTATAGGTCGTACAGTTCTTGTCATAGCTCATCGGTTAAGTACCATACGTAAAGCTGATGTCATTGCTGTCTTAGTTAATGGAATAATCAAAGAGGTAAGCTATGTTACAAATCAACTAAGTATCTGTACAAATACGTATTCAAAAATTTGAAATATATTAAAATAAAATATCATTTTTTTCTACTGTACAGCATGTTATGTATTGATTTAATTATTAGATTAATGCTTAAAATCATTTATAATCTAATAATCGTTTATGATTCTTTTTAGATGGGAAATCATGATGAGCTTCTAAAGAAAAAAGGAATATACAAAGAACTTATACAACAACAAAGAATTGAAGAATAATCCTATACAAAGTAAATATCAGAAGAGCATTGGATCTCAAAATGATTATCAAATATATGTGATAGCTCGATCCTTTGTGAAGAAGAATGGGCTACTGTTGTTCCTATCAATTATTTGTTAATACACTAACTATAAATATTTGTATTTAAGAAAATAAATTTGTCTTGGAATTGTGGAGTGATGTGATTAAAATACCTTGGTAACTATTACTCAGGTGTTCTGAAGCAGCTGTCCAAGAATTAATTTTGTCAGTAAAACCCTTTGAATTCATCAAATATAATAAGTAGGTGACATGCAACTTTTGTTTTGTTGACAAACATTGTTTAATACAAATGCACGTCTCGTTTAGCATTCAACATATTTTATTCGCAATTTTTAAATACAATTAAACATAATATAAACTAACTTTAAATGATGTAATTGTTTAAACCACAAAGAGAACAAACAAACAAGTATTCTTTGTAATCATCAATTATTAACTATTGTTTATAAAACGCATTTTTAGATACTTTGTACCGGTATATAATAATGCATGACCGGGTTTGAAGCCTTATCAAAATTAATAATTACTTATTATATGAGTACATGTCATATCTATTTTACTTTTTGTTGAATAAATAACATGTAATCGTGTAACCATGGTCAGTGTTACTGTTACCAGAAATGCCCCAAGGTATGCATTTGCGCCGATTTGGATTTTGATTTCTAGTGCACTGGTTTCTGTTGGTATTATTTTATGCATTTTTCAAGCTATAAATTCTGACCATGGACGTATGGTACCGTATCTGGTGATACTGATTATAGGGCTGACGTCATTGGTTTGTAGCGTCGTTTGTGCAAAGGTTGCTGTATCTTACGAGTCAATGAAACGAAGTAATATCAAGTCACCTGTTAGCAACCAGGGATAATGTGGACACGCATTATTGATGGCTGAGCAAGTGCCATCCGGAATGGACCGTCTGGACACGCATTTATAACCCGTCTATCAATGTACAGGAGTGTAGTAATGGGTCAGAACAGGAACCAGCATGGGCAGTCTGGACGCACATTTATAACCTGTCTATCAATATACAGGAGTGTAGTAATGTGTCAGAACAGCAACCAGCATGGGCAGTCTGGACGCACATTTATAACCCGTCTATCAATGTACAGGAGTGTAGTAATGGGTCAGAACAGGAACCAGCTTGGGCAGTCTGGACGCACATTTATAACCCGTCTATCAATGTACAGGAGTGTAGTAATGGGTCAGAACAGGAACCAGCATGGGCAGTCTGGACGCACATTTATAACCTGTCTATCAATGTACAGGAGTGTAGTAATGGGTCAGAACAGGAACCAGCATGGGCAGTCTGGACACGCATTTATAACCCGTCTATCAATGTACAGGAGTGTAGTAATGGGTCAGAACAGGAACCAGCATGGGCAGTCTGGACGCACATTTATAACCCGTCTATCAATATACAGGAGTGTAGTAATGTGTCAGAACAGCAACCAGCATGGGCAGTCTGGACGCACATTTATAACCCGTCTATCAATATACAGGAGTGTAGTAATGTGTCAGAACAGCAAATAGCGTGAAGGAAATCTTGAAACACAGTACAAATACCAAGCGCCCTGTTTCCTCTGAAATATCTATGAACTCTATGTTTAATTCATTCTAATATGTATTCAGATATAATTTTATTGGATATTAGTAATATAGACTATTACCTCAATCATGGAGAAATACGTGCTTCAGTAGAGCAATATGCCTACAGTATTCACATTCCAAATGATTTTATTATTATATGCCACAAAAAGGTATCACTAGATTAATTTATATAGACATACTTGTATATTTACTGTACAGTATTTAATGTAAAAAGTCTAATGTCTAGGTCTAATTTTTAATTTAAATGGCTAAATACGATTAAGAAATAGGCTACTCTGTCCGACGGTACCCAACCCATACTATTTTTGAGAACCACAATGTTTACAGTACCGTCGCAGGTTCTACTACACGAATGATTCTTCAGTACGGAGGTACACATGCTGTAGATTTACCATCAAATATACACACATTAATAACAGCATCACCAAGATCACTAATGGCTGAACAAGGAGGGTACTTCATCATAGAGATGGGATCTTTAAAATGATGCATAACAATGAACCTACTCTTTTTTGATACTCTTTTCGCAAGGAATTTATGCAAGTCTAATGTTATACTATTTTTATCATTAGAGTCTACCACTACCGGAGTACTCTCTTTCCCTAAATCATAAACTTTAAACATTTTTTTATCTAGCTTATCATATTTCTCCATACCAATAAGTGGATACATTTTTTGGAGTGTTGAACGAAACTGTTTTTTATTGGTTTCACCTATAACAAGCATCATTTTACCTGTCGCTGATGGCAATTTCACCTGCAACGAAATTACAAAATATATGTTAATACCATATGTTGATTCAATAATGTGTAGGCCTACATTAGTATAATACTCGTAACATACAAGTCAAACTTACCTCGAAGTTAAAATCCACTTTCATTTTGAAATTGTTTTCTTTTGTTGGGGATACTATGTGAACAGTTACATCGCCGGCTGAAAATTGCAATATGGAATATAACATACGTTAACAATACGGTATATAATACATTAACAATACGGTATATAATACATTAACAATACGGTATATAATACATTAACAATACGGTATATAACATACATTAATAATACGGTATATAATACATTAACAATACGGTATATAATACATTAACAATACGGTATATAATACATTAACAATACGGTATATAATACATTACCAATACGGTATATAATACATTAACAATACGGTATATAACATACATTAACAATACGATATATAATACATTAACAATACGGTATATAATACATTAACAATACGGTATATAATACATTAACAATACTGTATAAAACATACATTAACAATACGGTATATAATACATTAACAATACGGTATATAATACATTAACAATACAATACATATAACATAGTAATAGGGCCTACCCACTCTTCTATTCACAGCAAATCTTTACTTATTATTACGGGGCGCCGTTCGCTGAATACAATTCGATTGAAACCAGAAGTGGAAAAAATACCAAAATCACGTTTGTACTTACAGTATATTTTAAAGTCGATACATTGTTGCCGACTCATAAACCTAAAAAAAACCATTTGAAATATACAGTATTTATTAGATCTATTCTTGAGTAATTATTCGATCATTCTAGTACTGACATCTAAACCAGTAGACATTGATTAAAAACCCACCCATCTCTCATAGTAAATATAATGAACCGTACCCATCACTCCTAGTGCTGACAAAACATACTGGATGAGTACCAGGAGTAACATATCTTCCTGGCCATGTAAATTCTAGTTCGTAAACATGTTGGCCATATCCATTCACTGTGTTTCTTTGTCTAAGCGTCATTCCCGTTGGCATGATTGATTCTACTTCTATTAGGCTGGAAAAAACCGTAACGATATCCAACTGATTAGTCTGGGTTCCAGACGGAGTTTTGTCTTAATATTAGTAAAAAGATAAATATATTTGCACATATGGCGTTTCATACGTATAATAAAAATGAATAAAAAAGACAATGAATACAGATTTGGGACAAGTCTACCCACTGATATAATGTTAAGATTAAAATCAAAATTTAGTTGAGATTTGTCTATGGTGAATAGGGAACAATTTTCCATTAACAAAAAGTACATAAACAAATCCGTAGAGATTCGAACCACAGCTAGAGTATTCAAGCATTGTCCGTTACTCCACAAAGTAGACAACTGAACAGCTGGCAATAGTCTATTCTTTACGTAGTAGGCCTACTAAGCTAAAAAGGCATCTATTATCCACATATAATCACTGAATCCTAAATAATATTAATTCAAATTTCATTGATATTTTCAATCGGTTTTTTTTGTTTACTTTGGTTTTTTTTATGTTTTTTTGATATTTTTTATTTTTTGGCAGCCCACCACAAGTTTACACTTTCTGGGGTTCGCCTCTCTTATTTAAAATTGTTTTTTTACAAACACTGTTAATAGAAAAGAGAAGAGAAATAAATGTTCTGAAACTAAATGTTCTGAAACTAGTAACACAAATGTCGTGGGTTCGAATCCCATGCTGGTCGGAATGTAAAGTTGAAGCAAGGTAAAGAAGTCAAAGCTATGCGAGCTGATTTATTTGGGGTTAACAGCACACCACACACCATGAGGCGGCAACATCAATGAATCTTATGTAAAAATGAAAACAAAAAATAATGGTGTTTCGCAGCTTAAATGTTAACGATTCATTTTTGTATGATATTCAATAGACGTGTTACTTTTCCGTCATAACATAACACAAGGAGAGAGAAAAGGCTAGGCATGGAGGTAAATACCTCGGGCTAGGTCTTTCATAATTGTTTTTGTATTGGAAGCCCAGTGGTCGGAAAAATAATTGCGCGTACGCCATCTATAATAGATCGATGGCCATGCAGTCAACACCACATGCCCAAGCACATCAGCTCTATTCATTTAGTTGGCGGTAATTTTAAACGGTGTAGACATAATGCTTGAAGTGGATATCGGACACACCTTGCAGTTGCAGGCCACTTTAATAAGGCCATTTGTTGTTTTGAAACAGACATGAATCTACCGGCTATGAACTGCTGTCGTCAGTGTGTTACTTAATTTGAATGTGCCGGGCCTAGGCCTAATGCATCGGAATCAAGCCGGAACAAGGCTATATTCTAACTGCACAGTAGTGCTCACATTGACTCGAATATGACTCGTTCACCCAGCATGAATGAAGACATTTTTATGACTGCAGCGATCGTTTAAAAGATCCGGGACTGGCTGTTGTCATTCGAAACAAACAAACTGGGTAAGTCCATGCTTTATACACATTTTATTTTAGTGGTTTGTTTGTGTAGGAGGAATCCCACTCACCTCCTCCACCCAGGGAGGTGGGGGAGGGTGGAATTGTTTACTACATAAATACATTTGACACGTAATGAAAAATGAGATGCATGGATGGATATTAAATTAAGAGGTGTATCCATCAGTGAGTCTAGAGTATTACCTCCTACTATTAATGATAGTGTTACCTTTGACCTCTGACCGCTTCCATGGTAAAACTTTCTGTAAGTGGATGTCCGCTTTGGCGATTATATTTGCAATCTCCTTTGAGTACATTAAATGATGGTTCTGAGGAACAATGTGATTTTTTAGTTGGTATTATTTCAACCCTGAATTGTACTGGAACTTTACTTTGAAATTGTCCTTCTTTTCTTGCTTCTATCATAACGGTTAGTTGATGACTTCCTTTATTTGTTCCATCAAACTTCAGTTTACATTTTTTCTGTAAAATATATTATTAAAGGCTTTAGGCGACGTACTAGGACACTTAAAAACTGAGGCAGAAAATCGACAGGTATATAATTATGTTGGCCCAGTTTTGGTCTGTTAGTAATTCATAATATTGATTGATCATCTTGGTCTTGGTCAGTCTTTTTTTAGGTTTGTCTAAAATAGATCATCATCAGACCTGATATGTTTGTCTCAATCTCAATGTTAAGAAACTAAGGTTAACAATAACATTTGATTGATATTTCAATTTCAGTAGGCCTAGACATATAGTTTATTAGAACTATTTTTATTAATTTCCTTTCGCTTACCAATGTTACACCTCTTGGAGGTTCACACGACGGCAGGACATTCGCAAACATATCATTGCTAGGAACGCATTCCCCGTGTGTTAGAGAAGGCCAACGACATTCAGTGTCATGATCATCGTCATGAACTAATAATAATGATTGAAATAATGCATTTTAGTTTAAAAATCACAAGACAATGATACAATGATAACTAGAAATAACCTGCAGTTAAGGCATGCTGTGAGATTCCGGAAACTTTATCATGAATCTTTTACTCAATTTTTTTTTTTTTTTTTTATTTCAACAATATTTTATGAGGGTGGTCCATCCAGCATCAGCTGATCATTAGGGACCCTCAAACAAACAGTAAAAACAAAATAAACTATAAAAACACAAAATTAACAAAGATAAAAAAAAATAAATAATTAGTATAGTAGAGGCTTAACTAACAAGTGGTTGTTGGTTCATGATTTTGTGCATTTTTCTATCAGATAAGTATTTCATTTTAATGTGTCAATTTCACTCTTCTCTGGTAAAACGTTGGCCTACATTACAGTTTGTGTTTTAACAATTCGATCATTCATATGTCATAATTAAGATATAAATCAAAATGTACAACACGTACTTGGTATATCAATGTATCGATGGCAGCTTGGGCGGAAAGGTACAACTGGGTTCATGTAAGACACTGGTGAATGATCACCAGATGAAGATGTAACATTGCCGGATATATAGACTGCCCATTTAGACATTTGTGGCTCCTTCAATCTCTTGAATGGACTCATGCACCTTTCCGCTAAACTAAAAAATAAAATACGTTCATAGACAGACAGATGTCTAATCAGGGAAGAGTGTAATCAGGAAAGAGTGAAATTAAGTGTAATCTCACTCTTCCCTGGTCTAATAAAGCATCTTAACAGACAGATGTCTAATCAGGGAAGAGTGAAATTAAGTGTCATCTCACTCTTCCCTGGTCTAATAAAGCATCTTAACAGACAGATGTCTAATCAGGGAAGAGTGAAATTAAATGTCATTTCACTCTTCCTTGGTCCAATAAAGCATCTTAACTAAAATCATTGATTTTGATGCTACATTTCCTATACCTCATTGTATTGTTTCTATCCCAGAAGATGTATCTAACATTGGCCAATTATAATTATTGTAGGGCTATTGGTGTTAAATATAATATGCTTAGTGTGCTACTGTTTCAAAAGTGTAGCTTCCAAATAAATTATTACTAAATTATAATTATATTACGATCAGTACTGACAGGTGTTTTAACTATAACGGTGTCTACTTTAATTTTAGTTGTTCAATTCAGCGTACAAGTGTAATACTGTATTGTTATATTTCGGAAGTATCTAATAATTAGCAGGTAATGACACAACTCGTCACGGGCTTTGAACAAAAGCCAGTTATCACTGTTATTGTAATTTGATTATGATAGAATTAAAAGCTTCTAATTCCCATGTTAATATATTTAGTATTTAGGAGCCTAAACAAAATGATGAGTTATTGTTTAAACCAAGATGAAAACAAACTATTGATGGCTAATAGATACTAAAATAGATTGAGAAATTAGAACCAATTCACCCACCAGTTTAAGAGGCTATCATTAATTAATGTAATCATGTTTATCACGTTTAGTTTTACAAATTAGAATGTTATGACCCAGTGAACATAGAATCAAATGCTATTTAATTTGAGAAGTTTCGCATGGTGAACCATTGTTAATGTGCAATATCTTTAACAGTTTAAACGATTTTGTGATTGAAATAATTGTAACTTACTAAAAATGGAATTCCAATTTCTTGAGTGAAACCTTGGTGGCTCCTTGTCCCACCGTCCATTCTCTGTATGGATTGTACTTGAGGTTTTGAAACTGCAACACAGCTATTTGTTTCGATGTTTTAAAATCACACACATATATATCGCCTTCTTCACGTTTAGTTCCCTTTCCTGAATAATCTTGTGTCGTACTTCCACCTTCCCATTGTAAACGATACATTACTTTTACCTGTTGTTGAAAGAGAGCATTCTTTCACTTTATACACTAACACGGTTTAATTTATAGAAACATAAAATCGATAGGAAGCTGAATGTGCTTTCTTATCAAATTATTATTTAACTTGATATATAAAAGATGTAAAAATAAACGTTATTAACTATACCTTTTTGTTGGCTATTTGTTTCCAATAAACATGTGCTCCAACTATTTCACTTGAAATACAGTTAACGTAGACCATTAGGGTAAGAAAAGCTAAATAAAAAACCGCTCCACTCCATTTATTTGCCATAATTTAGATTTTATTTTATCGAATTTAGGAAATCCCATGAAATAAAAACTTGTATACGCTTAACTATGATGAGTCCTTATGTTGGTATCAGTCGCATCGACGCGAGGTTCACTCAACACTTTTGTGACGTCATTGAATGTTTAAACTTTAATTGGCTAATGTATGTATGTGTGCTCAAAGCACCCGGAAACCGGCATCGTGATTACTGGTGATTTTAACCGCATGAAGGACTATAAATTGGTAAAGTTCCCGCTAAAGCAACTAGTTAAAATACCCACAAGAAAGGAAGCGATTCTCGATTTGTTTTATACGTCATTGGGAGAGTTTTATTTGGCCCCTATCACCGAGCCTCCTCTTGGCCTTTCGGACCATAGGGTAGTTATCTGCAAGCCGGTCGCAAATGTGAAACTTGATCACTACTACACTAACAAGAGTTTTAAGAGGTTGTTTAAACAGAACAATAAACTTTTGTTTTTTGAGGACATTTGTAGTATTAGATGGCATGATATGTATAAGTTAAATGATTGTTATAGTCAATTTAAGTTTTTTTAATGATAAGTTACAATCTTTATATAACCATCATTTTCCCCTTGTTCCCTTAACACAGTATGTGATGGATAAACCCTGGGTTACTTCCAAATATAAGAATCTTATTCGTAAACGTCAAATTGCTTTTAAGGAAGGAAATCTTATTGAGTTCCGCTCACTGAGAAACAAAAGTTAACCGGATGTCAAAATCCCTACGTAAATCTTTTTACCAAAAAAATGTAGCTAAGCTCTTGAATTCGGATTCCCGATCCTGGTGGAAGCACACCAAAAGGTTTCTCAATCTAGGATGCAAAGATAATCATGCACTTGTAGGAATGTCAAATTTGCTGTGTAACGGCAATAATACCTTGCTTTCAAATAAAATTAATCAATTTTTTACCTCATTGACCTCGGAATTTAACCCCCTCCCTCCCCTAGATCCACTATTAGATATTGATGAAATCCCTAGTCACCTTATCATAGAGCTGGAAACTGTCAGGATTAAACTTAATCAAATTAAATGTAAAAAAGGCCCTGGTCCAGATGACCTTCCCCCCTGGGTGTTTAAAGAGGGTGCTGAGATTCTTAGTGGTCCTTTATGTGCTATTGCTAACTCAAGTGTTAGAAACGGATGGGTTCCCCAAGAATGGAAACGAGCCAATATTGTCCCAATCCCAAAAGTGTTTCCCCCAAAGTTGGTCGAAAGTGATCTCCGCCCAATAGCTTTAACTCCTATAATGGCAAAGGTAATTGAGAGCCTAGTGGGCGAAATGATCTGGCACCAAGTCAAGGATAAGATAAACCTAAACCAATTTGGTTGTTGTAAAGGTGTGTCTACGGTTGACGCCTTAATTGAATTCCTTAATGTTTGTTTCCTTGCCACTGATGCGAGCGAAGAGGTTATTATTGGATTTTAAAAAGGCCTACGATTTGATCGACCACAAAATTCTCTTAAACAAACTCATTGCGCTGGGGGTTGATAGTCACCTGATCCGATGGGTTAATGCCTTCCTGTATAACCGACAACAACGTGTTAAAATTGGTGATAGTCTTTCTGAATGGCTATCGCCAAACGGAGGCATACCCCAGGGGTCGTGGATTGGCCCTATTATGTTTATTATTTTATCAATGACCTTTTAAATGGTAAACCGTGTGTTAAATTTATGGATGATACTACTGTATTCGAAAGGGTGTCTAAACTGTCCAATAGTAACTTGCAAAATATAGCTAACTCGGCCCTTGAATGGACTCGGCTTAACCATATGACCCTCAATGCTAAAAAAACATGTGAATTAATTGTGAGTTGTAAGAAAAACAAGTCGATATTTAATACTCTAATTATTAATAAATGTAGTGTTAACCAGGTTTGCCGTACTAAGCTCCTAGGAATAATTATATGTGACAATTTATCATGGCAACCCCATATTGATTCTTTGATAGCTAAATCAAACTCACGGTTATATTTCCTTAAACAATTGCGCCGGTCCGGTCTAGACGCCCAAGCCTTATGCTATTTCTATTGTTGTGTTATCAGACCTGTACTAGAATACGCCGTCCCCGTTTGGGGAACGTGCTTAACTAAATTGCAGTCTGACCAACTGGAAAGTATCCAACGAAGGGCGCTTAGAATCACGTTCTCAGGGCTCAGTTACAACAAAGCAATGGCTCAATGTAATGTGCCTGTGCTATGTGAACGTCGAACTAGACTGTGCAAGGATTACTATCAGAAACTTAAAAACCCTTCCCATAGACTACACCACCTTCTTCCAAAAGCGCTAGATACAATTTAAGACAAGTTAAAGAATTTTGCATTCCAAAAGTAAAAACGGAACGATCAAAAAATGTTATTGTAAACTTTGGTCTCTTTCACAAGTGGTAGGCATACATATCCCTGCACAGTCGCTTCTTTCCCTGACTTGACTTCAGTTTGTCTGTTCTTCGATGTTTTTGTGTTATTTGATTTATATTGTTGATGGATTTGATATATTTTTTCATTTAAGTATAAGTATATATTTTTGTATAATCCAACCCAAAAGTTGCAATAAAAGTATTTTATCAGTTTTATCAGTTTTACAGTAATTACTACAGATTCACCAGAGACACCAATTCTCCATACTCTTTTTTAAATATTAATATTTAACCGTTATGTGATCCTCAACTGAAAGCAATTATTTGTCGATCCATTGTTTTACAAGGAAGATGTATACTGATATAAAATACTATAGATTCAATTTGGTGCAAATATTTTATTTTTTGTACATTAATATTTATTAAAGTTCAGCTTCATATTGCATAAACACGAAAATAAATGTTTAGTTCTGTTGAATATAAAAAGTAACATAATAATAGGTGTATAAAAGTGACGGGTTATTGATAAAACAGATGCGAAATTAAATTGAAGAATATTATATTATGTACAAATATTAGGGCCTAATATGATATTAAGTAGGAGACGGTATGGCTAAACGACTTAGATCATCGCATTAACATAGATTATACATTGTATATACTCCATGGATTCCCTTCGGACTTGGAATAAATGGAAAAGTTGGTTCTAATGGAGATTGTGATTTAATTCAAATTGATGATAACGCGGGATAATATTTTGAGATAATTTTGATATTTTAATTTTTTGGTACGATATCTTTTTTTTTTATCTTTGTACTAGATAGACTAGATAGTCACATAATATATACATTAATTGCAACGAGTTGGATAATAACATTTAAATTGCTTGAAAAACCGTAAGCAATAACAATATTAAAATTAGAGTAGAAACCCCTCTTTGGGACACTTTAACACTACGAGGAACCTATAAAGTATTTCTCCATCACAAAAAAGACTACAATAATTGTAATAATAAATGTAGATAACACCCTATATTTTGTCCGTTCTGTTGAATTGTAAAGGTAATGGATTGACCAAAATGTAACAGCATAAAGTAATTTTTTTTCAATTACAGGTATGTTCATTTTTGTTCCATCATCATTTATCATGATTTTAATTAGGTGATTGGGGAGGGGTGTTTTTCTTCGGATTAATTGATTTGGCAAAGATGTGTTATAATTTAATAAAAAGAAAATTAGGCCTATCAGTCGGAAACTTTTTGGAAAGAAATACAAATTTTAAATAGGGTCTACCTCATTTTGAAATACCATAATCAACCATCCGTTTTCACGCTGCTGCTCTAGCCCGCTACGTCATAACTGAAAGCAAGCAGCAGTTATAGTACTATTACTAGACACTGACGTTTTTGCGAAAAAGGATTCTCGACTATAATTTATAGGTGCCAGCTGCTGGACCCAAAAAACGTCTGGGAAAAGAGTCTAACGGTTGAACGACAAATCCCAAAGCATTTCTGGTATTTATGAGTCCCATGATATTATATAATACTGTAATTCGCTGTCAGATAATCATTGAATTATTATCAAAAAAGTCCATGAAAGTTTTTGTTTGTAATAGGATACTTCTATCTAGGCCTGATGAAGTGACACCCCAGACTATACCTTAGCAATAAAATAAACTAAAGTGACAGAAATTGAGTCTGTGTTTCATATCAAAGTTATTCACTTCTGTAACAAAAAATAATATTTATTCACATATAAAAAGAGAAAAGAAACGTTTAATTATAACTTAAAAACCATTGTCTGACAGACAATTTAAGTATTTGTTGCTTTAAATTACATTTTTTCAGGTAAAATAATTAAGTAAATATTATGTGACAATAAAATGACACATTCAAAAACAAATTTGAAATAAAAAATATTTTTCAGAGGGACAATATATCTTTAAAACTGTTACGTCAATAAGCGAGTAGCGTTTTTTGTAAGAAATATTTCTTGTTTAGTGTACACTCGCAAATAATTAAGGTCATGTCATGTCAGGTCATTTCATGTCAGGTCGTCAAATATCAAAACACATGATTGTCTAAATCTGCTTTACTTATATACATTATTTTATTTATTAATACAACAATGGAATAATATTAAACTATACATTTTAATGTAAAATTACCAATCAACCTAATTGTAATAAAATATTACCAATCAACCTAATTGTAATAAAACTATTTTATAATAACATTTTGTAATACAGTTGTTGGCATAACATATTTTGTTAAAAAATATTAATATTAAATAAATTAATCAACTTCAGTGTACGTTGTGTAAGCGAACGATAGTTGTTTTTCGGACATAATATTACTCCGTTATAATGCGGTAAAAAGTGGATCTCCATAATACACATGTAATTACGATATATCTTTTAATTAACTTTTAACCAACTTTCTTTGATAATGATTGACACTCTACTGCTGCAGCTCTCACTGTATTATAATCGTCTGTCACGTTAAACCTACCCAATAAATTAGCGATGATCACAGGCCCTCATGGGATTATAACATATGCTTTGCTCTTGTTTGATACCCACTGTTTAAAAAGGACGTGTCCATGTTTATCATCATCTTTGTATATACATCGATTATGTTAATATTTCAAACGTTTTTTAAATCCACTTTTGGTATTATTTATACGCATGGTTTATACAATGTTCTACATTAAGATAAAGCCATTATAAAAAAGCATAACTTATTCATACAAAACTCAGTCTATTAATTAACTTAGGTTTGCCAATTACTGCCATCAATGTATCATACAGTATTCTAAATAGACATCTGAACAACAATCCTCATTCGTGTATTAAAACAGTTTATATTTCATTACACACTAATGGAACACAGTTATGACGACACACTTGACGTAATCTGTGCAAATGTATTTCATAGAAGGCACGTGTCTATTAATATCTCATATCAACTAGTTTCCCTTTGGGAATCAATACAACAATATACACATATAAATAACTATTATAAAACAACATTGCCTCATGTACTCATACTTTATAATTACTTAGTCTTTTCAGTCTCATGATTTGTCGCTTTCGACATATTTCATTGTCGATTTTCTAATGTAAACATTACCAATTAAAAGTAATCCAACGATGACAGCAACGAGGAATACAATTGTGAGCGAGAGACCAAACACAACTGCACTGCTGGATGAGTCTTTAGTATCTGCAATGATAACAATATATACAAATTAGTTATATTGTTTTAATGCACAAACTATTTTGGTGGCGCGAATCGCACTCCGATGTCATCACTTTTTCAGTTCAAGAGCTGATGTGTTAATACACTAATCAGAATTACATATACAAATGATAAAAACATTTAAAATTTAAATGAAAATGTAGCACAAAACTCTGATAGCAAGTAAAGTCCAAAAGTTTCAAAGAAACGTATTTCTATTGGGATCCTGCAATCAATTATAAGAACCTTTGGAATATTTTTTTTTATAATATTATAAATCATTATTTAATATAATAATTATATAATAAAATGTTTTACCTTGAATATTTCTCTTGAGTCTTATACCTCCTCTTGATTTCAGTGTTTTATCTGTATCAAGTTGTACTGACCGTTTCTGTATTTTAGGTCCAGTATTCTCTTGACCTGAACAGTCAGGTACGCATGTGCTACTAACATTCTTCATATCACATAGTTTTACTTGGCAGTGTATGTAGACCTATTATCATTAGGAAATAAAAAAATAAGATATAAAATAGAAATACGATTGCTACTAAAATGTAAAATTCATTAAAAAATATTACATGGTTAATGCTTGGTTCCCACTAGAGACGCAATACAACGACGTAACGCAATGTAAGTGATTTGACCAATCACAAGCGATGGATTTATTCGACTGTCGCTTGTCATTGGTCAACTCGTTTGCGTTCCGTTTACGTCCTTGCGTTACGTCCTAGTGGGAACCAAGCTTAAGAGATGATGTAGCCAAGTAAACATACGTACCATAGCTTCTACATCGAAGTCTACAAACGACAGTGCTTCGATTGAGAAACGGACTTCTGTTGTTGAAGGTGATGTATGAAATTGTAACGTTGGATCAAGGCTGCATCTGAAAGTGTATAATTTAAATCGTTATAACTTTGCGTTACCTAACAACAAATTTTCTTAAGCGTGGTTCCCACTAGAACGCAACGCATCGACGTATCGACGCAAAGTGCTGTATTGCGTAATCACAAGTGAGAACCGACGATGCAGTAGTGCTGTAAATATCGCAGGTTTGATTTCACGCAGGCGGGGGCAAACACAATTATACAATACGTCGCTGCGTTGCGTTCTAGTGGGAACCACGCTTCACGACAAAAAGTTAATATTTGCGCGCGGAAAGGACAATGAATGATCAGTGAAATATTTATTAATACATTTCAAATTACTTACCCATTTTCAATGAAAGTGTATGTTGCAGATGCGTCTTTAGTAGACGATGGGGACGCTACACACGTTTCAATAAACAGCTGCAACTGTGGTCGAGAGAATAAACGTGTTCCAAAATATATCCGATCATTGACTGCGATATCTGCCGGAAATTCATCTTTGGTATATCGGTATGAAGAATCGCGGTACATATTCAACCCAAAATCTAAGTTTCCATAACCTCTCTCGTTAACAATTACATTATCTACTTGCGGAATGTAATTGACTGATATGTCTGCATTGCTTCCCATAATGCACTCGATATGGATTGCATTCGGCAGTGAAATTCCGTTTTTCTTAGGTTCGTGTCGCAGATGAACTTCATTTCGGAATATGACATGCGTTCCCTTTTCCTGTAGATTAAATAATTTATAAACATTATATATATGCAATGTTCCCAGAAATTGCACTTCTTTTAAACAGGTAACTCGCAACAGGTAACTTGTTGGGAGATTAATTTAATTAATATTAATTACAATGCAACTTACATCAGCTACTGTTCCACACTTCCCGTATGCTGTTCCAATACTAATGTGCGTCGCGTTGTGACGCGTGCCAACGCAACTTAAGTCCGTGAGAGTGACCTCTTGAGGGATTAAATCACCAACAAATATCTTTGAAATATAAATAATCATATACGTCTCCATACAATGAGCTTCTGCGGCGTGAACCTCGCCACTAGGCGGGGTTGCATGTACCACTCCAGGCTCCTGCAGCTCTGCGGCCAGTACGTCCCCATAACCAGTGATTACATCTAGGAATAAATGTGTAAAGAGTTAGTGTCCAATAATACACTACTATAATAGGCGTGTTTTAACAGTACACATAATATTATTGTTTGAATATAATGTGTAGGTGTACTTACAGGATTCACAATGTCGACCAGTGCGATAGTATGGGCAAATACATTCAAATCCATTTGGCCTATCTTTACATACTCCTTCATACATACATGGGTTAGACAAACATTCATCAAGGTCTAAAACGAAAAGACAAACATAATGTGTTATTGTCACTCATCCTATACACTAACAATGATTGTTCATCCTAAACTCTTTACTCAAATAAGCCTGAATGTCTACGCTACGCAAACTCAGTGAATAATAATAAAAGCATTACCAGTTTCACAGTTTGGTCCCTGAAATCCAGGTGCACATACACATGAATATGAATTGGCTTGGTTCACACAAACTGCTCCATTTTGACACGGTTCAGACGTACATTCATCAACATCTATAATAACATAATTATGTTTGTGTTTTACAATAGGTTCATACAGTAGAATCATTAGGTGATTTTATTGAAGTTTTTTATAATGAAACCATGCACTTACCAGTCTCGCATGCAGCTCCAGTGTACCCGATCATACAGTGACATACAAATCCATTGACCAGGTCCGTACACGTCCCTCCGTGCTTACACACACTGTTAGCACATTCGTTAATATCTACAAACATAACTTTATTTAATATCGATATCCGTATATATCAAAATGGGAAGTCTATTGATTTTATCTGCATTAAAGGGTGGCGAGGCATTCTTCCCTCTCCTAGAGTTAAGGCAACATACATGATCCTTCCTTGATTACGATACCAATTGAATACAGTAAGCACTGTGCGTCGTACGCGTATCAGCATTTGCGTCATTCCCGTTCAATTTACGCAAGTGGCCATCTATGGAGTTTCATTACATGGTGTCCCTTCCTTTAATGAGTATATGCGAAAATCTATCTATGGTTTTATGAAACGTATGTTGAATAGTTGTAATATTCTTGTTGCTTGTGTTTGCAAACATGCTCCATAACTCAAACATATATTGTAGATGGAGTATCCTATATATTTAAGCTTAGAGTTTGCGAATTTTCTTTTTCTGTTTGTATGTTTGTTGAATGGATGAATTTTCCGAAATAAAAGAAATTGAATTACCTGATTCACAAAATTCTCCGTCGTAACCCGCGGCACACTCGCAAGTCACGCCACCAACCTGATCTGTGCAAGTAGCACCATTTAGGCAAGGAGTGGATACGCAATCGTCTTCATCTGCAAAATCAATGAACATTTTTGTCAATTAATTATTGCTCAAATATGTGTATAATATATTTGTTTTTATAATATAATGTGATTTCCTTCTCCGTAATTTCTATAAAAGTATGTTGTACTTACTTAATTCACAATTCTGTCCAGTGAACCCAGAGTGACAATTACACTCATAACTTCCAAACGTATTAACACATGTACCTCCATTTTCACATGGTGATAAATAGCATTCATTTCGATCTGTTGATAAGACAATATCCATTGTTTAAAGCCGGTTGTTAAGCTATATACGTTTTGACAATTTTTAAAAAAACATTAAATACACACAGTGCGGATGATCCAGCACAGTTATTATTGCCTCCATCCATTACTTTGTGCCATCTTTAAAGCTAACACATGAACGTAAACGCATCGCAAGCGTGTTGACCAATGACAAGCGAGAGTTCGAATAATCCATCGCCTGTGATTGGTCAACTCACTTCGTTGCGCTACGTCCTTGCTTTTCGTCTCTGGGAAGCTTAAGCAGTCAATATCTGTACAACAGTTAGTATCTACAAAACATGTTAAGACTTACCATTCTGGCACAGCTTGCCTTTAAATCCGTAATCACATTTGCATTTGAAAGAGTTCAGTTTATCAATACACTGCCCAGAGTTCTGACATGGATTTGATTCACACTCGTTGATTTCTGTAAAATTTACATATAGATACTTATCCATACCAAATGAACATAAATAAATACTTGTCTCTAGACTTGCCCTAAGTCTGTATACATTTTCTTTTTTTATATTTGTTTTATTTCGATTTTTGTCTGAAAAATCCAAGCTCAAGTAGTATACGTATGAAACGCCATATGTGCCAAAATATTTATCTTTTTACTAATATTAAGACAAAACTCCGCCTGGAACCCAGACTAACTTGTACATTTGGTTTTGATGGACCTTCATTTGGTAGTCTACATTAATGTTTTTAAACCTTGCATTTACCTATTTCAGTTAGGCTGGGCATATCCTCTAATACACTGACAAACAAATTGTATTTACCTATTTCACAGTTAGGCTGGGCGTATCCTTTAATACACTGACAAACAAATCCATTAATTTCGTCTGAGCATTTACCTCCATTCAGGCACGGAGAAGAATCGCACTCATTTATATCTATTAAGTTTGAGAATAAAACGTTTATGTTTAGGGCAAAATAGCATTTACTTAACTTGTAGATTGTTTAAAATAATGAACTTTGGTTTTCTTTAATTCAACATCAAGGCAATGTAATACAGTAATCATTTCCTTACTTTTTTCGCAATGGTAACCGCTAAATCCAGGTACACATTGACATTGATAGTGATATTCCTTGTCTATACAAGTAGCCCCATTTTTGCACGGTGCTGAAGCGCATTCATCAACGTCTAAACGAAATTAAAACACACACATTGTTACCCTAAAAGATTATATATAATTTGTCATGCACTTATACTTTCAATCGCTTCCTTTTTAAAATTGCCTTTAACTTTAATACGGTAATTAATGAGTAATATTAACAAAAGTGTTTTTCTTCAGTAGGCGTTATATAACAAACATTCCAATATATTGGTATCATGTCATTCAAGTGTTTAACAAGACACACGCTTGTTTGCCTTTTAAGTGGCGGCACCTTTTATTCAGTGAAGCAAACACAAAACGCTGGATAGCGTACTGTCGAAGAGAAATGGACCTGAACGCTGGATAGCGTACTGTTGAAGAGAAATGGACCTGAACGAATGCCCACATGACAAACTATTCCGCCAATTGTCAATAGCAATTAATTATTTCAGTAAAAAATGTATAATTTCTGTTACTATTTATATTTGGCCCACATATTTATTTTCGGTTTCTCTGCATTTGCTTCATATATAAAAAAAACCCACAAAAACTAACCAATTTCACATAAATCTCCGTCATAACCGGCATTGCAAAAACACATAAAAGCTCCCGGAAGATCCACGCAATAACCATTTTCACATGGACTTGAGTCACACTCGTTCACTTCTGATTTGAGAAACAAATTATTGAATGAATTATTGATTGTTGTTTCAATTTAAATCCTTTAATGGTCCATATTGTTAAATGAAATAACAAGAGGCAGGTCTGACAAATATTTTAGCAAAAACATTTGGAATTACAGTTATATAAATAAAAATGATTACAAACCAGATTCACAGAGTGGGCCAAAAAATCCGTCAGTGCATTTACATTCAAAGCTATCAACTCGATCAATACAACTAGCTCCATGTAAACACGGAAGTGACCAACATTCGTCATTTTCTAAAAGAAGAACAATCAATACCTTATGTTAAAAGTATTCAACGATAAAGTTCATAACCTATTTAATATAATTGTGAATAGTTTTAATTGTAAACATATTGTATTTGGCGGTTCGAACATTGCAAATTTAGTTCATAACCGATTTAATATAATTGTGAATAGTAAGTTTAATTGTAAACATATTGTATATGCCTACGTATTCTATTTTAAATGTACTTTTATTTTGCTGTGGCGGTTTCGAACTTTGCAAATGTATTAACAAAAAACAAGTAACGTGCAGTATTTAGGTTTATATTCCTTTATTCGTTGTTATCTTACCTGTCTCACAATTGCCACCAGTGAAGCCTGGCAAACAGGAGCAAGAATATGAATTGATGTTGTCAGAACATTCACCTCCATTCAGACACGGAGAAGACTCGCATTCATTGATTTCTAAAGATAATTAAAAAAAATGTATTTGTTTCATAATTTTTGGTCATTTGTGAGTGCATCTAAAAGACCCCGAAACTGCACCTACCCACCGGCGGCAGATCCACCACCATGGCTGACATTAAAAACAATTCTAGTCCGTCACAATGATGATTATAAGGTTTTACCGTATTAATCTAGAATCCATTTTCAATCATTTAAAATAATCAAGACTGCTACTATTACAATTATTACTAATAAGCTAAAATCAAGTAAAACTGGTTTAGTTAAGGTGTAAATATTACAATAATTTGTAGTTACCTTCTTCACAGTTGTTACCCTGGTAACCAGGTACACACTCACACTCATAGCCATCTTCTAACTCAACGCAGATAGCTTCGTTTTGACATGGACTTTTTAGGCAGTATTCAGGTCCTATTAAAAGAAGGGTTTATTTCTGTTTAACCGTCAATAACTACATTCCTGAATCCATTAGAATAATGAAAACAGATTAAGTACGTCGCGTTCTGTAATATTTATCAATTGTGCAGTAGGCTTACTATACTGTACTTACTGTACAATACTAAGATTACGGATTAAACATAATATATCTCCTCACAATAAATATAATTTACTGTTTTGAGCCCCATAAAAATGGCAATTAATACCAAAAGTATTGTTATTACACTTCCACATCATTATTCTATTTTTTAGCAGTAGGCCTACATAAAGATGTTATTATTTGGAAGATAAACCGTTCTTAATTAAAAAAAAATTAATTCGGCCATTTTAAAGCAAGAACTTGTGAGGCTTCTGCCTCTGTTGCATCTCCTCCATCTCCTCCATCATGTTTTATTATTTTGTTGTCAACTTTGAGTCAATTAGTTTGGAAATAAAATTTATTGTATTGTAAGCATGTACTTAGTTTGTGCGTACCTGTGTAGAACATCCAAGACCAAGTTCCAACAGCTACACATTTACTGTTAATTCTGCTATAACGACTCGCAGTTGGAAAAACTTGTACAAAGTATTTCTTGTTTCCTCTAAACTCAACTCCTTCAGTTGAGATAATCATGGCTTTAGGATCATCAATTGGGAATCTTACTAAGTCGGATGTCGCTGGTTCAATATCTAATAAATATTTTCCAGAACGTTTAAAGATTTTCACGGCAGCCGGAGCTGTATCAGTTGTTATCTGTTGATAAAATTGAAATGTGTCTTATGATTAGTTGTGTCAACATTTATTTTAGTAGGGTATAACCAATGAATTATTTTAAAACTATAGTTTTACTGTACTTACATTTTTGGTAAAACTAATTGTAATTTCACTCTTTCTTGCCGATATTGTTGAAAGCGGGGATGGGTCTGATAACATCGGGTTTACTTCTACCATTTCACCTATTTATGAACAATGCATCATTACTAATATTTGTCTGGTATATAACATAACGATCGTTTAATAGTGCATACTATTGCACGCCATGTGACCCAAATTCGTCCAATCAAATGACAATTTATTTAGGTGTTATATAATATAAACATAACGAGTTATACGAGTCAGTTTTATACAATGTTATTTAAACATAATCAGTGCATATATTGGTGCCTTAATATCATGTCTCAATTTGTGAGGTCTAAAGTATAACATACTTACTTATAATTACTAGAGACATACACGTTTGGTCACTTGACATTCTGAAAATAGTTAAATTGAGATATAATGATGATGCCATACCAGATTGTACATACCGTTCATGTTTTCACAAAACGACGAATTAAGTTTTGATATGAATGTATGTCTCCCTCAGTACTCTCGGGTAATTTTAAATAGGTCAAAATTTAAAGCTTAAGTACTAAATCCTCTTTCATATACCGGTGGTATTCGGTATCTTTTGTGTGTCAAACAATGATATTATTGAGCTATTATTTTGCTAAAAACAGTTAGAGAAAATGCCGTATTAGTTGTTTGTGAGTTTCGTGATTTCCATGAATGGGTAAAACAATGTCGTTCACTATATTTCAAACGGAAGCACAAATTTAATGGGGCATACCAGATTAATCTATAATTACTTTCATTGCATGGCCAACTCTCAGATATTATTGTGGATTAGTTGAAATACAGTAATGAAATATTGATACATTATTGATTTCAATAAATATTATTGAATGTAATAACTTACTTCTTGCTGTCTGTGGCATAATAACATAGAATCTTCTCTCCTACTTGGTCTGGGGTCGGTGTCCACGTCACATTCACAAAATAGTCGGTTTTAGATCCGGGTAGTTTTGCTAAAGAAGATTTCCTCATTCCAACAGGAGAGATGGTCTGAATCTCCTTAATGCTAAACAAGTTTAATAATACGAAACACATAAATGAAACCGGTATTTCTTTTACTTATTTTGAACTTCTATAATGATAATGGTCTATTGGTATTAGTGTATTAATTAGTGTCTATCAATTCAACACCATCAGTATGCACGGCACGATGCATTAAAACATTAACATTCCCCCAACAATGTACTTAGTTTAGTACCACTTTTTTTTTTTTTGTCTCTATCAATAATACTGGTATTTCTCACCTTATATCAGGCCTGCTACTTCGTGCAATAAGCTGGGTACTAAAAGTCTCCCCTACTGAAAGAACATAGCAGGCACTGAGGGCATTTGGCTCGATGAACACCGGAAAGACATCACAGTTTGATTCTGAAAATAGAACCCATTATTAGATTGATGATGCCGAAAACAACCAAGTATAGAATACAAGTTTAGAAAGTACCATCGTTAAGCAGATGTAGGGCTTTAGGTTTGTAGTGACAGTTTGACAGTCTTTTAGCTCGTTGGGGTCTAGGTGAATTGGAACCATTATAAACATTTAACAGGAATAACACATACATGTGTATTTTACTTTAAACTATATAAACTATAAAAAAATAGGATAAAAACCTAACATTTATCATTTGGTTAGTGAATAGGCCTACTGGTAATAAAAGCTATAATAAAATAAGTCATACGTGATCGCAAATTAATTTATTGATTTTGTTGTATTAAACCTCCTCTCAAGGGTTATGCTGTTAACGGCTTTCAAATGAATTTCGGAATTCTTGGCAAGTTGATTTAGCTGCCACGTCTCAATAGTTTACGACTGGCACACCAATTATGAAGTCACGTACATGTAAACCTTGCAATAGGGCCCCTGGTTATGGCTTTGTAAATCACGGTGCTGTCAAAAGTTTCCCAAATAAAGGAAGCCCCTTGGAATGTTACCTTTTATTTATACCACGTGAACAAAGTTTTTACTTTATTTTATTGAACCGTAAGAGAATAAGTTATCAGTGTTCACATCGTAATTTGTATGTAAACACCTTGATTATTTTAAATAGAAAATGATAGCAATAATAAAACATTATGATTTCAACCATAAAAGAATTACTGATCGGTGGTTGTTATACTCACTTCATAATTATGATTATGACCAATGTCAATGTAAAATATAAACCAATAAATATCCAGTTATTAAAAATGATTAACCACCAATAAGTTGTAACAATTGTCAAATGAAGCGAATGTATAAATTAGAAATGGACAAGAATTCAATCTCATTTCATGTTCATTTGGCTAATAAACATTACTGTACCTTACCGAAAGTTGACATGGTCTAGCTATGATTTGAAAAATATTTGTATAGATTTTATGAAACAGTCTTATAAGATAATTTGATAAACACGATCAATTCATTAAGAAATTCAGCAATCCATGCAACATGTCTGGCAAACGCTTTTGTATGATCAACGAGATAAATCAGGTAATTGATGATACAGCGCGATGGAGTTTATGTTGATGAAGGAAATGATTTTATTATGCGACTACACAACACAAAAAAAAAATCATGATTTAACAATTGTTCACAAGCATTTGTTACGGCATAATGTGTCATTTGTAAACATACATAAACATCAGTATCCCTAACAGTTTCGATTTCATTTTGACCTACTGTACAGTAATAGGGCCTAGATCAATACGGACGTAACGGATAAACATGTTATCTACGCAATGAAAAGGAAGGAAATAAATAATGCCATTATGCAGTAATTGTCCTGTGAAGTTGTATGACCCATGTAACATGTAATGTTCTTCATGTAACCAATTGAATGTAACTAATAGAATGTAACCGTTTAATATTTTTATTAGTTTCGTGATGGAGATAAGAGTACAGCGTTGTACGCTAGCGTCACGTTCGACCTAATGTTCCAAAAATAGAGATTTGTATCTCGCTGTATTCAAGGCTTCTATACTAATTTCTTGTTGATTGAAACTTGTTTAAAAAAAATTATAATCACACAATCAGTTATAAATTTCTCTCTCATAAATTCCTATACGTGACTACGGCCTCACCGAGTGTTCATTTTGTAATGGACTTGTGTTGATATATATGGAGAGTGATCGACCTTTTAAAATCAACCCTTAAACTATACTCCTACTCATAAACTAAACAATATCATTATGAGTTATAATAATTTGTTTTTCATCAAAATGCTTCATTCAAAATTTAAAAAATTAGAGTATGAATCGGAACGTACCTGAATCGAAAACGTTGACAAGGAATTGTAGAGGAACAGCACTGAGAGCATCATCCGGGTAATCCACGGCAAAGTCTTCAATCATGACAGCAGCAGCGTACCATCCAATATCACCCGATGCATCGAAAGTTAGTTTACATCGCATCTATAAGAAACATAAAAAGGAAATTACTTTTACTTCATTTATTTGAAATATACAAACAATTACATATCTCTTTATTAAAAAAAAATACTGATGGATTTAACAGATTGGCAGATTGTGTGAAAATTACAAGTAAAGATAAACATTTTAAAAATAAATACAAAATTCAAACAACCCTCATCCCGCCCCACAAAAAAAAAATAAGAAAAGGCAAGAGGGTCATCAGAACATTAAATGATGCCTAATAACATTACAATTAAACAATTGTTGTATGTTTATCTGGAACAGACCATTTATGCCGATTACGTGAGGTTTGTCAGACATATTTTTACGATTACATTAAAATCAATTAACATTAGACAATTCAGAGTTGTATTGAAAATATCCCCTTGATGCAAATAATAAAGCAGCGACATCACTTGATTTCCCCTTTGTACTGCACAAAATATAGAGGATAGTCTAATTCAATACATATAAATACACAATGCATTTTATCAAATGAATTGCTTTACTAAAAGTCTATTATTAAATGTAATTTTACCGCATAACTTTGATTAGAATGAAGAATAGGAAAATACAGTATTCTCATATTATAGTGAATTGTTGAAACCAACAAAGACAGCACTAACAATGATCATTATAATAGTCTCTACTATTTTGTCCATTGGAATTTTAGATAAAGCTTGAACTTATGGAATACGTTAAACATAAACCATGATACTCTATTATTAGCCTGGGAAATGTCTTGATTCAAACAAAAATGTTTTAAAAAATACATTTTGTAATTAACCGAAATAAACATCAGACATTTTTAGTTCGGAATGATTACATTTTCTTTCTCTAAAATGTATGTGGCATCAAGCACTGTATCGTTTCATTATTAAGTATATGTATTTTTAGACGAATGACTTTATCTCGTGCATAGAATATGCATGGATGCCTGTTATATAATTTTGTGTATACTTCTTGACTGGAAAATATGCGGTGATTTGAACTTGTTACTGACCTACTCGTGGTCAATGTAAACAGTTTGATAAATGGCTATATATTGGCGTTTATTGGTAAACAGTTTCAGACCTCAAAATCCAGAGTTAAATTGCACTGTGACGTCATCATCCTCGGATAGTAACATTGATCATTTTTATATGAATCATATATATAGAATCAATAACTTGTGCCATTTTAGAATGTACGTCGAAGCCTCTTAGATGCCAACATAAGAAATGTATCATTCCCTTAACGATTTTTCATTGGATTACTCTTTCATTTCATTTTCATTTCATTATTTATTCGGTCTATTTCAGTATATATATATAAAAAAACTGAAATTGGGGAGACCAGGGTCAACCTAAGTGAACTTAATCACTGTAGCTGAGCCGGTTGACCAAACCCCAGTCAGTTTACACTTAATCACTGTAGCTGAGCCGGTTGACCCAACCCCAGTCAGTTTACACTTAATCACTGTAGCTGAGCCGGTTGACCCAACCCCAGTCAGTTTACACATAAAAGACACAAAATACAGTTAAAGCGAATAATCAAAATGAATGTGAACTGTTCTAATGAAGGCTGATAGGCTTCTCCACTATGCGTGTACTCATTCAAAGGAGGCTGATAGGCTTCTCCACTATGCGTGTCATTCAATTCAAAGGAGGGATTATGAAATACTTATGGTCTTGTGCGTCTATTTAGTGCATTATTATACTCCAGTGTTGAATACAATATGAAATGCACCTCGATCCCTGTCAATTATTACAATTTTAACCACAGGTTTGTCACCTATATTCTCTTCGGGCAATAAAGTATGCTTAGTAAATATCACTTAATACCTTTTTAAATAATTTAAAATATTCTTTAATAAATCAATCTGCTATCAATATATCTATTAATAATAGTTATACGGTGAGTGGTATTATTTGAGGAGTATATCAATAATTAAGACTGTAACCGTAATGGACTACACTGAAATCATTTTTCACAAAATAATTGCAATCGATAACATTTTATATTTTACCTCGTCGAGTTGAAATTTGTCGGGTTGATCACAAGCAACCTCATCTTGTCGTCTGTTATTTTTTGGTATACATTCACCTAATGCCTCTTTTGGCCAACGACATCGTACATCATCTTCATTAGGATCAATTACTGAATTTATTAAAAACAAAAACAGTATAATTATCTAAATAATCTAAATTAAAATGTAAATGCATTTCAAACATGAAAATAAATGTAGGTCTATTACCTGGGACAGTGATTTGCCTGTCACAACCCTTCGGAATCCTTATTATTGGCAGCATAGACGTTACGGGAGATGAGTTAAGTAAACCGTTGTCTGGTCGTGGATTCAGATTTATACGTGGTACAATTGACCAGCCTATTGCATCACCGAAATTCTCTAGTTCAATCCAACAGCAATCAACGAACCTGAATAAGTTAAATAACCAAAATGCAAATTTACCATATGTGCAAATGACATTGAATGTATGCATCATCTTACACAGTTAATGCAATTATTGCCTTGGTTTAAATGTCACGAGAATCTTTATTCATTTGAAAAAATTATTAGGATTCAATTGGTATAACTTTTGTTGTTATGTGTTAAATTCAAAATATTCAGGAAACTGTCAGCAGTTTTTGTATTAATAATAGACTTTGCTAAAGATTTGATCGTGTGTCATTGTGTGCAATTGGTCAAGTTATCAATGTCGGTCTAATGGGTCCCAAATATCAAATACCATCAAGTATTCTTTAACAGATAAAGGCAAAACTTAGAAATCAGTGGACGTTATCAAAGTAAATAGGCTTAGACAATTACTGTTTTTGTCCGTGAACTTTCGGGAAGAGACTGTAAGGTTGTCTTTTGAAACAAACAAATCGGAAGTAACAAAAAAGTATTTACAAATTAAATACATATAGGCCAATGTTCCTAGATGAACAGAGTTAGGAAAACGTTTTCTTTATTTAAAAAAACAACAAAACCCAGGCGGGAGGCCTAAGGCCTGGTGTTAGAAGTCAACACGATAGGTTGTTTTGTTTCGCTTATTCATAAGTTATTAGGTGCAGGTAGTGTAAAATGTAAGCCGCCGCAAGGGGTTTGTCTCAACTCTGCTACATGATGGAATGTCATACAAGTGATGTAGCAGACATACAGGCATGAATCAAGAATGGGTCTATTCATTTCAACTATTTCTAACTACCTGTCAGCACGGTATTTTCGTCACTACTGTTTTGACAAAATACACAATTATTCATGGACAAGTTATGGAAGACTTTGGGGTCTGTTGTAATAAACAAGAAACGAAAATAATCCATTGGTAGTCCTAATGTAATAATATGAAAACCGATTTATTTTCTTTCATATTAGGCTTGGCAAAATGTCTGATTATAAATCAATGGGTTTGGCTGATGTATTAATTTAATTCGATTTCAATAAATGTAATGATGTCTTTAAAATAATTCGAATTTAATCAACTTTACTTATAGAGACTTATTTAACAGTCTGGTACAAACTCTCATAGCCAAATTTCTTTTGTGCAGTGCTGCATTAGGCCAAGCAGATCATCGTTATTTTAGTATAGAAAATCGTAATTTTCTTACTATTAAAAATAAATCGAATGCCTCGTATGTATTAACACATTTAACATTCTCTTATGTTCAGTAAATCTTTTAATACCATGACAACCCAAACATTTATATTAAAATCGGATGTTGCAATTATGCGCGAAGTACTAAAAGTACCCCGGAGTCTTTTGAAAAGCGCCCCATGGTCATTAAAAAACGCCCTTGGGTTGAGGTTGTATTACAAATGCCAACGGGACGCCGCACACAAAATGTACCAAAAATCCAAACAAACAATAGTCGATCTTAAATATAAAGAAAGCAATATTTGTGCACGTGTGTAATCTAAATCTTGTGAACGCATTTTATGTACAAAACCAGTACGTTAATTAGCGATTCTATGTAGGATTAGCCAATAGTAACAAGATCTTTCGTTAGCCAAAACACATTCTTTTAATTTTTCTCAGAAGGAAAAAAACACATTCTACATCCTCCTTGATGCAAAATTCCAATATATTGAAGAAAGATGTTTTTTGGATATCCATAAATTATTACAATTTAACAAAAAATCTTCTAAAAATCGTTTTTTTTTAAATACTAAATCAGTTATTGAGTAAAAAGTAGGGTAGTGCAGTAAGTAGTGAAACTGATGGAGTTAGTTATTAATGTAAGCTGAGTAGTTGTATACTTATCGAAAGTTGATCACCATCCCTGGGGTAAGACTTTGATTCGCATTGTCTGCCCTTTCGTTGGGGTTCATAATTACTTGGGAGGTCTTACTCTGATTTTCAATTAGACCAAATGTAAATTCCCAGAACACATTTATGCTCATAAACTTTAAATGAGATTACAGTATAAAATATTAGAACTAAAACAATAATAGAATAATTAGCTAATAATTTTAAAAAGAGAGGAATAAGATCCCAAATTAGGCATATCCTATCATCCTATCGGTATTAAACATTTGTAAATCATCACTATACAGTGGTTTAATACTATAGACTTAGAAACGGTGTCTCTTTTTTAGGAAGTCAGGTAATATCTGCTGTTACCACCAGGCAATCTTGTTTCGTTTTAAGTGTGTTCTTAATTTGTTTCCTTCCTGTTAAGTTATCTATCTACTGAAACATTTTAATGTCATTTTCCCACGATGAGTTACAGATTTGTTAACTAGTCTTGAGACAAGTCCAAGTTCCATTATTGTCATCCGTAATGTGTTGAATGCCGACTAGTGAATAAATTGCTGATAAGGGTAATGACGGGATGTTTCTGATTGATCTAGAATTGTGCAGTTTCTGAAAGTCAACTCGTCATCTGTTTCGTAGAATATTCCAGCTTGTCGGTTGGATTTTAAAAATGATTGGTAACCAAATAGGTTTAATTGTATTTAACTACTGTGGAGTAGCTTTGCGTCAGGGAGTTGAGTAATTGGTCAGATGTTGTACCCTGACGTATTTTTACTTTTTATACTAAGTATTTTGAGAATACTCGTTTAATAATAAATAGGTTTAACTTACTTCATTTGAAAGGATTTATCCATTCCTTTTTTTAATTTAAATGTATGTGTACCGATTCCTGTAATCCAGTTTTCTTCCAAACTCAAATCAGTACATTGGTATTTTAATCGAATCTTTGCTTCAGTACATGTTTCACATTCTAAATATGATTCTCCCCAAAGTTTTGTTCGTGAATCAATTGCCTCTTGTGTACACTCGTCGTGTGGTCTGTTGTCTCTACGCCATGAAACACGATACGAAACTCGAATCTGTCAAAATATAACATTAGAGAAACTTATTTAGTAGGCCTATTATTTTTTTGTAAAAATTAATTACGCATATATAGGCCTATTTGTACAGGGTTATAGACGAAAAGCAAAAGTTACAAAAAAAAACCTCCCTGTCATGCAACAAATTATAATACACTTTTAAAATAGTATTATTGTAATTGTCTATAATAATTAAGTTAAGTAAAAAGGTAAACGTTCATTGTAAAATGTCATGTTAAAAAACAATAGTGATTCAAATATTCATATACAGTCGTCGTCATATTGATTCCATGTCGTTAAAAATCAATATAAGATTATTTATAATCGTACACAGAGCTATAACTAAAACATACAACACAGTTTGTCTTGATTTTATTATACAGTTTATATAGAAATAATCACTAGGCCTAATATTGTTTAAAATGTTTTATTTGTCGAAATAGAATAATTTCTACGCTTAAAATTGAAATGTAGGCCTATGTATTGTTCACGCTAGTAGTCTTTTACATATTATATGAAATGTGAACTTTTAGTAAATTTAAAATAAACAGAATACCACCTGTTGGGATGGAAACGCCTGTTTGTGGTGACGAAGTGGTATTATATACACCCTCCTAGTGGTTAGTAATCGCCCTAATCCATGTGTATGTAGCTCTTCCATTAAATAATTACATTATAATAAGACAAAATCACTACTTTCAATAAACTTGTCATCTGGACGTAATTAACCCAGGGGCCGATATATTTTATAAAATGCAATATTAACGTGTATATAGCATATTCGATTAGTAATATGTGATTTGGTAATTATCCGTAACAGGTATCCTATGGCGCTACATTGCATACCATGGTTGTGGTGAGATTCAATCATCTACTTAATATCAAGTCCACTTTTCAGACCAAAAACTATATAATTTATTGACCAAGACCAAGCATCGGAGTCTTACCAATATTAGCCATACTATATTGCTAGACCAAGCATTACCAATATTAGCCATACTATATTGCTAGACCAAGCATTACCAATATTAGCCATACTATATTGCTAGACCAAGCATTACCAATATTAGCCATACTATATTGCTAGACCAAGCATTACCAATATTAGCCATACTATATTGCTAGACCAAGCATTACCAATATTAGCCATACTATATTGCTAGACCAAGCATTACCAATATTAGCCATACTATATTGCTAGACCAAGCATTACCAATATTAGCCATACTATATTGCTAGACCAAGCATTACCAATATTAGCCATACTATATTGCTAGACCAAGCATTACCAATATTAGCCATACTATATTGCTAGACCAAGCATTACCAATATTAGCCATACTATATTGCTAGACCAAGCATTACCAATATTAGCCATACTATATTGCTAGACCAAGCATTACCAATATTAGCCATACTATATTGCTAGACCAAGCATTACCAATATTAGCCATACTATATTGCTAGACCAAGCATTACCAATATTAGCCATACTATATTGCTAGACCAAGCATTACCAATATTAGCCATACTATATTGCTAGACCAAGCATTACCAATATTAGCCATACTATATTGCTAGACCAAGCATTACCAATATTAGCCATACTATATTGCTAGACCAAGCATTACCAATATTAGCCATACTATATTGCTAGACCAAGCATTACCAATATTAGCCATACTATATTGCTAGACCAAGCATTACCAATATTAGCCATACTATATTGCTAGACCAAGCATTACCAATATTAGCCATACTATATTGCTAGACCAAGCATTACCAATATTAGCCATACTATATTGCTAGACCAAGCATTACCAATATTAGCCATACTATATTGCTAGACCAAGCATTACCAATATTAGCCATACTATATTGCTAGACCAAGCATTACCAATATTAGCCATACTATATTGCTAGACCAAGCATTACCAATATTAGCCATACTATATTGCTAGACCAAGCATTACCAATATTAGCCATACTATATTGCTAGACCAAGCATTACCAATATTAGCCATACTATATTGCTAGACCAAGCATTACCAATATTAGCCATACTATATTGCTAGACCAAGCATTACCAATATTAGCCATACTATATTGCTAGACCAAGCATTACCAATATTAGCCATACTATATTGCTAGACCAAGCATTACCAATATTAGCCAAACTATATTGCTAGACCAAGCATTACCAATATTAGCCATACTATATTGCTAGACCAAGCATTACCAATATTAGCCATACTATATTGCTAGACCAAGCATTACCAATATTAGCCATACTATATTGCTAGACCAAGCATTACCAATATTAGCCATACTATATTGCTAGACCAAGCATTACCAATATTAGCCATACTATATTGCTAGACCAAGCATTACCAATATTAGCCATACTATATTGCTAGACCAAGCATTACCAATATTAGCCATACTATATTGCTAGACCAAGCATTACCAATATTAGCCATACTATATTGCTAGACCAAGCATTACCAATATTAGCCATACTATATTGCTAGACCAAGCATTACCAATATTAGCCATACTATATTGCTAGACCAAGCATTACCAATATTAGCCATACTATATTGCTAGACCAAGCATTACCAATATTAGCCATACTATATTGCTAGACCAAGCATTACCAATATTAGCCATACTATATTGCTAGACCAAGCATTACCAATATTAGCCATACTATATTGCTAGACCAAGCATTACCAATATTAGCCATACTATATTGCTAGACCAAGCATTACCAATATTAGCCATACTATATTGCTAGACCAAGCATTACCAATATTAGCCATACTATATTGCTAGACCAAGCATTACCAATATTAGCCATACTATATTGCTAGACCAAGCATTACCAATATTAGCCATACTATATTGCTAGACCAAGCATTACCAATATTAGCCATACTATAGACAAGTTATAAATTGGGATGTTTACACATTTATACAATAAGTAATGTTTTAAAATGCGATATTGATTGATGATAAAGTCCTGTTTGCATTCATATATGTAGATCTGTTAATCTAATGATCTAAAATAATGTTTACCTTATATGGATCTTGAATAATAAAATAGGATAGGTAAATACCGTGCTAAATGTCAGTCTATATGCAAACTATGCAATTAAGTTAACGCACTAAACGATATGAATTCATTAAAATTAATTGAAGTAGATTCCAAAGATCAAGAAAGATAAATTATCTTTGTCTAGATTTAAATTGCTGTTTGAATCTTGATTGCGGTTTATGTACTGGTTTCAAACTATTATGCCTCAACATACATTGGTCATACAAAGATGAAATTGGATTCTTTGTCTACTACAGCAGCCATTTTATGGAAACTTTAATTACAACAGAGGTTATTAAGATGAGTAAGCGTACATCTTTTTTTGGCGAAGGTTTTAAACCTTGAGAACTTTAGATAAGTTGTTTCCTTTTAATCATTCATCTGAACATAGCCAAGTTAAAGTTCACCGTACTTCGTAAAGGGATTTTCGTAGTATATACAAAGAGTTTTTTTTATATATCAATAATAGCTTTAATGTATTGCCATTACAAAAACACAAACAACTTTTTTATCCCGGTTGTCTAACACCAATAATATCTCTCTAATCATAATTTCAACAAAATGACTAATTAATTAAATGGTATTTGATTTAAAATAAATTAAAGCCCCCTTCCCTACGTTTTTTAGATCTAATTTAAGATCACAAACTATATTTAATGTAAAAATAATACTATATGGTCCTATTGCGATAACTTTTTTCGTCTTTAAACGGTTAAAAATGTGAAAAATAAGTCGATTCTAATAATTATAGCGGCCCGCTATAAATCCCAAAATGCATTGCGCGCGGATTGATATTTTTGTTTTTCACCTGTAATTCGCCCACTTTTCGATCGATCGTGAGGCCAAAACAAATGGAAGACTCCTAACTTTTCAGCGAAAATACCGGGTTTTCCCTCAATTTGTATCAACGGAGTCTGGCAAAAATAGAAAGACAATTAATGCAGCAACTATACAACGTCAGGCTAGGTATATAGCTAGCGTACGATGTTCGTACGTTACCGATGTTTACCAGCTAGGCCTACAAAACTAAGCCTAGCTAGGCTAGGCCTAAGACCGTCCACGAGAGGTCGATCGCCGCGAGCTACTTAGGTAGTGCATTGTTTCTCACTTTTTATCATAATTTACCATAAAACGTACATTTAAGACAAGGAATGACATGGTTTAATGTTTTTAAAGTGATATATATGTATTATTTTCCAAAAAACGTCCAAAATTGCAGGGAAGGTGTCTTTAAAATCAAAGCCGTAATTCTCTAACTAGGTCCACATAGTTTTCCGTTTTATGGAAACGGAAAACTGCGCCGTGTTGTTAGCCAAAGCAATGTACACTATTAAACGGCGCCGTGTTGTTAGCCAAAGCAATGTACACTATTGAACGGCGCCGTCTTCCGTTCCGTGAAACGGAACAGTGAATGTAGCTCAATAATAGGCATATCGCCAAAACTATGATGGAGTGTAGTAATAATTAAATGATAGGCATGCTTAACATACAGATATAAATAGATGATATGGATACTTATAATAGGATATGTTCGGATGGAAACATTTTTTAATCATACACAAATTCACGAGATACTCTCTCGGTAGTTCAACAATAATATATTGACATTATGTCAAGTAGGTCTAGGCGTTTGTATTATTAAGTTGGATGAGGAATATAAAAAAGCGTATACTCTGTTTGTTTGAGGTAAAACATCGAATCAAACATGCCCGCCTTCTTGGTTATTTCGGAACAAATTAGTTACCTTAACCTCAAACCCATATAGTGCTATTTTTTTCTTCATTTAGTTTAAATATTTGGAATACTACCTAGCCATCTTCATAAATTATTTATTAAGTCGGATTAGGAATATAAAAAAACGTATACTCTATCAGACTGTAGGCAGTAGTTTGAGGTAAAACATCGAATCAAACGTGGAACCTGTGGCATTAAGTGATCTTAGCATCACTTAATTCACCTGAATAAATCTTGATTAATTCATATAGTTAGTAATCTATACTATACAGTAAGCGAATGCGTAATTTTACACAACGATAAAACGGCCATGTTAATTTGAATTATACACAAGATACTTTTTTAATAGAAAACAGAATAAGATTAACTAAAATACGGCCACTGTAAATGCAGTCATTATACCTGTGTAAGAATAATAGTTGGTAGGGGTTTTTAATATAAAAAGAAGAATACAATAATAAATGATAAGCTTAAACTTATAATAATGAATGCATCGATTTAGGTCTTTAAAGATTACATCTCGAAAATACTCATAGCAGTACATTGGACGTCACAATAGTTGTAGTATTTAGCTCAGCGATTATTACTTACCTCATCAGGATTATTCCCTGGTTCATAGGTAATGTATGCCCCACGAAAATGTGATGCGTGACAACTTAACACAATAATGTGTAAGAACAATAATCCTATTGTGTAAGCCTGCATCGTGTTATTTATTCAGCTACAAAGTAAGGTTCCTTTCTAATGGTATATTTATCTATATATAATCTTCCTCGTGGTATGGTAGTATATTAATTCCTCTTTTCTCCAGTTTAGGTGTTTTCCTTTGAGTTCACACTGTTACTAGTGTACACATACCGTAGTTGGAGTTATATATACGCAACACTGTTCCGCTTTGATGGTTTGAATATTACTACGCTTCACGCCCCCACCGTCTGTTGTATGATACGTACTTTCCATTATTTCCTCGGGATATCGCCGGGATATCCTTAGTTTACGATCTAAGCGCTAATTCAACCGCATCCACACCCTGCACACCCTGCACACCCATTCATTCTCCAATATACCAATTTCGTAAACATAATCATTTATATGAAATTAATATTATGCATATTGCCATAATGGTCGGATACTTAGGTTAGTACCCATATATAGTAAAAATAAATAAAATCCAAAATGTGCCTGCTAATATTCTTCATTTTGAAATGTTGGGCCGAAAGCTCACCGTATAATAAGAACATCGATATATTTTCTCCTCTCCTTTCTACATACATGAAATATTAAATTATTGTCATTTTCTACCCCTTTCTCGTTATTTCTTTAAAAAATCACTCTTGTCTTTATTTTGTAAGATAAAATACAACCAAATAATATATATATATATATATATATATATATATATTTATCTTTGGTTATTCCTTTATTAGTTACCCTAACCTTATACCGGTATAGTGTTATTTTTGTATTCATTTATTTTAAATATTTGCAATACTACTAGCTATCTTCATCCATCCTAAACCAATTGTTATGTTTCTTAATGTGACTTAAATGATAAGTATCGTATTTTCGCCGCGGGTGATTGAGTACCTGGAGCAATAAACTTTAAATGTACCTATTCTTATCAATGAACTTGAGAATTGACTTAAACCTTTTTCTTCACAAGTAAGCGGATTACTGGACGTTATTTGTTTCAGTGCAGAATACCCCTTTTCTGTCTATTATTTTGATACGATTGAAGTTACTTTGGCGGTCATGGTCGAGGTGATTTGGAAGGTTGTGCTTTGACGTATAGAGAAAGAAATGATTCTTATGCATGTTTATTGAATTCCTATGAGTTGGTTCATACACCTGTTGACGTCAAGGAATTCCAATATATCTACATAAACAAAAACGTATTTATAATTTGAAATGACATTATTGATGGTGTGGGATGGGGCAGGTTACATACAGTATTTCCTGTTTCAGCCGTTCTGGTGGTACTGCGCATTAAAACGTCACTTCCGAATACATTCCACAATTCTTGTAATAACACACTTTATCCATGGAGGAATTACAAAGTAATTCCTTTATGTGGTTTAACACTCAGTCACCATGTAGGAAAAAAAGGAATAAATATTGCAAAAAATATTAATAAGAATAGTTATTGAACTATAACAACCTAACTTCCGAAAAGGAAAACATTGTTAGACCATAACATACAACAGTACAGATTAGTACAAACATATTAATGAATGTCGTACGTAGGAAAAGGAAAACATTGTTAGACCATAACATACAACAGTACAGATTAGTACAAACATATTAATGAATGTCGTACGTAGGAAAAGGAAAACATTGTTAGACCATAACATACAACAGTACAGATTAGTACAAACATATTAATGAATGTCGTACGTAGGAAAAGGAAAACATTGTTTTTTTAAAGAGTAATGTTATATGAATTTTACAACTTTATTATAAAACAATTTGTATAGAACTAGCACAAAAATATAATTAAATATCAATTATTTCAACATTTAAAGTAAGTAACAAAATGAGGTCACTCCGAGTAACCTTCATGCCTTACGGTACGGTATACCACTCAGAGGAAGTATATTTGATTATGTTTCAATCACCGTGAATTCTTCGTCAACACAATGTATACATTCGCTGGCTCTATTTTGTGAAATCACATTGTACAAGAATCGTTTAAAAATTGCATTCTCAGAACACGCAGGCTCATCATACCAGCTAAAATGCACATTATTCATGAATTCTGATTGGTTGTGCCTTTTTCACGTCACAAAAAACACTTTCGATTCCGTGAAAAAATTCGCTTAGTGGAAAGCAAGCTGAAGTCTGATATAATAATTATTGGTCCTAATAGAATGTATGGTAGTTTAGTTTGTGGCTTCAAAATTGCACGTTTTAAAAATTAATATTAGTAAAGGTATACCGACGCTTTTTTCACGTCACAAAAAAAACACTTCCGATTCCGCGAATAAATTCGCTTAGTGGAAAGCAGGCTGAAGTCTGATATAATAATTATTGGTCCTTATAGAATGTATGTAGTTTAGTTTGTGGCCTCAAATTGCACCTTTTTAAAAAGTCAATATTAGAAAGCTAGGCCTATACCGACGCTTTTTTCACGTCACAAAAAACACTTTCAATACCGCGAATAAATTCGCTTAGTGGAGAGCAGGTTGAAGTCTGATATAATAATTATTGGCCCTTCCATGTAGTTTAGATTGTGGCTTCAGAATTGCACCTCTTTAAAAAGTTAATATTAGTAAAGGTAATGCCGACGCGTCCCATTAATGTATTGGATTACATGCACTATACTATTCTATAGTTTCGGTTGACTAAAATTAATATCAAATGACATTAGTCCTATATTGTTTAATGCGTAGACCAGATGTCTTCTATTGTTCTTGCTAAATAATAATTTGAGGACAACTAATGTCAGTGATAATGATAAGACTCATAGATATTGACGTACCGTACGGTGTCTCGTCATTTTCTTTAAACATTAGACGTATAGGCTATTTGTAAGGTGTGTAGTTTCCGCGTTTGGTATACAAACTTAATGCTGAAATATTGTTGTTTGAGTTAATTGAGAACTAGAATGGAACTGATTAAATACTTTTAAATCAAGTTTAGATCAAATTAGCAATATCGTTTTTAAGTAAAACACGTAGTGCCTACGCTTAATACTATTTTGTTACCTTCAGCTTTAGTGCAGTGCATCTAAATACAATCTACGAGTAAAGAGCAGGCATGCATGACGCAACGCAAGAACTAAGAATAAGATAAAACACAATCGATATTTTATTTTAGAATACAGAGGTAAAAATGTCTGTAATTTTTTCCTTTTAATTGGATAGTGTTTAATTGCTTATATACAGATCACAGAGTTAATAAACAACATACAATCGCAGAGTGACAGATATTGTATGAAACAGGTGAAATTAAATAAGTTCGTAGAAAATAGTAAAACGGGAAAATGACTAAGAAAGCTATGAAGGTCACACTAAACTAGAGTATAATGAAATTGTGCATATATCATCACGCGAAGTTCAAAATAAAACAAAAAAGAAAAAAGAAATCGTTCGTTAATCCCTATTGAAATGTAGGGCACATCTTAAAAATAATTACAATAACACTGAAATAAAACAATAAGGTAACTTAACTCATTAAAGAAAGGGAGACTCTCGATAAAGTATATCACTTGGACCAGGCTTACGAGTGAAGGATATAGATAAACATCACACGTTACAATTATATTATTGCAACATTTTAGTACAACATCTCATTGATTTCATTTTCAAGTTCCAAATTATACATGATGTATTATTAAGTTCAGGAATACTTCAGTCAATGAATTAAGGCACGGGTTAATACCGACATGTAACATTCCTGTTGTCTTTCGATACTCTGTTTATATAGTATTCAGAACAGGACATAATGACTGCAGCTATTGGATAACATTAGTTTGCATTAATTTAATTAGAAACATTCAAAATACCAACATGTTATGTATTTGTGCTCTCACATACAAGTTACTATTCAAATATGTCACTGAACTTCGGTAATTATGGAGGTTCCTAGAATAATTGTTCATAGATCGCAGGCCAAGCTGTCATTGTATACGCACTGTAACTTGTTTTACTCATCAAGATGTACAGCAGAAAATAAGGAAAATACCTATTAATTAAGAAAGGTTAACCTTGTAACCTATATATATATATAAGTCAGGCTTTACTAAGGATTTATTTGCGTAAACCAGGCTGTGCTTTTTATTTCGGTATATTCTCTAAACTCTACCCATCCTTTACCTACTCACAGGAAGCAGTTGTACGTTATTGAGTGATGCCTGCTTTTGTACAGACCTTGACCATTCAACCTATCGAGTCGATTGCAATACTGGGAATTAGACGGAACAAAATCACACTGGACACAAACCATACATCCACTCTCACCTTTACTTGCAGATAATGTTTTAATGAAAATATAACGAGAGCAGTGGCAAAATAAGGCATATTATTATAGAAGGAAAGTATTCATTCTGTAAGATGATAAAAATATAAAATGATGAAATGTATTTTGTTTATATGCAAGCATGTGTTAGTAAGACTAATCACTAGTCCATGACCATGACCATGATAATCAATTGGATAACAAAATGTCATAATGGTATACATGTATATTATGTAAAGGACACCATCAGATTGAATGAGTGATTTAATATATCGTGGTACATGACAACTGACTAGAAGTATTCCTATTATTATATAACAATATTTTTATAAATTTAACATGTTTAGGCTACAACTTGTATATAAACATAACACTAATTTAATTACGAACAAATGGATTAGAAAGATCGAATCATAATAATTTGTTAGTGTTTATAATTATTGTATTTGAGGATATATCATTAATTTATCTAGCTTAGTGAACTCAAGTTCATCATAGCAAGGTTGAGTGAGTCCTAAATATTGTAACAGGTTTCTTGTCAGGCTATAGGTCAAATAGTAAACAATTATGAGAAATACAGGGATAAATACCTTAAAGAGGTGTTATTAAGGATGATGTCAACATTCAATTAACATGGGCATCCCTTGAAGCAAAAGACAGGAACATAAGCTAGCTAAAGGGAAAATCGGACTAATAAATAGTATTTTGGAGACAAAGTAAAATTTACTGGATGAGCTAAATGACACCGGTATTTTGCGATAGGTTGGAGCCACATGAACCAAACCGATTAGCTTGAATCCTCATGAGAAATTCACTCAAAGCAACATTGACGAGTGTACTTTACACACCTGTTGGCAAAACAACTTCGTGACACGGAATCGGCACCAAACAAAAGTAAAATAGTTTACAGTAGTAAAAATTCTTATTAAGATTTCAACTTTTCTTCACGATATGTTGTATTAAATTTATGGAGAGATATCTGAATAATTATGCATATTATAATTAACAACACACCTGCTTAAGCTTCCATAGTGCACTCATAACAAAAGTAGTGCCTAGTTTTAATCATTATTAATATTTAATTACAAAACCTTGTAAAAAAAAAATTTTAAGGATTATAACAACGGAGTATATCTCCCATGTGTACAGTATGTGTGTAATTAGAGAGGCATCAGATTAACTCGAACTGCCTACGATATGCATTATGGTTGTAAAGCGTTACGGAAAGCTATATATAAACCATTCTTTACCTTCATTACGTTAATTGATTGAAAAAACAATATCAATTTAGAAATTAGAAGTCGATGTATTGGGGATAGCAAGAGGTAGCAGGAATATGAAAGAGATTCGAATATACTGGTATGGTGGTGGTGGTCAGAGGATGACAAAAAAAAAACCAATACTGAAGAATTACATCAAATGGGAGGTTAAAGAATAACCGATCAATACATGATGCAAGGATAATCGATACACCAAGGAAGAGTGCGGTTCTAATGCAGTTAGATTAGAAAGATAATAAATCAGGGATGATGGTAGATAAGAGTACTCAGCCGACACTCAGGAATAGAAGGGTGATCATGCGATAGTTAATGTGGTATTAGATTTTTTAAGTAATGTCCAAGAAAAACGTGTCATATAAATTGGTAATTTGGTATCTATTAATTATTATCACTGTTACTTTAGTGAACGTATGCCTAATGTTCTTTAATCAAGGCTTCTCTCTCCTGTCGTGTCATAGAATATGTTTAGCACTTAATAATATTTAATACAAGCCAAACCGTTCGTTTCCGCCATAAATATAGCCGTGATGTACACGATACCGTCATCAGATAACATTATCAAGGACATCTTGTTAATGATATCTTTCATGCATTAAAGATGTACATCAATACTACATTATACAACATTCGATATGCGTAGGTTTAGACATTTTATTTAGAGGAGAATTTACATTTTGTTTTATTATCAACATGGGTAATAAAATAACCATTATAAATACCGATTTATTAATTATAAATGTATTTTACTTATATCTGTTTTTCGTAAACCAATGTACATAGGCCTACAGTTCATGAAAACATTGATTTAAAACACATTATTATCATTGCACAGGAAACTCGCAACACAGCTGCTTTGATGTTTAAGAATAATGATATTTTGTTGAGAAGAGAATATTATTAAGTGCTAAACATATTCTATGACACGACAGGAGAGAGAAGCCTTGATTAAAGAACATTAGGCATACGTTCACTAAAGTAACAGTGATAATAATTAATAGATACCAAATTACCAATTTATATGACACGTTTTTCTTGGACATTACTTAAAAAATCTAATACCACATTAACTATCGCATGATCACCCTTCTATTCTTGAGTGTCGGCTGAGTACTCTTATCTACCATTATCCCTGATTTATTATGATTTCATCATTTCAATGAAAAGTGAACACATGGAATATAGACCTGTTACATTGTCATTCATCATGTTATTTTAGGCAAATGTCTCCTAAATCAGATTATAAAATGATTTTTTATAACAGAAACTTGTTTAAAAGTTAAGCAAGCCAACTTTCCTGTTAGCGTGACAAAACAGCATTCAGCTTGTTTCAAAATATGATTGACATGAGAAAGTTTAAAAGATCCAACATTTCCGGATTCATGCATGTGCCTTAATTCAGTATCGTGGGTGAATATCCTAGCCACCGAATACAACGTTTTGACGGATAACGGTATGGTAAATGTGTCCAATAATAATCGGTGATATTGACTTCCTATACATTACTATGTACCATGGTAGTTTTTACGTATACGTATACTAACTATTATTAGGTGGTCTCATAACAATGTAAATGTATTATTACACATTAATGAATAGATTCTTAGTAGAAAAAAAACAAGGAGGCTCAGACCATGACGGGTTTGGACTTAATGGTCAATACAAAACATCCCACTTGGAATCTCTTAAAGGTAGATAGACCATAGACCATACTGAATAACAATACTTTCAAAATGTATTGCTCAATGTGAATTTAATTAAGAATAAAATGACAACGTTTAGGTTGAACATTCCATAAACGTAGGAAGGAGAGTAGAAAGGTTTTATTTGACAGTTATCATACATGGGTTTCCGTAGGGTTCAATTAATCATAATCTGGTCAAGGTTAGTAATGATGTTACTAAATAATGCTCTTAATCGATAATTCAATTTTCAATTCACTTCAAAATAAATTGTTATCTCTCAATGTAAAAACAGTGAAATATAATATCATTAAATACAACTCTTGAGAAAAATGTACTCCACTGCTCCCAAAGCTTTGATTATGGGCTCCAAAAATAACAATTAACAATAGAATTAATGTTTTTCTTCAAGGCCATGCTCATTGAATGAATGTTTTATACACCATAAGCCCCGAATATTAGATTGCAGTGACAAACAAAAAACAATAATTGTGTTTTATTCAATCAATATGAATGTTATGTGATCGATTTGATAGTTTACACACGTCTATACCAAACAAAATCTACGACCAATATTATTACAAATGAAATGCCCTGTACCATCTTGACTGTTGCAACAGACGACAAGAAATTCACCTCCTAATAATAGGCTCCATGGCAAATTCAAATGCATCATCAAACTACTGAATTATGTAGAACAGGTGAACATTAAAGTGGGATAAACGCCAAAACTTGCTATGCTGACCACATAATAATGTTTAACCGATTGTGTAAAGTATGGAACGCCGGGAGTGCTGACCACAGAATAATGTTTAACCGATTGTGTAAAGTATGGAACGCCGGGAGTGCCACTATGCTGACCACAGAATAATGTTTAACCGATTGTGTAAAGTATGGAACGCCGGGATTGCCACTATGCTGACCACAGAATAATGTTTAACCGATTGTGTAAAGTATGGAACGCCGAGAGTGCCACTATGCTGACCACAGAATAATGTTTAACCGATTGTGTAAAGTATGGAACGCCGGGAGTGCCACTATGCTGACCACAGAATAATGTTTAACCGATTGTGTAAAGTATGGAACGCCGGGAGTGCCACTATGCTGACCACAGAATAATGTTTAACCGATTGTGTAAAGCACGTTTTATTTGTCACTGTTGAATTGAAACAATGAATATTATGCTCTCTTAAATTAATGAATGAAACAAAATTTCCAATTGGGTCAAAGTAAAAGTCGTAGTCGTAACCAATTTGTGTATAGAGTCCTGTTATGAAAATGAAGATCGAATATTTTATGAAAGTTCAGAAAGGATGGCGTATTTAACGAATTTTATATATAAATAATAGGCCTACCATACATATACATAATTTTATATATAAATAATAGGCCTACCATACATATACATCAACCTCAACTCTTTTAAAACATAAACAAATGAATTAGGGCCTACTACATACATCTGAAACTTCAACTAAACTATGCAATACAATTAGGGCCTACTACATACATCTGAAACTTCAACTAAACTATGCAATACAATTAGGGCCTACTACATACATCCTAACCCTAACCCTAACTATGCAATACAATTAGGGCCTACTACATACATCTAAAACTAAACTATGCAATACAATTAGGGCCTACTACATACATCTAAACTAAACTATGCAATACAATTAGGGCCTACTACATACATCTAAACTAAACTATGCAATACAATTAGGGCCTACTACATACATCTGAAACTAAACTATGCAATACAATTAGGGCCTACTACATACATCTGAAACTAAACTATGCAATACAATTAGGGCCTACTACATACATCTGAAACTTCAACTAAACTATGCAATACAATTAGGGCCTACTACATACATCCTAACCCTAACCCTAACTATGCAATACAATTAGGGCCTACTACATACATCTAAAACTAAACTATGCAATACAATTAGGGCCTACTACATACATCTAAACTAAACTATGCAATACAATTAGGGCCTACTACATACATCTAAACTAAACTATGCAATACAATTGCTCTGTACAGGACGCTTTGCGATTTTATCGGAATTTGTATTTGTTTTTTTTAAAATTAATAATCAGCTTTTTATTTCGTGATTTGAATTCTATACCATGAGGTTATATTAGTAGGGCTACTACCTGTGGAATTTAAAGTAACAACGCAGATGTGACGATACTCTCTAAAAAACACAATTTTATTTAATTTTCTTTTTACACTAGAATTGGGTCAAGTGCAGATAGATTTATATCACTAGGTGTTGTACTCAGGTTTACGGAAACTTTGTACCGTAACGTACGTAGTACCTGAGGTTAGAAACATGGTTTATATCACGCGTACTAAGGTTTTATACTCAGGTTTACGGGAATGTTGTACCGTAATGGAGTACCGCTGGTTAAAAACATGGTTTATATCAACCATACTATGGTTTTATACTCAGGTTTACGAGAATGTTTTACCGTAACGGAGTACCTCAGGTTAAAAACATTGTTTATATCACCCGTACTATAGGTGTATATACTCAGGTTTACGAGAATGTTGTACCGTAACGGAGTACCTCAGGTTAAAAACATGGTTTAATCACCCGTATTATAGGTTTTATTACTCGGGTTTACGAGAATGTTGTAACTCAGGTTTAAACAAGGCCAACAGCCATAAGTCGCGTGCTAAAACGCATAGTGATACCGGACCGACAGACAGACAGACCGACCGACCGACATAGTGAACTATAGAGTCGCGTCCACGCGACTAAAAATGGTCAAATCGCTGTTTGAAGTTGGTTAATATGTAAATAATCGACCTGATTAATTTTGGTCATGGTCCAGCCAAACGGAATACCAGACATACCTTTACCACCGATTTAGAATAAGTAAAGTGGGAGTAATCTTCTAATTCTGTGTGTTGATCTTTTATTTTATTTTCGTTATATATGGTCTTATATATAAGACCATGTAGCGCTACATTTCATAAGCTTTAGTTATTTGTATTTGCCAGTTTATTGTTTAATATTGTCCTTCAGCTAACCCTTCAGCTAACCCTACTCTAAAGTCACTAAAGAATGAACAGTTAATATTATATTTTTAACCGTTTCGTTAAGTGCTGTAATTTCGTCTGTCAATTGGGAAGGTTTTGTCAGTTCCCAAGAAAAAGTAATTTTTCTGTTCATGCAATAACGATGTTTGTAATAAATATAAGTGGGAAACCAAAATACACGGAAGTTCAAAAAGGGAAATTTTTGTTTGTCCAGAACTTTTTACATTTTATTTGGTGACAGAATTACTAGACAACATATGACAATTGTCCGTGAGGCGGAACCAATTCGTGGTACCGAATCTCCAAATGCGATGGATATGACGAGTTAGGCCTATATCCAGGAAATATTATTCCAGGTACCATCCGTATAAATTACATTATTACCTTCCAAGTGACTATGTCGTATGACTATTAGTATATTTATTTCCCAATCCCAATTATCAATATCAGTTGGCACATTAATAAAGCGAAACGCATTACAACTAATTTTTTTTTCAATCTTCAAATTGATTTTTTTTCGACAAATTGTTTCTTTTTCTGTTTTGATTAGTGGTTTAAATTTGATTAATTAGGTCTCACATTCTTCGCAAAGGTGATGGCAAGAAATCTTCCTAAAAACGTAAACCCACACAAAAGTACACTTCAAACTACATTACTTATTAATAATAATCCCAATGACCTCATTCTCTAACAATTTTATTTTCACTTTACAAAAACATTCAGTGTACTGTAAAACCGAGGGTGCGTGATTTCGAACACTCATCAGTTGTTTGTTTAAAAAAAAAAAAATTTGTCCGTGAGTTTTGCTTTCAGTTTTAAAGCCATGATGGTTCTCTGACTCTGGAATTATTGGGGAATTTTATTTGCAAATTCAGGAAAGGGAAAAGATTGTCCGAGTTCAAATCGAGGCAGGTTGTGGGAAGAATGCACAATTATTGGAAATGACATCACGGCATAATTACACAAATCTAATAGGGAAAGTTTATGTGAGGTCGGTTGTTAACTGGTGTGAGGTCAATAGATAACGATGAAAGTTGAATTTTTGCAGTTAATATAAAGTGAAGATCAATGACTAAACCGGTATACCATAAATTCACAATATCTAAAAGCTGAAAGAAAACAAAACTAATGCTTGCCTACTTGTTGTAATGCCTCAGTTAATCTGTATAAGGAATCATTAATTCCTTCATCCAGGATATGTATCACTGAATGTTCTAAACATGATTGGCGTTCGGGAGAATCAGGGAATGGGAAACAATCATTTAACTACATGGATAACAGCGGCAGTTCATATTTGATCTATAAAATTAAGACAGGAATCATCATCTGATTTAAAATAAAAAAGACGCCATATGCATTATATGTATAAGTCTATTACTGTTTCGTGGTTTAATGTGTGTGTTTTTTGTATATACTGTATAGCATTAAATGATATTCAAGGTTATGTTGTAGGATATGACCGGGACCTATCCTTGAACACAGTCCCAACTGGCATATACAGTAGGTCGGGGTGCCTGTTCATTCATTCGTCTCATTTCACTTATATTCTCTCTTCAATCCAATGGTGGCGCCAGGATGTACGCGACGGAGGGTCCATTGCCTGTCGGGGGGTTAGGGTTAGGGTTAGGGTCGACAATTAGAAATTTAAGGGTACTTTTAGTCGAAAATTTGTGATTGGGCACATTAAGTAGAGTATTGAGAGCTCCTCCTGGTGCCACCGCTGCTGTAATCATCATTCCGAGTCATCATTTTTGTATAGACAAGCTTGTTGCTATTGAAAAAGAAATTAAAAATTGAGAAGGGTTAACCATAATGTTCTTTCCAAAATTCTTCCCCCTCCCCCAATAGATAAATATTAGTATTTCATATAAAGTTTTAAAAGCTTCAAATTCAATAAACCGTGCTCGATCGTTAACACCATTAAACAAAATTACGCGGTTGGTCTCGGTTTGTCTGGGGAGTTTTTTATAATTTATTTGCCGTGGGTCCGTGGAGGGCCTATTCCGAATTTCCTCAGAGGACAAATATAAATACCAGAAAAAATCTTCTTACGAATCACTTTAGTTCAGGTAGCAAACCGGTAGTGTAATCCTGGCCCCGAAGAAATGATATCACAATCACAATCACAGTACGCAATTCAACCTACATACAAATAAAATAAGTTACCTAATTTTTGAAAGAATTTGTTTATATTATCCACAGGAAAACCAATTTACATCTCAGATTTCTATTTTCATACAATGAGTGATTACTATCAAATATAATTTGTAAAAGATCATGCCAGTGCCGTCAACATCATTAGGGATTCTGCTGTAATTTTTTTCTGCTGTGTAAGGGTTAGTTCTTTTCAATTTCAATTTTTTTCTTTCTTTTTTCGTATTTATATGGCGTTGGATTTTTTGTAATATCACGAACTTTGTAAAAACAATCAATGTTGATGTGCAGTACAACTTGTTCAATCAACATTGATTGTTTTTACACAAGTTCGTGATATTACAAAAAATCCAACGCCATATAAATACGAAAAAAGAAAGAAAAAAATTGAAATCAGTCTCGTGAATACAAAATATAAAAGTTTATAATATAGGGGCCTATATATAATGTCGGATTTTTAAAACTGGTATACATTTTTAAATTAGGCCTAATGCCGATTCTTTTTCTCGTAGTTCAACATAATTTAAATTCTATGATTATCAACTACAAAAATATACTTTGTATTCGTCGACACCTGCCCCGTCACGCATGGCGTATTCTCACGCATAGGCCTACAGCATGTAAAACTTGCGCGTTTCCTACAAAATAATTAAACATGCCATGCAAAACCGGTGGCGGGGTAATTAAGTAAGTGTTACACAGCAGCACTATTTGGGCGTGTTCGCATTAAGTGAAAAATGATGAAGCCCCTTCAAGACTTTTGGATTTGGAATCAATAGATGATGATTTGGACTAAATTGAGAGAACGGCGCCAAAGTGGAAATGGGTTCGTTCATGCCAACGGGAAAGATGTAGGAGTATGACTGATACGTTGACTTAAAGTAATCGTTGAAAGACAACCGAAAAAACAAGCAATTCACCCTTTGGATTTTATAGTCCAATCGGTAATAACAATTATACGGTATACTGAGTAACTAATTTTAAACATTATATTTAGCAAAGAATATAGTTATCGGTGGTAACTTAAGTCATGAAAGGAAACATTAAAAGGAATAGAATAATTTCATAAGACGTATCCAACGCGATGATAGAAAATGCATTTAAAATCAGTTGAAAGCAGGAAGAATCATATTAGTGTCGAATGATGATTTAAAGTAATAATATTTTAGAAAACAATATTAACGTGGTAGCATTCCTCTTGGTAGAAGAACTTCAATGAATTAATGCATCAAATAACACTGTATATTTTATGATGCGTTTTTAGAGACCAGAATATTAACCAACGAATAAAATTATCTTGGATATTATGATATTAAATATCATTAGATAACGTTTTTTATATTGCCTTTTTATTTTTATTTATATTGCTAAAATATAAGATTTGACATACCCTCGGGAATGATATTTTTCTCTCGTGAATATATATTTCTCGAGCAAAATATCATCCCTCGAATGTTAAATATTATATTTCACCTCTAAGCAGGCAATATCTGTATAATATGCTACTTTTAAAACATTTTGATCGATGCTGTTGTCAATATCACAGGGCATGTCGTGAGAAGGTTCCATTTTCAAAGACAAACCTGTGTCGTGTATTACTTTATTAAAAGTTCATCGACCCAAAAATAAAGTTATGGGGTAGGATATGTGTTTAGTTATTATAGAAATTCCGGTGTCTCCAGAAAACTTTGTGACAAACAAAATTATTCTTGGCCGATCGTTTAATATTTCGGTCACAAGAGGGCGTTGGCTTATTCATTCATGGTTTTAAACTTTACTTTAGGCCAATTACTTACTGTATTCATTATCTAGTATAGACTTCACAAACAAAGGAGGAGTGTGTATTGTTTAATGTGCTGCGCTCGAGAATGTACCAATAACGTATTATTGTGTTTTCTTAATGAAGAATTACTAGTTTCAAATAAATCCGAATTTATTTAGTATTTTAGGTAACTATAGGCCGATTGAACATTATTTAATGTTAATAACAGTCAACGAACTGTGTCAATTTGTACTGATAAATGACGGCAACCAAACTTTTACTATAGTATAGTATAGTATAACTTGAACATTTCTAAAATTCCTTGTACTTGTTCCTTGTCTTGAGGATCAGTTTTAGAGTATAGTAATTAATACCTAGTTGATTTTGAAATACCAATTTGGCCACGGTCTGTTGAGATGCACACCCAAAAGATTTCCAAATAAATAACTCGTTACAGGGCTTAATCCATGGTTATTAAGGCATCATTATCTGTATTATTAATATGTAGCCTCGGGTAATCTTATGGATGCATCATCGGCGCACGTACAGTTTCTCGAGGCTGGTCGGACTTTAAAACTTCTTACCAAGTGAGCGGTGAGCGTGCTTACACATCGAGAAGTCGGTTAGCCGATATCATTTATGCTCACTTTAATTGATTGGTCAAAACTGAGTAAAAATTCTATTTCAGGAAAATTCGGAACCCGAATCTTCGGATTACGGATCAACGCCTGCCATCGACCCATTTGAACCCATTTCGAAATCCATGGATCCGCCACTGGAAATTATTCGTGAACTTATATTTTACGATTGGATAAAACTGCGAATTGCACCGTCCTGTATCGCAATGCACTTCAAATCAACATACGCAAAGTTCATAATAATTATGAATGCACCGGATAGACCGCGGTTTATTTAGGAGAAAAGCAATTATGACGGGACATGATTCCATAGAAGTTAAGCCTGGATTCTAGCAATACATTGTCCAAAAGGGTACTACAGTACACCATTGATGATAATTCGTCCTTTGTTAGGTATGAGGGATGGTTGAAACAATTAATGTGGAGATTCGCGTCAAAGTTTTGATGAATGCACCATTGATGTTAGATTATTTCATGGAGAATACTGGAGGAATCTGTAATCTCTTTTATTACCAACATATTCCAAATATCTGCCATTCATAATAATAAAATAAGATGCATAATCCGAAGGTGTGTTACTTAATATCAGAGACTAAACTGTATTATATCATAAAGAAGTGTTTAAAACTAACAATAGGTTTTTAAACTAACCCAGTTTTGCAATTCTCAATACAAACGTGTGAGGCCATGGATCGAGAGTGTTCATGCAATTCCAAAATGGATTTATACCCGGTTTATAGGTTCCTCTTTAAATCAATTGAGTTCTATGTTTCACAATAAGTTATTTTCCTTTTTTTTTTATTGTAAATCACAGTCACACATAGCCTAATTTATATTTACAAGCAATGAGTAAATTGTTTGAAATAATTTCCCACGCCACTTAATTTTTCTCATAATCTCATATTTTCTATCCTTTATCTTTTTTCAAAAAACCATTAATAGGCCTATAATAAAGTATCATTATTTTCTGTTTTCTTTGTTTCTGTTAAGCCAAGTTGATTGATAGCTTAATTAACATTCGTTTATATATTTTTACATAGTCAACCCTTGGTGTCTTTTATATTTATATATTTTTACATAGTCAACCCTTGGTGTCTTTTATATTTATATATTTTTACATAGTCAACCCTTGATGTCTTTTATATTTATATATTTTTACATAGTCAACCCTTGGTGTCTTTTATATTTATATATTTTTACATAGTCAACCCTTGGTGTCTTTTATATTTATATATTTTTACATAGTCAACCCTTGATGTCTTTTATATTTATATATTTTTACATAGTCAACCCTTGATGTCTTTTATATTTATATATTTTTACATAGTCAACCCTTGGTGTCTTTTATATTTATATATTTTTACATAGTCAACCCTTGGTGTCTTTTATATTTATATATTTTTACATAGTCAACCCTTGATGTCTTTTATATTTATATATTTTTACATAGTCAACCCTTGGTGTCTTTTATATTTATATATTTTTACATAGTCAACCCTTGATGTCTTTTATATTTATATATTTTTACATAGTCAACCCTTGGTGTCTTTTATATTTATATATTTTTACATAGTCAACCCTTGATGTCTTTTATATTATTTATTATTACTAATATATAAATTTTCTATATACAATTACATAACGGTTTACAAAGAAAAAACATACTCATATAGTAGTAAAGCACCCATTATTGAAGATTGCCAGTGTGGTAATTTCCAATAGAGAACCAATCGCGAAATCATTATTTTATCTTATAAATTTGTTCTATAGGAGGCCATAATGCAATCTAAACAGTTACAATGTTTATCATAAATTATTTTAAAGGTTTTGAAGTAATTATATTGTAGTTACGAGTAATCATTATTTGTATTACAATATTAGAATGAAATGCGATACACTAATGAGGAATCACTCACTATCTGTCTGTTGTATACACGTTGCCTCTTTGTAATTGAAATCTCGATTGTATTACAGAAAAGAATGATGATTTTCTTTGTGTACTTGTTGAATTGAACTTTTTGAATTAGCACGGTCAGCTACCAAGGTGTGTAAGAGACTATCTTTGACAATGAAGTTGACAATGACCCCCGTTTTTAGGTCCATGCTTGTGGCTATGAGCATTGTGTAGACACTAAATACACAACTATTGTATAATATGCAACCAAAAGCCCAATTTGGCGATGATTTATTACTGTCAGTAACAACACTTGCTTAACAGTAAACAACTGACGTCAGATGGCTTCTTAATTATTGAGAAACACCAACTCCATGTTTCGCCTTTGGCACATTTCACAGGCCTGATGTCGATATAAACAAGACCAGACTATCAGCTGGAGCTGGAGTCTGATTTTCGTGGTTTTATATTTATATAAGATTTTGTCATTTCTTGTAATTGATGGGTAGGCCCGTGCATGGAGTAATTTTACTCCATGGCCCGTGTTTAACAATATGCTTAAAAAGTTTTCAAGTTCAGTCGTGTTTGAACACAAACGTTACGCTTTTGATCTGTAGACAGAGTCTGTAACCGATTATAGTCGCACTTTAATAAAGACGTTGAATGGTAAAACACTGAGATAAAAAGTAGGCATACGATAAGGCAGTGTTACAAACTGTTTATTTCAGATCAGTTTGCGACAACTAAATTGCGACACATGTATTACAAAAGTGCGATGGGACATCTTTACACGAGGATTGGCATTGAGTTTACGATGTGGCATGGAATTATCCGACTTTTAATTTATTCCTATAGGCCTACACGGCGTTATTTTAAACTGTTCCTTTAAACATCTTGTTTACCACAGGCAACCAATCCTACACGTTGATACCATTTATACCTTGTTCGTCAATTTTGAAAGTTGTTTAATATCATACAGTTGACAGTGTCATTAACTCTACCGAATTGAAGCAAAATGTCTGCATTGTTCTACCACCCCACGTCTTCAACGCCAAGAGGGCTCAAATCATATTAACGTGCTGAATGTGTCAATGAATCATTCTTACCAGCCGTAGGATACCGTCTATACAATTATCTTTATAGCAATTTCACTTTTCCCAGTATGTATGAATCCTGTTTCGGGCAATGTGACGGAGAGATGTTTCATTTACAAAAAAAACATTTCCTTAGGATAATTAGGCAACAACCGATTTTATTGTGGTGTAAATTGGTAGCCTACTACTGTACCATGTAACATATGCCTATAGTATTAAATATTACTAAACGATTCCCATGTAACATCACTCATTAAAAAGTACAATTTTCACTTGCAACTAAAAAACTACAAAAAAAGCAACAAGAAATATTTGTTATAACGGTGCGTCTTTATTTGTAAATATATTCTATAAAGAGGTGTGTCGCCTTTTTCTAGTAGTAAAGTAAGCATATATAATAATAATACACCTTATAGCACTTTTCTGAAGTAAATTAAATGTGTCTTGTACTCTTTAATTAGTTCTTCGATGTGTATACACAGCAAAACAACAGGTAGTACTGTAAGAAGTTAATTAAAAAATGGAAATTCTTTGTAGAAAAAGAAACATTAAGATTGAAGTTGAGCAATACAGTCAGCTGCAGTGGTTCGTACAAGTTCAATAGCAGCATCATCATTTATAGTAACTTGTACATTTTCAGTTAACATTGGTATTATTGATATAATCTGATCTAAAGTAGTTTGTTCAGCAACATGCATTCTATCAGATGTTCCATGAATTTTACTGAAATGCTTTCTTAATGTTGTACTTTGAGAAAACTTCTTAGGACACAAAGAACAAGCAAATGGTTTGTCTTTGGTGTGAACAACTTGGTGGCGTTTTAGATCAGAAGGTGTTTTAAATCGTTGTGAACACAAATGACATGAGTAAGGTCGTTCACCTGTATGTGTACGTTCATGATACTCTAGTGCATTCAACCATGTGAATGTTTTTCCACAATGATTGCATATGTAAGGTTTTATGTTCAAATGTTTATTCCTGTGTAATTTTAATGTGTGTTTTTGTGTAAATGTTGCACCACAAGTTTCACATAGAAAACCTTTTGGATGCTTGGAGACATTCTTGGTACGATCATGTGAATGTTGTAATGTCATATGCCGTTTCACAATGGATTCATAAAGAAAAGTTTTATTACAAATGTTACATTTTGGAAGATTGCTTTGTTCAGTATTATGACGAAGTTTGATATGATCTCGCAAAGATCGTTCCCTCCGAAAAACACTGTTGCATTCAGTACATTTGAAATCAATTTCCTTAATTTGTTTAGATTTCATCATAGTTTTTTCTTTGGATGCTCTTTTTTGTTTTTGTTTAATTTCTTCTTGTTGATTTTGTATAGCCTCAGTAACTTCTTCTTTACTTATCATGCCAAACTCAACTTTAGGACTCACAATTGGAAATGTTTTCTTAACTCCTGGTAAGGTTGACTCGAGTGTAATTAGGTCTGTACAATTTATTCCATCCTTTAGAATTTTAGAATGAACATTCTGTATGTGACTCAAAACATTATCATGTTTTGAAAAATACATCCAACATTCTTTACAGCCAAACATTGTCACATCCTCAGATTTCACTGTCAATCCACATACATCATTCCCATTATTTGTTTTATTTGAAACTGTCTCATCCTGAAAAACATGACCTCCATTTCTTGCACTGTCCCTAGAAGAGTTCATCATATTTTGGTAATTACTTGAATATAAAAGTTTGTCTTGCTCAGTGTTTGGTTCATGAGTACTACCAACTATTTGCAATTTATCAGCAGCAGTAGACGACACAACAGTCTCTACTAAATCAAGCATGCAAACTTGCGTGCCTATTGATGTTTGACTTTCCATTCTATTCAATGCTGTTCTGTATAAAAAAGTATACATCAGTGATATTGATAACATACAGTATGATGACCTTAGTATACCTTTAAGTCTACATGCATTTTTTATACAGTAATATAATATATTTTTGATACAATCAATACAGTATGTCTATTTTATATAAAGAATGATTTATATTTCCTGAAAATGTTTGTTTTGATACTAAATTTGTTGACATACATTTTGGTTTTAAGAATATACCACATAGGATCTAGATTTTATTTAGGGAGACAATTTCCAGTTGCTATTGGAGTTCCTTTACTGTACATCTCATCATCTATTTACCTTGAATAATAAAAGCCATCTTCCTCCTCTGCCAATAGTTTTATAATGTACTCTTCATCAGACAACTGACCTGATTTCAATTTCGCTTTTTGAAACAGATCAAACGTTTTGGCTGAACCCAAATGTATTGTATATGATGGCATGTTGGGATGATGTTCTGTTGTTACATTCCACATTTCTTTTTGAAAACAACTAGGCTAGGCCTATATAAAAAAAATTAAAGAAACAGAGTTATTCATTGCTTATTAGGTTACTAACACTAGCCTAGGCTAGCTTGTCCTCTAGGCTAGGCCTACCTGATTTATCATTGAATGAAGAGTTTTTACATTATTGCGAATGTTTACAGTAATAATAAGAAAGGCCTAATAAAACCCAATTAGCCTAGTAGAGTAGGCCTCCTTCTATTTAGGCTAGAGGCAAAGAAAGTTTTTAAAAAAGAAGAAAAACTAATTTAGGCCAAGCTAGGCCTAATCCCTAGGCCATACACTCCACTTACGATTACAAAGTATAGCACTCTCAGAGTCTCTTTGTTGGCGGCGCACAAGACGATCTGCTGCTGCATGCTGTGTGTGGTGGATCATCGTCGGAGGAGTGAGAGAGGGCGGTATAGGAGGGAGACGAGGTATGGTATGGAACGCCGGTTCGAACTCGTTCAATTCATCCAGGTATATAAACTATACCAAACTGGCGAGTAAATCATGTTTTACTTTTTAAACCTCGCAACGTCTGGTTTAAAAGGCTACGCAGGCCAATAATTGCTGTTAGCCTAGGGGTTATTGCGATTTGGACGTTTCTGATTGGTTGTAGCCATGGATTATATTGATTAACACTGTTCTGATTGGTTGTAGCTTTAAATACTTCTTCTCAGAACTCGTCCATAATACAATAGCAATTTAGCACAGTGTTTCACTATATAACCATATAAATAATAGGAAACATTTAATAATATGATAAATGACATTTACATAGCAATTTAGCACTGTGTTTTACTATAACCAATTTGGTTAGAGTAAAAAAACACAATGATAAAGAATAGGAAACATTTAATAATATGATAAATGACATTTACATAGCAATTCATCACTGTGTTTTACTATAACCTATTTGGTTACGGTTAAACACAATGATAAAGAATAGAAAACATTTAATAATATGATAAATGACATTTACATAGCAATTTAGCACTGTGTTTTACTACATAACCAATTTGGTTACGGTTAAACACAATGATAACGAATAGGAAACATTTAATAATTTGATAAATGACATTTACATAGCAATTCATCACTATGTTTTACTATAACTAATTTGGTTACGGTTAAACACAATGATAAAGAATAAGAAACATTTAATAATATGATAAATGACATATACATAGCAATTTAGCACTGTGTTTTACTATATAACAAATTTGGTTAGAGTAAAACACAATGATAACGAATAGGAAACATTTGATAATTTGATAAATGACATTTACATAGCAATTCATCACTGTGTTTTACTATAACCAATTTGGTTACGGTTAAACACAATGATAAAGAATAGGAAACATTTAATAATATGATAAATGACATTTACATAGCAATTTAGCACTGTGTTTTACTATAACTAATTTGGTTACAGTTAAACACAATGATAAAGAATAGGAAACATTTGATAATTTGATAAATGACATTTACATAGCAATTTATCATTGTGTTTTACTATAACCAATTTGGTTAGAGTAAAACACAATGATAAAGAATAGGAAACATTTATTAATATGATATATGACATTTACATAGCAATTTATCATTGTGTTTTACTATAACCAATTTGGTTAGAGTAAAACACAATGATAACGAATAGGAAACATTTAATAATTTGATAAATGACATTTACATATAGCAATTTATCACTATGTTTTACTATAACTAATTTGGTTACGGTTAAACACAATGATAAAGAATAGGAAACATTTAATAATATGATAAATGACATTTACATAGCAATTTAGCACTGTGTTTTACTATATAACCAATTTGGTTAGAGTAAAACACAATGATAACGAATAGGAAACATTTGATAATTTGATAAATGACATTTACATAGCAATTCATCACTGTGTTTTACTATAACCAATTTGGTTACGGTTAAACACAATGATAAAAGAATAGGAAACATTTAATAATATGATAAATGACATTTACATAGCAATTTAGCACTGTGTTTTACTATAACTAATTTGGTTACAGTTAAACACAATGATAAAGAATAGGAAACATTTAATAATATGATAAATGACATTTACATAGCAATTTAGCACTGTGTTTTACTATAACCAATTTGGTTATAGTAAAACACAATGATAAAGAATAAGAAACATTTAATAATTTGATAAATGACATTTACATAGCAATTTATCACTGTGTTTTACTATAACCAATTTGGTTAGAGTAAAACACAATGATAAAGAATAAGAAACATTTATTAATATGACATATGACATTTACATAGCACTTTATCATTGTGTTTTACTATAACCAATTTGGTTAGAGTAAAACACAATGATAAAGAATAGGAAACATTTAATAATTTGATAAATGACATTTACATAGCAATTTATCACTGTGTTTTACTATATAACCAATTTGGTTACAGTTACACACAATGATAAAGAATAGGAAACATTTGATAATTTGATAAATGACATTTACATAGCAATTTATCATTGTGTTTTACTATAACCAATTTGGTTAAAAGTTAAACACAGTGATAAAGAATAGAACTGTTAGGTTATTTAACCCTAACCCTAGTTTGAAGCCATCACATACTTAATTCATCGCTAAAAATATGTATCGTCTTGAAAACGTTTGAAATTTGGTAGATATGTTCAATATAGGTTCTTAAATCTATAATGTAAAAACAAATATCATATTCGTTTTATTTTGATTTCTGGGAATCACCAATGAAGTAAAAATGTGTTGGAAATGTATGGTATTTCATCCCAGTGGGCAAAAATTGGTTGAATTAACGTTAATTCAACGTTATCTGCAAACGTTGAAATAACGTTGAAAAAGTGGTTGAAAATGAAAGTTTGCCTCAACGTAAATGTCAACGTTGAATCAACATAGAAATTATCAACGTTGAAACAACGTTAAAATAGGTAACATTGAAATAACGTTGAAAAACTGGTTGAAAATGAAAGTTTGCCTCAACGTAAATGTCAACGTTGAATCAACATAGAAATTATCAACGTTGAAACAATGTTAAAATAAGTAACGTTGAAATAACGTTGAAAAAATGGTTGAAAATGAAAGTTTGCCTCAACTTAAATGTCAACGTTGAATCAACATAGAAATTATCAACGTTGAAACAACGTTAAAATAGGTAACGTTGAAATAACGTTGAAAAAATGGTTGAAAATGAAAGTTTGCCTCAACGTAAATGTCAACGTTGAATCAACATAGAAATTATCAACGTTGAAACAACGTTAAAATAGGTAACGTTGAAATAACGTTGAAAAAATGGTTGAAAATGAAAGTTTGCCTCAACGTAAATGTCAACGTTGAATCAACATAGAAATTATCAACGTTGAAACAACGTTAAAATATGTAACGTTGAAATAACGTTGAAAAAATGGTTGAAAATGAAGTTTGCCTCAACAAAAATGTCAACGTTGATTCAACATAGATTATCAACGTTGAAACAACGTCAAAATGTCTACGTTGAAATTATCAATGTTGATTCAATGTTGAAATTATTAACGTTGAAACAACGTAATAATTAAGTTGAAATGAAAATTTGCATCAACGTAAATTTCAACATAGATTTAACGTTGAAATTATCAACGTTGATTCAATGTTGAAATATTAAAGTTAATTCAACATTATCCGCAAACGTTGAAATAACGCTGAAAAACTGTTGAATTAAAGTTTAAATTAAAAAAAATATCAACGTTGATCCATTGTAGAGTAATCAACCAAATTCAAGGTAGAAAAAATAACGTTTAATCAACGTATACAGATCAACGTTGATTCAGTGTAAACACATTTTTACCATTGATTCAACATAGAAATTATCAACAATAATTTAACATAGCAATGGTTTAGTTAATAGAAGAACAGCTTATAGTAACAGCTGAAATCTGGCATATTTTCAATGGTAATTGATTTGTTGAATTACTATATCCAATTTGAATCAACGGTTTTAAAGTAGTTGGTAGTAAAGTATACTGTTACGTCCCAAAATCCATCAATAGAGACATTTTATAAATACTGTATATCTTACTAATCTTTAATTTCTATAAAAACATAAAATAACATTTAATCAGGTGTTATCAAATCATCAGGCAAAATCCAAGCAACAATCAAATAATGTACATCCTCACTGACAGTTGTCAGGTACTAATAACCAGTTTGTAATATGTTTTCCAACTAACATGATTGAATAACTATAAATATTGGCTGATTACAGTAAAACACAATAAATACAACACACGTCACAGGTGCCTTGTGCTAATGTTGCAGAAGTCCAAATGAAATGGCAATAATACAATACTGTAATTGCATTGTTCCGATTAGTCAATAAACAGTTGCCTCGATTCCTGTGTTGACATTGTCCTATGCTTTCCAAAAGTGTATAATATCATTTTTCCAAACCTGAAACAAATTCAATCAAGTTACTGTAGTTTTAAACAAAAATAATACAGTAAAAAATTAATTGAAAGATTTATTGTCCCCAAAAAACATGAACAATGAAGATTAATACAATCATACTTTGAATACCTTGCCATTTTTCAATTTTAACAAAGATATTCACTTGCCGTAGAAAATAAACAAAAACAATAAAGATTTCACTTAACAAAAATACAAAATAAACAGTACAGTATATTTAACCAAAAACCAATTGTTTGTTTAAATTTTTCAGGTACAAATACATTTTTTAAAATCTAATTTTTGGTCAAAGTGAACAACTCTATAGTGACGGCATATTCAACAAAACATTAAAAAAAAAATTGTTCAGTTCAATTATATCTTTAACACATTGTTCAAAAATCATACTGTACATAAACAAAAATTCAATTCAGAACATCATTTCACACTTACACGTAAAATATGCAATCAATTCAATTTATGTAAATAATATTGGAACACTGTATTAATATTTATTCAATATTAAAGTTAAGAACTATAAATACCAACCTTTTGTATATAAAAATATTGATCATCCATTAGATTTTTCTCGTTTGATTCACATAGAAAAGATTATACATGTACTTCATTATTTTGTACTCTAGCTAGGCATAGGCCTTAGCTAGGCCTACAATCTGAAATAAAGAAAGCGAGTGAGTTTAAACAAATAGCCGTCCTAGGCTAGCATGTGTTTGTATACTATTAATACTAATAATAGCATTAGCAGCTACTGTAGACAGCCTAGCAAAAAGCTAGCTAGGCCAACTAGGCCCTAATTATATATTATAATGTTATATTTATGTATACTTTTGGATAAATAAAGAAAGAATTGAACTAAGGCCTAATACATACCATTTTATAACCATAATAAGTACAGTACTGTAGTTATCCTTGGCAAGGCAAATGTTTGCCCTTGACAGGCATGATACTAAATGCTTTTACTAGGCCTAGGCCTAGTGAGTGAATTCAGTTCATCACCAGTTTGGCAGCCTGCCTAGCCTACTACTATAGCCTAGCTATGCATGTGTGGCCTACTAGACTAGAGGCTAGCTATTGATAAGGGTAAAATAGTCAAGTTCTAAGCTTATAAATTAGTAGATTACAAATAAAAAAGATTGTTTTCCTACCTGAAAACATACTTATTTGACAATTTCAATGATGAGCCTTTTTTTTCTAGCCTACGTCGAAGTACAGTAACTGAAATTACTGACTGATGATACTGACACCAGTTTCAAAATTTTATCAAAACGAAACTAAACCAATGACAAGCTCGTATCTAATGAAATTTGATCTTGCATGACAGGATCATTCAATTTTCAACACAACTTCTAGCTAGAACATTTTTGTATTATACAGAGACAATAATATTTGCCAATCTAAAATTCCTAAATAATCAAGCTACATCATACATTTATTGTTTTACAATAAAGGATGATAAAAAAAACGCCAACTGAAATCTAATGTTAATTTAACGTTGAAACATCAATGGCAACGCACTTAAACACATATTATTTAATATTAACGTTAAAAACATGTCATTTTAACCAAAGAATTAAATAGAATTTAACTTTAATTTAACGTTTAATTAACATTGAAAAACAAAAATAATAATTGTTTGAAAAAACAACATAATTTCAACAGTTTTCAACGTTGAAAACATGTCATTTGAAAATGACAACTGGATTTCAACGTTAAAATAACGTTGGAATAACATTGAAAAACAAAAATAATAATTGTTTGAAAAAAATTACTAGTTAGAAATACAATGTTATTTCAACGTTTGATCAACATTGATAAATTAACGTAAATTACTAGTTAGAAAGACAATTTTATTATAACGTTGGATCAACATTGATAAATTAACGTAAATTACTAGTTGAAAATACAATGTTATTTCAACGTTGGATCAACATTGATAAATTAACGTAAATTACTAATTAGAAAGACAATGTTATTTCAACGTTGGATCAACATTGATAAATTAACGTAAATTTCTAGTTAAAAATACAATGTTATTTCAACGTTGGATCAACATTGATAAATTAACGTAAATTTCTAGTTAAAAATACAATGTTATTTCAACGTTGGATCAACATTGATAAATTAACGTAAATTACTAGTTAGAAAGACAATTGTATTATAACGTTGGATCAACATTGATAAATTAACGTAAATTACTAGTTGAAAATACAATGTTATTTCAACGTTGGATCAACATTGATAAATTAACGTAAATTACTAATTAGAAAGACAATGTTATTTCAACGTTGGATCAACATTGATAAATTAACGTAAATTTCTAGTTAAAAATACAATGTTATTTCAACGTTGGATCAACATTGATAAATTAACGTAAATTTCTAGTTAAAAATACAATGTTATTTCAACGTTGGATCAACATTGATAAATTAACGTAAATTACTAGTTAGAAAGACAATGTTATTTCAACGTTGGATCAACATTAATAAATTAACGTAAATTTCTAGTTAAAAATACAATGTTATTTCAACGTTGGATCAACATTGATAAATTAACGTAAATTACTAGTTAAAAATACAATGTTATTTCAACGTTGGATCAACATTGATAAATTAACGCAAATTACTAGTTAAAAACACAATGTTATTTCAACGTTGGATCAACATTGATAAATTAACGTAAATTTCTTGTTAAAAATACAATGTTATTTCAACGTTGGATCAATATTGATATATTAACGTAAATTTAAAGTTATAAAGACAATGTTATTTCAACGTTGTATCAACATTGATAAATTAACGTAAATTACTAGTTAAAAATACAATGTTATTTCAACGTTGGATCAACATTGATAAATTAACGTAAATTACTAGTTAGAAAGACAATGTTATTTCAACGTTGGATCAACATTAATAAATTAACGTAAATTTCTAGTTAAAAATACAATGTTATTTCAACGTTGGATCAACATTAATAAATTAACGTAAATTACTAGTTAAAAATACAATGTGATTTCAACATTGGATCAACATTGATAAACATAACGTAAATTACTAGTTAAAAATACAATGTTATTTCAACGTTGGATCAACATTGATAAATTAACGTAAATTACTAGTTAGAAAGACAATGTTATTTCAACGTTGGATCAACATTGATAAATTAAAGTAAATTTCTAGTTAAAAATACAATGTTATTTCAACGTTGGATCAACATTGATAAATTAACGTAAATTACTAGTTAGAAAGACAATGTTATTTTAACGTTGGATCAACATTGATAAATTAACGTATATTTCTTGTTAAAAATACAATGTTATTTCAACGTTGGATCAACATTGATAAATTAACGTAAATTTCTAGTTAAAAATACAATGTTATTTCAACATTGGATCAACATTGATAAATTAACGTAAATTACTAGTTAAAAATACAATGTGATTTTAACGTTGGATCAACATTGATAAATTTACGTAAATTACTAGTTAGAAAGACAATGTGATTTTAACGTTGGATCAACATTGATAAATTAACTTAAATTACTAGTTAGAAAGACAATGTTATTTCAACGTTGGATCAACATTGATAATAAAACGTAAATTTCTAGTTTAAAATACAATGTTATTTCAACGTTGGATCAACATTGATAAATTAACGTAAATTTCTAGTTTAAAATACAATGTTATTTCAACGTTGGATCAACATTGATAAATTAACGTAAATTTCTAGTTAAAAATACAATGTTATTTCAACGTTGGATCAACATTGATAAATTAACGTAAATTACTAGTTAGAAAGACAATGTTATTTCAATGTTGGATAAACATTGATAAATTAACGTAAATTACTAGTTAAAAATACAATGTGATTTTAACGTTGGATCAACATTGATAAATTAACGTAAATTACTAGTTAGAAAGACAATGTTATATCAACGTTAAATCAACATTGATAAATTAACGTAAATTACTAGTTAGAAGGACAATGTTATTTTAACGTTGGATCAACATTGATAAATTAACGTAAATTTCTAGTTAAAAATACAATGTTATTTCAACGTTGGATCAACATTTATAAATTAACGTAAAACATTTGTTAGAAAAACAATGTTATTTCAACGTTGGATCAACATTGATAAATTAACGTAAAACATTTGTTAGGAAGACGATGTTATTTCAACGTTAAATCAACATTTATAAATTAACGTAAATTACTAGTTAAAAAGACAATGTTATTTCAACGTTTGATTAACATTGATAAATGAACATAAACATTTTATTGAAAAGAAAATGTTATTTCAACGTTGATTCAATGTTTATTAATAAACGTAAAAAAAATAGTTAAGGAAAAAATGTTATTTCAACGTTGATTCAACGTTTGAAATACGCTGACAACATGATTTCAACAAATCAACTATATTTCAACGTTGATTCAACGTTGAAATTATGTTCTGTGCCCACTGGGATAAGTGTACATTTTTAGAAATGCAAATTATTAAAATCACGAATTTTTGTGAAAGTTGTACTTTTTGTTTGTTTTATAGAACCTATTGAACATATCTACCAAATTTCAAAAGTTTCTGATTACGATACGTATTTTTTCGCGATGAATTTATTATGTCGCTTCAAACTAGGGTTAGGGTTATATAACCTAAAACAGTATCATATTCTTTATCACTGTTTTTAACTGTGTAACCAAATTGGTTCTGGAAAACAAGATGATAAACTATTTAACTTGTATTTATTATATTATATGTATCCTTTAATGTAATATGAAAAATAAAATGTATATAGTTTATCATTGTGTTGTAGTTAAGTTAAACACAGTGATAAAGAATAGAACTGTTAGATTATTATAACCCCAACCCTAGTTTGAAGCGATCGCATACTTAATTCATCGTTAAAAATACGTATGGTCTTGAAAAAGGTTTGAAATTTGGTAGATATGTTCAATATAGGTTCTTACATCTAAAATATAAAAGAAATATCATATTCGTTTTATTTTGATTTCTGGGAATCATCAATGAAGTAAAAATGTGTTGGAAATGTATGGTATTTCAAAAGTATACATTTTTTGAAATGCAAATTATTAAAACTTTTATTTTTTGTTTGTTTTATAGACGTAAGAACCTATTGAACATATCTACCAAATTTCAAAAGTTTCTGAATACGATAAGTATTTTTTCGCGATGAATTTATTATGTCGCTGCAAACTAGGGTTAGGGTTATATAACCTAAAACAGTATCTATTCTTTATCATTGTGTTTAACTGTGTAACCAAATTGGTTCTGTAAAACACAATGATAAGCTATGTAACTTGTATTTATTATATTACATTATATGTATCTTATTCTTTATCATAACGTTTAGATAATAAGATATACTTAATATAATATTTTGCTATGTAAATAACATCATATAATAAATGTTTCATCATCATTGTGTTTTACTCTAACCAAATTGGTTATAGTAAAACACAGTGATAAATTGCTATTCATTTATCAAATTATTAAATGTTTCCTATTCTTTATCATTGTGTTTAACCGTAACCAAATAGGTTATAGTAAAACACAGTGATAAATTGCTATGTAAATGTCATTTATCATATTAATAAATGTTTCCTATTCGTTATCATTGTGTTTTACTCTAACCAAATTGGTTATAGTAAAACACAGTGATAAATTGCTATGTAAATGTCATTTATCAAATTATTAAATGTTTCCTATTCTTTATCATTGTGTTTTACTCTAACCAAATTGCTTATAGTAAAACACAGTGATAAATTGCTATGTAAATGTCATTTATCAAATTATTAAATGTTTCCTATTCTTTATCATTGTGTTTAACCGCAACCAAATAGGTTATAGTAAAACACAGTGCTAAATTGCTATGTAAGTGTCATTTATCAAATTATTAAATGTTTCCTATTCTATATCATTGTGTTTTACTCTAACCAAATTGGTTATAGTAAAACACAGTGATAAATTGCTATGTTAATGTCATTTATCATTATTATTAAATGTTTCCTATTATTGTTTTACTCTAACCAAATTGGTTATAGTAAAACACAGTGATAAATTGCTATGTAAATGTAATTTATCAAATTATTAAATTCCTATTATATATCATTGTGTTTTACTCTAACCAAATTGGTTATAGTAAAACACAGTGCTAAATTGCTATGTAAATGTCATTATCATATTATTAAATGTTTCCTATTCTATATCATTGTGTTTTACTCTAACCAAATTGGTTATAGTAAAACACAGTGATAAATTGCTATGTAAATGTCATTATCATATTATTAAATGTTTCCTATTCTTTATCATTGTGTTTTACTCTAACCAAATTGGTTATAGTAAAACACAGTGCTAAATTGCTATGTAAATGTCATTATCATATTATTAAATGTTTCCTATTCGTTATCATTGTGTTTTACTCTAACCAAATTGGTTATAGTAAAACACAGTGATAAATTGCTATGTAAATGTAATTTATCATATTGTTAAATGTTTCCTATTCTTTATCATTGTGTTTTACTATAACCAAATTGGTTATAGTAAAACACAGTGATAAATTGCTATGTAAATGTAATTTATCATATTGTTAAATGTTTCCTATTCTTTATCATTGTGTTTTACTATAACCAAATTGGTTATAGTAAAACACAGTGATAAATTGCTATGTAAATGTAATTTATCATATTGTTAAATGTTTCCTATTCTTTATCATTGTGTTTTACTCTAACCAAATTGGTTATAGTAAAACACAGTGATAAATTGCTATGTGAATGTCATTTATCATATTATATTAAATTCCTATTCTTTATCATTGTGTTTAACTGTAACCAGATGGTTTAATTTTTACCATAGTCTTAGTTGGGACTGACTGAACTAAGAATAAAACTGGGTAACTGTACCAACACCTCAAATAGTCTCAAAGTATTTTTTAACATCACCGCAAAATTGTTTATACGTTTATTTTGATTGGCTAACTAAAGTACGGCCTAATGAATATTGATATTAGAGGATTCCCTAGCTTAGTGAAAAAGTTTTATTACCAAAAATGTGCTGATTACGTCACTACCGGAAGTTGTAGTCTACCATGATGCAGACGCAATTGATTATGTACGTTTGTTAAACATAAAAAAAACTGTAAATTACCACAAAACGACGATAGGAAGGAATTCAAAGAAATGCCCTACGTGTTCAAAATCATTGTTTTAATATAGTCTGTATGTATAACTAACAATTGACCTTGTGGAAGAGCGTATAAATTTAATTTAAAGTAAAACATGATTTACTCGCCAATTTGGTATTGGATATATAGCTCATTCATCTCTATAAAAATGCAATTTTTCGACGGCTGTATTTTAAGTCTAACCTAATAGTCTATAGCAAATTCCTTAGCAACACGGTACATACGACATTATAAATAACACTAGGCCTAGAAGACTGAACTGTATACTAAAAAAACATTTAAAAAAAGAGATGGTAGCCTAGATGTCTATATATTAATTAATAGGCAAGTTATGTTCCATATTTTTTTAGGCCCCTACTAGAGCGGGTGCTAGCCCTGTAACGCCAAATGAAGTGACATTGCCAAATGAGGTGCGCGTGGTCTGTATCGCACAAGGCTAGGTCACTTAATTTGGCAGCACGTTTCTGGCGAGCTAATCGTGTTATTAAATATTGATATTATTTATTTCCAAATAAACACAAACTGAAAATGATTAACCTGAGTATTTCTAACCTAATAATCTTCATTCATTGTATGAAATTAAACCATTATAACTGAAACATACGACGAAAATTTACGATTTTAGTGTAAAAAACGAAAGGTACTGCCATCGAAAAATATAGAAAACTCGACATGCATGATGGGAAGCCTACCGACCCCTTTCTAAGCAGCTGGAAAAGAAGACTACTCGTTTTAGCGCCAAAGGGAAGTGTCTGAAGTCACGTCTGCATGTTATGCGGACATGGTCTGGGACAATTTGCCTTTAGCGCTAAAACGTTGATTGTTTGAGTTATGGGACGCCATTTCTGCATTATTTCCTAGTAATATTTTGATTTGACGTTCCTTTCGTCGGTACATTATTCCCGTTACTATTTTGTTCGTTTTTATGAATTTCTATGTTTATGTTTTCAAATTAAAATGATTATTCGTTGAATATGAATGTATCCCGTTATTCTATTGATTATATTGTATATATTTTTTTGTTTAACATTGCTTAACTATACAGTTTCCTATCCTTTTAGTTTCATTTTTAATCAATTCCGTTTTTTTTAATGTATAATGTTATTTATGTTTTTTATTTATAAGTTCTTTAAGAATATGAGTTACATGATCACATTTATTTCACTTATTATACCTACAGTATAACACTATATTTACTTTGATGTCTGAAACATTAAAACATAAATTCGGAATAATGGCGAACCTAAGTCGCAAATTGTTAGTTAGATATTTGTTATAATTTCATCATCTCATTTGTTACACGTGTGTGTGTGTGACCTATAATAAATAAATAAGGGATGGCAGGCTACAGGTAGGCCTACTTCGAGGGGAAATTCATCAAATTGTTTCATCAAAACAATAATTCATAAGGTCGGAAACATTTAGAACATAAATAGATAATGAAACCAAATTTTGAGATATTGCGTTGTTCTCTTTTGTTATCAATCTTTTCATGTCACGTACCGTAATAGAAGGTAACAGTTGAACATGCATATCACAATAAATAAATAATGGTAATTAACTAATTAATTCACCAATCCTAATGTCATTTTCATCAAGTTTTAACAATCTTTGATGTCGGAAACATTCCCAATAATAGAGACTAATTTTGCAATATGTTAGATATTTTATTCAGCTGGTACTTTTTACCTTGATATCGGGAACATTTGAACATAAATTCGCAATAATGGATCATAATTGTGCAATGAAGTCGTGTCATCTTGTTCATATGATGTGGGAAAAAACTTTGGATGAGATATGGGGTGAGCGAAATTCTAAGCAAGCTAAATACATGATACTTATTTTGAGGTTGGAAAAAAGCACGTGAATTCGCAAATAATTGAACCTAATTTTTCAATGAAGTCGTCATCTCATTTGTTCATATCGATGTGAGAAAATGTTTGGACGGGAATGTGGTGAGCGAAATTCTAAGCAAGCTAAATACATGAGTTATTTTAAGGTTGGGAACACAACGTGAATTCGCAAACAATTGAACGTAATTTTGCAATAAAGTCGTTTGTTCAGATCATATTACAATGTGGGAAAAAAGTTTGGATGGGAATGGGGCGTTGAGCGAAATTCTAAGCAAGCTAAATACATGAGTTATTTTAAGGTTGGGAACACAACGTGAATTCGCAAACAATTGAACGTAATTTTGCAATAAAGTCGTTTGTTCAGATCATATTACAATGTGGGAAAAAAGTTTGGATGGGAATGGGGCGTTGAGCGAAATTCTAAGCAAGTATTACTTCGAAGTCGGGGGAACAACCTTAAATTTGCAATAATGCAATGGAACCTAATTTTGCAATGAAGTCGGTCACCTTGTTTGATACGATGTTGGAAACACGTTTGGAGGGGTGGACGAAATTCTAGGAAGCTAAATACAGTTAGTTATAACACTAATTATTTTGAGGTCGGGAATATTAGAATTTATACTTAAATGGAACCTAATTTTGCAATGGAGATTGCATGCGTTACCGGGATGCGTTATTTTCATCTCGGTTGTTCGTTCCATCAATTATACGTCGTACATAATGTGGAACATGCATGCACTGTTATACTTTGTGGGGTGATGAGAGTGGGATGCTACTGTAATCAAGTTAATATATTATTTATTGACATACAGTAATTTAATTAGCTATATCGATGGAATAGTAGATTAGGCCTATATTTACACATTTGCAGCCTTCACTATTTATAGAATAAATCAGCATTAAATAAGCCAGTGGGTAAATTTTTATGGAATTTTTTTTAAAGCAATATGCTATATAACATTGAATCACGGTGAAACATATAACAATAAAGAAACAAGTATAGAAAAATGGGTAGCTTTAAGAAATACTATTATGCTAATAATTTCTAATTTGCTACGATTATCAGAAAAGGAATTCACTGTGATACGAGTTACAGGTGGTACTGATCTGATTTTATTTCCTTTCATCTTGTATATAAATTACATTGTATAATCCGGGTTGTAAAATGAAAACAAACAAATGAAAATCTCACAAATTCTTTATGTGTAAAATATTTTAAAACGAGATATAGATGGTAATGATGATCATTGTCAAGTGTATAGAAAAATATGAACATTAATGAAATAGGATGTAATACGGAATTGATAAATGTAAAAATGTTACTGATGAATTGTAACGACATTGGGAATTAACAAATGTGTTAAATAATATGTTTGCGCCACAAAAGAGAGAAAAAAAGCTATCGATGGAATGGTGGGTACGAAATCCATGATAATTTAGCTACTTAGCTGAAATAAATTCGACGGGAACCTGATTTCACAAGAGGACCTCTTATATGAGTTTGTGAGGACTCCGTTTATAGAGGACATCTTAATATCTGTTCTAAAAACTCCTTAATATCAGTTCCAGAATTAACCTTAATATCAGTTCTTTTCTAATGAAGAATCTGGGCAATTTACAATCAAGCAACAACACCACATAATTCTACGTGAATTCTACTGTACGTGAACTAGCCTTAATACCGCCTGATTACGGTATATAGGCCTACAGTATTAGCTTCAGAATAAATGACGACGCATTCTACAGATATTTAAAAAAATGAAAATATTAAATTGGCTTCGTCGAAATGTTGTACCTTGATAGACAGACCCCCAAGCACAGGTAAATCATCAGATTCTGCTTGATCACAGACAATCTGCACTGCAGCACAACTAAAAAGCAGTAAAAAGATTTTGGCACAAAAGGCGTATCATATAATTTGCGGACCATGACCGAAGCACTTCCGCTTCGATCTATTCGACGAAAATCAAAAAAGGATAACTATTTTCTGCTTTATATTTAATTTAATGTAATGGTGATCTAATAACAGGCGTAACAACACATAATACATATTGTAGTTTAATACTGGCTTAAATATAATTGTTTTATATAAACTGTATTTTAAAAAATGACAATAGAACTTCATTTTGCAATAGTACCTAATTTGGCGCCTTAGACGCCAAATTAAGTGCGGTACCTCATTTGGCAGCGGTACCTCATTTGGCGTGACAAGCCCTCCTACTAGGGCGCTTTAGTAGGGCCTGGCCCAGGCTGGCTGGCCCTGGGCCTACTAGCTAGCCTAGAGTAGAGGCCCAACCAAGAAGGCCTAGGCCTAGAGGCCTAGGCTAGCCCTAGCTAGCTAGTGTAGGAGGTCAGCCAGGAGGGGGAAGTTTAACACGCTGCGTTGCGTATTGTTCTCACACAAATAGCCTAGTAATAGTATAGTAGGCTAGGCTTACTTAACACAGGCGTATAGGCCTAGGCCCTAGTACTAGTAGTGCGTACTGCGTAAGGTGTATCTGATTGGTTGGTTGCAGCCGCCATCTTGTTGATTCTCTCTTCATGAAGAATCACTTTTTGAACTGCAATAACATTGGAGTTTGCGATCCAGCCTTCGACTATAAAATCTTTTGGGCAGAACACTTCTTGGATTTAAGTACTAGCCTACAGTATCTGTATTAATGTATATTTTTATTTAAACAAAAATAGGTAATTACAAAAGCAATGAGTTCTCGGAATTCACTAAGAAGTCGAGATGGTGGAAGACCATTTTCTGCTAATAGAACTCAAATTCCACCTGAAAAAAAAGATGATGCAGCCTGTTATCCAGAAATCAAGCAGAGGGGATATTATTCAGATATCCTTGAACGCAGTGCAGAAGAAAAACTAAAGGTAAACTAATTTTACACTGAATTATAATTGTAATAAAATATTAGCATGCTGATACTAGAAATAATGGAAATTATCATAATTATACATCATACATGAAGTTAAAAAAAACATGGGAGGTTTGTTTTAGGTCAACAGAGCTCACTATTTACTGTTAAGCCTAGGATCGGAGTGCAGTAGTGCGATCTTGTGGCTATGTGAGAGGAATTCCCTTCCTGTTTGTCTTTAAAAATAAATTATGACCTCAAATGGTTGTACAATTCTTAAATAACGTAAATTCGCTTGTATGTAATCTGGGAGAAAAATGTGGAAAACCGGGAACTATTGTTAGGCTGGGAGACGTTTAAGTTTAAAAATGGGAGTCTTCTGGCTAAAACGGGATTGTTGGCATGTATGACACCTACACTGTAATTCAATTGATTTGTTAATATATTTCCAATTTTGAGTAATGGTAAAATAGCTATATTTAATAATAATTATTCTTTTTATAGGACATCTACTCTGGTCCACATACAGAACAGGATACATTATGGAACTTATCAAAAGAAAAGCATATTCCTGCAGTTACAACATTTGTAGGTGATATGAACTTCAATGAGGCTCTCAACAGACAAGTATATGGACCTACAAGTCAAATCACAACAGAATCTGTAATTATGTTACTTTATTTTAACAAGGGTTTAAATCATTGGTTGGTTTGTCAATAGCTATTTGTCACCATGGAAATAAGGGATATGTAGATCATAATTCCTGTTGATATTACTTTTATTTATTTTATGTTAACAGATTATAATGTAAATATTTAACATTTTAATCATCTTCAAACTGTTACAGGATTTTCCAGAAAACTCGTACCTACCAAAAGTCCAACTTCCATATTTTGTTCCACCTGGACACTGTCCTCGTAAAATTGAAATTGAAAGACGTAAACGCCTCTACCAGAGTCAGGACTTGGAAGATATCTTAGAAAAACTCAATATTGAAACAGAATTGTTGATGCCTAAACAACTTGGAGAAAATTTCAAAGTTACATTGAATGAAAACTGTGGTGAAGATGCCGCCCCATTTCCAGCATTTCTTCCATTAGATATATTCACAGACATGGAGTTTGATTGTAGAACACCGGATGAGTGGTTAGATATGGGTGTTGTAAATGGACATAGACTACCTATTCCTGCCAAAGCATTACTACCAGCATGGGATTCAACTGAAAAATGTAAGACTATACACTTTGAACTAAAATAAGCTTATAGTTAATAATACATATACAAAGTAGTACTGTATATCTTTAATGTATGTTTTCAAAATTTTTATTTTATTGTAGTGGATCCCAAAGACCCTAGTCTGGAGTATGAGTGGTTTGATGTAGGTGTTTTGGACTATGACCAAGAAGAAAGCTTATGGTTGGTCCAGAAAACTGACCTTAATGGACGGATTCTTGATCATGACAGTCAGGTGGTTGTTAATGGTGGAGTTAAAAATGGCATAAGACAACCGATTCAAGCAACTCAGTACTGGATTCCACGAATACAAGTTATGTTCATTGCAGAAGATCCAGCAGTATTTGCACACACTGTTTCGCAAGCCTTCCATGATAGAAGACATACTGAAGCATTGCTGAGGTATCACTTGTACGTGGACTGTATGCCTATGGATGGTGTAGGAGAACTAGACTCAGAGAGCTTGAAACGGGTTGTTGGTTGGGCTAAGGGTGCACCATCACTTGCTAAAGATAAGAAGTAAGTGGTCATTAAAAAAAAAACACTAGAAAAACTTACACCTCAAAAAAAGTATGGAAACATACAATAATTGTTTTCTTATAATTGACTTCATTAAATGTTTGTTTTGGAAGGTTTTGTTTTCTTGCGTTCTTTTTTTTTCACACTCATCTTACCATTTTGTTTGTTTATAGTCTTGATGATTACGTCCATACATTAGAGAAGGAAGTAAATATTGACTATGCACGAGCAATGAATAGAATCATCTTTGACAAGATAGTACAATCCAGTCCTGGTACATTTGCTTATGTCACAATCCCAGTCAAAGATAAAGAGCATATACCAGACACAGGTATTCACACAAGTTTTGAATAATAAATACTAACAACAATTATAACTCTATAAACATTGTGTTTCATTAATGTTAGAACCTCTAATTTCCTCCCTGCTTTAAATGTTTATTATAATTTGTATTGAAGGCTATTACGGAGATGTACCTGATTACCCATTTGATGAACAGTATGATAGCTTTGCATTTAACTCATTGTTAACAAGAGAAGAAGCAATTTTTGCAATGATGAAAGTCAGAACAGAATGTAACAAAGTGTCAGCAATGTCATTGTTTCATGTTCCAATGGCAAAGCATCTAAGGATAGAGGAGTTTGAACAAACTCAGAGTTCACAAACTTCACAGGTTCAGTAACTCAATTTCCTTATAAAAAAAAAAAAAAAAAAAATTAAAAAAGCATTCTTCCAATTATATTATTGACTTCTTTTATTTCTATATTTTTTCAGGTTCAACTATTTCTGAAAGATAGTTGGATCTCAACCCTACGTGCTGCCATCCGTACAAGCTTACGTGATGTTGGCAAAGGCTGGTTCAACCTACACGAAACAAATTGGGAAGTCTATCAAAAATCAAAACTTAAAAAGTTCATGGAGATGGTTAAGTTCTGTATGCAGGTAATTGCATTCAATGTACAGTAGTACACTAGCAATACTTTTTGTACATAAACCAACTTGGATGTTTGATTTGTAAAGATTACTGTAACATGTTGTATTTAATTGTTTAGGACTCGATGCGTTATCTGGTTCAGGATTCACTAGTCAATTTTACACAAATGATTATTGATGCATGTTATTCAGTGCTTGAATGTCAGGATACAATGGATTGGGGCAATAAATTAATCGTAAGCCCATATAGGTAAGTTTAAAAAAAAAATGATATATAAAATTACTTTTAAATCTTAAAGCATGGTTAATTTAATTGTTAATTGAAAGATATAAAAATGGAAATGTTGTTTTATGTTATTAGGCCAAAACGCAACTGTCTGTTCCTGGTAGATCTGATTTTAGATTCAACTGGTTGCCACTACAGTACACCTCTTCCCAGTTTTGAATCTATGCTTGTGTCACTATTCGACCGAGGAATTGGAGCAACGCAACATGTCCCTCAGTTAGAGAAGGTTTTTATTATTTTTATTTTCTATGTTAATTACAATCATTTTTACAACCATATTAAAAACCTACACCAATAATTTAATTTTATATGTAATAATCTAATAATCTGCATGTTGGACTTGATGCAAATTTTATTTGTGCTTTTGTTGCTAATGGATTACTGTTACTTTATGTAGTATGTACTGTTGTTCTCTATTATGGTACATTGTTTAATCTTACACTTTATGTAGTATGTACTGGAAGACATCTTTTGGGCAGATACTCCACTATTAGAATCTGTAGGTGAACACGAACCAAGAGTTGAAGAGTTAAGAGAAAACATTCGTAATGCAATCCGCAAGGCTTTGATTCCAATGAAGGCTTATTCCAAGGCTTATGAAAGACATATGCAGCTCATGAATCTGGACATTGATGAATACATCAAGTATGTCTTGTTTCTTTCTAGAAAATAATCATTAATTATGCTTTCACATAATAAAAAGATAAGGTAATAACATAATACTTGATGTTAATCTTAACATTAATATGATTGTATCATATACACAATAGGGAATATGATTCAAAGGAACATACTGCTGCAGAAGTGAAGAAAGAAATAGAGGATCACTTGGTTCAAAAAGAGATTCTAGAAAACACAATACCAAGTAACATTATCATTGGGCCATTCTACATCAACACTGAGAGTGTTCGTCAAGGTCTTTCCAAAAAGCGTAGGGCATTAGCTAATGCTTTACTTGAACTACTTGCACAGAAACTGAGAAGACAAGCTGAAGATGTAAGTTTATTGAAACTAATAACCATTAGTAATGTTTTCTCAAAATAATCAATTAAAAATGGTCTTTGGAGGTTTACAAAATTGTATTGTCTAATAATAATATTATTGTGCCTTAATGTTCTTCTTTTTAGGCATGTGAAGAATTTAAGTCAATCTCTCGTCGTCTTTATGACAGACCCAACTGCATTGAAGATTTAGCAGAAAGCAAGGAATGGATGGAGTCGATCCCAGAGAGGTTGAAAGAACATCAAGAAGTCATTGACAAAGCCATGACTGATTATGAATTGATTGAAGAGTTTTGCTATAACTTATCAACAGATGATTTTAATCTTAAGTAAGTGGTTTTGCTATAACTTATCAACAAATGATTTTAATCTTAAGTAAGTGGTTTTGCTATAACTTATCAACAGATGATTTTAATCTTAAGTAAGTGGTTTTGATATAACTTATCAACAGATGATTTTAATCTTAAGTAAGATTGAAATCGAAAAAATACAGTAATGACAGTTTTTTGTTTTGATCTTGCCAAACTTGTGATGGTCACCTAGTATAGGCAAAACGTTAACTTTGCTGAGATAAAATAAATACCCAAACACAAATTGATCAATCAATAATAATAAAAAGATTTGTTAAGCATACATATCCAAAGGAAACTAATCCCATAATTAAATTTAAATTAGTTAATGTAATGCATTCCTTTTATTCTCTAATTACATGACCTATTTATTCCCATTATGTATTCCTCTAATTGTGCAGGTGGAGTGCCATAGGCTGGCCTCGAAAGATTGAAATCCAAATGGAGCAAACACTTCAACAACTGGAAGAAGATCAAGAACGTTTCCAAAAGATCCAAGTGACGGACCAGAACAATTTCCAAGACAGACTTGATGCACTTCAGGTTGAATTTCCAAACAAAACTTTGCTTTTCCACAATTTCAACAAACCAGTCAACATTATTTTCCTTCTTATTCTGATCTGTTACTATACCCTAACCTATTCCTTTATTTTCAATATTACCTTTATCTATCATGATTTATATTCTACTGTATTCTTTTATTTTCATTCTGATTCTGTTTCCTTTTGTTTAATTTTTTATTTTAACCTATTCTATTTCATTCTTATTCTGTTACCTTTATATATCATCCATTTTAATGTTATTTTAGCCTATTCTTTTATCACTATTTTTGAGAAGTGTTTACTGGTTTGTTGATATGGTTGTGGTTCATTTATCATTGCAAAGTATTGCTGGGAAACTCATGCATTTTAACCACCCTTGCAATGCTTCATTTTCATACTTTCCAAACTACTGTATACTCTATGTACGTATCTATACTATACTTTTGTGTTGTGTTTGTTTATGGTGTTCCAATGTGTGCTTTCTAATGTTATATGTTGCATGTATACTTTTCCTTTCATTTCATCCAGTTTTTTAGTTGTTAATTTATCATACATAACCACTTTGCTAAAATACAACAAATCATATCATACTAACTTGCATAACATAGATTCAGGTGTTGGAAACATCCATTCGTAAAAACATACATTTCATTCATATTTATTATATATTATCAAGTAGATCGGCTTTTATTCAATAAAACAAAAGGCAAACTTTACAGAACACAAAAATAGACCACATGCTTACCTAAGGACTAGCCAAGCTTAAGAGGCAAGGCACAGGAAAATAATGATAAAACAAATATTCCATCAGAACAAAATTGTAAAGACTTCATCTTAATTGATTCAAATTCAACTAAAAGATTATAAATAAACAGTACAAATAACTAATAATAGTATTAAATCAACAAAGATGTTTTTTTGTTTCCAATTGGTTTTTGTAAAGTGTTTCTTTCTACTCTTAAACTTGACAAGGGTTGTTAAAATATTGGTGCTTCTATGTGCACATCCACATGTTGTGTACTAATACACATGAATTTGTTTGTGTATGTCCACATAGAATGGAATTTGTTGCTGCTCGCTCTCATGGAAACATAGGTTACACTAATAGCTTTAAGACTAACATTGTAATACATGTATTGTAATTGGTATGGAAATCCTAGCAAACATTTACAGTAATTTTGTCATTTGCTGATGATTATTATCATATTAACGCTATGTGAATTAATCTAATGAATCATTGGTTTATGAATTGTTACACCATTCCTGTATAACATTGTTTGAGATGTGATTTAGATGGTAGTTGCTGGTTTTGCTGCTCATACTGACCTTGAAAGATCACATGAAATAGCGAATGAAGTACGCAGACTGACAAAGCAGTTAAAAGAATGTCAAGGGTTGGCTACTATGTACAACAACAGAGAACGACTCTTTGAAATGCCTCAAACTAATGTAAGTACAAGATTCTTGGAAAGTAACCTGTTGCTCTGAATGTGCAGGTAGTTGCTTACCGTGGGCAAATCGGTATTTCTATATTGCTTAGTAAATTATTTGATTTAAGTTTTTAACTTGAATATTTAAACAAAGTATTTCTTGGGTAGAAACCTAATTAATTCATTGTGACAGAGTCAAAACATCATCCTTAAATCTTATACATTCGGCTCTCCCAATACCAGACTCTCTTCGGCTCTCCCAATACCAGACTCTCTTCGGCTCTCCCAATACCAGACTCTCTTCGGCTCTCCCAATACCAGACTCTCTTCGGCTCTCCCAATACCAGACTCTCTTCGGCTCTCCCAATACCAGACTCTCTTCGGCTCTCCCAATACCAGACTCTCTTCGGCTCTCCCAATACCAGACTCTCTTCGGCTCTCCCAATACCAGACTCTCTTCGGCTCTCCCAATACCAGACTCTCTTCGGCTCTCCCAATACCAGACTCTCTTCGGCTCTCCCAATACCAGACCCTCTTCGGCTCTCCCAATACCAGACCCTCTTCGGCTCTCCCAATACCAGACTCTCTTCGGCTCTCCCAATACCAGACTCTCTTCGGCTCTCCCAATACAAGACTCTCTTCGGCTCTCCCAATACAAGACTCTCTTCGGCTCTCCCAATACCAGACTCTCTTCGGCTCTCCTAATACCAGACTCTCTGAAAACCAGAAACTCTCTGAAAACCATACTTCATTCAGAATATTAGAAATTCTGTAAATAAAACAGACATAATAGATCAGGCCAAATTATTGTTTTTATTTATAATATTGTATATTTTACATGTTTAAGTTCATTTTGTTTTAGTATGATAAATTATCGAAGCTCATCAAAGATTTTGAGCCATTCAAAAACCTTTGGATGACAGGCTCTGATTGGTTGAAATGGTATGACAGTTGGATGAATGATCCAATTACAAGTATTGATTCTGAGCAGTGTGAGAAACAAGTCATGGACTCTTTTAAAACAATGCACAAATGTGTAAAGATCTTCAAAGACATACCTGGTAAGTGAAATGAACAGAAGGAGCATATAGTATGTACGTCACCTAGCCATTATTTTTTAAAAGATCACAACCAAAGCAGTCTTTTTTGTTTTTAATGAGATATAACCGTAAAAGTACAGAAGAATAATGGCAAATATTTGAAAAGAATATGTTTTTTTTAGGTGTTCAGTTGATAGCACAGAAGATTCGGAGTGATATAGATGACTTCAAGCCATTTATTCCACTAATCCAAGGACTCCGTAACCCTGGTATGCGTAGTAGACATTGGGAACTACTGTCTGGAGAACTTGGATTTAAGATTATCCCAAAGGCATCATTGACATTCAAGAAATGTTTAGACATGAACCTTCAACAACACATTGAAAAGATTTCAAAAGTTGCAGAGGTTGCTGGCAAAGAATACTCCATTGAACAGGTCAGTCCTTTTTTACGTTTAATTGACTGACATGAACAATATTGTATCATTTGCTTTTTTGCATATTTATCATTCCAAGGAAATAATAATTTGTTTAACCAATGTAATCAAAGCATATTTATATTGTATAGAACATAAGTACAAATAACCAATTTATTTTTAAACTGTATTAAAGAAGTTGATGTTTTTTATGCTGTTATTCAAGGTGGAAATTGATGTAGTATAACATTATTATGAATAAATTGGTTTCATTTAATGTAGGCCTTAGATAAGATGGAATCTGAATGGAAACCAGTCTTATTTGAAATAATGGAATACAAAGACACTGGTACATTTATAATGAAAGGTTCTGATGAATGTACACAACTCTTAGATGATCATATAGTAATGACCCAAAGTATGTCATTCTCACCTTACAAGAAACCATTTGAAGACAGAATTAACACATGGGAGTCCAAACTCAGGATGACACAGGTAGGATTTTCAGCTGTTAACATACATTATATTCTTTTAATACGTAATACACTGTACACTCCTCATCCTGTCATCCTTTGTTTAAAAACTTAGAAACATTGCTTGTAAGCACTATTAGACAATCATCAACTAGTTTATAAAACACAGTATGTTTCTAAAGACGAAAATATGTAATCATGCTTTTTGTAATCAAGTTGTTTTATTTTGTTTTATATAGGATGTGTTAGATGAGTGGTTACTGTGTCAAAGGTCATGGTTATATTTAGAGCCAATCTTCAGTTCAGATGACATAAATCGTCAGTTACCAGTGGAAGGTAAACGATATCAGACAATGGACAGAATGTGGAGAAGGATTATGAAAAGTGCCAAAGAAAACCCACAGGTGAATAGGGAGTATGGTTTTGGTCCTTAACATTTTGAAGTCACAGTAGTTAGTCACTGCTTATAGTCCAGTTCCCTATGTCAAAAAAAGTGCCTTCGTGTGCAGATCATGGGGAAAGTGTAAACATTGTGTTTTATGAATATTTGAATCATGCTGGTTATAAAAACCCATGTTGTCAAATTTCTAACATTCAACTTTGACCTCTGACCTCAATTTGAATATTTTGACCCATTGAAAACAAAATGGTCATATCTTTGCAACGCTTAGATTAAATAAAATAATTTTAGTTTCAAATTATTTGGAAGATGCATATTAATATTCGTTCTAATGGAAAAGTTTGTCTAAAAATGGCCGGAAGTATGATTTTTGGCATTTTTGACCTTTGACCTACATATGATATAACTTCGTAACTAACAGTTGGACAAACTTTAAATAGGGCTCAAATTATTCTGAAGGTATAAGTTTCTATTCAGTCTAATGAGAACTTTTTCAAAAAAATTACTTAAAATCTTTGTATTGACATTTGACCTGTACTGGTAGTACACATTCCTATAATCTCAAAAACTATTGGCCGTAAAAGGGTTTTTTTTGTGAAATTTTTCGAAAAATTTACATTTATATGTTGTATAATAACAACATTTTATAAAAATGTAAAAAAATTCTATTTATGAAAACTAACTTTGTAATTTATTAACATCACTAGCGTTTGTTATAGTATTATAATGTGTTACATTTGCTGATTTTAAGCACTTCACATGAATTTATCAGAATTATGTGTATTTAATATGAAGTTTTATTTTTTTGATATAAAGAAAATTTAATTATCTATCAAATAAGACCATTTTCAAATTATTATGGCTAAAACTTAATTAGATACAGGGAAAAAAGTGTATTTTTACTTGTGTGAACAGCGCCCTCAATCTTCATTTTTTCCCTTAAAATACCACATTTTTATGTGGTTTCATAAACTTAGCTGGTTGTAACTTTGTTTCAAAGATTTTTTACAGTAACCTGTAATTTACATACCCCTTCTATAACATACTAGGTCAGTTTCTGAAAAAAATTTAGAAAAATATCCTGATAGCTTGATATTTTTGTTGAGGTTATTACATGATACATGCCAACAAAATATTTTAAATTTTGTGCTAAAAGTCCATCTTTTTGGTTTAATAAAATCTATCTAGCAGTATTACTACACAAATTTCATATTTTATTGGATAGATTTTATGATTATCTTTCCAATAAAATGTGCTGTTTGTGTAAGAATGTCTGTACAAGATTGTTTGTACTGACCAAAAAGATGAATTTTTAGCACAAAATCAAAATCCTTTTTAGCGTGTACCATGTAATAACCTCAAGAAAAATATCAAGCTATCAAAATGTTTTTTTCATTTTATCTCAGAAACTTACTTATTATATGGTAGAAGGGGTATGTAAGTTACACGTCACTGACAACAAATCCTTTAAAAAGTTACAACCAGCTAAGTTTATAAAACCACATAAAAATGTGGTATTTTGAGGGAAAAAATGAAGATTGAGGGCGCTGTTCACACAAGTAAAAATACACTTTTTTGCCTGTATCTAATTAAGTTTTAGCCATAATAATTTGAAAATGGTCTTATTTGATAGATAATTAAATTTTCTTCATATAAAAAAAATAAAACTTCATATTAAATACACATAATTCTGATAAATTCATGTGAAGTGCTTAAAATCAGCAAATGTAACACATTATAATACTATAACAAACGCTAGTGATGTTAATAAATTACAAAGTTAGTTTTCATAAATGGAATTTTTTTACATTTTTATAAAATGTTGTTATTATACAACATATAAATGTAAATTTTTCTAAAAATTTCACAAAAAAAACCCTTTTACAGCCAATAGTTTTTGAGATTATAGGAATGTGTACTACCAGTACAGGTCAAAGGTCAATAAAAAGATTTTAAGTAATTTTCTTGAAAAAGTTCTCATGAGACTGAATAGAAACTTATACCTTCAGATTAATTTGAGCCCTATTTAAAGTTTGTCCAACTGTTAGTTACGGAGTTATATCATATGTAGGTCAAAGGTCAAAAATGCCAAAAATCATACTTCCAGCCATTTTTGGACAAACTTTTCCATTAGAACGAATATTAATATGCATCTTCTAAATAATTTGACACTAAAATTATTTCATTTAATCTAAGCGTTGCAAAGATATGACCATTTTGTTTTCAATGGGTCAAAGTATTCAAATTGAGGTCAGAGGTCAAAGACAAATTTTAGAAATTTGACAACATGAGTTTTTATAACCAGCATGCTTCAAATATTCATAAAACGCAATGTTTACACTTTCCCCATGATTTGCACACGAAAATACATAGGGAACTGGACTATTAATAGAAAAATGAAAAAACTGTGTAAACTGATAACATTTGTCTCTTCTTGTAGATTATATTTAAACTTTGTTATCCCCATAGGAAAATTTTGTTGGCCTATCAAATGTGCATAAATAAATAAGATAAATAAGAAATATAACATTTAAAAAGAATAATAATATTAACGATTAAATATTACAATATTTGTATATATATTATATATATATACCATATATAAAATCTACTAATAATTTCATTTCTATAGGTTATCTCTCTCTGTCCAGATGCTAGACTGCTAGAAAACCTTAAAGAATGCAACAAACTTCTTGATCAAGTTCAAAAGGGATTAAGTGAATACTTAGAGACTAAGCGTGCATCATTCCCAAGATTCTACTTCCTGTCAGATGATGAATTGTTAGAAATTCTTTCTCAGACTAAAGATCCAACAGCAGTTCAGCCGCATTTGAGGAAATGTTTTGAGAACATTGCCAGGGTAAGCATTTCGAAACAATCTGTTTATATATGACACTAAAAAAATCTAATGATTTCAGTGATGAGTGAAAATAAGATATAACATGTCTGAATGCAATAGTGTTTTCATATATGTTACAGCTTCGTTTTGAAGATGATTTAAAGATAACGCAAATGTTCTCTGGAGAAGGTGAAATGGTACCATTCTGTGAAACACTCTATCCAAATGGAAATGTAGAGGATTGGCTACTAGAAGTTGAACGGGTTATGAAAGAAAGTTTGAAGAATGTTCTTGGAGAATCCATTGTCAAATACCCAGAGGTGAGCACAATTGTGTAGAATAGTATAATAATAGTATTTAAGTTAGAAGGGAAGGAGAACACATGATGGCTTTGAAACAGAAAGATGGCTCTTTAAAGTTTAATCAGTGAATATTCTGTTTATTATACAGGAAAAAAGAACTGATTGGGTTCTTGCATGGCCAGGACAGATTGTGATTGCTGGTTGCCAGGTGTACTGGACACAAATGGTGGAAAATGCTATCAAAACAAGTACACTTAAAGATCTTCATGAAGTCTTAAAGGAACAGGTAATATAAAGTCATAAGTTGTTAATATCATTTTCACTGTAAATATATGAAATCTTCATGGTGCAATATGTATATGCAAGTTCTATATTTTGTTTTCATAGATCAATGATTTGGTGAGTCTAGTGCGTGGTAAACTGTCCAAACTTGCTCGTATGATGATGTCAGCTTTGATTGTTATAGAAGTGCATGCTAGAGATGTAGTTGGCAATATGTGTTTAGAAGGTGTCAGCAACCTTAATGACTTTGAATGGATTAGTCAGCTCAGGTAAATCAATATTACAATCACAATATCATTAATATCATCAAAGTAGCATCTAATACTTTGCAATTTAATCTTTTTTCTGATATAAGTTTTCAAATTGTATTGAGCAAGAACATCCTTTGGCCCCTTTTTCTCAAAGAATCTCTGGACGTGGGAGTCAAATTTGAATAATATATTATTAAAATTTGACTCCCACGTCAAGTGATATTCGTGAACTGAAAGAGAAGCACTCTATTTTTGTACCTAATAAAAGGTCAAACGTTGAAACTTTCTTTTAAACAATTATACACTCCCTCTATTCTGTAAAGAAACTGGGGGTATGGAGTGTAAATGTTCTAGACTGGCTTACTTATTTCTTGGTAAAAAATACTTTAAAATGAATATTACATTTTTTGGTGTGTAAAAGTAAAGACAGCTTAACATTGTTATTGTAGGTATTATTGGATTGACAATAATTTGTATGTACGTGCAGTTAATGCTGAATTTGAATATGGCTATGAGTATCTTGGAAACTCTGGTCGGTTGGTAATTACTCCACTAACAGATCGATGCTATTTAACACTTACTGGTGCACTTCATCTTAAATTTGGTGGAGCACCAGCAGGTCCAGCTGGCACAGGAAAAACTGAAACAACTAAGGTATGATAACACACTTTTAACTAAATTCAGTGAGTGGAGTTGTGGCTTGGTGGTTATGATGCTTGGCTACCACTCCAAGGGTCCTGGGTTCAGGTCCTGTCACATGTCAGGATTTTTTCTAAGGACCAAATTACTCCACTCCCAAAGACTTGTAATAAGACTTTGTTTATGTAGAGCATCTTGTGTATATGTTTGTCTTGTGAATCCCTAATGATCAGCAATAGCTGGATGGATCACCCTCATTAAATATGGTTAAAAAAAATTAAAAAAATTAATAATAACATCATGTTTTCTTATTTAAATGATATTAGACTACTTAAATTGCCAGTAAAGCTATAAGGTTTATCAGGTTTTTCTTGAAGTTAACTTTTATATACAGGTATTTGTATTTCTCCAATGTGCCAATGAAAGTCAAATTGTCTATTGTTTTTTTTACTTGATGATAACATTTTACTGTAGCCATGAAACTATAACTTTTGATTCATGTACTTGTTTTTAGGATCTTGGAAAAGCCTTGGCCATTCAGACAGTTGTTTTCAACTGTTCTGACCAACTAGATTTTATGGCAATGGGTAAATTCTTGAAAGGTCTTGCTAGTTCTGGTGCCTGGGCTTGCTTTGACGAATTCAATCGGATTGATATTGAAGTTTTGTCTGTAGTAGCTCAGCAAATTACTACCATCCAAAAGGCTCAGCAACAAAAGGTGCAGTACATTACAATACTTATGCCATTCAAATTTTAAACATAATTAGCAACAAACTAATAGGGTTTATCAAACATTATTGACATATTATTCAGGTAAAAGGTTTAGAGATAGAATTTAAAGGGGTATCTCACATTTTGTTATAAATTACTTTGTTTAATAGGTTGATCGTTTCATGTTTGAGGGAATGGAGATTGCCCTCAAGAGTTCATGTGCAGTCTTTATTACCATGAACCCTGGCTATGCTGGTCGTACAGAACTTCCAGATAACCTCAAGGTGGGTACTATGTTACGTTTGATAATAATATGAGGTCCATGTTTGTTTGTTGGGTCTATATATATAGAAAGGATGGAGAAAATGGTTGTGTTTGGAACCTCCCAGTATGTAGTTGCCACAAATTGATACATTTCATTTAGGAGTATAACAACAACAAAGCCGCCATATTATTGTCTTTTTGCAGGCATTGTTTCGTCCTGTAGCTATGATGGTTCCAGACTATGCTATGATTGCTGAGATTTCACTGTATTCATATGGTTTTAGTGATGCTAAAGTTCTAGCTAAGAAAATTACTACTACATTCAAGCTCTCGTCTGAACAACTTAGCTCACAGGTAGAATCATAATATTCATTTTAAGTTTCTTTTATTTAAATGAAAAAAGGCAATTAATGCTGCTTAATAATTGTTATTAGTCTCATAATTTGTTTTTCATAATTTACATTTATTTTTTAGGATCATTATGATTTTGGTATGAGAGCAGTAAAAACAGTTATTTCTGCAGCTGGTAATCTCAAACGAGAAAATCCTGAAATGAATGAGGTATTTAATTTATTAAGTAGTATTTTGTAAATTGTTGTGATCTATAGCTGAATGTCTATAATACTAAAGTATTAGATCTATTCATGATTAGATGCCAGAATTACACGTTCAGGTTATTTTGTCAATGTGAGACTGGTCGGTAACGGCTATACTCTGTTGCAAATTCAGTGTGACATATTTAATGGGCTTTTCTACATTCAACAAGCGAGGTGAAAAACAAATAATCAAAGTTTTGTATTTATGGAATGTAGAGAATATTTTCATTTGATGTACTTTGTGCTCGCCTCTTTGAATAGACTAGTCCATCTTTCAACTTATTCCACTCATAAACATTCATCATTTTGTTTTCTGTATTCTTATCTTAATTGCAAAATAGTGTTTAATTTATTCTTATTTGACCTTTGTAGGAGTTGATTGTTTTAAGAGCTATTCGTGATGTTAATGTTCCAAAGTTTTTACAAGATGACTTGAAGTTATTCAATGGCATTGTCTCTGATCTTTTTCCGAAAATTAAGTAAGAATCTCCATTTTTTTTCTCCAAAAAAAAGACATGAAATAAAGTAGAAGTTCTTTATGAAGAATACAATTAAATAATTACCATTTCATTATATAGAGAAGAACCAATAGATTATGGTGCATTGGATGCTGCATTGAGAAGCAGTTGTTTCAACATGGACCTAAAAGATGTGGATGGGTTTATTACTAAATGTATTCAATTGTATGAGACAACTGTTGTGAGACATGGGCTTATGTTGGTAGGTCCAGCTGGGTCTGGTAAAACCAAATGCTATGAGGTTTTAAAACGATCTATTACATCATTGAAAGGAGAACAAGCTGTAGGTGGTGGTGTTTATGAGAATGTTCACACTTTCATTTTAAACCCTAAAAGTATAACAATGGGACAGCTGTATGGTGAATTTGATATGCTCACCCATGAATGGTAAGTTAGTAGCTCATATTTTAGTGGTATCTTGCTTTTATTTAGATAATTAAATTTAGATAATTAAATTCTATATGTTATGTATTGTAGAATCAATATATCAGTTTATCACAATTTTAAATTACTTTATTTTGTCTATTTATTTGACAGGACGGATGGTATTCTATCATCTTTAATTCGTATGGGTTCAGCTAAGCAAGATGAAGATTCACGTTGGTATTTGTTTGATGGTCCAGTTGATGCTGTGTGGATTGAAAACATGAACACAGTCCTGGATGATAATAAGAAACTCTGCTTAAGTAGTGGTGAAATCATCAAGCTAACAGAAGTACTATATTAATATTATTACCTTAAATTAATTTGTTTTTTTAAATGTTGGACAATATATATAGGACAAAATCTAATTTAACTATCTATCATTTAAAAATCTTGTTTTTGTTAATATTTTAATTGCTACTCTTTGCATTACAATTAATCACAAATTTGTTTGTTTTAGTTCCAAAGAATGATCTTTGAGGTAGCAGATTTAGCTGTTGCATCACCTGCCACAGTCAGTAGATGTGGTATGGTTTATATTGAGCCTAGCATCTTAGGCCTTAGTCCTTTTACTGAGTGCTGGCTAAAGAAGCTACCTGATGCTATCTATCCTTACAAAGAACAACTTTCTGACTTGTTTACAAAGTTCCTCCAGGTCAGTAACATCATATTGTAGAAACCCCTTAGCATCATACTGTTCAATAACTCCTTATTCATGCTGTACAAAAACATACACTTGTTTGACCGAGGTCATAACAAAACATAGACTGTAAACTTAACTAGAGTTTCAGTTTAAATTTAAACAGGTTGACATATATAATTAAATGCTTTTTAACTATATATTCATGTTCATCTGTACCATTTTTTCTAGGAATCCATTGATTTTATTCGTACAAATTGTAAAGAGATAGTCGGTAACATTGACAGCAACCTGACATTAAGTTTAACTAGACTTATGGATTGTTTCTTTAAACCATTTGTACCTAAAGAGGTAAGTAACTGAAGTTGATCAATCCCTCTAATGTGAATTACAATGTAATTGTGGTGTGGATAACAGTAATTTGTGTGTATCCGTTTACTATGTTACAACTTATTGGAGCATTAACAAAATATATCACAGTGCTCAGATTGTTCTAAAAAATGTTTGATTAAGATCTATTAAACATGAATGTGTATAACAAATGTTCTTATTATATATACTGTGTTAATTTTTCTTAAATTGTTTTTTTTATGGTTGTGTTGCTATAGAAACGAAGGGTAAGATAAAGAGTGTCCCATTGTTATTCATAATTGTTTACCTGTCATGCTCAGTTACATGCCCCATAGTCGGTAGCATTAGTATAATTGTTCACACCAGAATTCCATCCTTCTCAACATCAGTTACATGCCCAATAGTAGGTAGCATTAGTATAATTGTTCACACCAGAATTCCATCCTTCTCAACATCAGTTACATGCCCCATAGTCGGTAGCATTAGTATAATTGTTCACACCAGAATTCCATCCTTCTCAACATCAGTTACATGCCCCATAGTCGGTAGCATTAGTATAATTGTTCACACCAGAATTCCATCCTTCTCAACATCAGTTACATGCCCAATAGTAGGTAGCATTAGTATAATTGTTCACACCAGAATTCCATCCTTCTCAACATCAGTTACATGCCCCATAGTCGGTAGCATTAGTATAATTGTTCACACCAGAATTCCATCCTTCTCAACATCAGTTACATGCCCCATAGTCGGTAGCATTAGTATCATTGTTCACACCAGAATTCCATCCTTCTCAACATCAGTTACATGCCCCATAGTCGGTAGCATTAGTATAATTGTTCACACCAGAATTCCATCCTTCTCAACATCAGTTACATGCCCCATAGTCGGTAGCATTAGTATAATTGTTCACACCAGAATTCCATCCTTCTCAACATCAGAACATCTAGTTTGATTACATTCTCTTGCTATAATCATTCATTCTTTAAACCTGAAACTGGTGCCATTACTTAGTTGTTTTTTTTCCATTTTCATTCAGAAATATATACTGTAGATTGAATGTAGACAACATTAAAAAAATTACAGAATTATTCTTTAGATACTTTTTGCCACATTGTCTAAATTTAAAATAGAATTTAAATATCAAATCATTCATTGCTTGTGTTTAGAAACATATTCAAATCATTAACTTGCTGTATATAGTTTCTGATTCAATACTGTTGAAAGCCAATGGATCAATCATGCTGGATCAGCGGCTTTTGCCAATCCTTGTCAATGTCCTAAAATCATGCTGGATCAGCGGCTTTTGCCATTCCTTGTCAATATTCTAAAATTATCAGACTTTGTAATGCTGTGTTTTTCCCTTTTCTTTTGTATCCTCAAAATAATAATAATAAATAACATTGTATGTAAATTTCCAGGGTGACAGACCACTTCCAGCAGACAGTTTGATGCGTATAGAAGAGTTGATAGAGCCATGGTTTATCTTCGCATTAGTATGGTCAGTAGGGGGCACTGTTGATGGAGATGGAAGGAAGAAGTTTAGTGATTATTTGCGAGAAAAGATGAAGAAAGAAAATGTAAGTACAGTGTACAACCCAGTTCTAGATAAAGATGAAGAAAGAAAATGTAAGTACAGTGTATAACCCAGTTCTAGATAAAGATGAAGAAAGAAAATGTAAGTACAGTGTACAACCCAGTTCTAGATAAAGATGAAGAAAGAAAATGTAAGTACAGTGTATCACCCAGTTCTAGATAAAGATGAAGAAAGAAAATGTAAGTACAGTGTACAACCCAGTTCTAGATAAAGATGAAGAAAGAAAATGTAAGTACAGTGTATAACCCAGTTCTAGATAAAGATGAAGAAAGAAAATGTAAGTACAGTGTATAACCCAGTTCTAGATAAAGATGAAGAAAGAAAATGTAAGTACAGTGTACAACCCAGTTCTAGATAAAGATGAAGAAAGAAAATGTAAGTACAGTGTATAACCCAGTTCTAGATAAAGATGAAGAAAGAAAATGTAAGTACAGTGTACAACCCAGTTCTAGATAAAGATGAAGAAAGAAAATGTAAGTACAGTGTATAACCCAGTTCTAGATCTGTGATCTTCATTCAATAAAATAGTCTTACACATATCTTGTTTTATTCCAAAGATAAAGCTACTTTTCCCAGCTGATCGCCTGGTTTATGATTACAAATTGGATGATGGTGGTATTACTAAATTATCAAAAGGAGACACAGAAGAGGAAGAAGAAGGTGATAGTGGCAACAAAGAGGTAAACATAAAAATAACAGCAATCATTATCCTTCTTTCTTTCTGCTGCTATGGGCTATTTTATCCATTACAATTTTATAAAAATTTTATGTTAATTAAACTTTATATAAATTATTTTATGAATTAAATATAGTTGAATATTTTAGAATGGTTTGATTGCAATGCTTAAATCTATCATTTGATGTTTGTAACGAGGCAAAGAGCCATTTTATTGCTACTGTATATAGTATATTGGTTGTTTTGATTTCAGGTTCAGACTCAGGCATATTCATTTCAGAATGTAGTAGTAGAACTGGAAGAGGTTAGAGTCAGGATAAATTAGCATCATGCATCTCAGTCTAGTTGTAGGCCAGGAAACAGGAGTAGTTAGTTTGTTTATATAGAAAGAATAGTACATAATAGGACATAATATTGAATATATCAGAATGTTTAATAATGAAAAATTAAAACAAGAATATGCCACATAAATGAAAATTGTTAATAATTATTGTTGTTAAGAATATGAACCTTATTTGTTGTTCTTTCCTTTTGAACTTCATCCTTTCTCATAATATTCAACAATGATTTGATAATGATACAAAACAATTATAAATTATTTTGTAGATTCGTTGGGTTGATTGGATGGAGGGTGTGGCACAATGTAAGATTTTACCAGAAACACAGTATGCTGATATCATAGTACCAACACCAGATACTGTAAGAGGATCATGGCTTATTGAAACATTACTAGTCAATAACAAACAAGTAAGTCATTCATATAGCCTCACTAACAATATGAGCATGAGTCCCAATCATATGCAATGGTATGCAATAGTACTAATACTAGAAGCATATACCTCATAAATAAATGTTTATGCTTTAACACAGAATGGAGACTCCATAAATTAAGATATTATACTTAGCATAAATCTTGCATGCTCAAGTAGTGCGAATTCAGGATTGCCTAATATTTCTTATAAGTAAACTTTTTCACTGTATGAATTTTTCCAGGTGTTGTGTGTTGGAGATACAGGGACAGGTAAATCTTTGACCGTCTCTGACAAGCTTCTGAAGAGTATGCCTAAGGATTTCCTCAGTAATTTTATTTCATTTTCTGCAAGAACTAGTGCTAACCAGACCCAGGATCTTATTGACAGCAAACTTGACAAAAGGTACTAGTGTAAAAAACATTATTATGGTTCACTTCTTATGCTTCTTCTTCTTGCCAACAATTAATGTACAAAACATAAATATGCTTATTGACTTGATTGATACACAAGACTAGTAATGCGCAAAAGTTTAATGGACAAATTGTGTGATGCAAGATATTCCAACAAAAGTCTGTGGGTTAGGAAAGAACAATAAAGTAAACAAAATAAATATTGTGTATGGTACCATATTACTAATATTATAAGAATTATTCAAATCAAAATGTGTCTTATCTGTATTTGATTTGCCTTTAGGTTGTTATATAATTTGTACATCAATGTTTATACCATAAATCTTAAACAAACGGTTTACTACATATTATTACATCAAACTGAAATAATGCACCATTGATTCTATTATTGCTTTTCAGACGCAAGGGTGTTTTTGGGCCGCCATTAGGCAAGTATTTTGTGCTGTTTGTTGATGATTTGAATATGCCTGCCCTTGAAGTGTATGGTGCACAGCCTCCAATAGAGTTACTTAGACAGTGGATGGACCATAAAGGATGGTATGACAGAAAACAAATTGGTGAGCATTTCATGCATTCTAATCTCATGTAATATGTGATATCATTATGTTTCTCATGATGTAACTTGGTACAGTACATTAATAATACACATTATTAATAGTGTTTTTGAATTTTCTCAAAAAATCAAATGATAAATAAGATTTTAAACTTGTTAATTTCAGGTGCATTCCGTGAACTTGTTGACATTACATTTGTATGTGCAATGGGTCCACCTGGTGGAGGTCGTAATCCTGTCACAACTCGTCTTATGCGACATTTCAACTACTTATCATTCTGTGAAATGGAACATTCTAGCAAATCACGTATCTTTTCTACCATCTTAAATAGTTGGTTATGTGAGTATTAACTTATATATTTCATAATTGGTTTTATTATGAGTATTTTGTAATGTATTGAATTAAATTAAACATTAAATAATCATAACTGTACAAAATCAGTTTACTTTAACTTGAGAGATTACTTTATTTAGATGGTAACGATGGAATACGTGAGCATTGTAACAAGCTTGTAGATTCATCAATTGATGTATACGAGACAATTACAACTCAGCTTCTACCAACACCAGCTAAGAGTCATTACACATTCAATCTCAGAGACTTATCTAAAGTATTCCAAGGTAAGTTCAATCTAATGTTTCATAACATTTAGCAAGTGGTGGAATTTACATACAGTGCCGATCACATTGTGATATAGGAGAAGGTAACTTTGTTGGCCCTATAAATAATAAAATATATAGTGATAATGTACAGATATAGATCAAGTAAGAGTATTTACAGTTTATGTTATGTCATAGATTGTCCATACAAAATCACATTTGAAAGATACAAGACAATTACATTTTGAATTTCAGGGATGTTGATGGTAGATTCAAACAAAATTGAAAACTTGTCTGGACTTTTACGTATTTGGTTCCATGAAAACAGTCGTGTTTTTAAGGACAGACTTGTAAATGATGAAGATCGTGAATGGTTTGATAAATTGCTGACCCAGCAAATGGTTGAGTCATTTAAAGCTGATCCAATTGAGGTGGTGCATAGTGATCCATTGATTTATGGTGACTTTATGATACCTAATGCTGACAACAAAATTTATGCTGAGATCACAGATCACACAAAGGTACTATATTATTTTACCCGTCTACATAATTAACTCAATCTTATGATTTATATATACTGATTACAAACAAAATAATTATGTATACTTTATAGATGGTGACAATTCTAGAGGAGTATCTAGAAGACTATAACCAAGTGAATACAGCACGTATGCGCCTTGTGTTATTTATGGATGCTGTGAAACATGTATGCCGCATCAGCCGTGTAATAAGACAGCCTCTAGGAAATGCATTATTGCTAGGTGTAGGAGGTAGTGGACGACAGAGCTTGACAAGGCTTGCTGCTCATATGTAACTACAAAACAATTTGATATTATTATTGACAAATCTTTTTTTATAATTATTGTATTTTCATGATACAAAATTACTGAAAAGAAAATAATCCACAGGCTTATTTATATAACTATATTTTTTTTCTTCTGATTTTAGGGCTGAGTATGACTGTTTTCAAATTGAGTTATCTAAGAACTATGGGACAAATGAATGGAGGGAAGACTTAAAGAAAGTCATGCTTAAAGCTGGTTTAGAAAACAAGCCAATGGTGTTCTTATTTAGTGATTCACAGGTAAAAAAACAATTGAGTTCAAACAGCATACCATGTAAAATTACATAAATTTGAAATTAATTTAGTTTTGAATTTATAATAGATTAAGAACGAGTCTTTCCTTGAGGATATCAACAACATTTTGAATTCGGGAGATGTACCTAACATTTACAGCTTTGATGAGTTAGATCAGATTTACAATGCTATGAAACCTATAGTACAAGAAGCAGGACTTCAGGCTACTAAAGCTAATCTGTTTTCAACATACACAAAGCGAGTCAAGAGTAACACGCACACTGTACTCTGCATGAGGTAAGTCTTTTATCAGTTATGAATAAGCAAATGTCTGCGGCCATTATAACAATTTCACATCAACAAAAATTAGCATTCAAATATAATATTCTGTATATATTATGTTATTAGTGATTACATTTATTCATATTTATTTCTAGCCCTATTGGTGAGATTTTCCGTGCAAGATTAAGACAGTTTCCCTCACTTGTAAACTGTTGTACAATTGATTGGTTTAGTGAGTGGCCTGATGAAGCTCTCAGGTCTGTTGCACAGAATTTCTTAAAAGATATTACTGAATTAGAAGATGATGATGATGTCAATAATGGTCTGGTAAGTTATTTCAAATGTTAATCTTAAGAATCAAATACATTATCTATTGAAGTAATATTATGTTTTCTTGTATTTAGTTTTAGAATCCATTAAGCTCTGTATACATTTAAATTTTCCCCCAATTCTTTACACCATGGAAATGAAAATTAGGTACACACATTAACTTAGGGTCTTTCACACTTGTTCCTGCATGGTTTCGGTTCCGACTAATCGACTATGCGCATATCGATTGGTGCATAGCCGCGTGGAGGGTCGTGAAAACGAAACATTGACATTCGATTTGATTTTGCTGCTGCAATTGATATGTATTTTTTCTAGGTGAATGTGTGCGTTGATATCCATCAATCTGTTGCTACAAAATCTATCAAGTATCTTGCCGAGTTGTCCCGACATAATTATGTCACACCAACCAGCTATCTTGAATTACTTGGCATCTTCTCAAAGCTGATTGGACTCAAGACCAATGAGTTAAGAACGGCAAGGAACAGAACAAAGACTGGTCTTGATAAACTGTTACGTACTGCTGATGAGGTTACCAAGATGTTAGAAGAACTTGAAACAATGCGACCAATGTTAGAGGAAGCTGCTAGAGAGACAGAGGTTACAATGAAACAGATTGCAGAAGATAGTGTAATTGCTAATGAGACTAAGGCTGTAGTACAAAAGGAAGAACAACAGGCAACAGTTAAAGCTAAAGAAACACAAGCTATTGCAGACTCTGCACAGAGAGACTTAAATGAAGCACTTCCAGCCCTTGATGCTGCTCTTGCTAGCTTGAAATCACTCAACAGAAATGATGTTGTTGAGGTACTTAAGTATAATATTTTACATATACCTTACATTATTACACAATACCACTTAAAGCACAACTGATCATTGTACGCTATGATTAAGTAAATTATTAAAACACAACTCATGTTTATCTCCAGGTACGAGCAATGCAGCGCCCTCCTGCAGGTGTGAGGATGGTGATTGAAGCTGTGTGCATCATGAAAGGTGTTAAAGCAAAGAAGGTTGCTGGTGAGAAACCAGGAACCAAAGTGGATGATTATTGGGAACCTGGCAAGAACTTGCTGCAAGATCCTGGGAAGTTCTTAGATGGCTTATTTACATATGATAAGGTGATTTGGTAGATGTTGTATCTAATATTAAATTTCCTGTGAAGAGAGATGATCAGCTAGTTGCAAAGTGCTCACGGAAATGGGAATACACAAGTTACAATTCTTATGCGAAAAAAAAAAGATAACTATTCTACTGGTGGTTGGTTGGTCTTAATATGCACATTAAACTATACTATTATTTTTATTGCATAGGATAACATAACAGATTCAATAATTAACAAGATTCAGCCATACATTGACAGCGAAGAGTTCACACCAGCTGCCATTGCTAAGGTGTCCAAAGCATGTACATCAATCTGTCAGTGGACAAGAGCAATGCACAAATACCACTTTGTTGCTAAAGCAGTTGCACCTAAGAGAGTAAGTCTAATTGGTTACATTACTAGAGTACTGTAAGTATCCATTATAATTCAGATTTATTCAGTAAACATTGTACGTTGCTAAACCCTCAAATTTCACTTTCTTTCATTGTTAAGGAAGATATATTGGAACATCAGGTATTTTGATTTGTAATATTGTTTAATTGTACCAAATAATGTATGAAGCAGTAATTAGGTCAATAATGTCATCTCTTAATGCTTTATTAACATTTTCTTGGTCCATGTATAACATTTTAAAATAATATTTATGTATCAATTGAACTATTTTAAAATGGTAAGTATTTTAACAAGCAGCCATTACAGTAGAATTGCTGAATGTATGTAGGTGTTGTGCAGCAAGTCATGTGATATGATTCATGTTTGATATACTGCAGTACGTTGTTACGTATTTTGATTGTTGTTATTATTATTATTATTATTATTGATATCTTACAAATTTTCTTTTTGATATTGTTTTAAGGAGGCTCTTATTTTGTCAGTCTATGATTTATGCAAAAATTAGTTTCAAAGACGTTTAGTTCAGTGTGAAATGTGCTTGTAAACAAAATTTACTTCAATTTTAACACTTTTGTATTGTCAATATCAATTATTTTTAATATTTTTTTTTATGTTTAATTCATAAATGTATTATTGTACTGTTTTTCATTTTAGTAAAGTATCTGATATATTATTTCAAAGCCAGTTTATGTAAAGCCAAAGGCAGTTGTTGATTTATTGTTAGTACTCTATCTGACTAAGTTATTTAACCTCACCAGGAACAATTGCGTATAGCTCAAGCAGATTTGGCAGAGACTCAGCGGGTGTTGGATGCAGCACGAGGCCGTCTACGTGAAGTTGAAGATGGTATCGCTACATTACAAGCCAAATATAATGATTGCGTTGCTAAGAAGGAAGAGCTTGAAATGAAATGTGAACAATGTGAAGCTAGATTAGGAAGAGCTGATAAGGTAAAACACTGTATAACGTAAGACTGACTGAATGTATTGCAATGTACTATATACTGTACATCATTATTGCAGTATAAAATGTCTAAATTCCAATGAGTTGAAAACTATTACGTATAGACTGAATTTATTGAACCTTGTTATATTATCATTATTGTTGCAGACCATTTACATATTCTCCTTAATTGCTTGTACCTAAGTTGAAGACAGCTAAATTATTTAACATTTCTTTGTGTTGTAGTTAATAGGTGGCTTAGCTGATGAAAAGGACCGATGGCAGGAATCTGTATCTAAACTGAATGAGATCATAGACAGTATTGTAGGTGATGTCCTCATATCTGCTGGTTATGTGGCATACCTTGGTCCATTCACTGTAAGTTATTAATTAAAAACACACAGTATTATGTTATAATATGTCGTTACCCTGTATGAGGTTTAATCTTTTAATTTATAAAATTGACTGAGATAGTACATTCTTTCTTCTATTTTGCAGGGAGAGTATAGATTTTCAATGGCTGAGGAATGGATAGCTGCATTAGATACACATCATGTACCTCACACTAGTGACTGTAATTTCCAGAACACTTTTGGTGACCCAGTCAAAATCCGTACTTGGCAGATTGCTGGCCTCCCTCGAGACAATCTGTCAGTAGAAAATGGTGTAATTGTGCAGTTCTCACAACGATGGCCATTGTTCATTGACCCTCAAGGACAGGCTAATAAATGGATAAAGACTTTAGTAAGTTTCATTTCATTACATTTATTTTGTCTCTCTTTAAAAATACAATATAAAAAAACATGGACAAAGAACAAGAAAACATCACACAAAACCAGGCAGAGACAGGATTCCTAAAAAGCGAACTTAATCACTATCTAGTAGGTCTCCTATTGCACTGATTGTATAAAAAACATTTAGAATAACATTTTTATAAACATCAATGCATATAATACTATATCAAAATAAATTAAAATATACTGCAATATCATTAAAAATTGTCAATACATGAATTTTAAGCTTATTATTATAAAAGTCTTAATACCTGTATTTAAAATTAATGAATCTCTTATTTCTTCCGGTAGTTTCTCCCATGCACGGGGAAATATGAGTATTTTAAAGAATTTGTCCAAGCAAAAGGGTGTACGAATATGAGATGATCACCGTGACGAGGGTTGATTGAAATATGGTTTAAAATATCCACAGTATATATGCCATAAAGACATTTGACAATAAATGACATGGATAAAAGTTGGAAACGTTTTTCAAGTGAACTAACCCTAAAACATTAATTCATAGGAAATATAGTCCCCATAGAAACAAATTTTAGTCATTCGGCGTTGGACTTGTTCCAATGAGTAGAGATGTCCTTTTTGGTAAGGTAACCAAGCAGCTATACCATATTCAATAATTGGACGTACAATAGCACAGAATAATTTTGGAATTACAATAGTGTCCCTGCAACGAACAATGCGCTTAATAAAACCCATTAATTTCGAAGCTTGTAATCCCCAATCTAATTTTGAGGTAAAAGTTACCCCAATGTACTTGTATAAGGTAACCTGGCTCAAGGTGTCAACACCTATTTTATAATTATTACCAAGTTTACTTAACCTAGATGACCTTGTTATGCGCATACATTTACATTTTGTTGAATTCAGAAGCATTTTATTGGTTATGCTCTATTGAAGTATACATGTTAAATCATTCTGAAGTGACTGATGGTCTTCAGGAGATTTAATAGCTCTATATATAACTGTATCATCTACATATTGCAATATATGAGATGAGATAACAGCTGGCATGTCAAAAACAAAGATATTAAATAACATAGGGCCCTGAGGAATGCCAGACTGAAAATTACAGGTATTAGAGGCAGTTCCTCAAAATAATACTTGTTGCTATCTACCCTTTAAATATGAAACAAACCATTGTAACACTGAAACTCGTAATCCATAGTCATGTAGCTTTTTAAGTAAAATTGGATGACTTATGCGATCGAAAGCTTTGTTCCAATCCAAAAAAATTACATCAATTGGAGGAGGGGTTCTCTCATCTAAAACTTTAGCCCAGTAATAGTAAGTGGTGCTAAGTATCGTTTGACTAGACCTTCCAGCTACAAAACCATGTTGACAGGTTGACACTAGTTTGTGAGAACTTAAATGATTGACCACTCTTTCTAATAAGTTCATTTCTCAGTCTTTCTTAATGATTTAGGAAAACTTGTAATGGTAGTTGAGTTCCTTACTTATTTTAGACTTACATAGTGGATTTGTTTACCAGTTTTCAATTTAACTCTTTGGTTAAACTATAATACAAAGCATACAACTTGATTGCAGGAAAAGGACAATGGAGTTGATGTGATAAAATTAACAGACAGGGATTTCTTGAGGAGTCTTGAGAATGCTGTAAGGTTTGGTAAACCTTGTTTGTTGGAGAACATCGCAGAAGAACTAGATCCAGCTCTTGAACCTATTCTACTTCGACAAGTATGTCTTCTTCAATTCAATAAATATATATGCACGGTATTCAACATCCATCCTTGATATACACATCACATGTTACATTCCTATTCTCATGGGCTCTACTTCAACGAGTATGTTGGCTTCAATTCAACAAATATAAATGCACGGTATTCAACATCCATTCTTGATATACACATCACATGTTACATTCCTATTCTCATGGACTCTACTTCAACGAGTATGTTGGCTTCAATTCAACAAATATATATGCATGGTATTCAACATCCATCCTTGATATACACATCACATGTTACATTCCTATTCTCATGGGCTCTACTTCAACGAGTATGTTGGCTTCAATTCAATAAATATATATGCACGGTATTCAACATCCATCCTTGATATACACATCACATGTTACATTCCTATTCTCATGGGCTCTACTTCAACGAGTATGTTGGCTTCAATTCAATAAATATATATGCACGGTATTCAACATCCTTCCTTGATATACACATCACATGTTACATTCCTATTCTCATGGGCTCTTCTAAGTCATTAATCAATTAGCAGTAAATTTGATTGATTTTTTTACATTTTATCATAGACATTCAAGCAGCAAGGAAGCACAGTAATCAAGCTGGGAGATGCTGTTATACCATATCATGATGACTTTAAGTTTTATGTTACTACAAAGTTACCTAACCCACACTATACCCCAGAGGTATCCACCAAAGTCACACTGGTTAACTTTACTCTGTCACCAAGGTAAATGACAAATAAATACACTTTTACTAAATAAACAAGAATGTTAAGTCAAAGACAAATATAAAATCATAAATTGTGCTGTATAAAGACAGAAATTGTTGTTTTCATGAAGGTCTTCTAGATAATAAGGAATAGTGCCCTCTATATTGAAGAAACTTTAATATTATGTTTTCACTTATAGTGGTCTTGAGGATCAGCTTTTAGGTTTGGTGGTAGCTGAAGAACGACCAGATCTTGAAGAAGCTAAAAACCAGTTGATTGTAAGCAATGCGAAGATGAAGCAAGAATTGAAAGAGATTGAAGACAAAATTCTGGAACGACTAAGCAATTCAGAGGGCAATCCTGTAGATGACATTGATCTCATTGCTACTTTAGAAGCATCAAAGGTCAAGGCACATGAAATTCAGGTTAGCAGCTCATTGCAATTTTGAATGTTTGTTGTCAGTATGAAGATGTTCATTTTTACATATATATATATATATATTGCTTTTGTTCCTAATAGGCTAAAGTAGTGGTTGCTGAGCAAACAGAACGTGAGATTGATGAAACTCGTTCCCAGTACATTCCTGTATCAATCCGTACACAGCTGTTGTTTTTTTGTACAACAGATCTTGCAAACATTGATCCTATGTACCAGTACTCACTTGAATGGTTCATCAACATCTTCTTGGCTGGCATTGCAAACTCTGAAAGAGCAGGTTTGTTTTCATCTGGTATATTTTAATAAGTAGAAACACATTTTACAAAGCCAAAATAATGTAAAGCCATAGTCTAACTACAGTAGCTAGTTTGTTTCTGTCACCTATAATGTATCAACCTATATTTCCACAGAAAATGTGGCACAGCTCAAATATGTAAAGCTAGTCTAACTAGGTAGTTGTTTCTGTCACCCATAATGTATCCACCTATATTTCCTCAGAAAACGTGGCACAACGTATTGTGAACATCAATGAATACTTCACCTTCAGTTTGTACAGCAATGTCTGTCGTAGTTTGTTTGAGAAACACAAGTTGCTCTTTGCATTCTTGCTTTGTACACGAATTATGCAGAATGATGGACAAATTAATATGGTGAGTTGTAATGATTTTTAATTGTATTTTAAGATGATTACTTTGTTTTAATGGTGCTGTTTAAATAATACAAACAATACTTCTAAGACTTCAGGCCGCAGTTTCAAGATGTTGCGAAAGAAGGACAGGGGTAGGGGTATAACAAATTTCCTAGAATACATTTTTTTTCTCTAAATTCACCTCTAGACGGTAGAAATACATAATTTTGTTTATCTTTAGGATGAATGGCGTTTCTTATTGTCTGGTGGAACTACAGTTCCAAAAGAGCTTCCAAACCCAGCGAAGGAATGGTTGTCAGATAGAGCTTGGAAGGAGATCCTCTCAATGGCATCACTGGTAAAAGACATGACATTTATTTATTGATTCTGTCTTTATTCTGAATGACACTTTCAGTGCTACGGCATTGATTTCCAAAATGGTTCAGTAGAAATGGAAAAAAAAAATGGAATATTTTTAGAAAATCGTCCTTGGAAAGATAGGATATAAAATGCATTTCAAATACTTAAATACGATAACAAATACAAATATGCTAATTTTGTATTGATGTTTTAAGAAAACATGTCATGTCATTAATACTAATTACTACAGTAGATACATTGCCTTCATCATGGGTTGTCTCATTATTTATTGTTGCTTGTATAGAAAACCTTTGAAGTGTTTGCGGAAGACTTCTCAAATCACCTTGAAGGATACAAGAGGATCTTTGACAGTGCAGACCCACACCAAGAGGACCAGCCTGGAGACTGGAACACCAAGCTTGATAGCTTCCAAAGGATTCTTGTATTAAGGTGTATACGTGCAGATAAAGTTACTAATGCTATGCAGGTTTGTTTTATTTCAAGACTTAATTTACAAGTTAGCAAACCACCAGCCATTCTGAAAATGATTTTACACATTTCAATTTGTCTTACAGGACTTTGTATCTACCCACTTGGGTCAACGCTTCATTGAGCCACAAACTGCTGATCTTTCCATAGCATTTAAAGAGTCTTCTCCAGCATCACCTCTGGTGTTTGTCTTGTCTGCTGGTACTGATCCTGCAGCAGATCTCTACAAATTTGCTGAGGAAATGAGATTTTCTAAGAAACTGACTTCTATATCACTTGGACAAGGACAGGTAGATTAATTTCATTATCTAAGTCATTGTCTAATTGTGTTTAGATGTTTAATTATTTCAAACTATTCCATATAATCCGGTTGTTTTCTTTTCTGTAGGGACCTCGTGCAGAGGCATTGATGCGAAGTGCTATGGACCGGGGCAAGTGGGTATTCTTTCAGAATTGTCACTTGTCACCAAGCTGGATGCCATCGTTGGAGAGATTGATTGAAAATATTGACACTGATAAGGTAGAAATAATAATAATGTGGTATATTATAAAGGTGGTATATTATAAGGTAGAAAATCACTTAATTCATTTATGAAACTCTTCATTCCAAAGATAATTTTTATTAATTAATTGAATCAAATTGAATGGGTTATGGAATAACAATTTAAATAATTTCAAATTTATTGTATTATTTTCAGGTTCACCGAGATTTTCGTTTGTGGTTGACAAGTCTGCCAAGTCCTAAATTTCCAGTTGCAATTCTACAGAACAGTTCAAAGATGACAATTGAACCTCCCAGAGGAATAAAAGCTAATCTTCTGTCAGCCTATGCAAACCTTAATGACGACTTCCTTAATTCTTGTGGAGAAAAGGTAATGTAGTTTGTTGTTTACCACATCATATTTCATCAATATGAATTTATGATTTGCATCCAGACAATAATAAAAATTACAATTTATTCAGGTAAATATAGATTATGGTGATTATACATCTAACAATCATGTAGTTACATTAACTATGTGTGAATCAATTACTACTACTTAGGCAAATACATTACATGTTTGATTTCATAGTGAAGTAACCACTAAATCATTAAGGAGTACTTTTTTATATACCAACATGAAGAATAACAAGGGTCCTGAAATAGAGCGACGTTCTAGTTGCATACCTACATTTTCATTTGTTTGTTTTTTAGACTCCTGCATTCAAAACTCTTCTTCTGTCTCTGTGTCTCTTTCATGGTGTAAACATTGAAAGGCGTAAGTTTGGTGCCCTTGGCTTCAACATCCCGTACGAATTTACAACAGGTGACATGCGTATCTGTATTAGCCAACTCAAGATGTTCTTATTGGAGTATGACACAATTCCATTTAAGGCAAGTTTATTTTTATGCTTTATATTATTACTAATGCCAGTCTACTTTGTAAAAAGTTGTCAACTTCAAATTGAAATGTTATTTTATTTAATGTGATTTTTATTTAGGTGTTAAAATATACTGCTGGACACATAAATTATGGAGGCCGTGTGACTGATGATCAAGATAGACGTTGTATTATGAATATCTTGCAAGATTATTATAATAAAGATGTTTTAAATGAAGATCACATCTACTCACCTTCTGGAAAATACAGACAAATACCTACCAACATGGATCATAATGTAAATATGTTCTTTCTATTTGCCATAAAGCCTCTGTGTTTTAGTAAATCTAGAATTATACAGTTCATTAAATATAGAAATCCTATGAAATAAAACACTGTATAGAGCATTTTGTGTTTACTAGAAATTTGTGATGACGTATTAGCCAAATATAATCACAGATTTATTTGAGACACTCTCAATAACTCAAGGGGATTATCTATTTCCTTGTTAAATTGTCTAGCCATAAGACAGTCTAAGCAAGTCAAAGCCACATGTCTATTGAACAACAACATATATATTTAGTGTGACATAGCATTCTTTAAAAACAGAAATAAAAACAAAAAATAGGAAGCAAATTATGAATGAATTATTAGTATTATTAGGTTTATTGGTTGGTTACCGTTTTACAATTTGAATTCTAATTTAGGTTTAATTGTAACATTACATTATTTAAAACAATTCAATCCGTAAACAAATTAGCACATTGCTATAAGAATGTTTTTTAGCAATTTTTAAACGGTAAGCTTACAACTTCTACTGATATTGTCATACCATGTTTTAATGACCTTTATGACTGTAGTAGATCAGTAAAAGTTTGTTAATTATTAAACTGTTGCAAAGCATGTGTTGTTTTTACTGAGATTGTGAGAACAAGGACATCTGTTGAATTGCTGTATTGTATGCTATAATTCAAACGATTTAAGATAGTGCTTTCACATTTATATATATATATAAATCCGAAGGAAAATTACTGAAAAAATGCTGTGGGTATCAGTGTCTGGATCTATGAAGATACAAAATAAAATAAGCAAAAAGCTAAATCAAAGCGATAACGTAAAACAGAGCTTTCGGGCATATATATATATAAAGTATATTAAAAAGTATATCAACTGCTATGTTAAGATTTATATATTTTTTACCAATTAACTGTAATATACTGATATTGATTATGATTTTGTTAAAGGGTTACATTTCCTACATCAAAACCTTACCAATTAATGATACACCTGAAATATTTGGACTTCATGACAATGCCAATATTACATTTGCTCAAAATGAAACATTTAGTCTACTGACTGGCTTGCTCAAACTGCAACCAAAAACAGCATCAGGCTCAGGACGAACACGAGAAGAGGTAAAATGCTTTTTCATTTTAATCACAAAGTATATGTTGGACGAGGTGGTCATAAATTATAATGATAATCTCTGTCAATCACCAACTGAATTTCTAAAATATTAATTTTACCTAAGATTGATGTTTAAATAAAATGTCATTTGAATGAGAACATTTTGTTTACTTGAAGGTTGCGGTATGTGGGTCACTACAACCTTAGGGAGTAATGCACCACACCGGAATATGTACAGTACTTACTATAGTATATTTTTGTTCTGTAGTAGGTTCGACTATATTTATGTTAAACTAAATGTTTGATAATAAATCATTATTTCTGAAGAAAAAACAATAATTTGTTTGAGCCGCGTTTTTTGTAAGATAATGTTATTATAATTGTTATTAATAACCTATGTTTAGGTGATTGAAGAAATGGCGAAAAGGATTTTGGATGTTGTACCAAACGCAGTTGATATTAACATGGTAATTGACAAGCACCCAGTTAGATATGAAGAGTCTATGAACACTGTCTTAATACAAGAGGTTATTAGGTATGTAGTACCACTAACGGTCATTTCATTATTAGTGTATAATATTAACTGCACTGTGGGTAATTGCCAATGCTGCCTCTCATACACATTGAGTATAGTAGTAGTCAGTCAAAACAATGTTTACAATCTGCATACAAATTTATGTTCAATTTGTTTAAATAAATTTACTTTAAAAAGTAGTATAATACAAATACATATCTGCAGGTTTTTGTTCATACCTTTCATGTTGTATTGTTCTACAGATACAATCCTCTGTTTGTTGATATAAAATAATATAAGTTTTTTTCATATACTTTACATGTTTTATTTATCTACAGGTACAATCCTCTATTTGTTGATATAAAATAATATAAGTTTTTTTTCATATACTTTACATGTTTTATTTATCTACAGATACAATCGTCTATTGGTTGTAATCCACAAGGGATTACATGATGTCCTGAAAGCTTTGAAAGGTTTAGTTGTAATGTCAGAAGAACTAGAGACAATGTCAAACCAAATGTTCAACAATACAGTTCCAACAATGTGGGCTAATAAGGTCAGTACTGGGTCAACCAACCAAGTTCAAACCACAGTTCTTTTGTTATTTTACAAAAGTACCATACTTAAATGTAAAAACAAAAGAAAGCCGTTCTACTCACTAGATCACTTCCTGTAGTCTGTACAAATTGTTTTATATAAATAATATACTATTTTAATTTGTCCTACATATGTCAGGCATATCCTTCTCTGAAGCCACTTTCATCATGGGTATCTGATCTGGTAACCAGAATGGATTTTGTACAAGATTGGATTACAAAGGGAATTCCAAGTGTATTTTGGATCTCTGGATTCTTCTTTCCTCAAGCATTCTTAACTGGTACTTTACAGAACTATGCAAGGAGAGCTGTTATCTCAATTGATACCATTACATTTGATTTTAAGGTTTGTTATTTTAAATTCAAGAGAAGAAGACTTCTTGAGTTTTTTATTTTGCAGGGTCCCTAACTTTGTATGTTAATATTGCATGAAAATATAAGGCTTATTAAGTTTTTTTTTCAAATTTAGAAAGCTTTAGGGAGCGCATTCAGTAAGTTTATTTTTTATATTTAGGTGATGAGAGAAGCCGCATCAGAGTTGACAGAAAGACCAGAAAATGGATGTTATGTAAAAGGTTTATACTTAGAAGGTGCTCGATGGGATTATCATAAACATGAATTAACTGAATCTAGACCAAAGGAATTATATACAGATATGCCAGTTATTCAACTGATACCTATTGCCAACAGAGTTCAACCGTCCAGTGGCATCTATGTGTGTCCTGTATATAAAACACTTACTAGAGCTGGTAAGAATTACTGTACTATTGATAAAATATAAATTGTTGAATCTTCCTTAACCCTAACTGGATTAGAATATGATATTTTGTGCTATTCATCCGTTTATAGCAGTGTTCTTATTCTACTGCCATCAGTACTTATCTGCTGTAGTGTAGATGTCTCATCCACACATCATTATGAATTTAATTACTAATTACTCTGTGTGAAAATGATATTTGTTGCCATTTATTGATTTGGTACATTAAAAAGTTAAAGCCTTATCCTCAGATGTAAAAATAAAATATTTTATTTAAAAGTTTGCATGTACTGTAGCATTCTCAACCTTACTAACAGTAGTAGTGTAGTACTTCATTAATAGTGATAATGTAATAACAACGTAATTCTATTGTTTACAAACAAATAAATATGCCAATAATCTAACTACAGTTACAGAAAGCTAATTTGTTACTTTAGGGTTATAGAGTTAGTAATATCTCATTCAGTTCAAAATTAATTGTTCTGTGCTAAACATTTATAATTTAAGTAATATTGCCGGTTTCATGTGGAGGGTTCTTCAATTCTCGCATGCTCTGGATTCACGCTCTATATTAGGATTAATTTCCCTGCCAAAAATATGCAAAATGTTTTTATTAAGCACTTCACAATCTATAGCCTGCCTGACACACGCTTCAGAAAATACTTGGTGCATACTTTTGCTTCATGGAATAATTTCCAGGACAAAAATATTAATTATGTGTTTCTCTATTGAAATAAATAAATTTTATCTATTTCAGGTACACTTTCAACTACTGGCCATTCAACAAACTTTGTGTTCTTTGCAGAGGTAACATCATCAATGCCACAGTACCATTGGATAAAAAGAGGTGTTGCACTTATTTGTGCATTGGATTATTAGTGAAATTTAATCAATCCCAATTCTTGGCATCATCATGACGCAGTACCGCTGAATAAAAATGTTAATTCAATTAAAACTGATTTGTTTGTATATTAGAGAATTAATATATAAAAATTAGAGATTTATATAATATGATAAATTGATTTTTTAAAAGATACCTGTATGAATGTATCAAATTGTCAGAATGCTATGTGTGTTAAAATATTTGTACAGTATTTGACTTGACCAAAAAAAAACAACAATTTATTAATCAGACATCATCAACTTGATATATTCTAAAAACAACCATTTGTAATCCCTGCACCAGCTGTGTATAGCTATCTGTTGTAGAATTTATTTAAAACATTTACTAATAGAATTAATGATTAATTAAGATTACTGTTTGAATGGTAGTTTTGACGACATGTGTAGAATTGAATAGAACTATGCAACCTGTTACACACACACTTAAGTATTGAGTCAACGCTTACTGGAACAAATAGTGCAGGTAGATTATATGTCTGGCAATAGGCAACATCTTATTCATATTTCTTACTTAATAACAGAATTATTTGATTATTTTTAAAATTTTTCTAAAATGAGGGTGAATTCTTAAAATTGAAGTGCATGATTTGAAATATATTGATTTTATTTATAAAATGTTATTTAGTGTTGCTATTGTTGTTGGTGTTTAATGAAGTGTGAATTCACAATGTTGCCTGAGTGTAATTTGTTTAGTTATTAGTTCAATTGCTCACTTCTTTTCCCTGGTATTATATTATTATGTTAGTGATGAATGATTTAGAGCCAGAGTTGATTCCGTCCAGACAATTTAATTTCTTAAAAGTATTTATTTGCTATAAATTCTCTTGTATGTAGATACTAATTTCTTATTCCTTGTAATGGCTTCATTACAGTTTCCGTCCAACAACCTCTTAATATTAGCATTTTGCAATTGTATAATTATAATATTTAATAAATTGTGTTTTTTGCTTCTTTTTTTTTTTAACTTAAGCTTTTCTTTGTAAAATTCTATATATTTAATGAACAATAAAATGTTAACATCAGGTAATAGTTGATATTTTTATATTGTGTGTTTTTTTTTAATTGAGTACCTCAGCTGAAATTGGTTTATTTAAAAAATGTTTCTTGAATTTGATTACCACTATGAGCTGTAATTCTAGCTTGCAACATTGTTTTAATTAAACTGATTGTAATTGGGAACTTTAGACAATTGTTGCGGTGACCATAAGTAATACATGGTACGTAAATAAATAAATGATGCAACATTAACTAAAGGTTATAATTCTCCTTGTTTAGTAAACGAACATGTTTTCACTTTCCAAAGCACGGATTCCCTTAATTCCAAAGTTACTCATCAACCTGTTCACGTCACAGCTGAAAACCTACTTAACGTTGCTAAGCTTTGTAAACTCGAATCTGATTGGCTAACTGACTGCGACGTGGCACTTAACAGTGGTTGTGAGCAGGCAAATGGTTAGTCTTACGCCGTCGTTTATTCCCTTCAAACTCACTATTTGAGTTATTATTCTTGCAAACTTTTTCATTTTCAGTTTAGATTTATATAATAACTGATTTCATTACGTTTCTTTTTAAATTAAAGAGACGGCGAATAAATACCATTCGAACTATTTAATTACACTCGATACTATTAAGTTGTGCATTGCCGGCTAGGAATTACCAAAGGATTCCCCATTTGACCTCAAAGTTCGTGTTGATCATTCGCTTTCAGATAAGTGATAGAACAGGACAGAACAGAAGGTAGTGGATTGCTTCACCACCAGAAACCGACCGGACCCTGACCAAGACCCTGTGCAGACCCCCACGATAAAATGGAGGCCCTGCTCAGCGATAGCAAACCCATGGACATGATTGACTCCGATTTCAATTATTTGTTTGACTCTGATGTTTTTCACAATGTTGTAAGTAGCGTATCTTATTACTATTTGGTATTTATATTCGTGGGCTTAGCGGTGGAGTGGGAGGAACCATATGGAGCCGATCCAGTCTATTATTTATTACCTATTTAAAACCTTAAAATGGTCGTCTGATAACCGCTGACCATCTATTATTATTTATAATGTTAAAGATGTATTGTTTTATATAAGTAAGTAAGCTAGGACTATCCCTATGTTTTATGATTTAAAAATGATCTTAACTTTTCGTAGCACTAAAATACTAAGTCTATAGTAGTACTGTAAATAATCATAATGCCGGATAGTCATAACTTGATGGCATGCTTTTCTAATATTAAATAATATTAGCTAAATATATAATAAATGGTTATACAGTACTATATAAATCATGGACCTCTAATTTATAGGTCCATACTATAATAATACTTCCCTCCTCATTAAATACAGATCACTAACATTAGTTGTTTCAAATCGGTCATGTGTGTTAAATAAAGTCAGTGTGACTGAAATGATAATTTTCAAAATTATTGGTTATTCAAAATCTATGCTTTTATAGTTTATTAATAATATTTAAATTATTGAAAGTCTGATTAATAAAAATACTGTTAAAACCATGTTTATTTTTAAGAAGGTTCCTGGCACCGCGTCCTTATCCGCTTCACTGGTGTGTTGCAGACACACCCACTAGAATCCTTGAGGTTTTTCCATATTCATTCAATTCACTATTGTTATAAATCAACTGTTTCATTTAGGAGGGTTTCCTTTATTTAAAATAAAATACTTGACTTGAATGGTGTTTTGTCCTCGGACTAAATCTGTTCTTATGAATGGAGAAGAATACATTAGAATTTTCATTGATAGATTTAAAGAACGCTTATTAGTTCTATTCCAGTTGGCATGCATTCACATAAATGTGTATAGCATTCCTCAAACTTATTCACTAGTGAACAAACTTTTCAGAATCTTTTTATCTCATCAATGATTTCTTGAAGAAAGCATTTGTAGTGTTATTATGTTTAACTGACCATGTCCAACAATATTTGTGCATATGTTTACTGTTTCTTAAACAAATATCAAACCATATGGTTACAGGTTTACTAGATTGAATAACAATCAAATTTGCATACCGCACCTTTTACATAATTGATGATATTATTGGTTTGTTTGTATTGAAATTAATTATAAAACCAAAATGCATTGCCTTTTCTCAATATTCAATGCGAAATGACGAAATAAATACCATTTTATATTGCTTTTTTTTAATCTGGATTTTTAATCAAGTGAAATAATAATTTCAAAAATATTGTTACTTGATTTTAATAAAGACTGGAAGTCATGTTGCTAAGTGTCTGCATTTTACAGGAAACTTGTCTACCTAGAAAAAAACAAGCTTGCAATAAAGATATTTAATTATAACTTTAATGTTTGGCATTTGTTAGGTAATAACAAATAATAAACTTGCAATATGTTTGTGTTATTTACTACTTTATGTTAATATGTTTACAGTTATAAGATATTTAGATGGCACAGCTATCACAAGTAAAGTGGGAATCATATAAAACATCTACTGTGGATTTGGATAAATAGAAATTACTGTTCTAGAGTAAACTTTTAATAATTTTTTGTTTCCCTATCAAGCAATATTCAGGCCTACCCCATTGAAAAAAGTTGACCATTCAATAGTACCTTCAATCGTTAAAACGGGAAAAAATAATGCATGATAGAGATACACAATTTACTATCTAATTTCAAAGATACACAATTAATCCATGACATAACCAAAAACCAATGGTATAGCCTGATTTTAAATCAACCAATCAGATGCTGGAAACCTTTTGACTTACTAATCCAAATATCCTCCATTTAACAATAGTGCGTTTCACAATAACTTTTAAAGATAATCTATCAGTGCAGATAATTACTTGTGTAGGTGCAGTTCTATTGATTTTTATCTTTATAAGAATGTGCAACAGGTTGTAAGGTTTTACTATCTGTGATTTATATTTAAATTAAGTGCTGTAAGAAGTACTAAAAGATGTATCCATGGATTAACAAAGTATCTAATCACTAGATTTACTAATTAAAGCTGGGCTATAATATAATTATATTTGTGAGACTTCAAAAAGTTAAAAATACAGTATACAGTATGTTATAGATATTTGTAGGTGTATTGTACAACAAACACATGTTTACCTGCTGTGGAATCCTGGGACCAGAGCATTGCAATTCAGATCTAATAAAAGCAAATTAAATAATTTATAACTTATGTTTCAATAAGTATCTTTAATTGTTTTGTATAGCAGGTAGCAAGTCAGGATTTGTAGCTGGCTTCAATTTATTTAAAAACAACATACGAACCTTCATTCACAATGTGATATTTTGAGCTTATAGTTAGGTACAGTATTCATATTGTCTATTTTGAGCTTATAGTTAGGTACAGTATTACAATGTGAATCAGCAACAGATCTAAATAGTTGACTTTTGATTCTTATTTTTTTACAATGTTTATTCACATCTTCTTACTTACCAATATTGGACTTCAACCTTCAACTCTATTCATTATTGGCCAAGGTAATGTTGGTTGAATAGTTTATTTTTTCATCTCAAGCCAAGAAAAATACTTGTTTAAAGCTTCAACTTCTGAATGCATTTTTTTTTTAAATTTTTTTTTTTCTTAATGTACTATATAGGTCATCGACATTGATTCAAGGAAAGCATTGAATACAATAAAATTGTACCTGTACACTTGTGATAATTTACTGTTACGATTTTATTGGATTTTTAGTTGTTTTTTTTCCTCAAAGGCATACCATGTGCTTTGCCTGATTTCATACTTTTGTTGGCAAGTCGACGAGGAAGGGAATCATTCAACTTGTTTAAAAAAATAGGACTGCTTTACTGAAAATTGCTAAAAGTAGAAAATCTTTCTTCCTCCTTAAATTGAATAAAGGTCCTTGGTGTTTAATAATATAACTGGGTGTACCGGTTAAGCCTAGGTGTATTATTGTTGTAAACTATACCATTGTACGTCACTATATCCACATGTATCAAGCTATTCATGTGTAACGTTGGCGTTTATCTTGAATCTGAAGTGAGTATTTTTCAATAGAAGGCGTGTCAATTTGTCTAGAATATGAAAGGATCTGTTCAACCAACTAGTTTGTGACAATATAACTGAAATACTTAATTTTGTACCAGGTGTATGATTACTACCAACAGTTGTTAATAGGCTTTAAAATTCCATACATTATTTAAACCAAAAAAATGTACAGTAGTATATTTTATGATCTTTTTCTTACAATACAATGTCTGCAATTTGTTTGTTTTGATTATAATGGTAACAATTATTTTTGTATTTCTAGACTACATATTGAAAGCTTCATTGGGTTATTATGATGAGAATATAAAGTCACAAAGCATGTGTTTTCAGTTAATAATCAATATTTCACATATAGAATGCTGTTGATTCCCACAACTGTATCAAAAGTACTGTATTGATAAATTATGAAGATAAATAATGTACAATAAATCTAGGCTAATATTGCAATGAGTAACATGGCCTAATAGGTTTATTTACAGTAGGTGTAGGATAGATTGATTAGTCGTTTTTATATTTTTTTCAAATCATTAAAAAGTTTCTGTAATGAACTTGTATAAATCTATCAAACATATAGCGAGGAAGGGAAATAAAGCAATGCAGTATCTGAATGTAATATGTAATTTGTTTTGAATAGACTTGTTGAATTTTGACATGTCAAAGAAGCCTAGAGAGGAAATTAGTTTCCAGATGCTAAGTCATTCAGCTAATCTGATTGGTTATTGGCAACAATGTTACCAGTGATAAGAAAATTGACCTTGGGTTAGGATTTGGTTATTGGTGATTTAACCAAGGATTTGTTAACTACTGTTTTCATAAAAGGTCCATCCAGGTCTTCATGTTGAAAAGGTCAAAGAAAAATGATGTAAATAGAGACCACAGGACTGACACCCACTCTTTAAAACATGAACAAATGAATTACTACATACATTTTCAACTTCTTCAAGAACACTATTTTAATGCAATAACATTATTCTTATTATATTTTGGTTATTTAAAAAAAAACAAAACAGCGGCTCGAAAATCAGGGGAGCGCGTTGATGCCTAACAAGTCTACATTATTATATATATTTGGGCGAATTTCCTCATTTTATCGTTTCAAATTAATTAATTAAATTTCAGTATATCAACGGGCGGTTTAGAATTAATGTTCTTTGCCTGTTGTGTTATATAATTGGCCTTACTCTTATAGTTATACTCTTTACGTGTGACAAAAACAATCCAAACTGCAAATTTGCCTGTTATAATTAACTCTGATATAGATATGAGCACATATATTTATTTCTGTTAGTTGTTAAGTATTTTCATTAAAATGATTGTATAACAAATCCTACAAGTCTTAAATCATGTGTTCTGGTACAGTAGATCTGGTGTTAATACTGTACTAGCTACTAGCTACTGTGTCTGTGTTAAGTGGTTCCTCCAAAGCTGTTTACCTATTGATTAATTAATAAAGGAGTTTATTTGCCACTAGCCCATGATAATCCATACTTATATAAATCTGTTTTATCATAGTGTTCCATTAAATCAGAGAGACATTTTCACAATTTATATTCTAAAATTATAAACCTTGTTTCGACATTATTGCTTCCCTCTTGTTGAAATCTATTATGTATTGTAAGCTTTGAACAAATATAGTATTTGATGCATTGTATTCAATGTTGAAATATCTAAGTTTATCTGACTTTAGTGATAACTGTTGCAGTCTACTAAACAAAAATAACAAATGTTGATAAGCATGTTTAAACAATAGGCATGTTTTTGATGTGAGCAACTGATTAAATAGCCTGTCAATAAATTACTGTACCTCCATTTAATATTTGTAGCAATGTGTGACAAAAGTTTTATTTTATCTGTTTATATTATGGTTTTTAGCTGTAATGTAACACAAAATATCAGTTATTTCGTTGACAACTGAGGAACATTTTCACTTCATTTGGAGTGAACCACACACTGAAGTAATGTTGTTTATAATTACAAATATAATTAAAATTGGTTACAGTATTTGAAGTTTTTTCAGCAGCTAAACACCCTCTAAAATCATATATATACTGTATGCCCGATTGATGTATTTAACATAAACTAGGTAGATAAATACTGTAGATGGAAATACCATAATCAAATCTATATATGAAGTGATCTGATACAACAAGTAGAAGTGATTTTATTTTGACCTTGTGTTAGGAAGCTTTGCACATAAACCATATGGGACATATGGTACCCAGGCCACTTATATAAAGCATTTTTTCACCCAGTAAAAGACCCATCTGTACAAAGATGTTCATAATTATTAATTATAGTATACAAAACATAGTTTCTCCTTTGTTAACTTGATAATTATTAACATTTAACTTAAAGCCTGCAGTAAATATTGAGAGTATTGACTGTAATAACATAGCATTCAACAAAGTTGATACCAGTCAATCCAATTTTGATATTTTCACAAACTTGACACTTGACCGCACATTGCAGTACTGTACCAGATTGCCAATAGATTTGTACCATGTGTACACATGAAGTTCTGTGATTGGCTGAATGTCAATGATACATTTTTGTGTTGCTATGTTGTAAGGGTCCCAGCTGTTAAGAGGAATCAAATTGCATGCTGTTTTTCATAGAATGAAACTTGAGTTTTTTGTAATTATCCAATTTTTAGATTGTTCTTCTACTAAAGAAGTTCAGCATAAACTAATAATGTGCCTACCAACAGAATTGTATGAAACATTATTTTCTGTTCATTAAACCATATATTATATTAAATCAAACCATTTTCATACATATGAAAAGAAAGCTGAGAAATTAAGGTTGAAAAATAGAAGTAAACTTTATTCATTGGGCCTATAACTAAAGTTAAATATTATAAAATTCAATAGTGAAAATATTTCTTCTGGTTTCGATAGTATATTGTAGTTCCTTGATAGTAAACCAGTAATGTAACGTTACGTTTGCTAGGAGACCAATCGGCGTCATAACGCAAAGCAACTGAAGAAGTCAAGCTGACAGCTAGACGATACTGTCTTGCAAACGTAAGTTTACATTACTGGTTTACTATCAAGGAACTCAATAAATAAAAATCAATTGTGCCACCAAAGTGTTGGTCCATTGTAATGCTTAATTTGTAGTTTAAATGGTTGAAGTTTGGACATATTTAGCATGTACTAAATCAAAATATTTTACTATCAATAACTTGGTAATTAGTTAATTTTAAAGATATAATTTTAATGTAGATCAGTAAATTTAATTATTGTTTTTTGGGCTTGTTTATTATGTTTATGGTATATTAATAAACTTGTATAACTGTTTCTTCCTGGATGGATGCCCTCCCTTCAATTTAGTTTTGAATGCTAAATTTGTTGCATTTAAAAATAGCAGAGAACAGCAATTGATATCAAACTGAGAACACTGCACTGCATATGTTTCTACAATATAGTGAACAACACTGGTTGTGGTAAAATGACAGCATGATCCATAATATATTAACAATATGGTTCATATTTCATGAGTAACCTTATTCCACGGAAAAAATATTGTTTACAAACCTGTACCATATGTTTCTCTGTGAGAGATGAAATGTGGTAGGTTAATGCCTATTGGTAGTGGAATATGGTAGGTTAATGCCTATTGGTAGTGGAATTAAATTGCATTCATATTACTTTTGGTTTTTAGCAGTGTATTACAATTATTTGCTTAATTTATAAATAATTTTTTCCACATATATTTGTTTATGAAACATTCTTAACAATGTTAGTTTACATGTTTGTGTAATTACATTCCTGCAGCAAATGTATGAAGTATAGTGCAAAATTAACTATGAGTAATGCAGGGAGAGGTGGTGGATGCTTGACCCTCTGGAGTTTCTGCATTTCCTTTTGTCCGTGTGGAAATTTGCTATTTTAATTGTGTAAAAATATGAAATAATAAAAATTGTATATTGATGTAACTATTGGCCGTGATAACCCATGATCACGGTCAACTTTGGTAGCGTCTTGAGCACTTCTAGTGGATATGTGCGCTTTATAAATTATTATTTATTATTACAGTATATTGATTGTCTGACTGGACAATAGTAAAAGAGCAATTGTTTTGTTATGTCTTGCAGCCTCTATCAGAACATTTAAGTGATTTGCCATCAGATCTCTTACATAACCTTTTTGATGATGACCCGCTGTTGTCCAGTAAGTGTATTGGTGAAGATGGAAGTCTTTCACCAAATCCACATATCCAGACAGATCACAGCTACTCCATGACAAACGAATTAGGCCTACAATCACCACTGATGAAAGATATACAACTCCATGGTATGAATCAAAAAAAACATTTTTTAAGTGTTTAGAGAAAAAAACTCTGGATTTAATGAAAACTCAACATCTGGGCAATTATTCAACATTAATAAACAGATATGTTGATGAGAAAAAAAGCACACTAATCTGCTAATCTTATAAAGCTTGTGTACAGTAATGTATACAATACCATACAGTACTAAATTATTGAATATCTATTTCTTATAATTTTGTTAATCATAGTGTCAAAAATGTATTAAGTGTCTTGGTTACTGACAGGATGTAGTAATGATGTTATCTATTAACCACTTGCCTACCTTTTCCTGTAGACTTTGAATCTGGTGAAATCAATGTTGAAGTACCATCTTTGGAACAGGAAGTTCCATTAGCCATCCCTGAGGTTAAGCAAGAACAAACCAGTGACATCAGATACATTCTCAGAGAAGCAGTACCTATCACAACGTCTGCCGTACAACTCACAATTCAAGCCAAACCACAAGACATCTCAAATCTCAAACTTGAACCACATAACCAAATTTGCAGAGAAACAGGTATAATATCAAGAATAATTCGCAAATAACATTATGAATTTAATGAAAAGTGCATTACATATATTTAGTATATATATTTTTTGTATGAATTTAAAAATATGAATATTAATTAATTTATTTTATAGTGAACATAATTGATCAAGTCCAACTTCCACCGAGTCCTCCCAGTAGCAATAACAGTGATAGTGATGGTGGTGCCAGCCCTGATAGATGCAGTTCCATTTCATCAGATTGTCCCAGCCCAACATACATCTCACCCCTACCAAGGAAACCATTAGCTACAACCAGAACAATTACACAGCCTATGTTTACCAATGTACAGGTTGGTACAGTCACAATATTTAATATTATACTACAATAGGCAATACTGTATTTATTTTTTTAATGTACATTTTTTATATAGTTCTCTCAGATTTCAAACACATATTGATTGTCAGGAATGTTTGCCCATATTGGGTTTCAATTGATATGACCTTCTGATCTACTTCCTGTTAGAATTTAGAACTTTGTAATGCAAGGTCAATCAAATGTGGGTACTGTAGGTTTCATGACCTAACCCTGTTGCTAATCAAATTAAGTTTCATTTAGGGAATAAAAAATGTATAATTATTCAATCACACAAGTCATCTTCTTTAGATTTTGTCTAATTACATTTTGTTTTAATTTACTCTTTCAGAGATTACCACAATCAGGACCACTTATTTTAACAGAAGAAGAAAAGAGAACATTAATTGCAGAAGGCTATCCTATTCCAAACAAACTTCCACTCTCAAAGTCAGAAGAAAAATCACTAAAGAAAGTCAGAAGGAAAATTAAAAATAAGGTCAGTTATTAGAACATGAGTCTACCTACTTTAATAGTATAAGTTTTCCATTTTATTCCTTTTATCTTGGTAATTCATTTTCATCCCTCTTAATATACCATATTTTGTTATATATAAATCATACAGTCAAATTATAGAAACAGTGCTCATATTCGGAACATAATCATGTTCCGAATATGAGCACTGTTTCTATAATTTGACTGTATGATTTATATATAATTTACACAGTGCAACGCAACACAATTGATTTACATATTTTGTTATATATAGATTTCAGCACAGGAAAGCAGAAGGAAAAAGAAAGAATATGTTGAAGCTTTAGAAAGAAAGTAAGTGGCCATGCTTATGTAACTCTCAACATTTGGTAACTGTCTCGCTCATCCAAATCAAAACTACCTCGTTAATTATTGTTATGATAAATAAAGGAAGAGTGAACTTCATGTAATTGCAGATGTGTCTCGTCTGCTTGTGTAACTAATATAAGATATTCTTGTTTGTTAATAGAATGGAACAATACACACAAGAAAACACAGATTTAAAAAAGCGAGTAGACTCATTAGAAAGTAACAACAAAACACTGGTCACACAACTTACAAAACTACAGTCTATTGCAAATAAGATTTCCAAACCAATCCGAGCTACTTCAACCCAGACAGGAACTTGTTTAATGGTAAGTTTATCCTGGTTTTTTGAAACTATAAATGATTATGATGATCACTATTAAAATTCAATGTAGTACAGATTTTTAACATTAATTAATTTTTTTAAATAGTTAGTCATATCTGTTTTAAGATCATTAAAGACACTTTCCCTACAATTTCTACAATAAAAAGAGAAAAACTATGCACTAAATAACTTGTGTCGAATGTCCTTTAGGCCTAGGTAAGATTAGTTTTGTAGGCCTAGGTGGTAAACAGCAGTAATATACGAACATTATGCCAGCTATAGGCCTAGCTTGACGTTGACTAGTTCCTGCATTAATTGTTTTTTTGTTCTTCCATTTGTTTTGCTTAAAGATCGATCAAAAGTAGATGCATCACAGAAACAAAACAAAAATATCAATCAGTGTGCAATGCACCCTGGTATTTATAGCGGGCCGCTTAAATCATTATAATCGACTTATTATAAACATTTTTATTGTTTAAAGATGAAAAAATTATCGCAACAGGCCCATATAAATTATAGTAGTATTTTAAATAAAATGCAGTTTTTGAACCTTAAATTAGATAGAAAAAATGTAGGTAAAGTGTCTTTTGGTTATGTCAAATGTAGCCCATGCATAAGTGCAACTGTAGGTAAAGTATCTTTTGGTTATGTCAAATGTAGCCCATGCATAAGTGCAACTGGTAATTTCCAATAAATACTTGATTTGTATTGCTAAAAATATTCTTGTATTAATTAACTGCATGTAATGCCTGTATAATACCATTTATTTTACCTTACCTAATGCATGATGAAACAGCACATTTTCAAAAAACTTTTTAAAACATTCATTCAATTATATTACTAATTCAGATATAAAAAGGAATCTGATTTCACTTGGACAATCTAATGAACAGACCGTTACAAATTATGAGGTGTAGACATAATTTATAACGCACTACACTGATTTGTAATACTGTATATGTAACAGATGCTACCGACGTATATTGATTTTATAGAAATCCTCCCTCGCACTTATGTACATTGTATTTTGTTGCTGACATCTGCAAAAACATGACTTATTCCCACTGTGGAATATAATCCAATTGAATATTGATTGCCTAATTACTATCTGCTATTTTGAAAAAAACACATTTATAATTTAGTTTTCTCTTTAATACAATTAATATGTATTTATTTGCTAATATTTTGAGTTAAATCACCGCATGTACACTTATTTCTATATAGTATCGTTTACGGTGTAAAAGCAGAAGGTGACGAGATTGACGAGAAAGCCAGCAAGAAATCCCCCGCTTCTTTCACCCTTGACCTCAGGTGCAGTATGCAAATAACGCTGTTTTCTCAATTCCTTTTATATTTTAAAAACTTTTTGTGTTTTTCTTCTTTTGGATTGAGGTAAAGGTATCTCTGCACCTGAATACTATACTATGTCTTTCATTCACGGGTTTTGTTCTAATATTATTAGCAAAATTTGCATACTGCATCATAGCTAATTTTCACTATAAATAATATTGCTAACTGATATTACTACTATTTGTTGTAATGAGTTACTAACACTTTATGTGCTGTACAACTATGTTTGATATGACCATGACTGAATAATATAGGCCTCCCAACTCTCTCAGTAGATGCAGGAGTTTGGTGAAATCTCCTGCTAAAAATACAATTTCTCCCAGATTTTATTCTGATAATGACGTACAGTAACAATTAAAAATTTCTAATACAAATAAGAAAATCGAAAACGCACTATATCAGTCTGTAAGATGTTTATAAAACATTTTATACATCGTTTAATAAGTAAAATAACACCGTGTCTTTGGCTTTTACAGGTTCTCCCTGTTTTTGTGATTTATGTTATACCATATTTGACAATCTTAAAGCATGTTCATTGATAGACAATTGTATTACAATATTTTATTTCTATTCAGTACACTTTGTAAGCTTATGTAAACCTTTTTTAATTTTGTTAGCATAAACTCATCAATTCATCCATTTAAATCTGTCAATTCTATTGTGATGATAATTTAACACATGTGAAAGTAACATGTGTTTCATTTAACCTTTTAAATTGATTCAAAATATCAATTAAGAACTAATATTTTCACCTGTTGCTACAGTATGGCGCAGTTGAAGTTTCAATATCGCTATTAATTATTATAACTGTATTTATATTTTAAATACTGTAATACAATTATGCTTACATTATTTTTTTTTTAATTAAACACTGTAATCATAATATGTAAGTATTTAATTTTATCTTATATTTTATCTTAACAGGTATTTGTGTTATGTTTTGCTGTTTTTCTTGGGAGCTGGTCTCCGTCTGTGTTATTTTATCGTCCTAGTCATTCCACTATTCTTCCTCCTAATCAACCATTAATGAAACATGCTCACATGAAACTACCATATGGACCTGATCCGCCCCCATCGTCGTCGTTTGGATATGACCCATACTCAACTCCAAACAGTAAGTTAATAATTTATCATGAATTATAGTATAATAAAAAAAGTTAGGGGCCCAATGGTTAGCATGCTGCAATAAATGGTCAATTATAAAAAGAGGGCCTACCGTAGCCTATGTACTCTGACTGACAAATTGGCAGTTTACATATTAATAAATCAAATGCTATACGGTATATCAATATGTATATTTGTTATTGCAAGGGATCGCCTGAACCATAAAAGTAAAAACAAATAATTGTTTATTTTATTTTAATACTTCTGTTTACTTTTTCAGTGAATTCCAGAATGCTTATGTCAACAGATGAAGATAGCAACAGTGATACATATAGTGAAAACTTTCCTTACATGACTCGTCTTAACACACTTGACAAAGTATTACAAGAGTCTGCTTACAACCATCGCTCCACTTCACAAAAATCACCTGCAACTATCGAACCTCCTGGTTTCCCGACTTTAGAGGTCATCCTCCAAGAAAAGGTCACAAACGATGACAAATATACGATCAATGGCTCCAAGTCCCATTTCAGTGTTCATCAGGTGGTCAACCCTGATATAGAAGCTGATGTCATCTCTGTAGAAACAAGGGTTAATGGTTCCTCCCAGTAAGGAGTATCTCAACCTTGATTTGTACCTATTTACTACCAACTCAGTAATTAATATCAATTTAAAAAGAGAGAAAAATAGTTTGTATTGTGATTTATTCTAAAAAAAGTTCTTACATTTTATGATTTATTTATGCATGCATTATTATACTGTTTTAAAAAATTTATTTGTGAACATTTTTTTTTTTAGATTATATTTTTCTCAACTTTTTTCTTGTATGTAAACTTTGTAAATACTAATGTCTTCCACAATTATTATTGATTTGGAAGGGACTAAATATTACAAAATGTAAATTGATATTCCTTAAAGTCTGATTCATTTTAGCCAATTTAGTAGCAAATATTATTGTGCTACTGCATTAAGAATATTTTGTAAAAAGGATTAAAAAAAAAGTTATACATTGGCCAATGTAACTTTTGATTTTTCTAGACGGTATAAGTACAGAACATAACATTTATAAAAAACATTTATGAACTGTCTATTTTCCTTTGTAAATAAAAGTACACAAATCATGCTGTTATAAATCATTATTTCCTACTACTGTACAATTATAATTCTTTCTACTCTTGCTTTTATAAAGGCGTGTGAATTTTTAGCGCAGATCCGTTTTTATTAGTGTGGGGACGTATAAAACAATGGATGTATAAATAATAATACGTCATTAGGCTGGGGGGCCAGGGATCCTCTGGATCTTTGAGTCATTTACGTCAGTCGTTTCAAGCGATTTATCTGAGCACATAAAAATTCCGCCCGGAAGAATACAATTATTTTGGGTTACGCACTTTTTAGGCACTGGTCCTGATGCGCCACTGGTTATTTCAATCAAAATACTCTGAAATTACACATGATACGTCATGTGTGTCATGAGGTTAATCTAAGTGTGGTATTTACGATAATTACTTAATCATAATGTAATGTTATCAAGATTCCAATTTGGAATTTCCAATTGTGAATTATTCATGATTTCTGCCTTAACCTCATGGGAAAAAAAAATAATGGTAGCGGGATGATTCGGCCCCGTACTGCCAGAGGTAGGGGCCTGGTATGTAGGGTTTTATGATATAAAATTATGTCAAGTACATGTTTGTCGTCACCAGTGAGATGTAATAAGCCGAAGGCTAGAGGGCGTACTCCAGACTGAAAAGTGATTCCAACAGGAGGGGGAACCAACAAGATGTTGTTTGACATATAGCCTTCAGCTATATAAAATATCATTGGTCGTGTCGTCCCACAAACAGGTCCTCAACGTCAACAACAAAACATCACTCATCACAGAGGGTGGTCTTCAGTTTCGGGAAAAAAACAGAATCAGTAGTTTTTTGCGCCACTGCTCTAGCCATCTATGTCCCTTGAGGACATATTCATTAATAAGCTGTTTCATAGCGGTAGCTTACAGTTTTGCGAATTTGGAAGCTCGACCATAATTTATAGGTCCGAGCTGCTGGACACGAAAAACGTCTGGGAAAAGAGAGTCTATGAGGGCTCACGGTTAAACGATTTTAGATTCTTGCCTTTTGATTAGTTGACGCGAATCAACAGATTGTGGAAGAATTTTTACTTGTACCACACACATTGTCTCTAGAGGGTATTCAGTTGCATGTCTACAACAGTTCAGGTTGAGGTCACACACAAACAGGCACATTAAAGTTCAAAAATTAAATTTATGAAATATCACAATAACATTCAATATTATGTTAACATGGGATAACATGTACTTGATATTCACTTTTTATCTCTTTAAGTTAAGTGTACGTGAATTCTGTAATCCGATTGGTCAATATGTATGCTTTATTACTATTAGTTACACCCTGCTTGTTCACGGAATAAGGGAAATATCTACGTTCAGGTGGTTCCTTATTCCATTCGGCCTCATGGAATATGGAACCAGAACGTAGATATTCCCCGTATTCCGTGAACAAGCAGGGTGTAACCATAGAGATATTATAGTTCACTATAATATCTCTATATGGTGTAACTAATAATATCATGAAACACACCGTACCACAACCGCCCGTCCCCTCCCCCTACCCCTACCGAGAACTGTTGTTATGGAAACTCACAACAACAACATTGAGGGCGTAAAATTTGCCCATTATTTATGCGTGGTTGGTTGGCATAATTTTAAACCATCACCACCGCAAAAAGAATATTTTGTGACTGAACCTGCTAAATCCACGCCTAGCTAGGCCCTAGCTAGTTACAGTACTACTACTAGTATAAATAATTTTAAAGGTACTTCAAATATCTGTGCGTTCAATCAAGTATTTTACCTACTAGGAGTACTAGCCTACTAGCCTAGCTAGGCCTACTAGGCTAGGGCTAGGCTAGCTAGAAGTAGGGCCTAGGGCCTAGGCTAGGTAGGCCTACTACTACTAGCCTAGGCCTAGCTAGGCTAGAGGGCCTAGCTAGCCTCTAGTAGGGCCTAACTAGTAGGCTTTTATTTAGGTCTCTAGACTAGGGCCTATATATAAGCTAAAAGAAGGCTAGGTAGGCCTCTCTACTCTAGGCCTTAAACTTAGGTAGGCCTCTAAAAAATGCTAGAGGTAGGCCTAGCTATCTAGGGTGGGGGCAAGCCTAGATGTTAGGCCTATCCTAATTAAGTAGAGGCCTAGTGTAATATAATGATATACATTTATAATTGAGAAATCAACCTTTGTATTAGAATTCAAATAAGTTCACAAACTTGACCCAGAAAGTCCAGAGGAGAGTTTGTCCAGATGTTTCAAAAGTACATTTAGTCATTTAGCTCATAATTAAATCCCAAAAGTAAACAGTTTATTTGACCTCTCTAACCTATCCCATCGTTAAACCAGGAGAGATTGACACTATTTAAGTACAGATTTGACAGTGTTATCCATCATTGAAATACCTTATTATACCGTTAATCACTTCTACTTAAACACCTCTGGATCAACTTAGGACCAATCGTTACCCTCACAGATTACGTAGTGACATATGCAAATGAACCGAAGCCAATATACCCCCAAGTTTCAGAAGAGCCCAGAGACACCTTACAGCCACCTCACGGAACACACACCTCACAGCCACTTCTCCAGAAGCAGACCTACACTCACATCTCACCGACAGCATCACCTAATCCTCTGTTCCTTATATTATACTGAAGTATTATTGTATCAAGTATTATATTGAATAAACAATATATGTGTTACGACAGTCAAGCGAGTAGAGTCTTCATTACAAGTCAGAAACCTCATAACACTATATTATAGAGGCTACTGAAAAGTTCTCAGAGGCAGGCATGAATTTTTTCCCGAAAGTCACTCTGCTTTTTTAGCCAATAGCCTAGGCTAGGTAGTTTTCACAGGCACATGTAAACGTTTTAACTAAAGCCCGGCGCACACTAGAGCTATCGACTGAGCCAACTGGCACGAGTAACACTTTGCTCACAGTGTGCGCCAGGGATTTCGTGAGGAAAATCTATTGTGTTTAATATTTTTTGGCACGCGCGTCATTTTCCTCAAGTGTGCGCCGAACGTGAGCAGATAGCTCACTAAAAAAATCCACTGCGCATGACATGTTCTGATTTATTATAATATATCAGCGCGTGCCGTATAGAGTAGTAAGTAATTGTCCAATCAGAAAATCTGTGTGCGTCCGATAGAACGTGATCACAGTTTGCGGCAAATTTGTTAGTGAGCCAAGTGTTACTCGTGCCAGTTGGCTCAGCCGATAGATCTATTGTGCGCCGGGCTTTAATGGATGAAGTCAACATTCTACTCATTTGGATATAACAGCATAGTCCAGCGAACAGTTGCGTTAATGTACTTGTTTGACGCACACGCAACACTCACCGCAAGTATTAAAGCAAATAATGGAATGCCTTAGTCTAGCTATGCTTGTTTAATCATGCATATTGGGTGGTAAATAGCATCGATTTGTTTACAAATTGGGTAGTAGCGTTAAAGTTAATGTTTACATGGTACTGAGAAAACTTCCTATTATTTACTTTTATGGCACTTTTTTGGATAGAAGAGCATTCATAGATGCTAAATACCTAGCTTGTATTTATCATGAAATCAAATTTACAATACTCTCTGAACATTAAAAAACAAATAATTGGTAAATATTTTGAAATAAGGTCATAAGATGGGATGTAGCTGTCGTACCAACGCCAAGGATACATTCATTATTACATTCAAAATAAAGTGGAAAAAAGATGTAGTGTAGGGAGTTTAGTTAACAATGCCTAGTTCACATGGTGTAGGTAATAAGCCAAGCTATCATAACAATAATAATTAATATATCTACTGTAGGCCTATCTAGTAGTGGTACTAGAGGCTATATCAGGTCTGGTATAGTAATACATATTACTTAGTAATATCATGATTTAACATAGTTTCAGTGAGTGGCCTACTGACTTTGTTTGGCTAGTAGTAGTAGTAGGCCTATTAACCTATAGGCAAATTTTATTATATTATAATTTAATATTTTATTATTTTTATCAACATAGGTTAAAGTCAAAATGAGCAGTTCATCATCTGTTTCCATTGAAAATGGAATCAAAACACCGATAGACAAAACTAAACCTTACCCTCTGACAGATAGGCCTGGAATCAAAACACCGATAGACAAAACTAAACCTTACCCTCTGACAGATAGGCCTGTAAACACAGAAATACAACCGCAACCAGACATTACCGTTGTTTGTAAAATGTGTGAAAAACATATCAAAATTAGAAAATTGCAAGAACATCGTACATACCATAATGCATTGTTAACACTAGGTTACCATGACAACAAAAAACCACAAAATGTGGAATTGCTACTGAGACGTCGGCAGCATTTAATCAAGAAATTGTCGAAATATTCTAATATGATCACCATACAGAGAATAAATGATGCTTTTGAATTTGTAAAGTCAGTCATGCAGGGTACATATGATAACCTACGTGAAGTGACAGAGCCAGTTGTTGTAGATTGTGTAGGCCAGCCATTAAACTGTAGTGCATCATGCATACATGCTATGAGTTTCTGTTCAGATGCTAATGAACGTTGGAAGTCCAAAATGGAAGATACTTGCATATTCCAAGATTTTTTTGGAAATGATATGAATAAGTGTTTTTTTGCAGTTTATGATGGTCATAATGGTAGATTTGCAGCTGATATTGTTGCATATGATTTTCATCATTTCCTTTTGAATGAAATGATTCGATTTGATCCTAAAACCACTTGCAGGTGTACTGTAAACCATGCTGGAAAAATTGAAATTGAAGAATATGATAGAAAGCCATTACAAAATATTGGGAAGGATAGTATAAGGCACATTCTTCACGAAGAAGGTGTCAATATTATCCAGCAAATTATGCACACCTGTGATGAAAATATTCAACAATTGAAAAACATTGATAGGAGGATAAAAGGTTCTAAAAAGAAGTGTGTAAAAAATCCATTTGCAGAAAAGATGGAGTTAGCTTTTCACAGAGCTTATATCCAGGCAGATGACATGTTAAAGTTTGGTGTTGATGAAATGTCTCGTGTAAGATGGAGTGGTTGTTCAGCTCTAACTTGTATTATTGAAAGTACATCAGAATTGGATGAATTAACAGATGTAGATAGTCCACCTGGAATGCCTTTACCACAGAAAAAGGGAGTCATATATATTGCAAATTCAGGTTTATTTATTTTCTTGGTTATTATTATAGTATTGAGTAGTTGCTTTGTTTAGTTAAGATTTGGGTTTTGTTTGCTGCTGTTACTTTCAGATTTAGCATACATAAATGCCCTTGATATCAAGCATTAAAAAAAAATTATTTTTTTGTTTTGAATTTATGATAAATCTTAGAATTATATAAAAACATGCCAGTTGTTATATATGATGTCATGCCGATGATAACCTAAAAAGCTCCTTAATTTTGGTAAATTCTGTGCTTGACAAATATTTATATTAATGACTTTCAAGTTCAGTTTGTCTGTTGTTTATTTGAGCATATAATTTATACCAAAAAACCCCACATTTTTTTCATTTGATTTTTTTAGGTAATGTACATGCAGTTTTATGCAGGAATGGTAAAGCATACAAACTAACAAGAGACCACACATTAAGTAATGCAAATGAAATAAACAGAGTTAGAAAAGCTGGTGCTGAAGTTCATACTAGTCAAAAAGGTGCTAGAGTGAATGGTATACTGGAGACAACTAGAGGTTTTGGTATGTATACTCTAATTATCAGGTGATTGCAGAGTGGGTGAGGGCGAGCATACCCTCTTCTTCCCCAAACTTACAATACATTATTAATTTTGATATATTTTTAGGTAGGTCGATTGACTTCAATAATTTACACCATAGTCAATAGACTATGTTTAAACTTTGTGCTGGCAGTATATTTTGTTAATTCACTGATGACTATTACTTTCTCTTTTATTTGGGTGTAAAAACACCCAAATTACTGTACTGAGTGAGAATTGTCTATTTTTTTAGGGTGACCCTATTGCCTTGTCTCCATATTTTGGTACTGTATGATTACTTTTGCTGTAATCTTAAAGGTAATAATTGTAATTTCAGGAAATCATGGCGACCAAGAATTAAAGAAGGCAGTCATAGTTGATCCATATACCACCTCCGTCACAGTCGACCAGTATGCAGAATTTCTAATTATAGCTAGCAATGGCTTATGGGAAGTTTTGTCAGAAGATGAGGCTGTCTCTATTATCTATGAAATGATACCAAGTGCTGAAATGTCTTGCTCACTACCTAATCATTTGGACAAACTTACAAAGTCTATGAAATCAACCATGCAGTTATTTTCCAGTAACAATGAACAGTATACAGAAAAAAGCGATAGAAATGAAAATCATGAACAATTGGCTACATTGGAAGATAATATTATTGATACATGTTTAGAAGAAGATGTAGGCACAGATTTTGGAAGTTTAATGTCTACACTGACGGCGGAAAATGATAGAATTGAAGCCGACATTGAGACAGTGACAGAAATGCAAATGATGTATGCTCAGTCACATATGTATCTTTCAGAAGAAGAAAGGTACAGAGATCTTTCTAAGAACATGAGTGAACGACTTGTACAAGCTGCATTATTAGCTGGTAGTCGTGATAATATTACAGTTATGCTGATTCTTCTTCCTGGCTGTAAAATATAGAATTTGTGTGTTATGCTGCATTAGTATAATATAATACTTTGTGTAATGTATTTACATAAACTGTTTTCACAAAAGAAGTACATTAAAGTGTATATACATGTGCACATAATATAAATTTGACAGTGTTTGATTTTAAATGAAATGATGTATATTAATATAAATTAGTTATACTGTATTACATAAATAATGCAAAATATGTTACAATGTGATGATGTTATTTATTCATTTAAAAACTACTTTGTTTGGCTATTTATAGCATTTAGGTATACTTTTTGACACAAAATACATATATAGGCACAGAATAGCCTAAAATTTGCATTTGGTATCGTTTCAGGCAATTTTTAGCATTTCGATAACACTTAAGTTGACACAAAAACAATTTGCACAGAACATCGCATTTCGATACATTTTAGGCCATTTTGACAATTTCAATAAAACTTTTTCACAAAAACATCAAATAGTTCAGACTAACCTCAAATCGGTTTTGGTAACGTTTTAGGCCATTTTGAGAGTTTCGAAAAATGTTTTGACACAAAAACATCAAGTGCATGAGAATAGCCGCAAATCGCATTTAATATCTTAAGAATAGGCAACGATTAGTATAATATAAATAAGGTAGAGTCTAAGCCACTTTCTCATGGTGTGCCTCAAGGAAGTATATTGGGGCCTCTATTATTTCTATGCTATGTTAACGATATGAAAATAAGTGTAAATTGTAATTTGATTTTATACGCTGACGACAGCGTTCTTTTAGTATTTGTCTAATAGCTTCAAGACTAAAATGGCTCATTGACAACAAGTTATCCCTCGATATGGGAAAAACTGATAACATAATAACATAATATTTGGAACCAAACATAAAATGAAAATGGTCGGGGATTTTAAAGTATACTGTGATGAAATCCCTATAGAGTCAATAATCAAATACTTAGGAGTATCACTTGATGAAAAACTCTCAGGTGAACAAATATTAATCCAAAGTATAGACTGTATTAATGGTAGACTTAAATTTCTTTATAGACAAGCATCTTTTCTTAGAGAAAACGAATGAAAAATTCTTGGCTATGCCCTCATTCAAACCCACTTAGACTATGCGTGTTCATCGTGGTACACTGCAGCACCAAAAACACTAAAAAATTAACTGCAGACTATGCAAAACAATATGGTGAGATCGGTCTCATCAATAAAATCGTAGGTGAATTTAAAAATGGACAGTTTGCAATCGGCTTGTTTATATCCTCTCTAAGGCCATTGACACCATTGACCATAATATTCTCCTTTACAAAAATTAGCACATTGTGGAATTCGCGGCACTTAAAGGACCGAGTACCATATTTTGACAACGTATTAGGGATGTGTACATATGATTTCAGAAAAAATTGCGAGATTTATGATATCGCCGCGCGCGCTCACCGCACAACCGTCGCCGTAAATGTTACGTGACGCCACGTGTGCTTAGCAAAATCTACCTCATGAGTTTTCACTGTTGTTAATACAAGAGATAGGTACCTGTCATTTCAATTGCTAATTTGATCTGCTTTGGGCTTAAATTTGCCAAAATGTTTAGTCTGTTATATTGAAGAAACACTTCAGATATGCAAAGGAAACAATAAAAAAAAATCTTGGATTATCCGTTCGGCTCGTCACCGACTGCCTTCGACCTATTCTATGAATATGACTTTGAGCGCCATTTTCATTACGGAGTTGCATGGCCCGAACCGGGAAAGTTCCAAGAATCAATCCGAGCATACTGCCCGCACGCGATTTATATTTTCGTGTAGGGTGTCATTTTCGGGCCAACTAGTGAGAGGTGCCATTTTATGAATGAATGAATTTTATGTGCATGAAAAGTACGATTTAGTTTAGTTAGTTTTACCTGATTAACGTATTTAGCTTATATGAATATGTATGTATCATATTTATGATTTATTATGAAAATAAAAGAAAAAAAGTTGCTTACGTCATCATTAAAAATTTATTGTTCCCCTAAAAACATGAAAAATGAAGGTTCATTAAATCAGACTTTGAATAGGTTATTTTGTAGTTTTAATAATCACTTCCGTAGAAAAAGCCTGAAAAAATAATGTTTTCACTTAGAAAAAGACAAAATATATGGAGTCAACCAAAAAAACCCATTGGCTGGCAGCCAATTTGACCATTTTTTGCTTTAAATAACAGTTTTTCAGGTGAATACATTTGTTTTCAATCAAATTTTTGGTCAAAGTGGATAACTATTATGGGACATTAAAATGGCATATTCAATAAAAAACATTTTAAGAATTATTTTTACATCTTTAATTGCATATTAAATTAAACAAATTTGGTGATGTCATCATAGTAACAAAGTATTCATTGATTCATTGTGGTGGTATGTAATAATCTATCTGCACCAATGTGGTTACTACACGATTATTTCCTCAACTTTTATTCAAGTGTATGGCTCGGTGGTCTTTATTTTTATTTTTATTTAAATCAATGCATATAACCTATAATTCGTCATAGTGATGAATTAAATCTAGTTTCATTTGTTATGGTACATACTGTGTGCAAAACACATTGCACGATGTCCGATGCGATGACTGTGTGCAAATCCATTTTTTTCAATTTTAAAAATGAAGTAGCCCTTCAAGTTCAATATGTTGGATGTATGAGAGCAGTTAATAGTGGACAAAATCAGCTCCCGTTTATTTATGTTATTTTACACCTTTTGGACTTTTATTGGGATCTGGATTTACTAATAATGAACAAGGAACTCAAATAAAGGAAAGTAACACTTTTTTTTATTACAGAAAATTACTAGATTCAAGTGATTAAGACCTTCTACACCCAGGCCCACGGATAGACAAAGCTTGTACCATAAGGACTATACCTAGGGTTAGGGTTAGGACAATAATACCGCGTCTCTTCGGCCTTTAAATCGGCCAATTAGAGCGAAGCGTTGTTGTGCTAGGCAACACATAATATCTATTGTCTTCTGCCTATAGAAATCGTACCACTATTTATTCATATGCAAATACACAAGCAAGCACGATAGCGTTATGGCAGACAAATCAAGTAAAAATAAAGGAAAAGGGTAGAAAATCTGGGACTATATAGGTCATGGATCGAATGCCAAGCAAATACAGATATCTACCACGGAGCCCAATTTCCAGTATTTTTACAATATGGGTAAAGCCATCAAATACCAAACGCTAACGATGTGCACGTAGATAAAATACACACTGACGATATTATTTTACTTATAAAGACGGACGTATACAGTAATACATGAAAATGAGGATACTGAACTACACAGAGCATTACTGGACTTACCACCAATGTTAGGCAAGGACTATCCCACATACCATGGTATAATGAATAAATGAATGAAGAACAAATCACCCCCGATTCATTCATTTATTTCGTCAAAATCACAAATTTCAAATGCAATACATTATAATTATACACAATTCAAAATATTTAAAAAGTATAAAATTGCTAAAACAGAATAAAAAAAAGTAAAATCCGTAAGAATTGTTAAAAGAATAAAGCACTAACAATTATAAAAATTACATTTAAATAATGATAAAGGTAAAACAGAAAAGTAAGGGTAAAACAACAATAAAATATGCGTTAAAAAAGAGTCACAAAAATGTAAAAGTTATTTAAATTGATTTTTAAAAATCCAATTACACAGGTTTATTTCCGTTGCGGTCCTGAAATAAACTAATACTAATTACACTAAAGATTAAAAAAGAATTAAATTCATCCAGTTTTCTATGCGACGATACGTGTATTTGTTTTTATCACGCAAGGAATTTTATTTCATTCGCGTATGGCTGAGGCATAAAACGTACCGTCGATAGTTTTTTACGTTATTGGTGGGATAAATTTTACACCACTTTGGCGTGTACTGTGATTATATTGATCGCAAACTTGTTTAAAGTTGGCGTTCAAATACGATGAGTAATTTAAGTACAATTTTATGAACAGTATTTAATTTTGTCCAACAATGGGTTCTAGGCCCTTCATTTAAAATTATAACCAACCATGTTATTCTGCATGGCTTATAATATTCTTTTACTTTTGTTTTATAGCAGAATACCATGATGAACATGCGTAATCATATATAATTATTGATATTGACATTATCATTGAAACAGAACATTACATTCACAATGTAGCTCAACAACTAGGGCTACCTACAATTGCAAATTATTCCTGTCTACAAAAAAGGACAAATTTATGAAATTACAATTTACCGTCCGATATCTGTTTTACCCGTATTTTAAAAAAATCTTTGAAAAGGAAATGCCTAATAGAGTCTATTACTAACCACATTTAAAATGTTAAACCCCCACCAATATGGGTTTCGTGCTAAACACCAACCTCGCATGCCGCGCTTGAACTAATTAAAGATATACGTCTCCCATCCTTCGAATCCAATACAATTCTTGCCGGTGTTTTTATGAATCTATCAAAAGCCTTTGACGTAAATGTGAATCATGACATTTTGATAAAAAATATTCATCATTACGGTATTAGAGGTACTTGTCTTGAATGGTTCACAAATTACTTGAAAGGTAGAACAATTTGTATGCATAAATAATAATCAATCAATTCTATCAGAAATCAAATGTGGGGTACCACATGGGTCAATTTTATGCCCCTTACTATTCCTACTATATGTAAATTATATAATATGTAATGTTAGTATTTTCCTACCCTGATGATAGCACTGTCTATTATTCAAATACAGATATCACAAATCACAAAAACATCAAAACATTAACATAGAAAAATATCAATACATTAGGCCTGTAGTAATACAAATTTATACAAAAATATTGAATCTTGAACTCTCTAAATTCAACGAATGGTTCAAAGCAACTTAATTTGTCCTAAATGTAAATAAAACAAATTATGTTATTTTCACAACAAAAAGAATTGTAATACCGAGACAAAATATTCCCATAAAACTTAATGGTACAAACCTACAAAGATTGGAAAATATTACTTTCTTTTATTTTATTGTTATAAACGAAAATTAACATAATTGGATATCCTCTTACAATTAACGATTTACTTAAAGACACCTCCAATTAGCGATCATTATATTATTTGGTATGAGTAAAGACAAGAAGAATAAATAGTTTTTAATAATGTGACAAAACAAGTAACTGTAATGGTACTCTTCCAATTAAAGATCACTTTACTTAAAGACACCTCCAATTTTATTTATTTTTATTTTATTTTTAATATTTATTAATGATATTTCACAGTACATCTCCCCTGGTTCTTGTAGTATATTTGCTGACGATGTTGCTATATATGTTAATGGGAGTTCAACAAACGAAATCAATCAAAAGCTTCAAACTATTATGGATAATGTCAATACATGGTATGAGGGCAAAAACTCAGTATAAACCTAAAGAAAACAAAAGTTATGTTCGAGGGCAACGTTCTAGCTCAGATGGTGATATTAATATTTTCTTGAATGGTAAAAAGCTTGAAAATGCTAAGCACGCTCGATATCTAAGTGTAGAAATTAACGAACATTTAACGTGGAACCATCATGTTAGTAATCTGTGTAAGTCACTTGGACACAAATTACAATTTTTAACAAAGTAAGTAGATTTCTAAACAAAAGCATTCTAGAAAAAATGTACAGAATGACTATACAGCAATGTAGCGACTATGCCATTTTCTGTATAGGGTAATACATCTGAAACAAATTAAGTAAAATATTTAGGTTTCAAAAACGAGCGGCAAGAATAATTACAAAGAACCACGTAGGGGTGAAAACATAGTTAAACAATTATCGTGGCAAAATTTTGAGCAGAGAAGAAATTACTCCCTTGCTACCCTTATGTATAAGTGTGTCCGTGGTGCTGCACCAGATAGACTTTGTAATGAAATCGAGATGGTAATAGACAGACATAGATATAACACGAGAGCTTCTGAGAAATTAAATGTTGTTCCCCCGATACCAAACACGAATAAAATGAAAGAACAATCACTGAAGGTCGCAGGTGCAAACATATGGAATAACATATATTTTGACATTCAAAATTAAATTTCCATTAATGCGTTCAAATCGAGTTATAAAAACATTTTTTTATCTAGGGAAATACTTTTTTAAAATTTTAAATCTGTTCAATGTATTTTTTTATGTGGTGTATTCTTTTTTATGAACATCTTTGTTAACTTGGATCATAATTTTGTATTTTTAATGTATGGTTCTCACATTTTAGTATTATTTTAGACTGTTTAAGTTTAACATTTTTACTATTTTTAAGAAACTATGTATTATATATGTAGGCCTATGTTTTCAGTTTCAGTTTATTTACCATTTCAATTTCTGAACATAAGAGATGAACAACTTATTTGGATGGATAACCGTCGAGAGCGAAGCTCGTTTGCCGGTCACCCGTTGGTGTAGTGACATTACAGACAACATAAAGACAGGACAAAGGTGCAATACATAACAAGACATGTGAACACTTGTGTTTGCAACCCCTTGGATAAAATAATATATTTATATAAAGGAGAAAATTATATATTATATTTCTTTTTGATCATAGTAACAATTATAATGTTTAAAGAAGTTTAACATGAAGATTACATATAGTTATTTTTATTTTTACTAGTACATGGTAATAAAATCTGAATATCATCTTTTAGATAAAAAATGTAATAGATTTACATACACACACAAATATATATGTATAATATATGTATATTGTTTAAGTAAACTTAAATAATGTTACTCTACTAATTAAATAATATAACATAATATTACTGATACGTTGATAAACTGTGAATACATTTCTTCGTAAATAAACTTAAGGTACATTGGTTCTTAATAAAATTATATCATTCCACAATATAGGTCCTTGCCGTTTAATGGTATTCATTCCCAGGTCTGTTCTGAAATTATGCGGACGCAAATCATTTGATAAGATAAGATAAATTTATTGAACAAACGCTTTTGTATCAGCGGTACACGTTTATAAGGCAATGTGAAAACAAAAAGAAAAGTATCAAAAATAAAATTTAAGTCTTAACTAAGAAGCGAATTATACAAGTAAAATGAAATAGTAAAAACAAGGTAATCTTACAGATCGAACAACACTTAACCTATATGATGGAGTTAATGTTACTATCTATTTATTATCAGTATTATTAATATTTTAAAGTTTAAAGCGAATATATTATCATTATTATTACTAAAAATTTTTTTTATATAATTGCTAATTGATTTTTATTATACTGTTATTATTAAAATAAATGATGTTCTTGTATTACTCATAAAGCATTTGTAGAGGAGTCTCTAGAATACTGTCCGCCTGAGATTGGTATTAATGTCACTCCTGATCTTGTATCTAATTGCATTGATAAACTTTCTGTAGGACAATCACCCGGACTTGATGGTTTGGGTGGTAAATATGGTAGTAAACGACTTAATAGGGTGATAGATGCCAGTAAGGCTTTTGATCGAGTCAATCACTGGACTCTTTATAATAAGCTCATTAACAATGGTATTAATCTTTGTATTGTTAAATTGCTCAAATGTTGGTATGAGAAACAGAGTTTTGTGATACGTTGGGGAAACTCTGTTTCAAATCCATTTACAGTATCTAATGGAGTTAGACAGGGTGGGGTTATGTCCCCTCTCCTTTATAACATATATATTAGTACTCTAAATTGTAGACTAAGTGGTTTGTGTCAGGGTTGCCAATGTAGAAACATTATCTTGAATCATCTTAGTTATGCGGATGATCTTGTTCTACTTGCCCCTTCAGTTGCTGGTCTCCAGCTATTGGTACATGTTTGTGAAGAGTTTTCGCAAGAGAATGATGTTTTATTTAATGATAAGAAATCTTTTTGTATGCGTTTCTGTCCTCGTACTTGCAAACTTGAAGGTAATTCTATTACTAAACTTTTTGGTAAAAAACTTGCTTATGTTGAGAAAGGTACCTATCTTGGTCATATTCTTATGTGTGATTGCAATGATGAGGCCGACATTCAAAGTCAGTACAGGTCTTTGTGTATTAGAAGCAACTCACTCAATCGTAAATTTATGAAATGCTCTACCAATGTTAAATGTTGTCTCTTTAGATCTTACTGTATTAATATGTATTGTGCAGCCCTTTGGTGTAACTATCGTATGAAGAATATTAGATCTCTTAATGTATACTACAATAATGCTCTGCGCCGTATACTTAATGTCTCTAGAAGTAGTAGTGCCAGTGCAATGTTTATTGAACATGGTGTCCCTTCCTTTAATGAGTACATGCGAAAATCTACCTATGGTTTCATGCAACGTATGTTGAATAGTGGTAACGTCCTTGTTGCTTGTGTTTGCAAACATATGCTCCATAACTCCAAAATGTATTGTAGATGGAGAAGCATTCTATATACTTAAGTTTAGATTTTTCTTTTTCTGTTTATAAGTTTATTAATATGGATGATATTTCCAAAATAAAAAGAAATTGAATTGAAATTAAATTATGACAATGTGTTTCTTTTACCCTTTCCTTTCCTAACCCTAACCCTTCTACAAGCAGTGTTGCGAGAAACATAGGCATTTTTATAAAAAACATGGTATATTAGTAAAAACATTTTATTTTCTTTGATTATCTGATTTGAAACTCATTGGTCAGAATGTTTTATATAGTTCTAGTTGTGTTGTGAGAAAAAAAAAATTTTTAATTATAGATTCTGTAATTCCCAGTTTTAATGTCATTTTATAGGTTATATCCTCTGGAAATTTGAATAAATTATCAGATCGTTGTGAATTTTAATCTTTGCAACAGATTACTCCTCTCTTATTTTGAAGCTCCTCTTTCATTTTTTACTTCTTTTATTTGCTAACCTAAGCAGATCCCACATGCCCATCCACCACCACTTTCGACTACCACCCACCCCCTCCCCTACCCCGACAGTAACCACAAAAAGATAAACTGCAACACTTTGGTCGATCATCCACTATAGAGTGTCAAATGCATGCATTCAAGCACCACCCACACTGCCGCTACCATCGCCCCAACCAATAGACGGATTCAAACTCCTCCATCCCACCCCTCCCCCTTTCTCCAAGCCCCCACCCACCCCAAGTTAAAAATTGCAATGCAAAAGATAGGACATAAAGTTAAGTTTTTAGACCCTCGCCTCCAACCCCCTAACTATTTCAAACTCCTGGATCCACCACTTTCCCCTCCCCAAAATTGAACCAATCAAAAGTCAATGATATACTCAGGCATGTTAATGCTACATAACAAATATGAGATTTTTTGTATGATAAATGACCTCCCGTAAGCGGCCACCCGAAAAATGTGATACTTATTGCATGGACCTATGAATTAGAGGTCCATGTTTCTTTATATATTAGCTTTATTTCGTAGCGGGTTTAAAAACATTAATGTGAAGAGATGAGAAAACTACACAGATTTTGACCGACCATTTTTCATATGATAAAAGCTTTTAAAATTTGTCTGAAAATGCTAAAAAAATACTAAACCACCTGATTATCTGATTATAAATAATAATACAATTAGCTGGAAAATTGAGAGGCTCGTTTCGTTAAGAAAATCGTGTATAGCCATAATACGTGATTTTGGCCCTTTATCGGCAGAACCTCCCGTAAGGGGTCACCGCCCGTAATCGGCCACTTTTCCAGGTCCCGAGGGTGGCCACTTACGGGAGGTTCAACTGTATTTAAAAAAACAATTATCCTTAGTTACGCATAGAAACAGGTTCTAAGATAACATAAATAATACATTTTGACACAATTTGACCCAACAAATGACCCTTCCACAAGGTCAGATATTTTCTGGGATTCAGTAGATAAGTAAATTTGGGAAAAAGTAGTATAGCTATGTAATCAATTGTTTATAGTCATGAAACCCCATATTAAAAATATTGTACTTAGTTACGTATAGAAACAGTTGCTACAATACACTATAGGTAAAATGTTGATGTCATTTGACCTCAATATGTAAAATATAATTTTTTTTTCATGAAAACTTCATATTTTATTTAAAAAAAATTATCCTAGTTACGTAAACAGGTTTAAGATAACACTAAAGGTCAATTTTTTCCCTTTATTCAGATTTGTCAAGACTTTCTTTCTGAGATTATTAGGATTCATTAAAGTAAATTTGGCAAAAAGTAGAAAAAAAATGTTTTGTATTTATGAAAAACCCCTTATTTTTTAAATATTTTCGCATAGAAACAGTTACTATGGTAAAATGTTGACCTCATTTGACCTCAAAATGAATGAATTTACAAGGTCAAGTTTGTCATCACTTTAAGATTATTAGAATGCAGTAGAAGTAAAATTGAGAAAAATTACAAATGCAATCAATTCTTTGTATTCATAAAAACGCCATTTTTTACGTTTTTAAAAAAAAAACACATAGAAATGGTTGCTAAGGTAACACTATAGGTAAAAAATGAAAATTGTTGATAATTTTTATGAACTATCTTGTAAATTTTGATCAAACATGAATAGTTGTAGTAAAGTGGGGACCTGTCCTGTTTTGCATTCTGACCCCTTTTGACCTCAAATGACCTATTTACATGGTCAGATTTTTTGGGAGGTCTTTCTGTATCTCTTTACACAAAAATAAATAGAAAAATTTATAAAAACCATTGACGCAATTATTTCAAAGTTTAACATTATTTTCCATCAACTAAATATTTCAATGCAAAATACTGTTTTTCTGGCAATTAATTGAAATCAACCTGGCAACACATTCTCCTATTTTATCTAAACTATTCGTATGACTCTAGTAGCATTATGACAAGCCACATATACATTTTATTATTGGATTAGCCATATTTAAATTGTGTTTCATGTGTTTTGTTTGTTGATATTTTGTTTGTATTTTTTTGTATTTTTCGTATTTTCCTGGCAACACAAAACCTATGTACGAAATTTACCCCAGTGTTTTTTTCGTGATTATTGTTGAAAAACCTATTTACTATCAAATTACAAAACCTCATTGATATAAAAACACCACTTTGGAAGTTATAGGTACGTTTATGAGGTATATTTTTATTAAAAAAATATTTTTTTTAAACACCCCTTTTTAAAATAATGGTATCAACCAAACTCCATTTTGTAAATTTTTTTTTTCTACATTAAATGGAACTCAATACATGTTGTTTACACTGCTATAAACAAAAACTGTATACTGTAAGTATTTTTGGTTAAAATAAGTATACAAGTTTGTACTTTTTCACTATAGAAAATCTGTGAAAAATGGCAAAAATATCAAAATTTGGATAATTGACCGTTGTCATGGCAACGGAGGCTAAAAATTAAATTGAATGTTGTAGATATGCTTTTTATTGAAATGTCTATTCATGGTAAAAATTTGAGAGAAATCCATTTTTTTACATCTGCCACCAAATCTTTGATTTTTACAGACAATGGCTCTTAAATATTGTTTAGTGTTGAAGACGAAGCTATGTTTGTTTGCAGAAGTTGTAATTTTTTTTTTTTTGTCTTTTGGTCTATTTCGTGCCTAGCTTACCTGGATAAACCGACAATAGCCCTTTCTCCTCGAAGAGTGAGATATACCTCCAAAAGTAGAAATTTTTATTGAACACCCCTCTCCACAAGTGGTATAGTCCATGAACTATGACCTCGGGTTAGGGTTAGGGGTTAGGGTTAGGGGTTAGGGTTAGGGGTTAGGGTTAGGGTTAGGGTTAGGGTTAGGGTTAGGGTTAGGGTTAGGGTTAGGGTTAGGGTTAGGGTTAGGGGTTAGGGTTAGGGGTTAGGGTTAGGGGTTAGGGGTTAGGGTTAGGGGTAGGGTTAGGGTTAGGGTTAGGGTTAGGGTTAGGGTTAGGGTTAGGGTTAGGGTTAGGGTTAGGGTTAGGGTTAGGGTTAGGGTTAGGGTTAGGGTTAGGGTTAGGGTTAGGGTTAGGGTTAGGGTTAGGGTTAGGGTTAGGGTTAGGGTTAGGGTTAGGGTTAGGGTTAGGGTTAGGGTTAGGGTTAGGGTTAGGGTTAGGGTTAGGGTTAGGGTTAGGGTTAGGGTTAGGGTTAGGGTTAGGGTTAGGGTTAGGGTTAGGGTTAGGGTTAGGGTTAGGGTTAGGGTTAGGGTTAGGGTTAGGGTTAGGGTTAGGGTTAGGGTTAGGGTTAGGGTTAGGGTTAGGGTTAGGGTTAGGGTTAGGGTTAGGGTTAGGGTTAGGGTTAGGGTTAGGGTTAGGGTTAGGGTTAGGGTTAGGGTTAGGGTTAGGGTTAGGGTTAGGGTTAGGGTTAGGGTTAGGGTTAGGGTTAGGGTTAGGGTTAGGGTTAGGGTTAGGGTTAGGGTTAGGGTTAGGGTTAGGGTTAGGGTTAGGGTTAGGGTTAGGGTTAGGGTTAGGGTTAGGGTTAGGGTTAGGGTTAGGGTTAGGGTTAGGGTTAGGGTTAGGGTTAGGGTTAGGGTTAGGGTTAGGGTTAGGGTTAGGGTTAGGGTTAGGGTTAGGGTTAGGGTTAGGGTTAGGGTTAGGGTTAGGGTTAGGGTTAGGGTTAGGGTTAGGGTTAGGGTTAGGGTTAGGGTTAGGGTTAGGGTTAGGGTTAGGGTTAGGGTTAGGGTTAGGGTTAGGGTTAGGGTTAGGGTTAGGGTTAGGGTTAGGGTTAGGGTTAGGGTTAGGGTTAGGGTTAGGGTTAGGGTTAGGGTTAGGGTTAGGGTTAGGGTTAGGGTTAGGGTTAGGGTTAGGGTTAGGGTTAGGGTTAGGGTTAGGGTTAGGGTTAGGGTTAGGGTTAGGGTTAGGGTTAGGGTTAGGGTTAGGGTTAGGGTTAGGGTTAGGGTTAGGGTTAGGGTTAGGGTTAGGGTTAGGGTTAGGGTTAGGGTTAGGGTTAGGGTTAGGGTTAGGGTTAGGGTTAGGGTTAGGGTTAGGGTTAGGGTTAGGGTTAGGGTTAGGGTTAGGGTTAGGGTTAGGGTTAGGGTTAGGGTTAGGGTTAGGGTTAGGGTTAGGGTTAGGGTTAGGGTTAGGGTTAGGGTTAGGGTTAGGGTTAGGGTTAGGGTTAGGGTTAGGGTTAGGGTTAGGGTTAGGGTTAGGGTTAGGGTTAGGGTTAGGGTTAGGGTTAGGGTTAGGGTTAGGGTTAGGGTTAGGGTTAGGGTTAGGGTTAGGGTTAGGGTTAGGGTTAGGGTTAGGGTTAGGGTTAGGGTTAGGGTTAGGGTTAGGGTTAGGGTTAGGGTTAGGGTTAGGGTTAGGGTTAGGGTTAGGGTTAGGGTTAGGGTTAGGGTTAGGGTTAGGGTTAGGGTTAGGGTTAGGGTTAGGGTTAGGGTTAGGGTTAGGGTTAGGGTTAGGGTTAGGGTTAGGGTTAGGGTTAGGGTTAGGGTTAGGGTTAGGGTTAGGGTTAGGGTTAGGGTTAGGGTTAGGGTTAGGGTTAGGGTTAGGGTTAGGGTTAG